>NC_057838.1:16875000-17500000 GCF_910594005.1 Cervus elaphus | reverse complement strand
TCCCGTTATTCGATTCTTTTCTAGATAGACACAGAGAGGCTAAGTAACGTAACCAAGACGCACACTGACTAAGTGCTTCATGTGGCATTCAAGCCTTGGCAGTCTGCTCTGCAGTTTCCAGACTAAACCATTATGTGGTTCCTGGGGCGTGGGTTCCAGAACGGTTTCTTTTCACTATTGCCCCTGAATTTTCTGAACACTGAAGTCAAAATGATGGTCTCTACTCAGTAGAATCAGCACTTTGGCTTAAGTTCTGCTGAAGGCTGGGACAGTGTGCTGGGACACACTGCAACTGGTGTGGCCTTTCTGAGTACAGTTACCACAAGTGGTAGCTTCCAGGAGTAGAGGAATGGGGGGGTGGCGGTAGAAAATCTGCTCAAGAGAGAGGGTTGAGAATACAGTGTAAGGTTTCCATGTACATTGAGTTTGCAAAAGTGATGAAGAGCAGAAATTAAAGTTGACATTCAGTTCAGTTCAGTTGCTCAGTCGTGTCCGACTCTTTGAGACCCCATGGACTGCAGCATGCCAGGCCTCCCTATTATTATCATGAGTAAATCTATGAAACACTGGAAATAGGCTTTAGGAGCTGATGTTTGAAGTTGAATTTGATGTTTGTGTTGAAGTTTGACCTTAAATGGGGGAACCATGGCATTTTTTCCCTTCTACGTGAATTATGATTTAGCCTTGACACTCTCTGGGTTTTTTGAATGTCATTCTCAGCAATTTAGAACTGTCTGGAGATGGTCAACTTTGCACAGGCATCATTGGGGGCCAGGGACATCCTTGTGGGCCCTGCAATCTTGAAAGTGATGGGAGTGATTTTAAGAGAAGAGCAACATGGCAGGTGCCATGCAACAGATGATATTTTTTAATGAATTCAGTTGGGATACTTGAGGAGGACTTGTGGCTATATTTGGGATACTATTTTCAAGATGTTTGAAAGTCTTTGTATCAGTTAGGGTTCAGTTAAGAAAGCAGAATGACTCTTATGTATTCCTGGCATTACAGATTTAATATAGATTTAGGGATTTATGTGGCAGTTAGAAGAATGACAGCAAACTGCTATAGAAGAACAGTGGAACTACTAACAGAAGTCAGAGGAACTGATGCTAAAGATTTAAGCATGAAATACCAAATTTGGTGATTTTTCAGCATTTTCCTAGAGGCTGTTACAACTCTTGAAAATCACTGAGAAGCTCCCACTGTTTGCTTTAGCTGAAAAGTGGGTCATATTCTGGGGGCCACCAGGAAGTTGCTGTAAACTCTTGCCTTGCTGCACATCTGGCTGTACCTGCCTGCAGATAATAATGCCTTCCTCTTTGCTTCCATCTCTCAAGTCAGACATGAGTTTCTTTCATTGGCAAACACTAGCCTGGAACCATACGTTGAAGAGGATTCCAGGAAATACAGTTCCTACCCTTAGAGTTTAGTGGCGATGGTATCAAACTGACAACAGATAATGGAACTCTAATTGCTGTTAATATGATGCCAATTCTAAAATGTGTTCTTACTTGGCAATGATAATAGTAGAGTTGAGTAGAATAAAAGGTTTATAAGTTGGGAAAATTCACAGATAATTTTGAAGTTGATCAGGATTTCAGAAACAGAAGTATCATGCTAAAATCAAAGAGACCATCAAGGATTAGGCATGAAATTGATTATGCAAAATACAGATAGAAATTTACCTTAAACTTTCATAATATGCATGAAATCAAGTCATACATTTTTACTGGGTAGATGCCAAAGAAAGTATAAAATCCCTAAAAATACATTGACTGAACCATGTTTTGAGAATAAATCACATTTTCTCATAGATTTTGGTGGATACTGAAAATAACAACTTATTTCTGGGAAACAAATCCTTAATTTAAAAACAAAACTTCCCAGAGGCAGGAGGGAAATATTTAATTTGGGAGCTACATGTCTTGTTACATTATAAACTTCAGAATTAATTCCAATATGAGTGGGAAAATCCATATTTTGAGGCACCATTGTTGTTGGTATTGTTCTCTTCCTAGTACATAATTACATTATCTATAATTTAATCTTTTACTCCCTTTATATCTCCACTCTGATTTCTGTTGTTAACCAGTTCCACTCTTTTATCAAGTTGAGACCTCAGATGGGTGTCTGTTGTGTTCTTCTAATAAGCCAAATACGCTACTTCCTGGGCAAAATAGGATTGGAAACAAGATTCCCTGGGGAAAAAAATACAAAAAGCGTTCTTTGCTTCCCTGTTGAAGCAAGTGATCAAAATGCAGGGTTTTAATTTCTTTTAATTAATAGGCCTTCAACATATGGATTTGGGAAGCATTTTCCTAGTGATAATTGTAAGAAAATATTCAGAATTAAATATTAGAAAACTTCTAATACTTTTAGAGTTTTTAATCAGGGATTGGGAGCTACTCCTCATGTCCCTGTATTTTGCATTGTTTTTAATTTATAGAAGTTTCTGTATTTCAGATAGTTAAAACTAACACTTAAATTCATCTCCAATTTCATCTTTTTAAAAAATAAACTGGTATCTTTTATTTTTTGTTGTTCCCCCTTTTGTTGAATTGTTGTTGTTGTTTTTTTTTATAATTGAAGTATAGCTGCTTTACAAAGTTGTGATTGTTTCCGCTGTACTGCAAAGTGAATCAGCTGTGTATGTACTTAATCCTTCTGACTTCCCTTCAAGGCGGGGGCAATTGTTACCATTCTCATCCAGACTCTCTCCTGCTTCTCTAAAGAAATGAAGGCAAATAAACTGTTGTCAAGAGACAGGGGCACCACATAAAATAGAGGAATGGTTTTGCTTTTCCCAAGGACTTATATGTTTACATTTTGCCTTTAAGTTCATTTTTTTTTTTTTGCCTATGGATGTCTGATTGTTCCTGTATCATTTGCTGAAAAGGCTGTTCTCTCCACTTTGTCTCTCTTTCACTTTTGTAGAAAGTCAACTGGACACTTCTGCTTGCGTCTGTTTCTGGGTTCTCCATTTGGTTCTGTTGGTCTGTGTACCTGTTCCACCACTAATACCACATACCCTCAGTTACTACAGCTGGGCAGTAAGCCTTAACATCAGGGAGAGGCATTCCTTCCACTGCACTCTTCTTTGTCAAGACTCAGAAAGCTGTGCCTTTCCATATAAATCATATAATAATCTTGACTATCTCGAGAAAAAAACTCACTAGGATTTTGAGAGGCATTGTACTTAATATAATATAAACTTGGTGAATTGACATCTTTAATATGTTGGATTTTTCAATCCATGAACATTTATATTCTATTCTTTGACTTAACAGCATTTTGCAATTTTCAGCATATTTTCAGTATATACTTTTAGAGTGTGTCTCTAAGTATTGAAATAATTGTAATGATAATTGTGTTTTAATTTCAACTCCTGCATATCATTAGTATATAGAATGGTTAATTTTTGTGTTATTAGCAATTATGTATCATAAGATGCACTGGGATGTGTTTTCCCTCTTCTGTTTGCTGGAAAACATCACGTAAAATTATTTTTAGTTCTTCTTTAAATGTTTTGTAGAATTCTCCAATTAAAACATCCCACGTATGTTTTTCTGGAATTCCTTTGCTTTCTCTGTGATCCAATGAACATTTCCTTTGGGGGGGTTATGTATTATTAATTTTTCCAGCTTTATTGAAATATAATTGGCTATCGAATTTTAGTTCGAAGTGGTTGTTGTTCAGGCAGTAAGCCATGTCCGACTCTTTGAAACCCTAGGGGCTACAGCATACTAGGTTCCCCTGTCCTGTACTATCTTTCTTCTTGACCCACATACAGGAGTTCGCTCAGACTCATGTCCATTGAGTCGGTGATGCTGTCCAACCATCTCATCCTCTGCTGCATTCTTCTCCTCCTGCCCTCAGTCTTTTCCAGCATCAGGGTCTTTTCCAATGAGTTGGCTCTTCGCATCAGGTGGCCAAAGTATTAGAGCTCTAGCTTCAGCGTCAGTCCTTCCAATGAATATTCAGGGTTGATTTCCTTTAGGATTGACTGGGTTGATCTTCTTGGAGTCCAAGGGACTCTCGAGTCTTTTCTAGCATCACAGTTTGAAAGCATCAATTCTTTGACAATCAGCTTTCTTTATGGTCCAGCTCTCACATCTGTACATGACTACTGGAAAAACCATAGCTTTGACTATATGTGCTTTTGTCAGCAGAGTGAAGTCTCTGCTTTTTAATACACTGTCTAGGTCCATCATAGCTTTCCTTCCAAGGAGCACGTGTCTTTTAATTTTGTGGCTGCAGTCACCATCTGTAGTGATTTTGGAGCCCAGAAAAATAAAGTCTGTCACTTCTTTCACTTTTTCCCCTTCTATTTCCCATGAAATGATTGGTCCAGATGCCATAATCTTAGTGTTTTTAATGTTGAGTTTCAGGTCAGCTTTTTCACTCTCCTCTTTCACCATCAAGAAGTTCTTTAGTTCCTCTTCACTTTCTACCATTAGAGTGGTATCATTTGCAAATCAGGTTGTTGATATTTCTCCCAGCAATCTTGATTTCAGCTTGTGATTCATCCAGCTTAGCATTTTGCATAATGTACATTACATACAAATTAAATAAACAGGGTGACAATATGCAGCCTTGTCTTACTCCTTTCCCAATTTTGAACCAGTCAGATGTTCCATGTCCAGCTCTCTTTCTTCTTGACCCACATCAGGTTTCTTAGGAGACAATAAAGCTGGTTTGGTGTTTCCATCTTTTCAAGAATTTTCCACAGTTTGCTGTGATTCACACAGTCAAAAGCTTTAGTGTAGTCAATGAAGCAGATGTTTTTCTGGAATTCCTTTGCTTTCTCTATGAGCCAGTGAACATTGGGAATTTGGTTTCTAGCTCCTGTGCCTTTTCTAAATTCAGCTTGTATATCTGGAACTTCTCAGTTCACGTTTTGATGAAGCCTAGCTTGAAGAATTTTGAGCATATCCTTACTAGCATGCAAAATGAGCACAGTTGTACAGTTGTTTGACCATTCTCTGGCATTGCCCTTCTATGAGATTGGGATAAAAACTGATTTTTCCAGTCTTGTGGCCACGGCTGAGTTTTCTGAACTTGCTGACATTTTAATTAGTACCACTCACTCCTGTGAGTGTCCAGGACTCTCTGGTGGAGGTGTGGGTCAGCAGTGGCCCGCTGCAGGGTCGGGGGCACTGAGTTCAGCAGTGCCTGCATGGGACCTTTTGAAGGAGGTCACCATTATCTTCACTGTCTCCAGCATAGTTTGGTCTCAGGTCAAACAGCAGGGAGGGAACACAGCTGTACCCATCAACAGCAAATTGGATGAGTGATTTACTGAGCATGGCCCTGCCCATCAGAACAATACCCAGTTTCCCCCACAGTCAGTCTCTCCCATTAGGAGGCTTCCATAAGCCTCTATCCTTATCCCTCAGAGGGCAGACAAATGAAAACCACAATCACAGAAAACTAATCAAACCAATGAAGCCACATTGGACCACAGCATGTCTAACTCAATGAAACTATGAGCCATGCCATGTAGGGCCAACCAAGATGGACGGGTCACGGTGGGAGAGTTCTGACAAAATGTGGTCCACTGGCAATGGCAAACTACTTCAGCATTCTTGCCCTGAGAACCCCATGAACAGTATTAAAAGGCAAAAAGATATGATACTGAAAGATGAACTCCCCAGGTGGGTAGGTGCCCAATATGCTACTGGAGAACAGTGGAGAAATAACTCCAGAAAGAATGAAGAGACAGAGCCAAAGCAAAAACAAATCCCAGGTGTGGATGTTACTGGTGATGGAAGCAAAGTCTGATGCTGTAAAGAACAATATTACATAGGAACATGGAATGTTAGGTCCATGAATCAAAGTAAGTTGGAAGTGGTCAAACAGGAGATGGCAAGAGTGAACATCAACATTTTAGGAATCAGTGAACTAAGATGGACTGGAATGGGCAAATTTAACTCAGATGACCATTATATCTACTACTGTGGGAAAGAATCCCTTAGAAGAAATGGAGTAGCCATCATAGTCAACAAAAGAGTCCAAAATGCAGTACTTGGATGCAATCTCAAAAGCGACAGAATGACCTCTGTTCATTTCCAAGGCAAACCATTCAATATCACAGCAATCCAAGTCTATGCCCCAACCAGTAATGCTGAAGAAGTTGAAGTTGAACAGTTCTATGAAGACCTACAAGACTTTCTAAAACTAACACCACAAAAAGATGTCCTTTTCATTATCAGGGACTGGAATGAAAAAGTAGGAAGTCAAGAGAAACCTGGAGTAACAGGGAAATTTAGCCTAGGAGTACTAAATGAAGCAGGGCAAAGGCTAACAGAGTTTTGCCAAGAGAACATACTGGTCATAGCAAACACCCTTTTCCAACAACGCAAGAGAAGACTCTACACATGGACATCACCAGTGGTCAATATGGAAATCAGATTGATTATATTCTCTGAGCCAAAAATGGAGAAGCTCTATACACTCAGCAAAATCAAAACCAGGAGCTGACTGTGGCTCAGATCAAGAACTCCTTATTGCCAAATTCAGACTTAATATGAAGAAAGTAGGGAAAACAACTAGACCATTCAGGTATGACTTAAATTGTATATGACAGTGGAAGTGGCAAATAGATTCAAGGGATTAGATCTGATAGACAGAGTGCCTGAAGAGCTATAGATGGAGGTTCATGACATAGTACAGAGGCAGTGATCAAGACCATCCCCAAGAAAAAGAAATGCAAAAAGGCAAAATGGTTGTCTGAGGAAGCCTTACAAATAGCTGAGAAAAGAAGAGAAGTGAAAGGTAAAGGAGAAAAGGAAAGATACACCCATCTGAGTGCATGCAGAGTTCCAGAGAATGGCAAGCAGAGATAAGAAAGCCTTCCTCAGTGATCATTGCAAAGGAATAGAGGAAAACAATAGAATGGGAAAGGCTAGAGATCTCTTCAAGAAAATTATAGATTTCAAGGGAACATTTCATGCCAAGATGGGCTCAATAAAGGACAGAAATGGTATGGACCTAACAGAAGCAGAAGATATTAAGAAGAGGTAGCAAGAATACACAGAAGAACTATACAAAAAAGATCTTCATGACCTAGAACCACGATGGTGTGATCACTCACTTAGAGCCAGACATCCTGGCATGCAAAGTCAAGTGGGCCTTAGGAAGCATCACTATGAACAAAGCTAGTGGGGGTGATGGAATTCCAGTTGAGTTATTTCAAATCCTAAAAGATGATGCTGTGAAAGTGCTGCACTCAGTATGCCAGCAATTTGGAAAACTCAGCAGTGGCCACATGACTGGAAAAGGCCAGTTTTAATTCCAGTCCTGAAGAAGGGCAATGCCAAAGAATGTTCAAACTACCACACAATTGCACTTATCTTACATGCTAGCAAAGTAATGCTCAAAATTCTCCAAGCCAGGCTTCAACAGTATATGAACTGAGAACTTCCAGATGTTCAAGCTGGATTTAGAAGAGGCAGAGGAACCAGAGATCAAATTGCCATCATCGAGAAAGCAAGAGAGTTCCAGAAAAACATCTACTTCTGCTTTGTTGACTGTGCCAAAGCCTTTGACTGTGTGGATCACAAGAAACGGTGGAAAATTCTGAAGGAGATGGGAATACAGACCACCTGACCTGCCTCTTGAGAAATCTGTATGCAGGTCAGGAAGCAACAGTTAGAACTGGACATGGAACAACAGACTGGTTCCAAATCAGGAAAGGAGTATATCAAGGCTATATATTGTCACTCTGCTTATTTAACTTATATGCAGAGTACATCATGAGAAATGTTGGGCTGGATGAAGCACAAACTGGAATCAAGATTGCCAGGAGAAATACCAGTAACCTCAGATATGCAAATGACACCACCCTTATGGCAGAAAGCAAAGAACTAAAGAGCCTCTTGATGAAAGTGAAAGGAGAGTGAAAAAGTTAGCTTAAAGCTCAACATTCAGAAAACTAAGGTCATGGCATCTGGTCCCATTACCTCATGGCAAATAGATGGGGAAACAATGGAAACAGTGAGAGACTTAACATTTTTGGTTTCCAAAATCGCTGCAGATGGTGACTGCAGCCATGATATTGAAAGACGCTTGCTCCTTGGAAGAAAAACTATGATCAACCTAGACAACATATTAAAAAGCAGAGACATTACTCTGCCAGCAAAGGTCCATCTTGTCAAAGCTATGGATTTTCCAGTAATCGTGTATGGATGTGAGAGTTGGACTATAAAGAAAGCTGAGCGCCAAAGAATTGATACTTTTGGACTGTGGTGTTGGAGAAGACTCTTGAGAGTCCCTTGGACTGCAAGGAGATCCAACCAGTCCATCCTAAAGGAGATCAGTCCTGAATATTCCTTGGAAGGACTGATGCTTAAGCTGAAACTCCAATACTTTGGCTACCTGATGTGAAGAACTGACTTATTGGAAAATACCCTGATACTGGGAAAGATTGAGGGCAGGAGGAGAAGGGGATGACAGAGGATGAGATGGCTGGATGGCATCACTGACTCAATGGACTTGAGTTCGAGGAAGCTCTGGGAGTTGGTGATGGACAGGGAGGACTGGTGTTCTGCAGTCCACAGGGTTGAAAGATTTGGAAACGACTGAGTGACTGGACTGAACTGAACTGAGTAGTACCATCTTTTAGGATTTTAAATATCTCAGTTAGAATCCCATCACCTCCATTAGCTTTGCTTGTAGTAATACTTCCGAGGGCCCACTTGACTTCACACTCCAGGATGTCTGCCTTTAGGTGAGTGCCCACACTGTCATGGGTATCCAGCTCATTTAAGACCTTTTATAGTTTTCTGTGTATTCTTGCCACCTCTTTTTGTTTGTTTTAAATTAGTTTTATCATTATTTTAAGTAATATATGTATGTAATAAGAGCAAATCTGAAAATTATAAAGGATATAAATTGAACAATAATATTTGCCCCAAGTCCTCGATCTGGTTGCCTTCCACAAATGTAACCAATAGAGAACGGTTGGTCATATTTCCAGTAGAGTCTGAGTTATTCCAGTCTGCCACCTCTAACCTCTTCCGCCTCTATTAGGTCTTTACTGTTTCTGTCTTTTATGGTGACCATCCTTGCATGAAATGTCCCCTTGATAGAGATCCCTAGTCTTTCTCATTCTATTATTTTCCTTTATTTCTTTCCATTGTTTGTTTCAGACCTTCTTGTATCTCCTTACTATTCTCTGGAACTCTGCATTCTGTTGGGTATCTCTTTTCCTTTCTCCCTTGCCATTTGCTTCTCTTCTTTCCTCAGCTATGTGTAAAGCCTCCTCAGACAACCACTTGACCTTTTTGCATTTCTTATTCGTGGGCAGGGTTTTGGTCACTGCTTCCTATACAATGTTATAAACCTCCATCCATAGTTCTTCAGGCACTCTGTTTAACAGATCTAATCCCTTGAATCTATTTGTCACCTTCACTGTACAGTCAAAAAGGATTTGATTTAGGGCTTACCAGAATGACCTAGTGGTTTTCCCTATTCTCTTTAGTTTAAACCTGAATTTTGTAATATGTACTCCAAGGCCAAACTAGCCTGTTACTCCAGGTATCTCTTGACTTCCTAATTTTGTATTCCATTCCCCAGTAATGAAAAGGACATCTTTTTTGGTGTTAGTTCTAGACGGTGTCTGTCTAGCTCAATTGGTGAAGAATCTGCCTGCAATGCAGGAGACCCCGGTTTGATTCCTGGGTCAGGAAGATCCACTGGAGAAGGGGTAGACTACCCACTCCAGTATTCTCAGGCTTCCCTTGTGGCTCAGCTTGTAAAGAATCTGCCTGCAATGCGGGAGACCTGGTTTCGATCCCTGGGTTGGGAAGATCCCCTGGAGAAGGGAAAGGCTACCCACTCCAGTATTCTGGCCTGGAGAATTCCATGGACTACAGTCCATGGGGTAGCAAAGAGTCAGACACAGCTGAGTGACTTTCACTTTCACTTTCTAGAAGGTGTTTAGGTCTTTACAGAACCATTCAACTTCAGCTCCTTTGGCATCAGTGGTGAAATTATTGTGGATTACTGTGGGGCATCTCCAACAAAGAAGCAAGCGCTGGCCTTTGGAAGACAGGCTGTCAAACACAGAAATGAAAGATCCAAAATGAAAAGGGTAGAGGATTGATCTGTTATGCCAAATTATTAGCAAAAAGAATGCTACTCATTTATCACAGTTCATGTTCATGCCTACATTTATATCAAATCCCCAAACTAAGAGCTTCCCTGATGGCTCAGCAGGTAAAAAAATCTGCTTGCAATGCAGGAGACGTGGTTTCGATCCCTGGGTTGGGAAGATTACTGTGAAAGTGAATGGATTGCCTTAGAAACAAACCAAGATCATTCTGTTGTTTTTGAGATTGCACCCAAGTACTGCATTTCAGACCCTTGTTGACTGTGAGGGCTACTCCCATTTCTTCTAAAGGATTTGTGCCCATAGTAGTAGACAAAATGGTCATCTGAATTAAAGTTGTCCATTCTAGTCCATTTTAGTTCACTGATTCCTAAGATGTCGATGTTCACTCTTGCCATCTCCTGCTTGACTATATCCAATTTACCTTGATTCATAGACCTAACATTTCAGGTTCCTGAGCAATATTGTTCTTTACAACATCAGACTTTACTTTCACCACTAGACACATCCACAGCTGAGCATTGTTTTTGCTTTGGCCCAAGTTCTTAATTCTTTCTGGAGCTATTGGCAATTGCCCTCTGCTCTTCCCCAGTAGCATATAGGGCACCTGCCAACCTGAGGGGCTCGTCTTCCAGTGTCACGTCTTTTTGCCTTTCATACACGTACTCATGTCCATGGGTTCTCCAGGCAAGAATACTGGAGTGGATTGCCATTTCCTCCTCCAGTGGACCTTGTTTTGTTAGAACTCTTCACTATGGCCCACCTGTCTTGGTTGGCCCTGCAAGGCATGGCTCATAGCTTCATTGAGTTATGCAAGCCCTGTCACCATGACAAGGCTGTGATCCATGAAGCAGAGCGGGTTGCCACTTTCTCCTCCAGGGGATCTTTCCAGCCTAGGGTTTGGATCTTCCTGACCCGAACCCTCATCTTCTTTGTCTCCTGCATTGCAGGCACATTTTTTACCTGCTGGGCCATCAGGGAAGCCCCTAGTTTGGGGATTTGATATAAATGTAGGCATGAACGTGAATTGTGATAAATGAGTAGCATTCTTTTTGCTAATAATTTGGCATAACAGATCAATCCTCTACCCTTTTCATCTTGGATCTTTCATTTCTGTGTTTGACAGCCTGTCTTCCAAAGGCCAGCACTTGCATCTTTGTTGGAGGACTTCACATTCAAGGCCTATGGAAAGGGCTCAGAATTAAGATCATACCTCCTCCACAAGTCAGTAACCAATGCCTGACAGGTACAGGGATACAAATACCCCATTTTCCTCACTCTTTACCTGTTAATACTAAGGACTGTGTTTTACATCGCTTCCAGAGTTTCTGCCCCGTGTTAAGCTCTGGTTCTCTATTCGGGAGCCCACTCTATTGTTTTGCATCTCTGTGTTTCTGTGTCCCTCACCCACCCATGTTACTTGTACTTCCTGATAAGCTGATTGTTTTCAAATCTGTGTCTCAGTCTATTTGGTGGGAAGCTGCTTATAACATATGTAGTATCATATATGAATAATCTTATGCTTATGGAACACAGTGATTGCAAATTGACATATAAACTGAAAATCAGGAAATTTTGTAAGGGAAAGGCATGGAATTTACATTTGTATCCTATATTTAGGGTCTTGGAGCGTGTGTGTGTATGTATTTTGCAAAGTGATCATTCTATGAGATGCATTAAAAGTAAATTTAGTGGAAATAAGTGTGCTATTTCAGACCACATTTAAATGGAATAGCATTCCAGGGCTCCTGCCATGCTCTTGACTGCTTGAAGGAAACTCAGATCCTAGAGTGGAAATTTACTGAAAGTAAACTAAAATTTTTCCCTAGGTTTTTCCTTCCTCAAATAACACAGGAAACCAAAACAACAACAAAAGTGCCTGTAAAGAGCACTGGTGGAAGGCAAGTGGGAGATGAATGTTTCTGCAATATAATTGCATGAATTGCAGGCTAAAAATTTGGTATGCAGCTTGGTTATTTTCCATCATGGAAAGAAGAAAATTTGTAAGTGAAAGTATGGATAAAAGGGAGAATTCTTTGAATTTCTTGCCAGAACATGTTTTTGTACAGAGATTATGAGACACTTGTTGAAACAGCACAAATTATTGAATGTTGGGTTAAGGATATAGGTGTAGCTGCAATTTTTGGAGCCAATTGGGATAATTCTCTGGGAGATGCCAATGAATAGAATGTGTTAACATTGCAAATAGTTGTTCATCTGGAGGATCAGTGCTGGGAAGGTAAAATGGGTGTGACAGCAAATGAAGAGACTTTGGGAACAAGGTGAGAAGGAGAGATGAGGCATATAAAGCAAGAAATATGGAGTGTGGAACTTTACCTGAGCTTATATGCAGAGGGTCCCAGTGGCTTTACCTAGAAGGATAACCACATCCCCTTGCAAGCTGATTCTTTCTCAAGAATGTTTTGGACTCTCAACTTTTTTCTTTAAAGGCAGAGATTTATATCTTCAATATAAAAATAATTTTTTATTTGTATTTGTAAAGTTCACGTATGATTGCACAGGTATTAACTAAATGACCCTTGCAACAGTTATGTGAAGTAGGTCCGATGGGTTCCCATTACTACTCTTATCAGACTAAAGAAAGGTAACTTATCAAGAGAGTTCATGTCAAAATGCAAAGGTCCCTGGGGGTCAGTAGCTACATAATACCCCGGAGGGAAAAGGAGGGAAAAAAATGTACTGAGCAAGTCCCTGCATGAAATGCAGGTGAGAAGAGATTAGGGCATAAGCAACATGAATGGGCCTAGAGATTGTCATACTGAGTGAAATAGGTCAGAGAATGACAAGTATCATTATGCTGTCACTTAAGTGCAGAGTCAAAGCAGAAATGATACAAATGGCCTTATTTATTATACAGAACAGAAACAGGCTCATAGAGGTAGAGAATGAGTTATGGTTACAGTGCAGAGGGGAAGGGTGGTGGGGAAGGGGTAGAGAGTTTGGGATTGACATGTACACACTGCTGTGTTTAAAATGGGTAACCAAGAAGGACTTACTCTATAGCACAGGGGGCTCTGCTCAATATTATGTAACAGTGTAAATGGGAAAAGGATTTGAAAAAGAATAGATGCATGCATATGTATAACTGAATCACTTTGCCATACACCTGAAACTATCACAACAATGTTAATCAACTATATGTCAATCTAAAATAAAATGTTTAAAAAAAGAGATTAGGGCACAGAGGATGAGAAGGTGCTGGGAAGCTGAATTGTGGACCTCTTCCTGGGTAAAATCTACTGCCTCGAGGCAGGACCACACTCAAAACATTTCATTGTGAACTGCTCAAAAATTCCCCAGACATGTCTCCAGATCCCCTGTTAATGCTGTGTGAAGTTCTAAAGAAGAGGAAGGGAAAAAAATCATCTTCTCCTTAAATGTCTGTGGTATTTAGGTCAGGATGATTTGGCCTCCTGTTTAATTCAGATACTGTAGAAGGCTTGCTTTCTCCACCTAGTGGCCACGAAAAGATTTTCATCTCTACAGAGATAGAAAAGGGCAGGAAAGAAAGAGAAACAGAGCACGTAGGAAAAATGACCACCGCTATGAATCGCTGAGTATTTGTGCAGATGCTGCGCTCAGTGCTCACGTGCACTGCCGATCCCCACACCTGGGAGGCACAAGTCATCATTCCCATCATCCCCACCTTACTGAAGCCAAGAGGATTTAAGTCACGTGGCTAAGCTGCGTGCCTTGACCAAGCTCATATAGTTCGAATGTGGCACAGCCAGAATTTTAACCCAAGTGTGTGACTCTAAAGCGAGTGTTCTCCTTTGTGGATACATTTGCTTCTAGAACACAGGGATGCCGGACATTCTGGGATCTCTTGAAATCAAGCCACCAAGCTTAATGATAAGACCAAGTAGAGTGGAAAGAGGGAAAGAGGATCTCGGAGTGAGCAATGCGGAACTCTGGTGTGTGCGTGCGTGTGTGTGTGTGTGTGTGTGTGTGTGTGTGTGTAAAGAGGAGTCCAGCTCTTTATTTCAAAAGGCACTTGGTCAATTTTCAGTATCAAGCAGATACAGTATGTGTTCCTCTTGTATTTGTCTCCCAAATACTGCACATTAATAGAGAGTATATTTCAATCCAGTAAAGCACATAACACAGGCTTAACAGATTCCACAGAAATCTCACCAAATAAGGGGGTTGGATGTGCAGGAAGGAATTATAAAATCTGCAGCCTGTAGCCTGCAGGGAATGAGAGACAGAGAGAGAGGGACAGAGGGAGCACTCATAGCCAGATGTGGTGGCCGGTGTCCCCCACCCTGAAAGCAGCAAATTCCAAAAGTATACGTGATTAAAAACAATTTTGTTCCTGGACTGTTTATGGTTTCTCCAGCTCTTTAATATACAAAGCAAAATGAGATGGTACATTTGGTGGGGGTTGTTTCAGACTGGGGTGTAAAGGTAATGAGATGGATTTCATTTATTCAAATCATTGGGAAAACCTATATATTTTTCTTAATGGGATAAAGGATGTGCTCCATCCTGTGAGTAGGGAGATAGAGAAAGAGCAAACAAAGCTTTTCTCTCTATCCAAGTACCATTTTAATTTTTTGTTTGATAGTTTCTGATACTGATATATAGCAAATGAATGAATGACTTCAGGCCCATTAAAGCTAAAATCCTGAAATGCACTTACCCTTCTCTCTGAAATCCTTGTGGAATCACCTTCCACATTTGGTTGGTGTTTGGTACAGATCTATGGGGTTTATTGTGGGGAAGCCTTTTCCTAAGATAAGTTAGGTTCTCAGTGATGTAGGCAGATCTGACTTTTTCATCTTAATACTGGTGTGGTCCAGAAGCACCAGCATCAGCATCCTCTGGAAGCTTACTAGAAAAGCAAATCCTCAGATCATGCAGATCTATTGACTCAAATTCTGGGGATGGGGTCCAGGGATCTGTGCCTTTACAAGCATCCAGGTGATTCTTGTGCCAACTAAAGTTTAACCGTCCCTGCATTTTAGGCAATGAGGTCACCTTCCAAAAGTGAGAGACAAGGTCTATCAACCACAGATGATATAAAGAAACACATTAAACCTGCCACACTATATTGTTACTCTTTTTTTTAATCACTAAGACTGCTCTGTAAATTGTTGTTAAATTGTTGCAAATCCCTCCTTGATAGTTCAAAAAACAAACAAACAAAAAGTAAAAACAATGTATGAATGTAATGGGAAGTGATCTGATCATTAGGAATGCATATCATGGTGACATAAATGCTGATATTCCATGAAAAACACATCTAATCTTCAATCACAAATCTTTGCTGGGCTCTCAGAACAGACATAATTAATGCCCCTATCTTTCTATTGCTGGCTTCCCAGGTGGCACAGTGACAAGGAATCTGCCTGCCAATTCAGGAGACTCAAGAGACACAGGTTCAATCCCTGGGTTGGGAAGATTCCCTGGAATAAGAAATGACAACTCACTTCCAGTATCCTCGTCTGGAGAATCCCATGGACAGAGGGACCTGGAGTCCTCTGCAACCTCCATGGGTTTGTAGAGTGGGACAACACTGGGCAACTGAGATCACATGCACACACACACATCCCTTTCCATTCCTACATGTTATTGACATTTTCCTTGGTACATGCCAATTGCACTTATTTAGAAAAAACATTTATATAAAATAAAGCATTAAGATATTAATTTGGTTATGTGAACAGAGATAACCACCCTTCCAAACCTCAGTTATCCAACAGAGATCAGTTCAGTTCAGTTCAGTCGCTTAGGTGTATCCAACTCTTTGCAGCCCCATGGACTGCAGCATGCCAGGCTTTCCTGTCATCACCAACTCTTGGAGCTTGCTCAAACTCATGTCCATTGAGTCAGTGATGCCATCCAACCATCTCATCATCTGTCATCCCCTTCTTCTCCTGCCTTTAATCTTTCCCAGCATCAGGGTCTTTTCTAATCAGTCAGTTCTGCACATAAAGTGGCCAGAAGTATTGGAGTTTCAGCTTCAGCATCTGTCCTTCCAATGAATATTCAGGACTTATTTCATTTAAGATTGACTGGTTTGATTTCCTTCCAGTCCAAGGGATTCTCAAGAGTCTTCTCCAAGACCACAGTTCAAAAAGTCTTATAGTCCAACTCTCACATCCATATGACCACTGGAAAAACCGTAGCTTTGACTAGACGGACCTTTGTTGGCAGAGTAATGTCTCTGCGTTTTAACATGCTGTCTAGTTTAGTCATAGCTTTCCTTCCAAGGAGCAAGCGTCTTTTAATTTCATGGCTGCAGTCACCATCTGCAATGATTTTGGAGCCTAAGAAAATAGTTTCTCACTGTCTCCCCTGTTTCTGCATCTATTTGCCATGAAGTGATGGGACCAGATGCCATGATCTTAGTTTTCTGCATGTTGAGTTTTAAGTCAGCTTTTTCACTTGCCTCTTTCACTTTCGTCAAGATGTTCTTTAGTTTTTCTTCACTTTCTGCCATAAGGGTGGTGTCATCTGCATATCTTAGGTTATTGATATTTCTCCCGGCAATGTTGATTCCAGCTTGTGCTTCATCAGCCCAGCATTTTGCATAATGTACTCTGCATCTAAGTTAAATGTCAGAAATATCAAGTTCTACTCCATGAGAGGAAAAGTGACACTGCCTCTTATTAGGATGGACATTAAAAAATTTACAGACAAAACCACCATAGCACAGAATTCTCTGAGGGAAAGAACAAGTATAAAGAGGTCTCTTTTCATGAAAAAAATTAACAGTGGATTTTGAGAGTGCATCTGTTTAGATCCAGGCCTAAAATAAAAACATACTCCAAATTTCTATATGTCTTTTTGAGCTAATCTCTGATTATTCTCTATATTTTTCTATACATACCAGAAATCCCTCTTACTCTTCCCTCCCCTATATGAAAATTATAAAATCTTGGCCAAGATTTTCTTAAAATAGTGAATATGGGGAAAATAACAATTATAGCATTTCCCACAAGCTAGTTGAATGCATAAATCAAAATTGAACCAAATCATTAATGAAGACTTTATATAAATCATTTATAAACTCGGACCCCTTTTTCACCCTAATAAGCCACGTTAGCTTTCTTCCCCCCAAAGAGACCCCAAAATTTTTTTCTGGAGCAGATGCCCTCAAGTTGAGACATATGGAAAAATAGAAGATGGACATGGAATGTAAGATGAAAAACCTGAGGATTAAGTCTACTAGGCCTATTACTGGCTGCTAGGCATCTGCCACCTCGCATCATGAGTCAGGCAGGAGTTGGGTGTAATTTCTGAAAAAAACAGAAATGCCTCTGAGCAAAGACCTTCAGACTAACCTTTGAGTGTCTCTCGGCCAAGAGCTGGTCCAAAGCCATCTCTTTGTTCTGAAGCTCATCTCTGCACAATGTGCTTCCAAATGGCTTTTTGGTGTCTGGGTCTGGAATAGAAACTAGGATCAGCCATTTGAAGGCAGTGCTTGATAGAGAAGAAAGAATCCAAAGCAAACAGAGGAGAACAACTATAAACAATCCAAAGCTCAGATCTGCTATGTGCTAGGCAGTTTTCAAAGTGCTATCAAAAGCTATATATATCTTGAGTCCCTTCACCGTTCACCTGAAACATTGTTAATTGGCTGTATACCCCAATACAAAATAAGAAGTTAAAAAAAAATGAAAAAAGCTATGTATATCTTACTTTAGCTATAAACCTGAAAGTGGTTTTGTACCATTCCCATCTGGAAGTAAGGGGACAGAGCCACAGGGATTTGTTTTCTTTCTTTTCTAAATTAGAGTATGTTTGCTCTACGGCGTTAGGTTTCCGCTGTGCAGCGAGATGAGTCAGCTCTGTGTGTGCCTGTGCCCCCTCCCTCTTGACCCCTCCCCCGCCCCACGCCTCTCGGTCATCACAGAGCCCTGCGCTGAGCTCCCCGAGCGACAGGGCAGCTCCCCACTAGCTGGCTCTTTGACACGCGGCGGTGTGTGTCAGCGCTGCTCTTCCGAGTCCTCCCTTCCCCCCCTTCCCCTCTGTGTGCACAGGTCTCTTCTCCACGTCTTCATTTTTGTTTGCTTGTTTTTCTTTGCTCTTCTTTTTATAGCCACAGGATTTAAAATGAGTTGCCCACAGTCACCCAGCCAGGAAGGGACAAGTCTTTTCTGACAAAGTTCCCTCTCCCCATGCTCAGTGAATTCTAGCTTTATGACTCTACCCCTTGCCCACCCCTCCTTCACAAGTTTCCTTGTAGTGATTATATTTTTGAAAGAATTAACGCATTTTGGAGTTTCCTGTTTCCTAATTGCCTGTGCAGGACTGTTGAGTACTTTGTCTGCAAACAATGTTGGGGTGCAAATAGTGCATTTTCAGCTTAATTAGCTCTTCTGTTGTAGTAGAGTCCGTCACTTTACTTCTTTAGATGAACCAGATTGCAAAAGATATACCATTTTCTCAGTTTTCCAGGCAAATCTGGCCATGGAGTTTTATTTAATTAACCTCAGTCATTACATACAGATGAAACCTCCCACTTTTCTAAGATTATATCAAGAAAAGTTCTCTTGGGGATTTTTTGAAGATAGGTAAGGAGCTTCTATTGTTTCAGAGGCAAAGGAAGTGCTTTGAAAGAAAACAGACCTTATTCTTCAGTGGATGGAGGGGAAAAAATGAAGTGAGAGAGAAAAAAAAATCTTTGTGGCTGGAAGTTCATTTCGGTTTAGTATGGAGCAGATGTGTCTCTTCTGAATAATCTCAGGGACTGAGAGGAGAAGGACCCCCTGCAGGAAGTAATTAAAACTTGGCAGTAGGGACATCAGCAGACTTTTAAAACCCCAGACCAGAATTACAAGCCAAATCTCTTGGATATAATTTGAGACAGCATTTAAGATTCACTACAAGTTGAAGACAGTCAATAATGCACTTGATTCTCTATGGAATTACTGAGAAAAGATGTCTGTGTGTCTGAGAAATTTTAATTATTTTATTACCTCTGAGGAAAAGTCATTTCAGTCATGATTATTTTAAATCACATATGTATGCTCAATTCTATTTATCTTCTAATTGTAAGGAAAAGGGAGTGCCTTCCAGTTTAGAATTATGGATCATGGTACATCATTGTCTTATAATGGCACCAAGATTGAAATGAAAAACTTAAAAGTCTAGCCCAGAGAAAATAATAATTTCTTATCTGTCTATATCACTTTAAAATTCACTGAATGCTCTGCCACTATTATCTTGATTGAACATCCAAGGAATCTCGTAAGCTTGATCTAGAATGATGCCAAGTTAGGTTGGAAACAATGAAGAGAGCTTTGAGCTGGTTTAACATTGACAATGAAGTGCAGGAAGAAAAATAAAACAAATGAGTAACCAAGATGGTGGAGTAGGAAGACTCTGAGCTCACCTCTACCCATGGGCACATCAAAGTTACAACTGTCTACAGAGCATTTATCAATGAGAACTGTCTGAAAACCAGCAGAAAACCTTCTCCAAAATTAAATATATAAAGAAGGAGCCAAATGATATGGATGGAGTCCAGTCTAGTCAAGACCTACACCCCTGTGAAGGTCACCCAAAAATGAGAGGATGATCACAATGGCAGAGGTTCTCCCCAGGGAGCAAGCGGCCCAAGCCCCACTTCAGGCTCCCCAGCCTGGGGGTCCAGCACTGGGAAGAGACTCCCACAACATCTGGCTTTGAAGGCCAGAAGAGCTGGAAGACACAGAGTCTCCACACCTGAAGGGCTCACACAAAATCTTACACACTTCAAGTCCTAGCATAGCAGACAGTGCTTTTAAAGAACCCTGGGTCAGACCTACTAACTCATCTTGGAGAGGCTCCCAGAGAGGCAGGAAGCAACTGGCGCTTGCCCCGGAGACACAGACACTGGTGGTAGCCATTTCTGGAAGTCCTCTCTCCCGTGAGAACCCTGGTGCAAATGAGCATTACTTTGCATTCCCTTCTCCAGGCTATTAGCATCAGGGGCTCACCTGTCCACCTGTGGGTCAGCACAGACTCAAGATCCCCTGGACTCACAGCCGCCTGTACTAGGACCTGGCTCCGCCCGCCAGCAAGCTGGCTGCCAGCCAGGCCGGGGCAGCCCCTCCCACCAGGACCCCCAGGGGAGCGGCCTCATTGCAACACAGGGACTGCACCTATCTCGTGGAGGACTCCCCTAAAGCCCTCAGCTGGTGAGCAGAGGACAGCATGTCGCTGAACTCCACAGAACATCACCTACCTGAGGCCCCTTCTCTGAGACTGAGCAGTGTAACTCATCTACACAGTACACAGAAGTAAACGAGAGAATCAGGCACAAAGAGGAGACAGAGGAGTATTTTCCAGACGGAGGATAAAAGAAAGCCCCGGAGGAACTAAGGGAAGCAGAGATAAACCATTTACCCAACAAAGAGTTCAAAGTCATAAAGATGCTCAGTGGACTCAGGAGAAGAGTGGATGAACACAGTCAGAAGTTTAATGAGTTAGAAAATATAAAAAATTGCTAAACCAAGCTGAAGAATATAGCAATTTTTAAAAAAATTTTATAGAAAATGAAAAATACACTACAGAGAATCAATAGTACATTAGATCATTCAAAGGACCATATCAGCAAACTGGAGTAAAAATTAGTAGAAATTACCTAATCTGAGTAAAAAAATTTTCCAAAAGAACTTAAATAATGACGATAGCTCACAAACCTCTAGAACAATATTAAATACATTGACATTCAAACTATAGGGGGCCCAGAAGGAGAAGAGATAAAATGATCGAGAATATATTTCAACAAAATAGCTGAAAACATTTCTTTAACCTCAGAAAAGAAATAGACACCCAGCTCCAGGAAGCACCTATTTGCACAGTACTCTTATTTGTTTGAACTTTTTGATAAATTAGGGGAGAATATATCAATAGAGAGAAGGAAGTTGTAATTCTGCTTCACTGCGGCTCCTATAATCTCTGTCCCTTTGCTGGAATGAACGACTCTAAGAGGTTCTGTGGCTGGCGTGGGGCACAGTCCCGTGATTTCTGCTCCTGATCACGGAGTGGGAGGTGCTGACCCTGGACTTGAGGATGCACAGAGAGTTGAAGCGACCCCCTGGAAGCCAAGTGCTGCAGGCAGAACAACTAATATAAGGATATTGCTTCTCACTGCATTTAATAGGAAATAAAAGCCACGGGAAGGACTGCTTTCTGCTCTTTGTTTTCCCACAATTTCCATCTTATTGTGATTAAAGGAAGCAAAGTACAGTCTGAAAGCATCCTATTTGGCAACTGCTGACTGCTAAATCTCTTTTGAGAGCATGGCTAATACTCAGTGTAGAAGAAGCCATACCCTGTCTCTGCGGTTTATAGATCTCATTAGGATGTCAGCACTTAAAGTCCCTGCGTACGGAGTTGACTCTCAGTCACTTGAGCTCTGCTGGAGAAACACCCGCCTGCCTCGTGTAGACAATAGGAATTATCCACAGCCCTTTAGGGTCACTGAAGGTATCACCATTAGCCCATGGAATTCTCCTGGGTTGTTTTTAAGTTTTCTTCCGCCGTCTTCCTCTAGCACTGGCATTTTCAACTTCTCACTTTGTGTTGAACTTTCATGTTCTCTTCTCTCAAAGGCACTGTAAGAGACTGAGAACTATTCATAGAAAGTGGGTTGAGAAAAACAGACTTGTGCAGAGAGGGGCAGACACATCACATCAGAGTGTATACCATCTCTAAAACAAGACCATTTCCTGAAGATGAAGACTGTGAACACATACTAAGCTGCTCCTCTCTGAGGACCTATTTTAATATTTGTAATTAGCGTTTCCTCATCAAGCACACATAAACACGGCTGCATAGAAATCAACATTGGGTCACATACACAAGCTCGATCCGATTTCTATAAAGTCTGGCTTATAGATTTACTCAATGCAAAGTCTCGCATCTTGATGGAATTTATAATTGACAGATTACAGCTCAGAAAAATATTCTAATGAAAAAACCTCTAGCCAGTTAGCTTCAGACTTGTCAAGTGTGAGCTTGTCTAGAATTTCCCTGATTCCTGTCTGTTTTTATTAACTCTTGATGTGGTATTGCCTGAGCCAGGATTTTAGAGAAAAAGAGCATGGATGAAGGTATAAAATGATCTTTTCTGAAGGCTCTCAACTGTTCAATCTTCTCTGAGATAAAGATTCCAGGAGTCTAGATCAAGATAAATTTTGTAAATTCACAGAGTAGGCCAAAACCTATATGATATGATTTATTGGAGACCAAAGCCTTCCCTCTTCCCAGGACCTAAGCTGTTTCTCTGACAATATTACCATACTACTCCATGGCACGTGTTGTATCTTCCAGTTCAAGTGTTACATCCAGGGGGTTCTTTTTTATATGCAAATTGTCACTTGGTATGTGTGAGGAATTGTGGAAAAATTCTTTAAAAATTTTTGGAAGGAGACGTAGAGAGAAATCTAAAATTTGGGTAGCAGTCAGAAAGTAGTGTGAGGTCAAAATGGGACTTGGTCAGCATTTAGGCAAAAGTGAAATGCAAAAATGAAAACATACTCTATTCCAAATTTTGCTAAAGGTCCCTTCTTACTTGGGTTGTTAATAAGCACCAGCAAGGGATCTCATTGTGTCTCCTAGGTCTAAATTAACATGAAGGCGGTTCTAGTGCTCTGCCTAAGGTCATACAGATTCCCTTGGAAATTCCATATGGAAATTCCATATGGATCCTTCAGTGCTTTCTGGGCAGGACTGAGCTGGAATTCAGATGACACCATACCAGATAACAGGCTTACATTATCTCATTTAGTGGTATCTTGATTTTTATTTTTTAAGACATTTTTTTTTTTTTTCTGATGTGGACCATTTCTAAAGTCTTCATTGAATTTGTTGCTGTATTGCTTACGTGTTATGTTTTGGTTTTTTGGCCTCAAGTCATATGGGATCTGGGCTTTCCAGGTGGCACTAGAGGTAAAGAATCCTCCTGCCAATGCAGAAGTTGCAAGAGACGTGGGTTCGATCCCTGGACCGGGAAGATCACCTGGAGTTGGAAGTGGCAAACTGCTCCAATATTACTGCCTGGAAAATTCCATGGACAGAGGAGCCTGGTGGGCTACAGGCCATGGGGTCACACAGAGTCAGACATGACTAAGCGGCTGAGCACACATGCACTTATTTGGGATCTTGGCTCCCCACCCAGGGACTGAACCCACACTCTCTGCGTTGGAAGGTGAAGTCTTAGCCATTGAGCTGCAAGGGAAGTCCCAGTGATGTCTTGTTTACAGACACCTGGTCCTGGCCACCTGGTTACAAAGGCTCCCCTTGATCAGACTTCAGTCAGGTTCCTCTGAGTCCTCTTTTTCAACTTGGTCCAACATTGCCCTGTCCAGCACAATCTTTGCCAAGAGTCTTCCCCTCCCTCATCATCAGATCTTCTATCAGATCACCTACATTTGATGTCTATATCCATGATCTGTCCTTCACACGAATCCTGTGAGGTCAGTTTAGCAGGGACTCTCCCCAAACCCTTGATGTCTCTTCTTAGTAATTTTCCATCCACTGACCCCCTTCACCCTTCTTCTTGACTGTAAACCCCCAGCTGTCTTTGTTGTGTTCAGAATTGAACTTGATTTCTCTCCTCTATTGCAATGCCCTTATCACTATAGTTTTGGACAGAGTGTTCCTTACCATTTTGACAAGTGTCAGTGATTTTCCTTTGAGTAACCTAGTGAACAGACAGACACCAGCCCGAAAGATAAATAACAGAGTGAATGTTAGGGCCATGATCCAGGACAGACAGACTATCCTCCCTTCTCTGTCAAACCCTGTGCCCTCTGCTGTCCCTTGAAAAAAACACCATCTTCTTGGGATCCATCCTTTAGAAGTTGCTCATCTATGCTGTGGTTTTATAGTGCACTATTTTATTTTAATAGTCAGCCTAAACTGACTATTAAAACACAGTGGTTCATTAAGATTATTGCTGCACTGCTACAGAAAAAACAAAAAAAAAGGAAACAGAAGAACATGTCTGGCAACTGATGCAAAGTGGGTCAATCCAGACACAGAAGGCAGGGGCAGACACAGATGAAACAATCTCCTCTGAATTAAGGGATAACAGGTATAAAGAGTAGTCTTCTAAAGCACACACATCAAGAAACAGATGGCTCCAGTCCCATCAGAAAAATTTCAAGTAAATACTCAACACTTAGAACTGAAATACCGAGAGCTGTTTGGGGGAAGAAAAACATGAGAGAATGATAAAAATAAAACGAACAAAGGGATAACAGAATTCTCCTTTGCTCAAGCTATTATTAGATCTGATTTCAGGAAAACCCCCTCAGTAATCTGCTTTGGTTCCTGTGGTCCTTCATTCTGATCTGAAAACATGCTCTGAAAGTGGAGCCTTCTGTTAGGGAAAAAACCACTCATCTGCACAGAAATGCCAAGCTCTTTTACAAATTTTTAGGTTTTGATACCTGAGGATAACTGGGCCTTCTCTAGTCCACCCCACAATCCCCACTGGGAACTGCACATACAAAGAACAAAATCAGGGCGAGAGAGAACAGGTCTGTTCATTGGATTACACAGGCAGGAGCCCAGAGAGTCAACAAGTCCCAGGGACAGGACAGCAGCCTGCTTCTTCCTGCACCTGCTTCCCTGAATCCTTACAGGACACACACACACACACACACACACACACACACACACACACGTATACATTTGCAATTATTTATTTGTTTTTGGCTGCTCTGGATCTCTGTGGCTGCACGCAGACTTTCTCTAATTGTGGTGAGCAGAAGCTACTCTCCAGGCACGGTGCTCGGAATTCCCATTTCGGTGGCTCCTCCTGTTGTGGAGCGTGGCTCTAGGGAGTGTGAACTTCTGTAGTTGTCGTGCATGGGCTCCGTTGCTCTGTGCCATGTGGGATCTTCCTGGACCAGGGATCAAACCTGTGTCCCCAGCACTGGCAGGCAGATTCTTAACCACTTGACCATCGGGAAAGTCTGCTTACAGGCCTCTTTAGCCACAGTATGGCTTTAGGTATTCCTCCTAATATACTGGGATGTTATTAAAGATTTTAAGTCACGACAGTGGCTTCATTCCATTTGGCTTTGAAAGTCTGGAGTGCAGGAAAATACTTCAGGAGAAGTGAAGAGAGGTGTTTGGGAGTATTGTTGTCGCTATTTAGCCACTAAACGGTGTCCAGCTCTTTTGCAGCCCCGTGGAGGTAGCCCCCAGGCTCCTCTGTCCTTGGGACTTTCTAGGCAAGAATACAGGAGCAGGTGACCATTAGGAGTTTAGGAAAACAATAATAGTGACTGCTTTGTACTTAGTGATGTTTCTGACGTTTTGCTGAGAGCTTTTCACCTACTGTTTTCTTCAGTCATTTTCAAGCTATGTGATAAGAACTATTAACCTGTGTATTGACATAGGGCAACTGAGAGGTACTGAGTGCAGTTTAATATTTCAGGTCTCGTTATGAGTGAGGACAGTTAGTAGCAACAAAGATGATTAAGCCTCACTGCGCCTTCTGCTGGTTGGACCTTCTTATCTCATGTGATTGGACATCAGTTCTCTGAGCTAATCATTGTCACCACCGTGACACAGATGAGAACTTAAATGACTTCTGGATCACTCAACTCATAACTGGCAGTGCCAAAATGTGTGTTTTTCTCTGAAATCAGGGCACGTGTTTTGGGATCAATCTTTTATTTTTATCATCATAAAAACATATGACTGGCTCAGATGGTAAAGAATCTGCCCTCAATGGAGGAGACCCAGGAAGGTTCAATTCCTGGGTCAAGAAGATCCCCTGGACTAGGACATGGCAACCCACTCCAGTATTCTTGCCTGGGAAATCCCATGGATAGAGGAGCCTGGCAAACTACAGTCCATGGGGGTCACAAAGAGTCGGACACAACTGAGTGACTAATACATATGCACATAAATAAGGGAAACTATTGACTCATATAACTGAACAGTCTAGAGATTTTACCATTTTTAGCTGTGACTTTAGGGGTACTATCCTTCCTCTTGTTCAGTGCTAATTTCATTGTCAGACCCTTTGATCTCTCTGTATTTTCTGCAATTAATCCACAAAATTCCCTATTATATCTTAAACTGTATTGTAATTACTAGTTTTATTTTTCCCCAGAAGCATAAAGATTCCATGCAAACATGTCTTCTTATGAATAACAACAACAATAATTATATAATAGCTATCTCACAATTCCATGCCATATGCTAACTTCTACCTCTTTCAGAACAAAACTGCCATATTCAGCTTTGAACTTAACCTGTGATTTTCCGCTTTGAAAAATGTTTTATCTCTTTTCTGTTTCTAAATTCATTTTATGTTCATCGTTACCTAACAATCACCCAACTTGAAAGACATCAGTGGCTTTTTATTCTAGCCAACCTACATCTTTCATTCATGACATTCTACAGATTTTTTCCATCCAAATATATCTTTAACACATTTCCTACTCTCTTGTTCAATTTCCACACCTCCATTTCAAGCCTTAGTCATCTCCCTCTAACGCTATGGGAATATCTTCTGGGTAAAACCTTGTTGTATGGCTAATTAAACAGCCTTTTCCAACCTTTTCTCCTTTGCCCAAGGCTCATGACCTATGTTGAAAAGCCAGACAATCACTTTCCCAACTTCTACTTGCAATTATAGGGTAATCTCAGGGTAAGAGCTGAGCAATGGTCTGCATGGGGGATTCTGAGAAACATGTCCCTCTGAATTCTTCATTTTCTTCTTACATAATTGGGAGAACTAATTTGGCACAACTGGATCTTTCAAAACACAACTTTATTATGGTACATTTTACATATAATAGCATGTGCCCATTTAAAGTATCCACTCTAGAATTTTAGATATGTGGAATCAAGGATATGTATTCTTTTGAGTCAGCCTTCATTACCTTGGCATAGTCATCTATATTTTTGTTGCATTTTCAGTGGTTTGTTTATTAGTGAGTAGTGCTCAATGTGTGGATATACTATCATTTGTTTATCCATTCACATGTTGATGAATATTTGAGTTGTTTTCAGTTTCTCAAGCTACTATGAATAAACCTGCTATGAACATTTGGGCACAAGCCTTTTTACGGGCATATGTTTTCATTTCTTTTGGCTAAATAACAAGGTGAGGAATTTCAGAATCATAGGGTGACTCTATATTTAAGTTTCAAAGAAATGGCGAATTTTCTAAACAGTGGCATGAGTAGCTTCTGATTTCCCCAATTTACAGTCTTATAACTTACTTTATAATGTGGGGTTGCTTATTAGCTCCTCTGACTCTTAGTTTGGGACCTTTAGCTGATACTCTGAAATAACAGGAACATTCACATTTAACTAACATATAAGATACTCAGTTTAAATTCTTTCTATAATGACCATACTGAAATATTTGAGAGGGCAGGAACCAAGAATCATTATTCTTCTTTCCTTTCAGTTCAATCCAGTTCAATTGCTCAGTTGTGTTCGACTCTTTGCGACCCCATTGACTGTAGCATGCCAGGCCTCCCCGTCCATCACCAACTCCCGGAGTTTACTCAGATTCATGTCCAATGAGTTGGTGATGCCATCCAGCCATCTCATCCTCTGTCATCCCCTTCTCCTCCTACCTTCAATCTTTCCCAGCAACAGGGTCTTTTCCAATGAGTCAGCTCTTCACATCAGGTGGCCAAAGTATTGGAATTTCAGCTTCAGCAATGGTCCTTCCAATGAATACTCAGGACTGATTTCCTTTAGGATGGACTGGTTGGATCTCCCTGCAGTCCAAGGGACTCTCAAGAGTCTTCTCCAATACCACAGTTCAAAAGCATCAATTCAATGAACATTGGGGTGCACGTGTCTCTTTCAGATCTGGTTTCCTCAGTGTGTATGCCCAAAAGTGGGATTGCTGGGTCATATGGCAGTTCTATTTCCAGTTTTTTAAGGAATCTCCACACTGTTTTCCATAGTGGCTGTACTAGTTTGCATTCCCACCAACAGTGTAAGAGGGTTCCCTTTTCTCCACACCCTCTCCAGCATTTATTGCTTGTAGTCTTTTGGATAGCAGCCATCCTGACTGGCGTGTAATGGTACCTCATTGTGGTTTTGATTTGCATTTCTCTAATAATGAGTGATGTTGAGCACCTTTTCATGTGTTTGTTAGCCATCTGTATGTCTTCTTTGGAGAAATGTCTGTTTAGTTCTTTGGCCCATTTTTTGATTGGGTCATTTATTTTTCTGGAATTGAGCTTCAGGAGTTGCTTGTATATTTTTGAGATTAATCCTTTGTCTGTTTCTTCATTTGCTATTATTTTCTCCCAATCTGACGGCTGTCTTTTCACCTTACTTATAGTTTCCTTTGTAGTGCAAAAGCTTTTAAGTTTCATTAGATCCCATTTGTTTAGTTTTGCTTTTATTTCCAATATTCTGGGAGGTGGGTCATAGAGGATCTTGCTGTGATTTATGTCAGAGAGTGTTTTGCCTATGTTCTCCTCTAGGAGTTTTATAGTTTCTGGTATTACATTTAGGACATGGAAGCAACCTAGATGCCCATCAGCAGATGAATGGATAAGGAAGCTGTGGTACATATACACCATGGAATATTACTCAGCTGTCAAAAAGAATTCATTTGAATCAGTCCTAATGAGATGGATGAAACTGGAGCCCATTATACAGAGTGAAGTAAGCCAGAAAGATAAAGAACATTACAGCATACTAACACATATATATGGAATTTAGAAAGATGGTAATGATAACCCTATATGCAAAACAGAAAAAGAGACACAGAAATACAGAACAGACTTTTGAACTCTGTGGGAGAATGTGAGGGTGGGATGTTTCAAAAGAACAGCATGTATACTATCTATGGTGAAACAGATCACCAGCCCAGGTGGGATGCATGAGACAAGTGCTCGGGCCTGGTGCACTGGGAAGACCCAGAGGAGTCGGGTGAAGAGGGAGGTGGGAGGGGGGATCGGGATGGGGAATAAGTGTAAATCTATGGCTGATTCATATCAATGTATGACAAAACCCACTGAAATGTTGTGAAGTAATTAGCCTCCAACTAATAAAAAAATTAAAAAAAAAAAAAATTAAAAAAAAAAAAAAAAAAAACAAAAGCATCAATTCTTTGGTGCTCAGCTTTCTTTATAGTCCAACTCTCACATCCATACATGACTACTGGAAAAGCCATAGCTTTGACTAAGCGGACCTTTGTTGGCAGAGTAATGTCTCTGCTTTTTAATATGCTTTCTAGGTTGGTCATAGCTTTTCTTCCAAGGAGCAAGTGTCTTTTAATTTCATGGCTTCAGTCACCATCTGCAGTGATTTTGGAGCACAAAAAAATAAAATCTATCACTGTTTCCATTGTTTCCCCATCTATTTGCCATGAAGTGATGGGGCCAGATGCCATGATAGCTTTCTGAATGTTGAGTTTTAAGCCAACTTTTTCACTCTCCCCTTTCACTTTCATCAAGAGGCTGTTTAGTTCTTCTTCACTTTCTGCCATAAGGGTGGTGTTATCTGCAGATCTGCGGTTGTTGATATTTCTCCGGGCAATGTTGATTCCAGCTTGTGCTTCTTTCAGGCTAACATTTCTCATGATGTACTCTGCATATAAATTAAATAAGCTTTTCTTTAGGTATAGTGCTTGGCCAAATGGCAGTACTCAAAAAAATACCGATTGAACTGAATTTTAGTAGCTTTAAAAGCACTGTCTGTATACTGCAAATGTAATTATTTTAGTTATTTCTTTGTCTAAAGCTTAATCACTGAAACTTGAAGTTAGCCAATCCATAAATCCTAATAAAAATGCTAATGTTATATATTTCACCATTTCCTCTTTGGTTACTTGTAAGAAACCTTTTTATTTCCTAAATAGAATAAAATAATAAGGCAAAAGGGAAAAAAAAGAACAGTCATCAGAGGTATGCTTTTTTTTCCTTTCTATCTACCTGGACATCTGAGGCTGCACCTTGAGTTTGAACATGTATTAGAGTTGGCAAGAAGTCATTTTCCTCCTAGACGATAATTCCAGAAAGCCTTGTGTAGGAAGGAATGACCTTTCAGCCACTTCAAAAGCACCTCCTCCCTCACACCCTGTGATGTCAGGGCTTCCTGGGACTACGGCAGTAGTCATCTCGAAAGATGACTTCCAAATGGTGTATCATCCTGTCACTTCAGGCTTGTGTGGGTGACCTCTGTGGCCAGAGGGAGAATTGTGTTTACACAGGAATCAAGAGTCATGAGGTTGGACATGAACAGGAAAATGCAAACGGAATTCCACCACTTTTCAGAGACCATCTTCTCAATAACAAGGAGACGCAACTCTGAACGTACCTGGAGTGCCCACCCAGCCCCACAGCAGTGGCGGCTAGTTTGTCTGGACTCTGCATCTGCAGGCTCGCCCTGCAGCATTCTGATCCAGAGGGCACTTCAGCTTCTCAAACATCAGAGGCATCCACGGGACTATGTCTTCATCCCCACCTCAAACCCCCAGTCTGCCATCCCTTGATATTTCTTCCTTGATTATTTTCTATCCGCCAATCAAATGTATCCCTTGGGCTTTAGAATGGAGTAAAGAAAGGTAGTTACTGGGGAGACAGGAAATCTTACCACAATTTGATCTGTCCAAATAAGCCATCCATTATCTTGTTTTGACAGTTGTAGTCAAATGCAGCTAGTGTTCTATTTCATGTAAGCTTGACAGATAAAAAAGCAAGGGATGTTTTTATCTTACCGCTGTGGGATGGAGGATCCTGGCCAGTGATAGATCTGCCTAAAGTCATTTAGGAGAATCACTGGAAGGTTTTATTATTCTGCTCGGATTTCTGATTTCCAGGTACATGGCCAGTTTAACATATGCCCATACAAGGATATGTACAAAAAAATATTTCATTCATAAAGTTGAATAAGGAAAATTGGCTGATAAATTAACTTTAAAAAAATCTTAATTTTTACCTCACCCCATACTATACCTGTAACCTACCAGGCTCCTCTGTCCATGGAATTTTCCAGGCAAGAGTACTGGAGTGGGTTGCCATTTCCTTCTCCAGGGGATCTTCCCGACCCAGGGATCAAACTCAGGTCTCCCGCATTGCAGGCAGACGCTTTACCATCTGAGCCACAAGGGAAGCCAAAATCTTAAGATAAATTTGCCCCAAATCAAGGTTTGTTAAATGAATCAAGAGTCATTTTATCAGTTTAAATTTTACAATTATACATATAAATAATTAAATCAGAAAAAGTTGCAGGTACGGTGTTTGAATTAACATGCAGAAGTCCAGGCTATAAATGCCATATATAACACGCATTTATGCACATGCATAACTTTCGGAGCACAACCATACTATATGTAAATTGTTTTTTAAAATTAAATATAGGATACTCTATCATTTAGTATATTTACATTTACCACATTCTTTCTTAATATTACATTTCTAGAAGTATTGAAAGGGTTGGGGGCCAAAAAAATGAAACTTAGAAAGCACCCTTTGTCTGTTGATGTTTGGCTCTGCTAGGCCTTCACTGCTGCGTGGGCTTTGGCTGCAGTGCATGGGCCGCCCTCCCTCGTGGAGCGTGTCCCTAGAGCGTGGGCTCCGGAGTTGCCATGCAGGTGCTTGGTTGTCCCATCCCCTGTGGGGTCTTCCCAGACCAGGGGTTGAACCCATGTCCCCTGCATTAACAGGTGGGTTCTTAACCATTGGACCACCAAGGAAGTCCTAAAACTGTTTTTAAAGGAATAAAATTTGGTTATATGTATATCTAACCTCAGGATGGGGAGAAGGAAGAAAAATTAACAGTAAGAGAAAAAAGCACAAAAAGCAGGCAGATGAGCTAAACCACTGTAAAACTTCTCTGTATGAAAAACTGTCGGGAACTCTAGGAAACTTAATATTAAGAAAATGTGGTAAATGTAAATATACTAAATGATAGAGTATCCTATATTTAATTTTAAAAAACAATTTACATATAGTATGGTTGTGCTCCGAAAGTTATGCATATGCATGAATGTGTGTTATATATGGCATTTATAGCCTGGACTTCTGCATGTTAATTCAAACACCGTACCTGCAACTTTTTCTGATTTAATTATTTATATGTACTTAAACTGATAAAATGACTCTGATTCATTTAACAAACCTTGATTTGGGGCAAGTTTATCTTAAGATTTTGGCTTCCCTTGTGGCTCAGATGGTAAAGCGTCTGCCTGCAATGCGGGAGACCTGAGTTTGATCCCTGGGTCGGGAAGATCCCCTGGAGAAGGAAATGGCAACCCACTCCAGTACTCTTGCCTGGAAAATTCCATGGACAGAGGAGACTGGTGGGCTACAGTCCATGGGGTTGCAAAGAGTCGGAGACAACTGAGCAACTTCACTTTCATTATTATTAATAAAGACCTTCAGAACATTCTGTTACACCTATGCTGAGTGCATCCGTAGGATAAATTTATAAAAATGGAATTGCTTGTCAGAAACATGCATAATATAAAAATCTTCTGTGTACTCCCCAAAACAATTTTCACCAACAGTAAACCACATTATTCTCCCAACACAGTTATAGCTGTAATTCGACAAGACACACCCCCACTATCAATACAGGATATTCTCTCATTTTATTATAGATTTGAATTTGTCTTTATAAAGGCAAATGTGTCTACTGATATACTTCACCCACTTTAGCTTAGCATTTTAAATTTCTCTTTTTGATGTGTGTATCTGCTAAGAATTATATTTGACTTCGTTTACATTTTAGCATTACAAATACACACTTGATGTTTTATTTAACTTGTGGTAAAATTAAATTTACAACATCTACAAGAATTCTTTCAAAAGTAGACATTATAGAGATACTCAGAAAGACTGGTTGAAAACAAATAACACATCATACTGGAATAAGAACCAGAAATAATTACTCCAAAATTTTTGTAAGCTTAGCTATAGGAAAGTACTTAATAAAGCATTAATAGTGGGATCCTAGGATAAACTTCTAGAGTAAGCTTTCTTAAGGCCCAGAGGAACCCCTTTGACAGGTATAACTTGGCTTCTTTTAAAAGACTGTTTATCCTACAGTGCCTTTAGTAATTAGAGCTTTTATTTCAATCATAAAAATAAATCCATATCCAAGTTCCTTTTGTCGTTTCATTCATTCCTTCGCTCACAGCTTTTAGTCTCCTGCTTATTTCCTTATTGTCTCAAATGGATGTGCCACCTCCAGCATCATAGATGTGCTCCAGGTAAGAGGAAGGGAAAGGACAAAAAGCAAAAACTTGTCTCTTTGGGGTTCACACCATTCTTCTGGAGCCCCATTCACAGTAACTTCCAATTATTAATACTTCCTATTGGTCAGAACGATGCCATCTGGCAGCTTTGGTTTGAAAAAGAGGCTGGGAAAAAAAAACTAGAGGTACAAAGTTCCCAGCACCCCCAAAATAAATAAAACCAAGTTTCTCATAATGACAGGAGGGAATAATTTAATGGCCATAAATTTAAAATGTTTTTGCATATTGAAGATAATTAGCTTTTACCTTTTGTTTCTAAATATTCTTATTTTATTGAACATATTTACTAATACCTAGACTTTTACATTTCTCTAACTTTTGTTGTCAGACTTTTAAACCTTTTTATTTAGAAATTTTTTCTTCCCTGCTGCATCCTTTCATCTCTGTGTAAGCATGCTAGTAGTATTCACTTCGTTCCTGGTTCTCCCGTCTTTCAGGGGCAGAGTAGGGTTGTACCTGTTGTTACTCCTGAGTGGGACCTGTGACTAGGTCTGGTAAATAAATTGTGGGTGGAAGTGTGTTTGCAATGTTAATTACATGTATCTGTTTTCCCAACTCTATCATTACTCTTGTATTTTCTTGTTATTGCTCAGTCACTCAGTTGTGTCCAACTCTTTGTGACCCCATGGATTGCAGCATGCCAGGCTTCCCTGTCCATCACCATCTCCTGGAGCTTGCTCAAACTCATGTCCATCGAGTTGGTGATGTCATCCAACCATCTCATCCTCTGTCATCCCCTTCTCCTTCTGCCTTCAATCTTCCCCAGCATCAGGCTCTTTTCTAATGAGTCAGCTCTTATGTTTTTACTCATAATCTATCTAATATTTTAGACTAGATTATGCTGCAGTCACAAATAATCCCCAGATTTTAGTGGTTTATATCCACAAAGGTTTATTTCCCCCGCATACTAATTGTCTTAGGTGTGTTGATTGGGCTTTCTACTGACAAGTTTTTCATTGGCTCGTAGCACTTTCCCATTGGAAGTGACTCAGACCCCCACCACTGTCCTGTCTTTGGCCAGAGCCGGTGGCGTGGTCACACCTAGCTTCTTCAGGAGGTGAGGAAACATATCCCATCAAACCCCAAGGACAGAGTAGGGTTGCTGGAAATTAACAAATGAAACTACAGAATCCCCATGTAAATATTAATTTCATTTAAGTAAGTGAATTTTATTATAAATATTCCCCAGTGCAGTATTTCAGGCATATTTATACATATGTTTTAAAAAATTCGTCATTTAACTGGTATTCAAGTTGAACTGGGCGTTCTTGGTTTTATCTTGGAACCTGAGCCGAGAATTAAAAATTTTTAGAAAAGAGTGCTGGTGACCACTCCCTTTCTCCTGTGACTTAGACAAGAGGTCTTGTGCTTTTTTCTTCTTCACTGATTTAAATTTCTAAACATTCTCCTGTGTTTTCCATTGCTTCATCATATTTTTTAATTTATCAGTCATATTCATGTAGCGGTTATAACCATGAACATGTTTAACTCCAACTTTTCCTTTCTGTATTGAAATTTCATAGATATAATATCTGTTGTCTTTGAGAATACTTGTTAGAGATTTTTCTCATTTTTCTTATAGTACTTTTAAATTTTACTTTATTGAGCTGTAGTTGATTTAGAAAAGACCCTGATCCTGGGAAAGAGTGAAGGTAGGAGGAGAAGGGGACAAGAGAGGACGAGATGGTTGGATGGCATCACTAACTCAGTGGACATAAGTTTGAGCAACCTCCAGGAGATGGTGAAGGACAGGGAAGCCTGGTGTGCTGCAGTCCATGGGGTCACAAAGAGTCAGATATGACTGAGTTACTGAACAACAATAGCTGATTTACAATGTTGTGTTTAACTTTGACTGTACAGCAGAGTCACTCAGCTATACATATCCTTTTCCATTATGGTTTATCACAGGATATTGAATATAGCTCCCCACGATATACAGTAGGACCTTGTTGTTTATCCATCCTATATGTAACTGTTTGTGTCTGCTAATCCCAACCTCCCAACCCACCCCCCCGGCAACCACCCATCTGTTCTCTGTATCTTCTTATAGTGCTTGTGAGTGATAGTAATACATTTGCTTTGATTCATTATCTTTATTAAGTTATCACTAAATTATTTATTAATTTAAATATAGTTTTTAAGTGTCTCACCCTTTCTTCTGTTAGTTTTCATTGAGAGAGATTCTTTTTCTCCCAGCACTGGGATGAGAGAGAGATTCTAGAAAAGGTGATAAGTGTGGAGAAAGAAGGGAAAGTTTATTTTCACTGAACTTTGATTTGGTTCAGCAGCCAGAAGGTAGCGGTAGAGGAAGGGATAAGAGCAGGATTTTGGTTTTGTTTGTTTGACCTGTTTTGGTTTGGCTGTAGGGCACTTGGTGTGTCTGCAGAGGCTTTTCCACTGTGTTGGCAGCCGTGTGACAGGCAGGCCAAGCCCTTTCCCTGGCACCCTGTCCTTTCCCGGAAGCTGCCCTGACACCTTCTAAGGCGCCATGTGCAAATACAGAGTGTGTGACACACCAGGTCCCAGCTTCCTCCAGCCCCGCATTTCTTGCAGTATGTCCTCAAGACTTGGTGAGATTAAAATGTGCCTCACTGTCCTCTCCCTCACACTTCCCGCTCATTCCAGTGCATATTTGCTTCAGATTAGAAAAGAAACTAGCCTTTAGCTTAATATTTTTTCCAATTGCTTGCTGTCTGCAAGCAGTGAGGTGGGGGTACAGATTGTATTTTCTTTCAAATTAGTGTCATTTGGATCAGAGGAGGCTTGAAGGGTCACCAAGCTCAAATGCTGGGAGGTGCATCAATGTGGAGCAAAAATATTACTGGAAACATGCAAAAGAAGACAACTGCATTTATCAATATTCCCTGGGGGAGAAAGTAGTGCTCACCAGAATTGTAGGAAACAGTCCTCATCTGTAAACACTAAGACAGAAGGATGCAGCAGGAAAGACCAACTCTACATGGTCAGAAGGAATACCCGGCTTAAAGCAGGGTTAAATCCATGAGAGGCCTGCTCATGTAACAAGAGATTATCATTGAACAGCTTTGGAAAGGGGAAGGCTCTACGGGAAGGCTCCTATTAATTGCTACCTGGGAAGCACATGTTGGAAATTGGGGGAGACTAAGACCCATAACCCTAACCCCTGCCCCCAGCTTGGGCAATCCTTCATGTCATTTACAAATAAATTCTTGCCAGATACTAGAGAACATGGATTTGAAGGGGCACTAAATTACCAACCTGTCAAATGTTACCATGTGCCCAGGTCTGCTCCTGATCTGTGTTCTATGTTGTAGAAATTCCTTGAAGTTTCTATTCCCTGGCTGGAATCATTTTTCTTCATTCTGGGGCTGATAAAATACCTCTCCTCTTCCATGTTTATATTCACTTGGACTTAAAACTAAAGATTTAATCATATGATTTTTCAAGTTGCCACACTATTTGGATCGATCTATTCACAAGCTTTAAAAATCTTAGCTTTCAAAAAAAAAAAATCCTGGCTTTCATATATAAACCTTGACCCCAAGATTTGTTTCCCAAGTTGATTAAGCTGTATTTTTAAGTACATGATGTTGTATCTGAAAACTTTTGTGTGGGTTGTCAGCATCCCAGGAAGAAGTTCTAAGCATGGCTTGACTTTGATGTTCCCAGGATCTTTATGCTCCACCACAAAGGTTTAAAACCACTCAGACTTGTTTTTTAGAAATGTTAGAAGCAGGAAGAGAAATCAAAGAATAGCTGTTGTAGTCAGGCTGTAAGTCCCAGGCCCAGTATTTTATTGTTTAAGTAGTAGTAGAATACTTGGAAAAACTCCCTCCTCCTCTAGGAGCTCAATCTTCTAATTTTAAAAATCGTTGTAACTGCACCTAACTTACAGTGTTATTAAGCAGTGTCTGACACATAGTAACTCGCTGAAGCAGAAACTCGCATTCATGTCAGAATTTTCATGTGGTGCTGAATTTGCAAGTTGGTTTTTAGAACATCAGATACACCCAAAGTCACCCAGAAAGAATAAATGCTATAAATAGCAACAACAACACAAAACTCCATTGGACTGGATCTGTGACAATTACATGATTGGTACAAATGCTGGAGGTTTTCCATCATGAGACCCCTTAGAGCATTTAGCCAGTTCTCAAATCAAACAAACCAAACCATGTGCAGATTTTCCCAGATGTTGCAGAAGTCTAAGAGCTGCACTGTTTGAATTGTTGTCAGAGTTATTCATTCTCAGAACTGCTCTCAGCTTCCTCTGTGGTGTCATCCCATCACCCCTATTTAACTTGCTGTCACTCTTCTGTCATGATGACCCTATCACCTTTCCCCCTGACATCCTGTCTGCCAGAGGGGAGCAATGCTCTGCCTTGGGTACCAGGGGCCCAGCGCGCCCAGCAGGCTCAGCCTCAACACTGCTTCCCAGGAAGTCTGCTCCCTGGGATGCTGGATGGTGGCTTCACCCAGCCTGCTCCTCTGCTTGAAAGAGGATGCTGTTTCTTTCACATCTGAGAGTTCACATAATGGGAAGTACTGATTCAATCCAGTGGGAGTACACAGAGAATAGCCTTGAGGGGAGGTCAATGAGATAGAACACAGAAGCCTTCTGGCTTCACTTAACCTTCTCTCAAAAGCCGGGGGCAGGTGTCTTCTACTAGAAGCAAGGTGATACTTTTAGATCTGATAAGTCTGTCTTTTGAAGGATAACACCTCAGATGGTTATGGTTGAAGGCTTCCTAAAACAGGAAGATGTGTGTATGTGTGTGTGTATGTGTATAGGGATAATGAAAGAAACTCATACTCTAGCCGAGTTAAAAGACAAATATAACTAATAGAGTGCTTAAGAAGTTATTTAACTGCTCTCATCAACACTTCTAGCATTAAAGACCTGAAAGTATCAGATTATTAGCACCTCATGGGAATGAGTTATGCCTCAGGAAATTCAATTAATAAGCAAACCCTCTGGATAGATTTAGAATTTAATAAAAACATACATACTTATATTAGATGTCAAGTACAAAATAGAACAGGCTCTCAGATCTAATATATTAGGGAAAATGTACACTGCTTTTGGAGAAAAGGAATTAAAACACACATACACACACACACACATGAACACACACACAGCTCATTTGAGAGCTTTTGTTTGATACTAAGCCCTTGATGAATGTGCTTGTTTTCTTTACTCTCCTAACCTGCTTCTTTTCCAGCATTCCTCATCTTGGGGAGAAGCCATCCTGGAATGTGACCATTTTTTCCCAATCATGCAACCCAGGCAGGAATGTCCTAGATTCCAAGCTCTCACTTCCTTCTCTTTCCAGGAGAAATGTCATGCCCATCAGTTTAGCCCCTGAACTCTCAGGTCCTCCATCCTGCCCTCTTCCTTCTCTCTGACTGTTTCTGGTTCTATCAGCTTTGCCTGGGTGATCAACAGAACCCAAAGTGACCACCTTGCTTTCAGAGTTTTCACCCAAGCTTAACATCATTTACACATGACATCTAGTCACTTCTAAAAAACAGTCAAGTCTTTCCCCTGCTTTAAGCCTTTAAACAGTGTATTAATGGCATATAGACATACCAGACTGCCTAGAATGGTACCATAAGATTTGGCACATGAGAAAATATGTATATTTTCTTTTAAGGCTTATTTGTGTTCATGGAGAACTGGAAGCAGTTCTCCTTCTTTGGGAGGATGGGAAACAAACCCAATGGTGGGTACAAACCCCTAAACACTATATATTAAAAGCAATGATAAGAAATGGTGACATATGCATGGTGACATGAAAGAATGTAATTAGAGAATTGCTGAGTGCAAAATAAGAAATAAAATGAGATCTATAACACAATATTACTTCTGTTATTAAAAAATACAATAGCACAAAACTGTCAATGCACATTTTGAAAGAACAGATACAGACAGGAACCAGGGGTTACACATCCATGGATTCAACCAACCAGGAATCAAAAATATTCTGGAAAAATTCCAGAAAGTTTCAAAAAGAAAAACTTGAATTTACCGTTCATTGGGAATTATTTGCATAGCATTTATACTGTTTAGGTATTATAAGAAATCTAGAGATGATTTAAAGTGTGCAGGATGGTGTGCGTAGGTTGTCTACAAATACTGTGGTCATTTTATATACAGGACTTGAGCATCCTCAGAATTTGGTATCCACGGGGACTCCTGGAACCAATCCCCTGCAGGTACCAAGGGACAACTGCACATTTAAGATTCAGAATCATTGCCAAAGGTAGAGAAGGGAAAGAAGGAGACTGAGTTATGAGAATTAAGGAGAAAAAAATTTAATACAAAACAGAGGACCTACATGAAGTAATGATAGAAATGTGGCCTAAACTGAGGCTAATCATTAAGTCAGGTCTGAATCTAAGATCTGAAGAAGGGAAACAATGGGCCAAATCACATTCAAATAGTCTTAACCTCCCCCGACATGTGGAAAAGTTATAATGAATATAATGAAGACACAGCAAAATCAGATGATCACTTGGTATAATGGCTAATTTTAGGTGTCAACTTGAGTGGGCTAAGGGGTGCATCTGTGGGTGTGTCTCTGAGTGTGTTTTTGGAAGATATTAGCATTTAATTTCAGAGACTAAGGAGGATCAGCCTCATGAATGCAGGTGGGCATTACCCAGTCCACTGAGGGCCTGGGTAGATAGATAAATAGAACAATAAGGCAGAGGAAAGGCAAATTTTCTCTCTACTTGAGCTGGGACATCATCTTCTCCTGTCCTTGGACATTGGAGCTCCTGGTTCTTGGGCCTTTGGACTCTGACCAAGCAATCTACCACTGCTTTTCCCAGTCCTCAGGCCTTTGAGTTTGGACTGGACCTATACCACTGGCTTTCCTGGAGTTGATTTGTTACACAGCAATAGCTAGGTGATACAGAAACTGACATTCACTGGCCTTTAATGAATGCATTTCCTAGGAAATGAATTCAAGTTTCTCACACTTCAGAGTATGAGTCCTAAAATTAGATGACTCCCAGAAAGAAAACCAAGAGCATTTAGGAACTGACTCAGAATTAACCAACTTCTGACTTAAGTAACTTTAGACTCATCCACAAGGAAAACTTCCGTAAGTACACATCCCAGATTATTAAACACACACACGCGCGCACACATACACACACACACACAACAAGCACAACTTATGTGATTCTACATACTCTTATGGCATCAGGTAGTCTTCCTTTTCGCACATTTAATACTTCCTAGTTATTTAGTTAATTAGTCATACCGTTTCTTTTTCTCCTGTCTGTAATTCAAAGCCTTAGCACAGCCTACATCTTAGAGAAGAAATGACTCACTGGCATTCCTCACAGACTCCTTGAGGCAAATCCCAAACCTGAGACCACAGAGAACCTCTATGTGTCCTCCCCCAGATCTTACAGATTCACAGTGTCATCTGACACTCATTACAGTCTCATCTGACAAACAGTAACACACTTACACTGCTAGTCAGTAGATTTTGTTGTTCAGTCACTAAGTCGTGTCCAGCTCTTTGCAACCTCAAGGACTGTAGCATTCCAGGCTTCCCTGTGCTCCACTATCTCCCAGAGTTTGCTTAAGTTCATGTCCATTGAATCAGTGATGCTATCTAACCATCTCATCCTTTGTCGCCCTCTTCTCCTTCAGTCTTTGCCAGCCTCAAGGTCTTTTTCAATAAGTTGGCTCTTTGCATCATGTGGCCAAAATACTGGAGTTTCAGCTCCAGCATCATTCCTTGCGGTGAATATTCAGGGTAGGGTTCTTTAGGACCGGCTGGTTTGCTGTCCACGGGACTCTCAGGAGTCTTCTCCAGCACTACCATTTGAGAGCATCAGTTCTTTGGCACTCAGCCTTTTTGTGGTCCAACTCTCAGATCCGTACATAACTACTGGAAAAGCCATAGCTTTGACTATTTGGACCTCTGTCAGCAAAGTGCTGTCTTTGCTTTTAAAAACACTGTCTTGATTTGTCATATCTTTCCTTCCAAGAAGCAAGCGTTTTCTAATTTCATGGCTGCAGTCACCATCTGTGGTGATTTTGGAGCCCAAGAAGCCAGTAGATTACATAATATAGAGAAAAGAAGGGGCTGAGAGATAAAGTCCAGATTCCAGTCACAGTTCCCTCACTTAGGAATTGCATGACCCTTAACAAATCACTGCCCCCCTCGAAATCTGTTTTATCATCTACACATTGCAAATGTTAAAAGATTCACTGAGATTTCACCATGGACAACTTTTGCTTTGTCAGCTTCAAGCCCCATTTCTTCTGAGAATGACATTCGTCTTATTCTCTGTGTGGTTACTGTCTAATTCTCCTTGGAGTGCTAGATTTTCTTACTTTTCTCATCCTCCCTTTCACTCTAAGCATATCAAAGCCCTTCCTCTGGATCTTTTAGGTATTTTTAAAAAATTAGGAATTAGACATAAATCAGCACTGTAGCGGTGTGGCCTAAAAGGAGAGAGTTTCTGAGCTCAGTTGCATCTTTCCCCTGCCTGCTGCTCCATTTTTAACCCAAATATATCCCTTCCTTTGCACTTGAGCCATATAAAATTGACTTTTATTCCTTTGGAGTCAAAACGATTCTGGTCTCAAAAAAGACTTTTTTGAATTTTCTAGATTCTCCACTCCTAAACGTTTTAAAAAAAAAAGAACCCAAGACTTGAAGAGCCCTCAGTGGTTCTTAACATACATAAGTCACTTTGAAAGAATCAAATAAATATACATCTATCTGGAAAAACTGCTATAAAAATGGGTGTTTGGTTCCTGATTCCTGACTTAGAATTCTTTGATTCCTGACTTGGAATCAACAGACTATGAGAACACCTTCTAAGTATGGAGGATAATCATTCTCTGGTTTACCTAGCAGCTATAGGTAATCAATGAAGTGCATTTTTTTTTCTAGTGAGATGAAGTTGCTTCCTGTAATTGGTAAAGTTGTCTGTGTTTAACGCAGCTAGACATAAGGAAGGGAAAAATGTCTCTAAAACAAAGTTCACAATGTCTGGGGGTGGTTGGGTACTGGCACGATCAGGCTGAGAACTCAGACATCTTGCCATGGAAGCTGCCATGGAAGCTGGCTGGAGGGGAAGCAAAGGACTGCTGCTTCGGTGCCCTGGCATTGTCTACAGACTTTAGGAAATAGTTCTAAAACTGTTGGGAAGTGATGCTTTGAAGTGCTGGGTGCCATGTTTTATCCTTTTCCAAGTCCTTAACCATTCTTTTCCTAACCAAAGAGCAGATTTTATATGTCTTCCTGAGTCAGTAGAATATTTCTAGGGCAGACTGACTGTGGTTCTGGAAATTGGCTCTTCTGGATACAAATGAGCTAATACAGAAACTTATCATTTCCTCCTAAATCACAACTCACATGACATCCTCAAGATCCATCCTGAAAATTCAGATGTATCAATGTTCTTTATGTTGGTTGTACCTTTCAGTTTAGATACCTTTTTCCAGTCCCACCAGGGAAGTAGCTAAAGATATGCTACAGAAATACCTTGAGAGTTTTATCATTCTGTTCATCATGTGTATTGTTCACTGCCAATAGTGATTATGCCTCACAATTCCTTCCCTAGAACTTCAAAACTCAGTAAAAACATTCATCATCTAGCACTTAATAAGTAGACAACACTTAATTAGTGTCAGAATCTGGAATGCTTTAGAAGAAAGGCAGCTTACTAGTAGATATTTCTAAACATCTAGTAAGCCTTACTCTACCTTTGTGACTGCTGTAAATCTTTCAGCAGTTTAGTATGTAAAGCCGAGAGACTGGGAATTACTTTCCGCAGCACAAGACAGTAAGTTAATAAAATTTGGAGTGAATTCAAAACCTCTCATTTTGGTATATCGCTTTCACTGCAGAATAGCATAGAACCCCTTTTAACATAGACCAGAGTAACACACAGGAACCTCTAGCGTTGTGATGGGATCTGGAGCTTAACATAATCCCTTTAACTCTTGTTATTAAAATATATATATATATTTTAATATATTTATATATATTTAGTTCTTCGGCTACATTGCGTCTTATTTGCAGCATGTAAAATCTTCAGTCTTCGTCGCGACTTGTGGGCTTGTTCAGTTGCAGCATGCGGTCTCTCAGTTGCAGCGTGTGAGATCTAGTTCCCTGACCAGGGGTCAGACCTGGGCCCCCTGCACTTGGAGCACAGAGTCTGGGTCACTGGACCACCAGGGAAGTCCCCCCAGTCCCTGTAATCTTCCATGCCTGTTGCCCTTCTTCAGTCATCACAGTGGAAAACACTGACAATCCAAGGCAGAGATGCGGTCAATCCAAAATGAAATGCATGCAGAAAAATCAGGACTGAGTTAGAAGTTTTGTTGATAAACGTCACTGGCAGAGAACCTTTGCTGAGTTAGCAACCTGTACTCTTACCACACTTAAGCTGGTGCATGTCTGGAAAAACTGTCACCACTTCCATACAGGTCTGCAAGCTTTGCTGTTACAAAAGGCTGAAATGTTCCACAGTTATTTCCCAGTTATAATGACAGAATGACATATTCAAAGTTGGTTTCTCTAGTCAAGTATTTAATGGCTGTTTCATATATTTTTAGGCATGAAGTTCCCTTGAGTCAAAATGAAATTGCCCATTAGCCCCAAATCAAGTCAGGAGACTCAGTCCCAAAATACCATCTAAACACAGCATCTCTAGTCTCTTAAGAGAAATTTAGAGAGAAAAAAAAAAATGAAGCCCTTTCCTATCTGTTTGTTAAATAACATTTTTGTAATTCTGTTTCTAGAGAATCATTCAGTGGGGACCCTACAACCAGTTTCTACCTACTCAATCATCTAGTTTTTACCTAATCAAAAATCATGACATATACGCTTTCCTACAAGGTATTAATATTACTCCAGGTTTTTTATGTGTTATGAAACATTTCAGATAAAGAGAAATAAATTGCATAGTGTAGTCACCATGATAATTCAGAAGAAAATGCTAATATAGTTATATTCCTCTGCATATTCCTGCCCCTTCACTTTGCAAGTACTTTCTCCCAGGAATAATTAGTATGTTGAAATTGGCATTTCATCATTTTCTGGCATTTGTTATATGAGATTCATTCATACAGATGAGCACTTTGTTAACCTCACTGCAGCACTGCAGCCCACTGCATGAATATACATAGAGTCACTCATGATCTGTCATCCTCTGGTGGGCATCAGAACAGTTGCCCTCAGGAGCTATGAGAACAGCGCGGCAGAATGCGTAAGTGTACACACCAGCCGTGTACGTGAGCTGAAGTTACTTTAGGGCACGTCGTGTCTAGTGAGTTGCTGTGGCGTAGATCATGCGTGTCTGCAGCTTCTTTCGGCTATGTCACACTTTCCCAAAAGGCACCACTTTAACTTTGTAATAAACGTAGAATCATCCAGCGTTTTAATTTTGCTAGTACCCATGACATGGAACCACTTTTCACATTGACTTTTGCATCTGTGAAGAGCCTTTTCACACCTTTTTTCTCCATTTTTTATTTACTTTTGAGCATGACTTGTATGTTTTGGTTGGGCTTCCCAGGTGGCACTAGTGGTAAAGAATGTGCCTGTTGATGCAGGAGATGCAAGTGAAACACGTTTGACTCCTGAGTCAGGAAGATGCCCTTGAGGAAGAAATGGCAACCCGCTCCAGGATTCCTGCCTGGAAAATCCCATGGACAGAAAATCCCGTAGCTTAATGGGCTACAGTTCATGGGTTAGACATGACAGAGCACAACAACATTTCTTTTGGATACTAAAATATAGTCCAGATTGGAACATGAACATGGAGGACTTTTCATAATGTTTTAAATTGAATGTCTAATGTGTTTTTAGATGAGATGGTTGGATGGCATCACTGACTCAATCGACATGAGTTTGAGTAAGCTCTGGGAGTTGGTGACGGATAGAGAAACCTGGAGTGCTGCAGTCCATGGAGTCGCAAAGAGTTGGACGTGACTGAGCGACTGAAGTGAACTGAACTGAATGTGTTTTTATGTAGGGAAAACCATATTTAATTCTTTTGAGGATATAGAGATACGTTTGTGATGGAGAATACTAAGAAGAAAGTAAGTATAAACAACTATTAAACGCCAGAAGAAAACTTGAGCAAGTAAAGAAATATGAAGTTTAACTTTAAATAACATGTGCAGAGTAATAATAATGTAAATGCCATTATTGACTTAACCAAAAAAGGTGGCATAATTTTATTAGATAGAAGGTTTGTGTGGCTTTTGAACTGTGGTGTTGGAGAAGACTCTTGAGAGTCCCTTGGATTGTAAGGAGATCCAACCAGTCCATCCTAAAGGAGCTCAGTCCTGGGTGTTCATTGGAAGGACTTATGCTGAAGCTGAAACTCCCAGTACTTTGGCCAACTGATGCGAAGCGTTGACTCATTGGAAAAGACCCTGATTCTGGGAGGGATTGGGGGCAGGAGGAGAAGGGGACGACAGAGGATGAGATGGCTGGATGGCATCACCAACTTGATGGACATGAGTTTGAGTAAACTCCGGGAGTTGGTGATGGACAGGGAGGCCTGGCGTGCTGCGATTCATGGGGTCACAAAGAGTTGGACACGACTGAGCGACTGAATTGAACTGAACAGAACTTGATCTTCATTTTCCTAATACTAAAGTCAGTTGATAATATATATAATTTAAAAATCAAGGAATAGCAGTACAAGGATGTCATTTAAAAATATGGAGAAAAACCCCTGAATCTTCTGACAGGTGGAATTGGAAATTGAGAGGGCTGAGATAAGGAGCTGTTGTTTTTCATTGTGTGTGTGTGTGTGTGTGTGTGTAGGAAGGATATATGTAGGATAGATGTAGAAGGAAGAAAAATGATTTTCTCTTTACTTTTTTAGACTCTTGACTGAGCCCACCCCATAATAATTCCCCTTACATTGATAAGGGGATTGTCTCTTACAAGAGCAACTTCTCCAAGCTTCTCCTGTGTATGCTATTGCTTAAAAATAATCAGCCTAAAATTATTCTTATGCCAAAGATGTATATTTTGGGTATATATTCTGCTCCCCTTCATGTGGTACTAGTAAGAAACCTATAAAATGTATACATATAAAATGACTTAGGAAGTCTGTGAACCAAATGTTTCATTGTTGTTGTTCAGTTGCTAAATCGGGTCTGACTCTTTGACCCCTTTGCAGGCTCCTCTGTCCTACACTATCTTGTGGAGTTTGCTCAAATTCATGTTCATTGAGTTGCGATGCTATTAATATCTTAATGATCTTATCCTCTGTCACTGCCTTTTCCTTTTGTATTCAGTCTTTCCTAGCATCAGAGTCTTTTCCAATGAGTTGGCTCTTCACATCAGGGGGTCAAAGTACTGGAGCTTCAGCTTCAGCATCAGTCCTTCCAGTGAATATTCAGGACTGATCTCCTTTAGAATTGACAGGTTGGATCTCCTTGCAGTCCAAGGGACTCTCAAGACTCTTCTCCAGCACCACAATTTGAAAGCATCAGTTCTTCCACGCTCAGCTTTCTTATGGTCCAACTCTCACATCCATACATGACTACTGGAAAAACCATAGCTTTCACTATATGGACATTTGTTGGCAAAGTGATGCCTCTGCTTTTTAATATGCTGTTTAGATTTGTCATTGCTTTCCTTCCAAGGAACAAGCATCTTTTAATTTCATGGCTGCAGTCACTGTCCTCAATGATTTTGGAGCCCAAGGAAATAAAATCTGTCACTGCTTTCACTTCTACTCCTTCCGTTTGCCATGAAATGGGATCAGTCCCTTGGACAGCAAGGAGGTCAAACCAGTCAATCCTAAAGGAAATTAAAAGATGCTTACTGCTTGGAAGGAAAGTTATGACCAACCTAGACAGCATATTGAAAAGCAGAGACATGACTTTGTCAACAAAGGTGCGTCTAGTCAAAGCCATGGTTTTTCCAGTAGTCATGTATGGATGTGAGAGTTGGACTATAAAGAAAGCTGAGCGCCGGAGAATCGATGCTTTTGAACTATGGTGTTGGAGAAGACTCTTGAGAGTCCCTTGGACTGCAAGGAGATCCAACCTGTCCATCCTAAAGGAGCTCAGTCCTGGGTGTTCATTGGAAGGACTGATGTTGAAGCTGAAACTCCAATACTTTGGCCACCTGATGTGAAGAGCTGACTCATTGGAAAATACCCTGATGCTGGGAAAGATTGAGGGCAGGAAGAGAAGGGGACGACAGAGGATGAGATGGTTGGATGGCATCACGGACTCAATGGACATGGGTTTGGGTGGACTCTGGGAGTTGGTGATAGACAGGGAGGCCTGGTGTGCTGCGAAACACGGGGTCGCAAAGAGTCAGACACGACTGAGCGACTGAACTGAACTGAATGGGATGAGGTGCCATGATCTTAGTTTTTTGAATGTTAAGTTTCAAGCAAGTTTTTCACTCTCCTCTTTCACCCTCATCAAGAGACTCTTAGTTCTTCTTCGCTTTCTGCCATTAGAGTAGTATCATCTGCCTGATAGGTTGTTCTCCCAGCAGTCTTGATTCCAGTTTATGAGTTATCTAGCCTGGCATTTCGCATGATGTACTCTGCATGGAAGTTAAATAAGCAGGGTGATAATACACAGCCTTGATGTACTCCTTTCCCAATTTGGAACCAGTCCTTTGTTCCATGTCTGTTTCTAACTGTTACTTCTTGACCCACATACAGGTTTCTCAGGAGGCAGGTAGGACGGTCTGATACTTCCATCCCTTTAAGAATTTTCTACAATTTGTCATGATCCATACAGTTAAAGGTTTTTGTGTAGTCAACAAAGGAGAAGTACACATTTTTCTGGAATTCCCTTGTCTTTTCCATGATTCCATGAATGTTGGCAATTTGATTTCTGGTTCCTCTGCCTTTTCTAAACCCAGGTTCTACATCTGGAAGTTCTCAATTGATATACTGCTGAAGCCTAGCTTGAAGGATTTTGAGCATTACTTTGCTAGTGTGTGAAATGAGCACAATTGTATGATAGTTTAAACATTCTCTGGCATTGCCTTTCTTCAGAATTGGAATGAAAATTGACTTTTTCTAGTACTGTGGCCACTGCTGAGTTTCCAAATTTGCTGAATTTGTGCAGCACTTTAACAGCATCATATTTTAAGATTTTTAAATAACTGAGCTAGAATTCCATCATCTCTATTAGCTTGTTTGCAACAATGCTTTCTCCTCCAGTGGACCACCTTTTCTCAGAACTCTTCATTATGACCCATCTGTCTTAGCCATCACTGCACCGCATGGCTTATAGCTTCATTGAGTTAACAAGCCCCTTTGCTACAACAAGGCTGTAATCCATAAAGGGGGAACCAAATGTTTAACAGTGCTTATGTAGAGGTATTAATAATAAAATTGTTATTGACATTTATTTTCTATTTAATATTTTTCTGAGTTTTCCAAAATTTCTAAAGCAGCATATACATTTATTAGCAGAAAAGTGGTGTCACTTATTTTTAAGATGAAAAACAGAGAATGGTGAAGAGTAAGATTATCCTTCAAAGAGGGGAGGAGTGGAAGAGAGAACCATTAGGAGACGGTTGTCATTGTGTGCACGGGGAGCCTGACGGCTGACCCAGAGGGTATAGTCCTTGGAAACTGCAACATGGTCAAGTGACTGTGGCCTGGGGAGAGGATAGATGTGAGATAAGCTTGTAAGATAAGTTCTGGGGGACTTTAAAGCTCCTGGTTTGGGCAAGTTGGAGTCCCATTTCCTGAGATGGGGGATTTGTTTTGTGGGAGAACCTGAGATTCATTTTGGAGACCTAAGGTTCACTTAGGAGGTGCCATAATAACCAGGACAACCTAACTGCTGTAACTGGCAACCGCAGTTCTCAGGGGTCCAAGACAACAGTATTCTTCATTCTAGTAAATGTGGACCAAATGTTCCTGGCTGGTGGATCTCATGCCCTACCATCCTCCAACATTGTCAGGGAAGAAGAAAACCTTAGAGGACCATGCAGAGCACCACAGGGACCAGAAATGAAAGTAATCTGATCTGTGTCAAGCTCACCTGTATTCCATTGGCCATAAGCCTATCACACAGCCCCATATCACTGCAGAGAAGGCTGGCAACTATTTGCCGGGTAACATACAAAAGGAGAAACAGCAGTTTGTTTGTCATGTACTAGCTCCATGGCCAGACACCCAGGCAGGGAAACTCAGGAGACAGAAATGAGAGGCTAGGTCTTGTAAGTCTGAACCACAGAAAAGACTAAAAAATTATCATCATATAAATGATATATGAATTCAAGGAGAGGAGACTTAGGGAAAGTATAGATTGAGAAAGAAGGAAAGTGAGTGAAAGCTGAGAGTGCGTTAAGTGTAGACAGAGAGGAAATGGCCAGAGATGCAGCTGAACCAAGTGGGAGAACCATTTGAGTAAAGAAGGAAGTTGGGAAGGGCAGTCACTTAAGGACAGGAAAACTGTTGACCTTGGAAAATAGAAATCCATTGATAAGTTTAACACAAGCAGTTTCAATAAAGGTTTGATGGCAGGATACAATGAGAGAGGGTTGTAGAGGAAATGGGAAATGAGAGGAATGGATAATCAGTATCTCTTTGGATTCCCTGAGGGCTTTGAAGAGGAGAGAGGAGGCACCGATTTGAGCAGGGACCCTAGGTAAAAGAGAACTCTGTGTCTTTATTCAGAAACCATTTTATTTCCTATTTGTATTAGTCAGAAATGCTTAATTGCCAGAAAACTTCTGATCGATGTAACCAGACTGTGTTGGTATAATTGCAGTGCAAAAAGTATACCACTTTACTAAGACTGCGTGCCCCCAATAAGAGTTTTAAATTGATTAGAATTTGTCCATCCTCTTTACTATTTACATTAAACTGGGGCCCCTAGTTTGAAAGTCCATGTTTCCCAGTAAATTGTTCAAACCTGTGGCTGTCATGCGTTCTTATTAAATTCTGTACGGGGATGATTTAAGGTTTATAGGTGACGTGAAATAGAATGGAGAAAGATTAGAAAAAGGAAAACTTAATATTATAGGGGAGGGGAAGAAGCCACAAGAAAAGTTTTGTTTGCCAACAAAATAATTCATGCTATGCAGAATGTCTATTTTTTCATTTTGAAAATGGTTTCATAGTGCCTTAATTCCTATATGAAAACAGAAACAATTACAGTCACTATCCAGAGTCCTGGGAAGACAGGCATGTCCTGCAGGCCTCAGATGTCCACTCAGCTGTCAAAGCTGTGTCTCCATCAGACACACTTCTCAGATACAAAGTGACAGTGGAAAATCCCGTACTGAAACCAGGAAGTGGCTTAAACTGTTCCGAAGCATCGCTTTTCCCACATTTAGGAGTCATCATTCCATTAGCTTGAAAGCCTGCCCTGGTCAGTCTAAGAGTCTGGAAACCTGGTGACTTCCTTACTCTGCGCTGTGTTTCCCGCTGTGCCCTGGCAGGAGTCCCTTGTCACAGGCTAGGAGACGCACTTAATTCTTCTCAGCAGAGTAACCAGAGGAAACAGGGGGAAGGAAATCACATCTTCACATGAAAATTATGCTGGGCTGTGACCTTGGCCGGTCCATGCATTTCCAATGGCGCTCCATTTCCAAATGAGCTATTTCAGTCCTCACCAGCCGGCAGCACGCAGCCATGGGGGTGATGCTTCACATGCACTTTGCCTATTGAACACACACAGGAGACTGCCAGTCAGCTTTCAACTCATAAAATTTGCCCCTCAGAGCACAAAAGGAGTACAAGTATAAATCTGTCTTTACAGATCCAGCGTTTGAAGCAAATGAAAGGGTAGCTTGCAAGCATCTGAGTGTCAGAGGCTCGGGAGCAGGGCCTGGGTTTCAATACGTTGTAAGTGGGAGCTGGGGCAATGTCTGTGTGGAGCACTGCTGGGCTGGAAGTGAGTGAGTGCACACAACCGCCAGAACTAGACCAACGCCTGGAGGGCAGGGCCCTTCTGGGCAGCTTCCTTGGAAACCAGAACCTAGGACAACTCCACAGGTTCCACAGATTCCAAATATCGTGCTAGATGAATCCCAACAGACAACATTGTAGGTGAACAACATCCTAAAGTTCCAGGAGCACAAAGTTTTCCATCACCCAATTTCTAAATAAACGATCCAGCAGAAGTACCTATATATGTATGAGATGAAGCCTCTGCTGTAATTTTTGGTTTTGTTCTTTGTTTTTCCATCTAGAGGGTAAAAATGTCAGAGGGTATAGGGTCAAGTCAGTGTTTTAATCATAAATCCCAGCTTATTGAAAATTAATAGTGCTCATTTGATCTTAAAAACAAAAAACCTTTCTTTGAAACAAAAATCTAAAAGGAGCTACTTTTTTCTTCCTCCAATTTAAAAAAAAATTCATTGGGCCATAGTTGACTTACAATGCTGTCTTAGTTTCAGGTGAACAAGGTGAATCAGATATATATATCTGTTTATATTCATAGATATATGGGTTGGCTGAAAAGTTTGTTATATATATAACGTATATGACTGGCTGAAGATATTTCTATAAGATGTTACAGAAAAACCCAAATAAATCTCTTGGCCAAGCCAATGTATATATATTCTTTTCCAGGGTCTCTTTCCATACAGTTTGCTACAGAATATTGAGTGGACTTGTCCGTGTTATACAATAGGTTCTTAGTAATTATCTATTCTATATATAGTAGTATATATATATTAATCAGAATCTCCTAATTTATCACTCGCCTCACCCCATTTCTGCTTTGGTAACCATAAGTTTGATTTCAAGATCTGTAAGTTGGTTTCTGTTTTGTAAATAAATTCATTTGTATTATTCTTATTGCACTGCACTTGTAAGTAATATCACATGATATTTTTTTCTCTGTCTAATGTACTTACTTAGTATGATAATCTCTAGGTCCATACATGTTGCTACAAATGGAATTATTTCATTTTTTATGGATAAGTAGTATTCCACTGTATATATTTATGTATGGCATCTTCTTTATCCATTCATCTGCCCAAGGACATTTAGGTTTCTTCTATGTCTTGGCTATTGTACATAGTGATGCAATGAACACTGGGATGTATGCATACTTTCAAATTATGGTTTTCTTTGGATATATGCTAAAAAGTGGGACTGCTGGGTCATATGTCAAATGGTCAAATTCTATATTTAGTTTTTTAAAGGAACCTCCATACTGTCGTCCATGATGGTTGTACCAACTTAAATTTCCACCAGCAGTGAAGGAGGGCTCCCTTTCCTCCACACCATCTTCAGCATTTATTTTTTGTAGATTTTTTGATGATGGCCATTCTGACCAGTGTGAGCTGCTATCTCATTATAATTTTAATTTGGATTTCTCTGACAGTGATGTTGAGCATCTTCCCATGTGGTTTTGGCCATCTGTATGTTTTCTTTGGAGAAATGTCTCTTTAGACCCTCTGCCCATTTTTTGTTGGGTTGTTTGCAGTTTTGGTTTTTGCACAGTTTGTAAATATTTTTTCCCCATTCATTTTGCTTATGATTTCTTTTGCTATTCAAAAGCTTTTGAGTTTAATTACATCCCATTGTTTATGTTTGTTTTTATTTTCATTACTCTTGGAGGGGGACCAAAAAGATACTGCTGCAATTTATATCAGACAGTGTTCTGCTCTAATAGTTAGGTCTTTAACTGTTTTGGCTTTATTCTTGTGCATGGTATTAAGAAGAGTTCTAATTTCATTATTTGACATGTAGCTGTTTGGTTTTCCCAACACCACTTATTGAAGAGACAGTCTTTTTCCCTTGTATATTCTTGCCTCCTTTGCCATAGATTAGGTGACCACAGGTGCATGAGTTTATCTCTGGACTTCCTATCCTGTTCCATTATCTATATCTCAGCTTTTGTGCCAGCACTATACTATTTCAGTGACTTTAGTTTTGTAATATAGTCTGAAATCAGGGAGTCTGATTCCTTCAGTTCCAGTTTTCTTTCTCAAGATTACTTTGGTTATTCAGAGTCTTTTGTGTTTCCATACAAACTGTAAAACTTTGTGTTCTAGTTCTGTGAAAAATGCCATTGGAAATTTTATAGATTGCCTTGGATGGCACAGACATTTTGACAATATTGATTCTTCCAATCTGGTAGCATCTTTAGCATTTTCTATGTACAGTATCATGTCATCTGCAAACAGTGACAGTTTTACTTCTTTTCCAGTTTTGACTATTTTATTTTTCTTCTCTGATTGCCATGGCTAAGACTTCTAAAACTATAAAATAAAAATCAAGGTGGTGAGAGTGGGCACCCTTGTCTTCTTCCTGATCTTAGAGGAAGTACTTTCAGGTTTTCATCATTAAGAATGATGTTACCTGTGAGTTTGTCATATATGACCTTCATTATATTGGGATAGTTTCCCTCTATGCCCACTTTCTGGAGAGTTGTTATCATAAATGGATATTGAATTTTGTCAAAATGTTTTCTGTAATTATTGAGATGATCATATGGTTTTTTATTCTTCAATTTGTTAATGTGGTATATCATACTGTTTGATTTGTGTATATTGAAGATTCCTTTCATCCTTGGGATAAATCCCACTTGATCATGTGTATGATCCTTTAACACATCGTTGGATTTGGTTTGCTAGTATTTTGTTGAGAATTTTTGCACCTATGTTCATCAGTGATACTGGCCTGTCATTTTCTTTTTTGTGATATCTTTGGTTTTATTATCAGGTGGCCTCGTAGAAAGAGCTTGGGAGTGTTCCTTCCTCTGCAGTTTTTAGGAAGAGTTTCAGAAGGATGGATGTTAACTGTTCTCTAAATGTTTGATAGCATTCTCCTGTGAAACCATCTGGTCCTGGACTTCTGTTTGATGGAAGTTTTCTAATCACAATTTCAGTACTTGTGATTGATCTGCTCCTATTTCCTATTTTTTCCTGGTTCAGTCTTGGGAGATTGTATCCTTTTAAGAATTTGTCTGTTTCTTCTAGGTGGTCAATTTTATTGGTGTATAGTTGCTTGTAGTAGTCTCTTATGATCCTTTGTATTTCTGTGATGTTCTTTGTAACTTCTCTTTTTTCATTTCTAATTGTATTGATTTGAACCTTCTCCTTTTCTTTTCTTGATGAATCTGGCTAGAGTTTCATCAGTATACCTTTTCAAAAAACCAGCTTTTAGTTTATTTGATCTTTGCTATTCTTTTGTTCATCTCTATTTTATTTATTTCTGCTCTGAGCCTTATGATTTCTTACCTTCTACTAACTTGGAGTTTGGTTTGTTATTCTTTCTCTTGTTGATTTAGGTATAAGGTTAGGTAGTTTATTTGAGATTTTTGTTCATTTATTTCCTGTGATAATATTGTAGTGTTATAAACTTCCCTCTCAGAACTGCTTTTGGGGCATCCCATAGGCTTTGGATCACTGTGTTTTAATTCTCACTTGTCTCTAGGTATTTTTTAATTTTATCTTTGATTTTCTCTGGTGATCCATTTTTTGTTTAGTGACATATTGTTTAGTCTCCACATGTTTATATTTTTACATATTTTTCCTGTAATTCATTTATAATCTCAGTGTTGTGGGCTTCTTTGGCGGCTCAGATGGTAAAGAATCTGCCTACAGTACAGGAGACCAGGGTTCGATTCCTGAGTTGGGAAGATCCCCTGGAGAAGGGAACAGCTATCCACTCTAGTATTCTGGCCTAGAGAATTCCATAGACAGAGGAGCCTGACAGGCTACAGTCCATGGGGTCACAAAGAGTTGGGCATGACTGAGCGACTTTCACTTTCACAGTGCTGTGGTCAGAAAAGATGCTTGATGTGATTTCAGTTTTCTTAAATTTACCAAGGTGTGATGTGTGGCCCAATGCATGATCTATCCTGGAGGGTGTTCCCTTTGCACCCAACTCAGGAATCGAACCAGGGTCTCCCACATTGTAGGCGGATTCTTTACCATCTGAGCCGCCAAAGAAGCCCACAACACTATGAAATCCCCTTTAAATATCAATTAATTCCACCTGGTCTAAAGTGTCATTTAGGACCCATGTTTCCTTATTGATTTTCTGCTTTGATGATTTTTCCATTGATGTAAGTAGTGTGTTAAATTCCCCTACTATTATTGTGTTTTAGTATTAATTTCCACTTTTATGGCTGTTAGCATTTGTCTTATATATTGAGGTGCTCCTTGTTGGGTGAATATATTATATTTACAAGTTTTATATCTTATTATTGGATTTATCCTTTGATCACTATGTAGTATCCTTCCTTGTCTCTTACAACAGTCTTTAATTAAAGTCTATTTTGTCTGATGTGAGTATTGGTACACCAGCATTCTTTCAATTTTTATTTGCATGGAATACCTTCTTTTATCCCTCACTTTCAGTCTGTATTTGTTCCTAGTCTGACATGATTCTTTTTTAGACAGCATATCTTGCTTTTAATATTCATTCAATCAGCCTGTATCTTTTGATTGGAGCATTTAATCCATTTACATTTAAGGTAACTGTTGACATGTATGTTCCTGTTGCCCTTTTCTCGATTGTTTTCAGTTGTGTTTGCCTGTCTTCTTTCTTCCCTTCTTTTGTTCTCTTCTCTGTGTTTTGATGTCTGTCTTTAGCGGTGTGCTGTGCTGCTTTTTCTTTTGTGTGTGTGTGTGCGTATCGTATTTTCTTGATTTGAAGTTCCCACGAGGTTATGATAGAGCAGTCTCTCTCTCTCCATATATATATATGGATTTCCTAGGTGGCGTTAGTAGTAGAGAACCGCAGGTGACTAAGAGACCTGGGTTTGGTCCCTGGGTTGGGAAGATCCCGTGGAGGAGGGCATGGCAACCCTCTCCAGTAGTCTTTCCTGGAGAATCCCATGGACAGAGGAGCCTGGTGGGCTACAGTCCACGGGGTCGCAAAGAGCCAGACATGACTAAAGGAACCTTAGCTTCAGTGTATATACACACTGTGATGTTGTTGCTGATCTCTTAATTTCAAATGCAGTTCCCATTTCCTGCATTTGTACTCTCCTGTTCTCACAGTTTCTGGTTTTATATCATGTTTGTGTGAGGATGATTTCCTACTTTTGCTATATGTTTGCCCTTACTGGTGAGCTTTCCCATTTATGATTTTCTTATTTCTAATTGTGGCCTCTTTTATCCCACCTAGAGAAGTTCCTTTAGCATTTTTTGAAAGACTGATTTGGTGGTGCTGAATTCTGTTAGCTTTTGCTTATCTGTAAAGTTTTTGATTTTGCCATCAAATTTGAATAAGAGCCTTGCTGGGTAGAGTATTCTTGATTGTAGGTTTCCCCTTTCATTGTGTTAAATATATCATGCCACTCCATTCTGCCTGCAGAGTGTCTCCTGAAAAACCAGCTGATAGCCTTATGGGGATTCCCTTCTATGTTATTGTTGTTTTTTGTTTTAAATTTTTTTCTCTGTATTTAATTTTTGTTAGTTTGATTACTATGATTGCCTGTGTGTTCTTCCTTGGGTTTATTTTGTATGGAATTCTCTGTACTTCCTGGACTTGGGTGACTATTTCCTTTCTCATGTTAAGGAAGTTCTTGGCTATAATCTCTTCAAATATTTTCTCAGGCCCTTTCCCTTTCTTTTTATCTTCTGGGACCTGGATAATGCAAATGTTGATGTTTTTAACATTGCTCCAGAGGTCTCTTAGACTGTCCATCTTGCTTTTTTTTTTCATTTTTTTCTTTATTCTTGTCTGTGACAGTGATTTCTGTCACTCTGTCTTCCAGGTCACTTATTCATTCTTTTGTCTCAGTTATTCTGCTATTGATTCATTCTAGTGTATTTTCATTTCAATTATTGTGCTATTCATCTCTTTACTGCTTAAAATCTCTTTATTACAAATTTATTGTATCTTCTTGGTCTGTGCCTCCATTCTTTTTCTGAGATTTTGGGTCAGCCTTACTATCATTACTCTGAATTCTTTTCAGATGGAGGTTTTATCTTGCTCCTTCATCTGGGACATATTCCTCTGCTATCCCATTTTGTCTTTCTGTGATTGCAGCTTCCATTTTGCAGACTGCTGGATTCTAGTTCTTCTTGCTTCTGTTATCTGTGCCCTGGTGGAACAAGCTATCTAGTGGCTTATGCCAGCTTTCTGGTGGGAGAACCGGTGTGGCCGTCTGGTGGGTGGAGCTGGGGGCTTGTTCCTCTGATGGACAGGGTCATGTCAAGGGGTATGTTGTGAGGTGGCTGTGAGCTCAGTCTGACTTTAGGCAGCCTGTCTTCTCATGGGTGGGGCTGTGTTTGTAACTTATTGGTTGTTTGGTCTGAGGCTTTCTAGCACTGGAGTCTTTGGGCTGTTGGGTGGGTCCAGGCCTTGAGCCGATATGGGGCTCTCTGGAAGAGTTCATGCTGATCAGTATTCTCTGTGGCATCTGCTGTCAGTGTCCTTGCCCTCACAGTGAGCTACAGCAAACCCTCGCCTTCCTAGGAAACCCTCCAAAACCCTAGGTAGGTCTAACCCAGGTTTGTAATGAAGGGAATTGATTGTGCTGATTTCCAGTGCATGTGAGACCTTGTATGTGCGCCCCCCAAGAGTGGAGTCTCTCCGCCCTGCCCCCCAGCCTTGAGACCTCCTGGACCCAATCCCCTTTCATAGCTAAATGCTCTGAGGGTTCTTCTTCCTGATACCAGACCCTCAGACTCTCTTGGAGAGTTCTTTTTATGTTGGAACACCCTTGTGTAGCCTGTGTGGGTTTAATATTTTTTGGTGTGAGGGCTCTTTTTGTATAGATGACTGCCGCCTCTCTCCTCTATGTGATGGCTGTGATCCCCTCTGACAAGAGGTGTGACTGGTGGTGTGCTGACCAGAGCCTGTATCGGATGTGGAATAGGACCTCCCACCCCTTTGCTCTGTGGTTGTCATTGCCCTGCCAGCGATGGGGTCTGCTCCCTAACTGTTGGAGTAGAAGCCCCCAGATCTGTTTCTTAGCCATTTCTGACCCGTGGTGTGGAGTAAGCATGCTTGGAGCACTCCCACTTGGAAAGAGGCCACCGGGTCTTCCTTCCCTGGTGGTGTTCACCTGTGAGTGCGCTGTCGTGTCCCTTTTCACCTGATGTGCCGGTTCGGAGTATACTGCTGCTGGCTCGCCTTTTGAGCCCACCTTAGCTGTAGGAAGGCCGGCAGTTGGCCCTGGTGTCGCTCAGGTGTTGTCTTCAGCAGGCTAGCAGCATGGATCCACTAAGGTCAGGTCCTAGGACCACAGTGATTGTGCACCTGAACCTGCTCTGGGCCCTGTGGAGGCAGCTCTGACTCCAGCCTGGCCCAGTCTCCGTGTTTCAGTTCAGTTCAGTTCGGTCACTCAGTGGTGTCCGACTCTTTGCGACCCCATGAATCGCAGCACGCCAGGCCTCCCTGTCCATCACCACCCCCCGGAGTTTACTTAAACCCATGTCCATCGAGTTGGTGATGCCATCCAACCATCTCATCCTCTATCGCCCCCTTCTCCTCCTGCCCCCAACCCCTCCCAGCATCAGGGCTTTTTCCAATGAGTCAACTCTTCGCATCAGGTGGCCAAAGTACTGGGAGTTTCAGCTTCAGCATCAGTCCTTCCAGTGAACACCCAGGACTGATCTCCTTTAGGATGGACTGGTTGGATCTCTTTGCTGTCCAAGGGACTCTCAAGAGTCTTCTCCAACACCACAGTTCAAAAGCATCAATTTTTCGGCACTCAGCTTTCTTCACAGTCCAACTCTCACATCCATACATGACCACTGGAGAAACCGTAGCCTTGACCAGACGGACCTTATGTGCTCATAAAGCCCACAGTGGACAAAGGCAGACCTTTCTCCGCTGCAGGGGTAACTTTTTCCTGTTTAGATGCTCCATGGGTGCTGTGTTTACGAGGCTGGGAGTAAGGGTGTAAGTCCACAGCTCACACAGCCATGAGGAGAGATCTCGGCTCTTCTTCCTTTGTTTCACAGCCCCTGGGGCTCAGCTGCGGTTTCGGCTCTGTGTGTGGGTCACCCACAAGCGTTTGCTCTTGAGGCTGCCCTGGAGCACACAAGCCTCCCCAGGGCGGTGGGGGTGGAGATGGCAGAGGCAGGCAGCGTGTGCACGCCCATGCAGGTAGGAGCCCCTCCCGGTGCCTGCAGAGACAGTGCCAGCAAAGCAAGTGAGCGGGGAGGCTGCAATGGCAGCTCCGCCTTACTCCATGAGCGTTCCCTGTGGTGGAGCTCCTCACTCCTACCCACTCACTCACAGCCAACAGCAGTCCTCTCTCTCAGGCCATTCTCCACACCCTACCTTCCAGCACCCGGCCCCCGTCTGCTCCAGGAGACACGTGTCCCAGTTTGGGCACGCACGGCTGTGGCATGGGCCATCTGGGTACGCCTCACTCTCACCTGCCTGCTACAGGCTGGCTGATGGGCTCTCCTCCCAGCCCCTGAAGCTGCCCTCTGTCCCAGCTGACCTCCCCACTCATAAGGGGGCTTCCCCAGATGTGGGAACGTTTCTTCTTCAGCTCCCACCACGCGTGCTGGGCCAGTCTTGTTTCCTCTATTCTTTCTTTCTTTCATCCTATCTGGTTGTACAGGGGTTTTTCCTGTCCTTTCAAGTATCCCATGGCCTTGGTACTGTTCAGCAGGAGCTCTGTGGGGATTTTTCCATTTGTAGATGTGTTGTTGATGTGTTTGGGAGTTGAGGCGTGCTCCATGTTCTCCTATTCTGCCATCTTGACTTAAAGGACCCATTTGGGATTATTGTGTTTATGTGCCCAGGACAGGCACAGTTGCCGGAGCATAGTCTGTGGCGCCCTCTGGTGGAAAGAAATCACTATCATCATCCCTAGTTCTTAAAATCAAGTGTGTTTTCAAAAAAGATTGGATTCAGTTCATGCAGTTGCCCTGTGATTTACAAGACCGCTGGAAGTTAGAAAGCAACCAGTTTTTTGTTTCTTTTTTCCTCCAGTGTCCAGAAGGTCCCTTACTTTGGAATACTCGTCTCTTTTTCTATGTTGGTTTGTCTAGAATTCAAGACTTTCATAGAAAGTTTGATGAGATACTCCCCCTTTTTAAAATTTCATTGAAAATAATTCCAATAATCTCAAATAGCATAGTTTGAAATTTTAGCCTTATGATTTGTTTTGGTACATTAACCAACTATATAAAATCACTACCAATAAAAGAAATGCTTAATTAAATGGAATCTTAAGAAATGATGATGTTCAAGGAAACAAATAGAGCAATGACAACAAAAGCAATGTGCATTAGTAAACACAATGCAATGTGCATTGCAACCTCGATTTGCATCATGTTTTCCCATGTTCACAATAATTGTTGGTTCAGGGTCTATCAATTAACAGTGTTTTCTTTTTTTAAAAAAAAAATTGTGATTAATTTATTTTAATTGGAGGCTAATTACTTTACAATATTGTAGTGGTTTTTGCCAAACATCGACATGAGTCAGCCACGGACGCACCTGTGTTCCCCATCCTGAACCCCCCCTCCCATCCCCCTCCCCATCCCATCCCCCAGGGTCATCCCAGTGCACCAGCCCCGAGCACCCTGTCTCATGCATCAAGCCTGGACCAGCGATCCACTTCACATATGATAATATACACGTTTCAATGCTACCCTCTCAAATCATCCCACCCTCACCTTCTCCCACAGAGTCCAAAATACTGTTCTTTACATCTGTGTCTCTTGCTGTCTTGCATATAGGGTCATCGTTACCATCTTTCTAAATTTCATATATATGTGTTAATATACTGTATTGGTGTTTTTCTTTCTGACTTATTTCACTCTGTATAACAGGCTTCAGTTTCATCCACGTCATTAGAACTGATTCAAATGCATTCTCTTTAATGGCTGAGTAATATTCCACTGTGTATATGTACCACAGCTTTCTTGTCCATTCATCTGTTAATGGACATCTAGGTTGCTTCCATGTCCTGGCTATTGTAAATAATGCTGTGATGAATATTGGGGTACACGTGTCTCTTTCAATTCTGGTTTCCTCGGTGTGTATGCCCAGCAGTGGGATTGCTGGGTCATATGGCAGTTCTGTTTCCAGTTTTTTAAAGAATTTCCACACCAATTAATAGTGCTTGCTTTCTTTCCTTTTTGAACTTTTATTTTCAGGAGCAAAGACATGCTTTAGAAAAACAGAACACTCATTTCTTCACTCAAAACCAGACATTTTTCTTTATAGAATGACACCTCTGAAACACAGTTAAGGAAAACATACTCCATTATACTGCCTAGCTTAAGAGAAAATTATCTGCTTTCTAAAATCTTTGAAGTTGATCAGAAACAATTCAGAGGAATATGACATCCCGAATAACCTTAGAAATGCAAAGGATGTCTTTGAAATTTTATGGTAATAAGGAAGTTTGACCAAACACACTTGGAAATATTTGAAGCCAATACTACAAAAAACAGTTGCTTCCTAAACAAAAGTATTACTAAGAAAATATCAATAGGAAAATTCAAAATTGTCTTAAGGGTCTAGACAAATGACTTGAGATTGAGAGAAGTGAAGATCTTGAGGAAGGCGTCTCCCTGTGCGATATGGCACCCAGGGCTGACCTCACTGTGTGAACACTGCTCAATCCGCCAGGGTTCCTTTCAGTGAGACCCCAGGCTGAGCGCATTTGGATAGGCAGACACATAAGCCTCTCTCTGCAACGGTGAATATGTATGCTGGCAGACATGGGCTCCATCTCCATATCCTGGTGTGTGTCCATGTTCCCAACCAATGTGAGTGTGTTTGAGATTGTATCACACAGTGCAGAGAAGGCTGAGTTTTACTCAGCCTACAGGCTACAGTTTCACTCAACAAGGCTATAGTTTTAGCTTGCTCATGAGCCCACCCTGCCAGGCTGCCATCATGCCAACCACAGGTCACGCAAGGAGGTCTTATGCCACTAAACGTTCCAATTTTACAACTGATTCCACTCTTACACATTCTGTTATCACCTGAGAACTCTTTAGTCATAATGTTGGCGGGCCCCTTCGATTATAACACCGGTTTTCTCTCGGAACAAGATAGTCTGATTATACGGTCATGGAAATCCCATCTCCATGGTGGATGATCAGTGTCATTTTATTCAATGAATCAGTCTTTTGGTTTTGTATCAATTTGTTCATTGTCACATTAAAAATTATTTATTGGGGAACTTCGTGTTTCCTTTAGGTTATGCTGCCTGAATAAGAATTATTCTACTTTCAAAAATCCATGTAGATCATCTAGAAAAGAAAAAGCAAACAAAATTATAACCCATCATTACAACGTCCTAAGGAGATTTAAAGAACTTACAACTTTCAGTTTACATATAAGTACTTCAGGGGCAGATATTGCAAAGGAAAGGGAAGGGTACAGAGGAAAAGCAATCGTTTTAGAGCAAGGTGACATCTTCTTCTCTGCCTCTTTCTCTCAGATCACTGTGGGGAGGCCACCTGCTGTGCTGGGAGGACGCTCAAGCAGTGTTGTACAGAAGCGAGGCCTCTGGCCAACACCAGGAGAGGAGAAGACTCCTGCCAAAGGCACGTCAAGGAGCCGCCATCGGGTTCAGGAGCCCTCAGCTCCAACTGACACCACTCCCCCTCCGTGACAGAGCCTGCACCAGAGTGACCCAGGCGAGCCACTCTTGTTCCCTTGACCCACCGGAATGGTAATCGTGACACATGCGTGTTGTTTTACGTCATTACGTTTGGATTAATTTGTTACACAGAAATACACACCGAATACATGGCAGGCCAACTGGGAAGGGCTTGAGAGTGCATGTAGTCAAAGGTGTCAGTCTTGGGAGGTACCGCTCTGGAAGGCAAAGCTGTGAGGGAGAGGCCTCCCTTCCAGGCTTGAAAATGAAAGGAAACATGTTTATAAATGAAGGTTCTTACAGAAACATGGGAGAATTGTAGAATCTGCTCTTTGGTTTACAAAATTTAAATGTGCTTTGTCTCCCACATGTTACTCATTAGCAATCAAGACGTTTATTCAAATTTTCCCTTTTTCTTTTTTTCTATGTTATCGTGACAAATAACATTTATGCAGCATTCATACATCCTTGTCCCCAACCCTTCCTTTATTCTTCAGAAATATTTTTAAAGAGGGAGTCGGGGAGGAGCAAGATAGAAGTCGGGGATTAAGAGGTACAAACTACTATGTACAAGCTAAATAAGCTATAAGAATACAGCACAGGGTATATAGACAATAATTATAATAACTATATGTGGATGTAATCTTTACAAATGGTAAATCTTATGTTCTTCTTATGCCCTTCTTATGTTCTTTAGAAACGTGCTTCGGGGAATTTCCTGGCCGTCCAGTGGTGAGGACACAGTGCTTTCACTGCTAGGCCTGGGTTTGATCCTCGGCTAAGGAGATAGGATCCCACAAGCTGGGTGGCCCAGCCAAAAATAAATGAAAGCATTTTTAAGAGGGAAGGGGTGGGGCAAGACAGAGGTAGAAGATTAAGAGATACAAACTACTGTGTATAAAATAAATAAGCTACAAGGATATATTGTGCAGTGCAGGGAATATAGCCAATAATTAGAATAATTACAAATGGAGTATAAGCTTTAAAAATTGTGAATTACTATGTTGTAAACCTCTATATCTCAATTAAAATCACTGTCATAAAATACATATAAGATTTACCCTCTTAACTATTTTAAGTATATAGTTCAGTGCTATTGAATGCATTCGTAGCCTCATGCAGCCATCACATCTCCATAACTTTTTCATCAGATAAAGCTAAATCCTCAACCTCTCCCCACCCCTGGAAACTGTCTCACTGTCTCTTCCTGTGATTTTGGCTGATTTATGTGCCTTATACAAGTAGAATCATGCAGTATGAGGTGTCTAGTCTTTGCCATTCTGTTGTTTTCCTCTGTCTCTTTGTATTGTTCATTTAGGAAGGCCTTCTTATCTCTCCTTGCTACTCTCTGAAACTCTGCATCCAGTTTGGTATGTCTTTCCCTTTCCTCATTGCCCTTCACTTCTCTTCTTTCCTCAGCTATTTGTAAAGCCTCCTCAGACAACCACTTTGCCTTCTTGCATTTCTTTGTCTTTGGGATGGTTTTGATCACTGCCTCCTATTCAAAGTTACGAAGCTCCGTCTATAAGTTCTTCAGGCACTGTCTCTACCAGATCTAAACCCTTGAATGTATTTGTCACCACCACTGAATAATCATAAGGGATTTGATTTAGGTTATACATGAAAGGCCTGGTGGTTTTCTCTGCTTTGTTTGAGGCCTGTGTTTTTCAATAAGGAGCTGATGATCTGAGCCACAGTCAGATCCAAGTTTTGTTTTTGCTGACTTAATAGAGCTCTTCCATCTTTGGCTGCAAACAACATCATCAGACTGATCACAGTACTGACCATCTGGTGATGTCCATTGCAGTCATCTCTTTGGTTGTTGAGAAAAGGTGATGATATGTCCAGTGTGTTCTCCTGACAAAACTCTCTTAAACTTTGTTTCATTTTGTACTCCAAGGCCAAACTTGTCTATTATTCTGGGTATCTCTTGACTTTCTTATAGCTCAGTCAGTAAAGAATCCGCCTGCAATGCAGGAGTCCCCGGTTTGATTCCTGAGTCAGGAAGCTCCCCTGGAGAAGGGAAAGGCTACCACTCCAGTATTCTGGCCTGGAGAATTCCGAGGACTGTATAGTCCATGGGGTTGCAAAGAGTCGGACGTGACTGAGCGACTTTCACTCCCTTGACTTCCTACTTTTGCATTCTAATCCCTTATAATGAAAAGGACATCGTTTTTTGGTGTTAGTTCTAGAAGGTCTTTAAGTCTTCATAGAACTAGTCAACTTCAGCTTCTCCAGCATCAGTGGTGGGGCATAGGCTTGGAATACTGTGATTTGAATGGTTTGCCTTGGAAACAGACTGAGATCATCCTGTCGTTTTTTGAGGTTGCATCCAAGCAATAGCATTTCAGACTCCTTTGTTGACTGTTAGGGCTGGTACATTCCTTCTAAGGGATTCTTGCCCACAGTAGTAGGTGTAATGGTCTTCTAAATTAAATACACCCATTTGCATCCATTTCAGTTCACTATTTCCTAAAATGTTGATGTTCACCCTTGCCATATCCTGCTTGACCACGTCCAATGTATCTTGATTCATAGAACTGACATTCCAGGTTCCTATGCAATATTGTTCTTTGTATCATCTGACTTTACTTTCACCACCAGACACATCCACAACTGAGCATCATTTTCACTTTGGCCTGACCGCTTCTTTCTTTCTGTAGATATTAGCGATTGCCCTCTGCTCTTTCCCAGTAGCGTATAGGACACCTTCCAACCTGGGGGACTCATCTTCCAGTGTCATATCTTTTTGCCTGCTCATACTGTCCATGGAGTTCTCCAGGCAAGAATGCTGGAGTGGGTTGCCATTTCCTTCTCCAGTGGACTGTATCTTGTCAGTACTCTTCACTGTGACCCCTTTGTCGTGGGTAGCGCTGCGTGGCATGGCTCGTAACTACACTGAGTTACGCGAGCCCCTTTGCATGACAAGGCTGTGATCCATGAGGGGTTACGTGTATCCGTTCTCTTTCAAATTCGTGTCTCATTGAGGTTACTACAGAGCGCTGAGCGGAGTTCCCTGTGCTATGCAGTCAGTCCTCGTTGCTTTTCTGCTTTAAATATAGCTGTGTGTTCTTGTCACTCCTGAACTCCCGGTCTGTCCCTTCCCCTGAACGTCTACCCTGGCAACCATAAGTGGGTTCTCTAAGCCTGTGAGTCTGTTTCTGTTTTGTAAATAAGTCCATTTGTATCATTTTTTAAAGATTCTCTATGTAAGTGATATCATATGCTGTTTGTCTTTGTCTGGATTACTTCACTTTACTATGATAATCTCCAGGTCCATGCTCACTGCTGTAAATGGCATTATATCATTCTATTTAATGGCTGAGTAATATTTCATCATATATATGTACCATACCTTTTTTATCCATTCCTCTACTGATGGGCATTTAGGTTGCTTCCCTGCCTTGGCTATTGTGAACGGTGCTTCATTGAACACTGGCATGCATGTATCCTTTCAAACCATGATGTTCTCTGGATGTATACCCAGGAGTGATTGCTGGATCATATGGTAGCTCTGGTTTTAATTTCTTATGGAATGTTCATACTGTTCACCACAGTGACTGTACCACTTTACACTCCCACCAATGGTGTAGGAGGGTTCCCTTTACTTCACATCCTCTCTGCCATTTACTATTTGTAGACTTTTTGATGATGGGCATATGAACTGGTATGAGGTGATATCTCATTGCAGTTTTAATTTACGTTTCTCTAATAATTGGAAATGTTGAGTGTCTTTTCATGTACTTTTTGGCCATCTGTATGTCTCTTTTGGAGAAATGTCTATTTAGGTCTTCTGCCTATTTTTTGTTTTTTGTTGTTTTTTTGATATTGAATCTCATGAGTTCTTTGTCAATTTTGAAGATTAATCCCTTGTTGGTCACATTGTTCCCAAGTATTTTCTCCCATTCTGTGGGTTGTCTTTTCAACTTCTTTATGGTTTCTTTTTGGAGAAGGCAATGGCACCCCACTCCAGTACTCTTGCCTGGAGAATCCCAGGGATGGGAGGAGCCTGGTGGGCTCCCGTCTATGGCGTCGCACAGAGTCGGACACAACTGAAGCGACTTAGCAGCAGCAATAGCATGATTTCTTTTGGTGTGCAAAAGCTTTTAAGTTTAATTAGGCCATTTGTTTATTTTCATTGTCATTACTCTATGAGACAGATCATAAAAGATATAGCTGTGATTTATGTCAGGGAGTGTTCTGCCTATATTTCCCTCTTGAGTTTTATAGTATATGTTCTTACATTTAGGTCTTTAATCTATTAAAGGGTGTTTAAATTTCATTTGTTTACATGTAGTTGTACAGTTTTCCAAACCTCATTTAGTTAAGAAACTGCCTTTATTTCATTGTATAATCTTGCACCCTTTGTTGTAGATTAGTTGACCATAGGTTTGTGGGCTTATTTCTGGACTTTCTATCCTGTTCCATTGATCTATGTTTCTGTTTTTATGCCAGCACCATGTTGTTTTGATGACTGTAGCTTTGTAGTATACTCTGAAGTGAGGGAGTCTGCTTCCTTCAGCTCTTTTTTTCTGTCTTAAGATTGGAAAAATTGGATTTGGCTTGCTAGTATTTTGTTGAGCGTCTTTTCATCTATGTTCATCAATGATACTGGCTTGTAATTTTCTTTTTTTGTGGTATCTGTTACTGGTTTTGGTATCAGGGTGATGGGGATCTCATAGAATAAGTTTGAGATTGTTCCTTACTCTGTGATTTCTGTACGTTGTTTCAGAAGGATCAGTGTTAATTCTTCTTTAAACATTTCATAGCATTTGCCTGTGAAACAATCTAGTCCTGACATTTTATTTGTTTGAGGTTTTAAAATTACAGTTTCATTTTCAGTACTTGTGATTGGTTTATTCATATTTCCTATTTCTTCCTGGTGTAGTCTTAAGATATAGTAACTTTTTAATAATTTGTTCATTTATTCCAGATTGTCCATTTTATTGGCATATAGTTGCTTGTAGTAGTCTCTTGTTATTCTTTGTGTTTCTGTGGTGTATACCGTAACTTCTTCCTTTTCATTTCTAATTTTGTTGATTGGAGCTCTTTTCTGTATTTTGTTGAGTTTGGCTAAAGTTTTACTAATTTTGTTTCTGTTTACAAAGAACCAAGTTTTCATTTCATTAATCTTTTCTATTGTCTTCTGCATCTCTATTTCATTTATTTCTGCTCTCATCTTTGTGATTTCTTCTACTGCCTTTGGGTTTTGCTTGTTCTTTCTTTAGTTTGTTTAGGTGTGGGTTTAGGTAGTTTATTTGAGATTTTTCTTGTTTTCTGAGGTTAGCTTGTATCACTATAAAATTTCCTTCAACTGCTTCTGCTGCATGCTGTAGGTTTTGGGTTCTCACTATAAACTTGCTTTCATTGTCATTTGTCTGTGGGTATTTTTTTATTTCCTCTTTGATTTCTTCAGTGATCCATTGGTTGTTTAGTTGCATATTGTTTAGCCTTCATGTGTTTGTGGCTTTTACTGTTTTTAATTTTTTCTTGTAGTTGATTTCTAATCTCACAGGCTTGCAGTCAGAAAAGACGCTTAATATGAGTCCAGTTTTCTTAAATTTGCAAGGCTTGCTTTGTGACCCAGAGGTGGTTGATCCTGGAGAATGTTCCATGTGCTCTTGAGAAGAATGTGTATTCTGCTGCTTTTGGATGAAATGCTTTATAAATATCAATCAAGTCTATCTGGCCTAGTGTGTCATTTAAGGATTGTACTTCCTTATTGATTATCTGATCTGTCTGTTGGTACAAGTGGGATATTAACGTCTCTCACTATTATTGTGTTTTGGTATTTATTTCTCCTTTTACAGTTATTAGTATTTGCCTTTTATATTGAGATGCTCCTATGTTGGGTGCATAAATGTTTACAACTGTGATATCTTCTTCTTGGGTTGATTCCTTGTCATTATGTAGTGTCCTTCCTTGTCTCTTGTAAAGGTCTTTATTTTAAAGTCCATTACGCCTGAGATGAATATTGCTACTCCTACTTTCTTTTAATTTCCATTTGAATGAAATATATTTTTGCATCCCCCCACTTTCATTTAGTATGTGTCCTTTGGTCTGAAATGGATTTCTTATCTGGCATATGTATGTATCTTATTTTTGTATCCATTCATCTGATCTATGTCTTTGGTTGGAGCATTTACTCCATTTACATTTAAGGTAATTACCAATATGTATGTTCTTATTGCTGTTGGTCGATTGTTTTAGATTTGGTTTTGTAGATGTTTCTTATTCCCTTCCTCTTTTATTCTCTTATTTTACTATATTTATTATTCTCTTATTTTTGGTATGATGACTAACTTTAGTGTTCTGTTTGGATTCATTTTTCTTTTTTGTGTTTCTATCTATTGTAGATTTTCAATTTGTGGTTTCCATGAGGTTTTGCTATAGCATTATATATACAGAGAAGATTGTTTTCAGTTGCTGGTCTTTTAATTTCAAATACATTTCTGATATCCTGCATTTGTACTTGCCTTTTCTCAAAATTTCTGGTTTTGATATCATAATTGTGTGCAGATGATTTCCTACTTTTACTGTGTATTTACCTTTACCAGTAAAATTTCCCATTTGTAATTTGCTTGTTTCTAGCCTTTTCTATTCCACTTAGAGAAGTTCCTTTAACATTAGTTTCAAAGTGGTGCTGAATTTGCTTAGCTTTTGCTTGTCTGTAAAGCTTCTGATTTCTCCATCAAATCTGAACAAGAGCCTTGCTGTGTAGAGTATTATTGGTTGTAGGTTCGTCCCTTTCTTCATTTTAAATATATCATGCCAGTCCCTTCTGACCTGCAGACATTCTGCTGAGAAATTAGATGATAACCTTATGGGAATTCCCTTATACATTATTTGTTGCTTTTCTCTTGTTATTTTTAATATTTTTTTTATTTTTAATTTTTGTCAATGTGTTTATTATGTGTTTTGGCATATTCTTCCTTGCATTTATCTTGCCTGTGACTCTCTGTGCTTCCTGGACTTGGGTGACTGTTTAATTTATCATGTTAAGGAAGTTTTCAGCTATTATCTCTTCAAATATTTTTTCAAGTCCTTTCTTCTTCTTTTTTCCTTCTGGTACTCCTATAATGCAAATGTTGTCACATGTAATGTTGTTCCAGTGGTCTCTTAAACTCCCTTCATTTCACTTCATTCTTTTTTCTTTATTGTGTTTTAGGGTAGTAATTTCCACCATTTTGTCTTGTAGCTCACTTTTTCATTTTTCTGCCTCACTTATTCTGCTATTGATGCCTTCCAATGACTTTTGTTTTTAAATTTCAGGTATTATATTGCTCATCTCTGTTCGTTTGTTCTTTAGTTCTTCTAGGTCTTTGTTAAACATTTCTTACATATTCTTGATCTGTCCCTCCATTCTCTTTCCAATATCATGGATCATCTTTACTATCGTTACTCTAATTCTTTTTCAAGTAGATTATCTATCTCCACTTGAGCTCTGCTCCTGAGGTTTTATCTTGTTCCTTCACCTAGGCATGTTTCTCTGCTGCCTCACTGTGTGTAACTTTCTGTGGTTGCCGTTTCTGCTCCACTGGCTGCAGGGTTGTAGCTCTTCTGGCTTCTGTCATCTGCCCCCTGGTGGATGAGGCTTCCTGGCAGAAGGGACTGTCACTTTCCTGCTAGTGTGTGGAGCTGGATCTTGTCCCTCTGGTGGGCAGAGCCATGGCAAGTAGCCTTTTTAGAGATGGCTATGAACTGAGAAAGACTTTAAGCAACCTGTCTCTGGTGAGCGGGGCTGTGTTCCTACTCTACTGGGTGTCTGGCCTGAGGTGTCCCAGCCTGGAATCTACACACTTTTGGGTGGGGCCAGGTCTTGGTCAGAAAATGGTAGCCTCCTATAGAGTCTATGCCAATGTACACTCACCAGAACCACCCCTGCCAGTGTCTTTGTCCCTATAGTAAGCCACAGTTGCCCTCCACCTCCAGAGGAGACCCTCTAACACTCACAGGCAAATTCAGCTGTTTCTTATGAGGTCGCTGCTTTTATCCCCTGGGTCCTGTTGTGCACAAGACCTTGGGTGCGCCCTCCGAGGTTTGAGTTCCTGTTTCCCCAAGGCCTGTGGGGTTCCTGCAGTCGGTCCTCGCTGGCCTTCAAAGCCAGTCTCTGTGGAGGGCCTCCTCCCACTGCCAGACCCTTAGGCCGGGGAGCTCAGTGGTGCTTAGAGCTCTCACTCCCATGGGAGGACTTCTGTGGTCCAGTTGCTCCCCAGTTTGTTGGTGCTCACACGGCATGCATAGGATTTGGTTTAATCCTGACTGCACCCCTACTACCGTCTCCTTGTGCCTTCTTCTTTGTCTTGGACACAGGCATCGTTTTTGCTGGGTTTCCGTGTCCTGGTGGAGCTGGTGATTGTTCAGCGGTTAGCTCTGATTTCGGTGTTTCTATAAGAAGGGGTGAGCTGTGTTGTCCTGCCCTACCATCCTGCCTCTTCCTTGCTCAATACTTGATTACCTGCTGATAACAAGATGTCTTGTGTTGCTGGACCTCAACACATAGCATCATCCCTTTCAAGCATGGATAACAGAATTGTTTGTGAAGATTTATTAAAAAGTATTGTCCCTTACCCCATCCCTAAAATATGGTGTAAGAATCTCCTGTAGTTATTCTGATGCTCAGCCCATGATTCGTAATGTTCTCAAGAATTCAGTTTTCTCTCTGTCCTTGCCCTCTGCCTTCATTTATCCATTTATTCTCCAATTTATTAACTTGGAACTACACACCAAGCATCATGCTAGAAACTAGGGGTGAGATAATGATTAAGACTAGGTCCTTTTTGAGGTTCTAAACTTATCAGGACTGCCCCTGCCTCTGGACAGCCCTTCTTGAATGCTTCTATCACCATTAGCTTTTACATTGCATTTCCTCCCAGAATCAAGAATATTATCCTTGATTCTCCTCCAGTAGCTTGGACTCACCTTGACACAGAACTTAGTGCACTGCACTGAAATGTTTTACAATTCTATTTCTTCTTCTCTACTATGAGCTCTTCAAGCCCAGGAATGTTATTCATTGTTGTTGTTTGCTCAATAATTTTGCAACTAAGGGGTAAAGAGAGAGGCAGAGGGGAAGCTAGGAAAGCACATGGACCACCTGAATGTCACTGACATTGTCCTTAAGCATGACCTTCTGCAGTAATATATATTTATGATGTGGGCATTCTCATATTTAGTTCTCCCAACAGCCTTGAGTTATATAGATATACACTAGCATTTCCATTTTAAAGACCAATAGCCAGTGGTTCAAGGGGGAGCAGCATCTTGTCCAAGATCACCCTTTCTCCTCCTAAGAAGAGCATTTGGAATCTAAACTCAAGAGAACTCAATGAGAAAAGGACTTTTGTATATATGACTGCTGGAGTGTGTGTTCAGGTGTGTCTAGACTTTCCACTTCCTGGAAACTTCTTGAAGGCAGAAATAATGTTTGTTTCATCATATCTAGTAAAAAGTCAGTGTGTAACAAAGTTATCATCAGGAAAGAAATACATTCTTCAAGGGACTGTTCAAATCTGTTTCTTTTGATTTGGGGCATTAAAGGTCTCTGTGATACTGCTAGAAATCTTCCATCAAGGTTATTCTCCAAGTTCTTGTGGATGACTTTGAAATTTAAATTTTTCTGTCATCTTCTGGAATGAACGCTGAGGTTAAAAAGGCATATTTCATTTCCCCCCCTTTCCCCATGGCCCCCAAAGTCTCCTTTTTCTCACCATTGTCCTTTCCCTTGCCTGTGATATATCTGATAAATGTTTTCCTTGTATCTTCAGCTGGCCCTCTTCCTCTCATTTCTCAGTTCTTTATATTTCTAACGCTACATTTTCCCCATGGAACTCATGCCAAATAGAATTGCCCCACACCATTTGGGAAAGGACTAGATTTGTTTCATAGGTTGTTTCTTTAGCCTTAATAAGTACTGACAGTTATTAGCTGGCCACAATTTTCTTCTCCCCTCTGCGGGTTGCATTGCCTTGCTTGTTAATGTGTAAATCATAGGCTTCTTTAATTACATACTATTGGCTTTTCCTTTCCCCTCAGAGTTAGCTGGAAAATTAGCCCAGGGCTGGGCCTCTGATAGAAATATCTAGCTGGTTTCTTCACACACTTTTGGGGATGCTGCTGGCTCAAAGTAAATCGACTTCAGTGTGTGCATATGTGTCTGTGTGTGGTTGGCTGCTCTGAACATTTGGTTTGTTCTGAGGTTAAGAACATGCTGGCCTGTGTGAAAGGAGAAAGCATAGATCAGGGATATTAGCCTTCCAGACTTGAAACTATACATTCAAATGAATGAATCAAATATTGGTAAACATTATAGTTTCTTGCCACTTCTCATTATTATCACTCTACATCTCCTCACAATCTCTCTTGATATTGCCAATCTTGTGTTTCTAGGAAAAGACTGGAAAGTTTCCACTTGATCATAAATTGACTTTATTTGAATTGACTGATAGTAGTTATCTGAACCAGTCTGTGTGGAAAAACGCTATGTAAAGCCAATTATAATTTGGGTTTTTGAAAAAGTTCTTCTCATGAATGAGAAGCCCAAATATATTGTGTCTTGGTGTACTGGCTCCTCAAAGTGCAGCCCTGGGACCAGCAGCATTGACGTAAGAGTCTCTGGCTGTCCTTGACCTGCTCCCCAGTCTAGACCCACTGAACAGTGTACAGATGGTATGTGTTATCAACAATGCCCGGTGGTTTCCAGTCTTCAAATCCTCTGGGCCCAGGTGCTTGGAATCTTTCCAACTGAGCTTCCAGAAAATGGGAGGGCAAGGCAAGCCATCCCTGCTGGCTTGCTGAATTCCTAACCCACATAACTGTGACACGTACATAGTGAAGTGGCTGCTCCAGGCCACTCATTTTAAGGTGCTTTGTTTTACAACAATAGTAACCCAAACCAAGTTCTCTCTTTTGTGTTTACACTCATTTTCCCACTGCCCAGCGTTCTTCTATGATGTACATTATGCTCCAAAACAATTGTTGAAAATACACAGAATCTTATTATTATTATTATTTTTTACTGAAGCATAGTCGATTTACAGTGTTGGATTAATTACTCCCATGCAAAAAGGTGATTTGGTTATACATATATAAGTTCCTTTAAAAAATATTCTTTCCCATTATGGTTTATCATAAGATATTGAATATGGTTCTCTGTGCCCTACAGTAGGACCTAGTTGTTTATCCATCCTGTATATAAAAGCTACATCTGCTACTCCCGACCTCCTACTCCACACCCCCACACAATCACCAGACTATTCTCTATGTCTGTGATTCTGTTTCTGTTTCATAGATAGGTTTATTTGTATCATATTTTAGATTCTACATATAAGTGATTTCATATGGTACTTGCCTTTCTCTTTCTGACTACATCACTTAGTATGATAATCTCTAATTGCATACATGTTCCTGAAAATGACATTATTTTACTATAATTATTATTATTCCACTGTACATAGGTACCACATCTTCTTTATCCATTCACCTGTGGATGTACATTTAGGTTGTTTCAATGTCTTGGCTATGGTGAATACTGATACTATGAACACAGAGGTGCATGTGTCTTTATGAATTATAGTTTTATCTGGATGTATGCCCTGGAATGGGATTGTTAGATCCTATGGTAATTCTATTTTTTGTTCCGAGTAGGAGCTTAAATTACATTGAATTCAGAGTTCCCCTAGATGTAATGTTTTCCACAGAACTGTATTTACATGACATCTGTACTGTTACTATTTTCTTTTAACTCTCTTCACTACATAGCCTTAAGTGATGCTAGCTATGATTTCAGAATTTTGATGTTTAGTTTGATTTTTCAAATATCATGAATAATGATATATGTGAAAATGAAACATACTTATCTATGTACCACAAAATAATATGCTGCTTTCTACCCATGTTACATGTGTCCCAGTTTGGAAAACAGTGGCATGGTGGAAACTTTTATGGGAGAGAGAACTCCTCCTGGTCATAGACTAATTGTGTTTTTGGTTCTTCTCATTTCTAAGCTTAAAGAATGGAAACCATTCCACTGTTTGCTAGCTTGTTCTGGTTGTCTCTCCAAAAACAGTCATTTACTTTGAAACTTTGGCCAAATTTCTGCATTTTACTCATCTTATTTCTGCTAACTAAATTTTATACCTTGCACATCTCCAACGTAATAGAGTTCATCTCTGATGATAACTGCTCCCTCAAAGTCTTTTGTTTACAAAATCTGTCCCTTCCTAGGTCCAATAAGAAGGAAATACAGCAAAAGTGACCAGTGGGCCAAATTTTGGTATATATGAACCATGGTGTAGGGTACATAAAATGTCCTAAATGATGTTGTAATATCAGGCTACTTAGAGTGTGGTCTGTGGACATGTACCATTTGGTAAGTTGTTTATTATTGACCTATCATAAGTACAAAATGTAAGAATCAGGATTTTAAAACTTTCATAGTAATTTGAGGATAATTTAATATCAGTTGAATTAAAAATTTAAAATTGGAATTCGCATTTTGTGTGTTCTTTTTTTTTCTTCTAGTAAGAAGACTTTCTTGTGTTTTTAAAAGTACTGGTTTGCAAAAGACTAAATTTTTTTTAAAAACGAAAAATTTGCTTCTTTACCACAGATAATTTGAGGAACACTTGTATAAAAAACTAAATAGAGTACAAAATGTTGCTTTAAATGTAGCTCAGAAAAATAGTATTATATTTTTAAAGTTATCTATGAGTGTTCTTAAAAAAAAGTAGAAGGGACATACACCCATATATACCAGTATTTTAGCATTGGTTCTCATGGCGGATCATGACCAGAGAAAGCATATTGTAACCAGAAAGACAGTAGAGAAAGAAGTGGAAATATCCTTTTCCTACTCTGGACTTTGCTTCTCTCTGCTTTCCAAACTGTCAGAATTTCTGCACTTATAAGTGCAAACACCATAGTCTCTCAACAACTTTTACAAATTGTTTTTGACTGGATTCATTTTATTAGAGGAGTTTTGAGTGAATTCAGTGTTGCCAGAACATCGTATTTTTAAACATTTAGATAAAGCATTAGAAAGCTTAACACAGAGTGGGAAACTCATTTTGCCATGCCTTCATACTAAATTACCTAAATTTCAGCTTAACAGATGCAATAAAAGCGAGTTACTGCCAAAAGTCTCTTGTCTGCCTTCAGTAACATCCAGAGTGATTCTCAGAGATCAAATGAACTCATTGGCTACTCAGGCATAGAAACACAGTCACACATAGTTGATATTCTGCTTTGTAGCTGTTACCAATATGATGTAACATAGCTAAAGGAATGATGGGATTTGATGCCAGATTTGAGGTTTGAGCTTGAATGCCAATTCATCTGCTGCTTCTACATTCATGACTGTTTTAAGAATGAGATATTAGTAAGGATCTGAAGACAGTCTTTATTTCATATATAGGGTATTAAAGTAATCCATAAGATTTTGTTTGAAGAAAATTATAAACGGACTCTAATAGAGGAAACTAATCTCCATTATATATGCTACCCCATTAATTAGGAAACTAATCCTCATTAAATATGCATTAAGGCCTGCATATTGTATTAAGGTCTACTTGTGGTTGAGATCCATGAATGTCATTATTAGCTTAAGGATAAATTTCCAGCAAAAGTAAGACTTTCCTCTCAAAGTCATCACTCATCTTGCAGTATTCAATAGTATCATTCTGACTCTTCTTCTTTTTTAATTTAGTGAATTTGGTTTTTATTGAACGTTTTGTTTTTTTGGCTGCCATCAGGCAGCATCTAGGATGCTATTTGCCTGAGCAGGGAACTAACCTGAGCCTCCTGCAATGGAAATCCAGAGTCCCAACCCCTGGGGGGAAGTCTGAACTTCCCTCCGGGGAAGTCCGTGTTATATCTTCTTGAAGCTCATTCCTCTCTTATTGTCTTAGTACCTGTTTTTCCATCTAGCTACACATAATTTCTTCTCTGCTCCTTTTACTGCCTTTTAGTCTGCCCCGACTTTGAGGGTGTGAGTGACCACTGTCCTTTCTTTGCCCAATTTTATGTTCATTAGTCATCCTCCCCTGAGCCATCTCATCCACTGCCATGCTCTTAGCTGTCAACTGCCTCCTCTTGACTTACCCTGGACTACCTTCAGCTTTGATAGCCTCTCAAGTTTTGAGCTGTGGACATATATTATTAATGTGCTTCACATATATTGAGTTTTTTTTTTTTTATAACAAATTGAAGATTTGTGGCAATCCTGATCACAGCAAGGTTATTTGCTCCATTTTTTTTCCAAGTGTCTCTGTGTCACATTTTAGCAATAATTTTTACAAGAATTCCATTTTTCCATTATTACTATGTTAGTTGTGGTGATCTGAGATCAGTGATCTTTGATGTTACTAGTAGTTCTTTTGGACACACAAACCATTCCATACAAGATGGTAAACTTCAAATGTTGCACGTGTTCTGACATGGGGAAACCGGCCAGCCGTTTCCCCATCTCTCAAACTTTTCTTGAGCCTCCCTAGTCCCTGACACAGAACGATAATAAAATTAGGCTAGTTAATAATCACACAAAGCCTCTAAAGTACCAGTGAAAGAAAAAGTTGTAGGACTCTCATGTTAAATCAAAAGCTAGGAATGATAAAGCTTAGTGAGAAAGGCTCGTTGAAAGTCATAACAGACTGAAAGGTAGGCCTCTTGGGCCAAGCGGTTAGCCAAATTGTAAATCCAGAGGGAAAGTTCTTGAAGGAAGTTAGAAGTGCTACTTGGGGAACACAGGAATGATAAGAAAGCAAAACAGCCTTATTGCTGATATGGAGAAAGTTTTAGTGGTCTTAATAGAAGATCAAGCCATCTACAATATTCCCCAAGCAATCCACAACATTCCCTAAGCCAAAATCTAATCCAGAGGCAGACCCTAAGCCTCTTCAAATCTAGGAAGGCTGAGAGAAGTGAGGAAGCTACAGAAGAAAAGTCTGAAGCCGGCAGAGGTTGGTTCATGAGGTTTAAGGAAAGAAGCTATCTCCTTAACATCAAAGTGCAAGGTGAAACAGCAAGTGATGTTTAAGCTGAGCATTCAGGCTCAGACTTCAAATTTGGCATCAGATCTCATCATTCTTTTAGCCATGTTACATCACATTTGTAACAGGTACAAAGTAGAATATCTATTATGTGTGAGTGTGTTTTATTACTTTAATTATATTGTGCCACTCTCTTCTGGCCTGCAGAGTTTCTCCTGGAAAATCAGCTAATAATGTTATGGGAGTTCCCTTGAATGCTACTTGTTGTTTTCCTCTTATGCTTTTGATATTTTTTTCTCTGCTTTTAATTGTTATCAGTTTGATTACTGTGTGTCTCTGTGTGTTTCTCCTTGGGTTTATCCTGCCTGGGACTCTCTGTGTTTCCTGAACTGGGTGACTATTTCCTTTCCTATGTTAGGAAAGTTTTCCGCTTCAAATATTTTCAAATATCTTCAGATATTTTCTCCGGTCTTTTCTCTCTTCTCCTTCTGGGACCCATATAATATGAATATTGGTGTAGTTAATGTTGGCCCAGAGGTCTCTTTGATGATCCTCATTTCTTACCATTTTTTTCTTTATTCTGTTTCATGGCAGTGATTTTCACTATTCTGTCCTCCAGTTCACTTTTGCATTCTTTTGTGTCATTTATTCCGCTATGGATTCTCTCTAGTGTATTTTTAAATTTCATTTATTTAATTTCTCATCTGTTTTTTATTCTTCAGTTCTTCTAGGTCTTTGTTAAACATTTCTTTTATCCTCTGAATCTGTGCCTCCATTGTTCCTCCGAGAGTTTGGATCATCTTTACTACCATTAGTCTGAATTCTTTTTCAGATAGATTGCCTATCTCCACTTCCCTTAGTTGTTCTTCTGGGGTTTTATCTTTTTCCTTCATCTGGGACATTTTCCTCTGCCATCCAACTTTCTGTGATTGCAATTTCCATTCCTCAGGCTGCAGAGTTGTAGTTCTTCTTGTTTCTGCTCTCTGCCCCATGGTGGACGCATCTGTGTAAGAGACTTGTACAGGCTTGCTGCTGGGCAGGACTGATTCCTACCCCCTGGTGAGTGGAGCTGGGTCTTGTCCCTTTGGTAGGCAGGGCCATGCCAAAGTTGTGTTTAGTGGGCAGCTGTGAGCTCGTGAGGACTTTAAGCAACCTGTCTGCTATGTTTCTGCCCTGGTTGGATGTTTGGCCTGAGGTGTCCCAGCATTGGAGCTTATAGGCTGCTGGGAGGAGTCTGGTCTTGGTGAGAAAATGGTGGCTTCCAGGAGTGCTCATGCCACTAAAGATACCCCAGAACTCCTGCAGCCAGTGTCTTTGCCCCGACAGTGCGCCACAGCTGGGCCCGCCCCCCGCCCCCACCACCTTGCAAGAAACCCTCCAATACCAGCAAGGAGGTCTGACCCAGGCCCAGGCGCTTATGCGGCCACTGCTTCTCCCCCGGTTCCTGGTGTGTATGAGACCTTGTGTGTGCCCTTCAAAAGTGGAGTTTCTCTTTTCCCCAGTCCTGCAATCAAATCCCACTGCCCTTTAAAGCCAGATTCTCTGAGGGCTCCTCTCCACTGCCAGACCCTCAGCCTGGGGAGCCTGATGTAGGGCTCAGAACTTGCACTCTTTTTGAAAAACCTCTGCAGTGTAATTATTTCCAGTTTGTGGATCACCCACCTGGGGAATACGGGATTAGATTTGACCATGATTGTGCCCCTCCGACTGTTTCCCTGCAGTTTCTTCTCTGTCTTTGGATGTGGGGTGTCTCTTTTGGTAGGTTCCTGTGGGCTTTTTGTTGTTGTTGCTGCCACTGGTTCAATGGTTAGTTGTGATTTTGATGTTTCCATAAGAGGTACGGTCATGTCCTTCTATTCTGCCATCTTCAGGAGTTACTCTTGTTATGTGTGAAGAAAGTGGTTTCTTGAGATGGAATTTACTCCTTGTGAAGATGCTATGAAGATTGTTGAAATGGCAACATAGGATTTACACTACTATCAGCTGCTACTAGAGTTGCACCGATTTCAGAAAGGCATGTTCCATCCTTCTTGCTGTAAAAGAAGTAAATACCCCCAGATGATTTGAAAAAAGGGCAACGGTAAAATATCTGACTTCTCTGCGAAATGTATGAAGTTGGGAGAGGCAGCAGTGAAGTGTCTGGAAGGTCCATCCTGTGTGTGGATGAGAGAGGATATGATGCATTCAGACCGGTAGTGTCTCCATCCACTTTGCATCAAGTCATGGAAGGGTTAAGAGTATTGCTTGCAAAATCTCTTGATCTTATTTCATGCTAAAATGTTGTCATATCATATTCTATGAAATCCTTGTTGATGAGAAGTGTCTACTCTATCTTTGTAACATTAAAATATTTACAGAGTGTCCATGGACTGCATACTGTTCAATGAAATAGTCAATGAAAAGTTACGCCTATCTATGTGGGAGATAGGACTTTTCCTTCCAGAACAAATCACAGAGATGATGGAAATAGCAAGTTATTTCTGGGATGGAAAATGTGAATTGTGACCAAGGTGACTAGAATGGATGTCCAAATACCCTCTTCTATAGAAATCACAGAATCTCAGGCCAAATGAGGTGAACTTTTGAAAAAAAAAAAAAAAACTGAAAAAGAGTTGCCTTCCATATTGGCATTTCCCAAAGCCTCTGAAGAAGAAAATTACCTTAGAAGCAAAGGTTAAAATTTAAAAAAAAAACACAAAAAACTATTTATTTACTTGGCTGCGCCAGGTCGTAGTTGTGGCACACAAGATCTTTAGTTTTGGCACATGAACTCTTAGTTGCAGCATGTGGGATCGAGTTCCCTGACCAGGGATCCATCCTGGGCCCCCTGCACTGGGACACGGAGTCCTGTCCACTGGATCACCAGAGAAGCCCCACAGGTGTTGAGCATTTAAAGCTGTTTTTAAAAGCATACTCTAGCCTTTCAAAGATGTAGGTGCGTGGGTGGGTTGCCCACTTTCCAAGCCTCGTCTGGAAAATGGAGCCGTGGCAGGACTGACCTGAGAGCGTGCGTGTGAGGTTGTGTGAGCTCCAGCGTGGGGCCCCGGCAGCTTCTGGCACATGGCTCGGCTCGGCTCAGGTAGCGTTGGCCTTTGCTGCTATAGCCACCCCTCACGTTACGCTTCTGTTCAGAATCGAGGATTTGGGTTTGGACTCCACTGGAGACCAGCACAGCAGTTCCTCCCGGTGACTGCTTTTTCACAGTGGTAACCTGCAGCTTCCTAAAGGCAGGAGAGAGAACCTGGGGGAGAAGACTGCTCCCTCTGTTTCCAAGGATTTAAACAAAAAGATGGCCTTTTGATAGCTGAGAGACATTTTCATTAGTATTGAAAATGATGCCCCTTTATAAAAAAATCCAGAAATAATAAAACCCTGTGAGATTAAGTCTGAGATATATTACTTTTCACTTTACTAATTTTGGACTGCAGCTAAACGTTCTCTTTGTCAGCATCCCTTTAAAGAAAGCATTATTGGTAGATGATGGGCGTATGTTAGATTTAGAAGCTGATGATCTCTGAATTCTTATGCATAAAAATGAGAAAGAATGTATGAAGTCCCAGGGAGACCTAAGTGGTCCACACCCCCAAAACTCCTAAACAGGCTCCTTTGCATGAGCACAGTGGTCCCTCTTCTCTCACATTTTGTTACCAGGGAGGGTTCTTTTTTTTGATAAATTTTGTAGGAAGCCAATTAAATATAGACACTGTTCCTTCCACTAAGCTTGAAGAAAAACACAACAACCCTGCTTGGTTGATTTTATTTTCATTTTTTATTGAAAGCTTCATCAAAGAAAACAGAAGTTTAAACCTAACATCCACTGATCTACAGAAAGCTCAAGGAACGGGGAAAATGGTAGCTAATTTGACTGTGGTACAGATGAGAAAGTTAAAAATAAAACCAGAAACACTGTTCAATTACAGAATTTTCCATGACAGTCAAAGACAGCAGTACAAAATGCTCTTAAATAAAATCCAGAATTGAATGATGTTTCAGAAGTTCTATGACATCAGATATGGCCTGAAACAACAGTTTTAAAAGAAGCTGTGTCCCTTTTTCTTCCTTTTTAGAAACTGAGTATTTCATAGCAAGTACACTTTCACATATATATTTTTTAAATTAAGATTCCAATTACATTCTTCTTCTTTTTAAATAAATGGAAGCATTAATTCCCAGAATGGAGAAAAGTTTTTCAAGTATCTCTGTGAAATATTTTTCCTGTTTTTGAAACATGGAATAACTCCTGTTTCACAAATGAGGAAATCAGCTATTTCGGGGAGGAGGAGAGAGCATCCTTCTTAATAAGATTAGAGGGTTAACAATACACAGCATAACACTGAATTACACTGTGGATACTGTTTAAATTTGAAATAATTTTTTTTTTTTTTACAAAATCCAACAGAATCTCAAGGTCATTCAGCCTTAATGAAGTAACACAAAGTCAAAAAATTATAAAACAATGCAATTTTTTGGTCAAAGATTTAAGATGGGGATAAAAGTGCATATTTAACCAAGAGCTATTACTATATTCCCCAAACTCAATTTTGAGTTGACCTGTTCTACTGGTTCAAATTTCAAGTGAACAAAATCAAAATAGATTTCATTTGAGGAAAGCCAAATTCTTTGCTATACTTTTTTCGTTTATGTTCTGCAAGCATATAGCCAACTTGCAGTTGTTTGCAGTGGATGGGAAAGGGACATTATGGATATTAAAAACTCACAGTATATAATGCACTGACATTTATTTTACCAATGATTTCAAACTGCTTCAATAAATCGATCCTTAACAAGAAACAAAATAGATTTGAATTTTATTTCCAAATGTTTTTTGTTTTCCATCCTCAGGGTGAAATTCTAATAGAAGGAAAGAGAAGTCTTTAGTTGAAAAGAGAAGATAAACAAGGTGCACAAAAGTAAATGATTAGCCCTTCAAAAACTGGGAGTGATTATGTTTCTGCAGGACCGGGGCTTAAGGGCAGTCACTAACTGGAGGGAATACAATGGATTGAAGTTGTAGACCCAGTGGCCTAGTGGTTCTTCCTGCGACTCCAAGACCCGCCTCACCCTGCTTCAGCTTTAGAACTGCCGCAGAGACAGTGCTATTCTAAAATCATTGTTTTCCCTCCCAGAAATACAAAGACATAAACATGGAGAAGCTATCCATCCTTTTTTTATGTGACAGTGAGCATATATGTTGGGGGTAAAAAAAACCAGAAATCACCAATCTGGGCTGAGCTTCCCTGCCTTACATCAAAAAAGACTGTTTGGGCCACTCAGGGATTTTGTTCCCAGCTTCTGTACTTCCCTGAACTCTCTGTATCCCACAAGGGACAGCCATGACCAAGAACACTTGGATTAAGGGACCAGCTTCATGTTTCAGAGTATTTGGTAAGAAATGGTCAATTTGAGTTAGACTCGGCTGTCTTCCAATGCCATGGTAGGTGTCATTTGCAAGACAAATGGATTCATTACTGAAATCTCATTATTAATCTGTCATGGGAAGGGTGTCAACCCTGTCAGTCCCTTAAATTGGAATGAGGGGCTGTCAGTCCCAGCAAACTCAGAATTTTGAAACCTGCCAGTCATGTTTTTCAATTACATGAAAAACAAAATTCCATTCTTACTCTTTTACTGAGGACAAAGTAATAGAGATCAGGGTTCTATGACATGTTTAAATTTGACTATGAAGTGTGGTTCCTCCAATGTGCTGCATGTCTTTATATACCTATATAAATATCCTTTCATTTGATTTCATATCATATAAAAACGTTTATCACGGAAACCCTCTTAAAAATGTCTCCCTGCTTAGCAGCTCATCTTGCAGTGGTTCCTGCACTCAAATTAAGAATGAGACTGAATTGTCAAGTGTCTTTTCAGTCCTACTTAGAGCATCATCTGTCGAGACAGTCCCTTGAAACTTTTCCTCAAGCATAAAGAAGACTGCAAAGGTCCTCATAAGATCTCAGCTTTCATTAATGGGAATTGTAGGCCACTGTGAAAGACATCGGGGGTGTGTGTATGTGTGCATGCATGTGCGCACACGCTAAGTCGCTTCAGTCATGCTGACTCTGAGTGGCCCTATGGACTGTCACCTACCAGGGTCCTCTGTCCATGAGATTCTCTAGGCAGGAATCCTGGAGTGTGTTGCTGTGCCCTCCTCCAGGGGATCTTTGTAACCCAGGGATCAAACCTGTATCTCTTATGTCTACCTGCATTGGCAGGCAGGTTCTTTACCACTGGGGCTACCTGGGAAGCCCATATGCATAAAATAGACACCCCAATTACTCAAATAGAGTTAGAAAAACTAAGTACTTTTCTTATCCATAGATTGAAAATGATTATAAAAGTTTTTCAAGCAGTTAATGGATTCTGTAGGTTTGTGAACCTTCTATCTGGGATTCTCCTAGGGCTTTCCATCTCTGATATGGGCGCTTTTAACATCATGCAGTTTTTCATTAAGAGGGGGTGGAAGTGCGTTATATATGTTCTCAAATGCAGCAGATCTGTTAAGGTCACAGGAGAGTTGATTCAAGTGGTGAAGCATGGCACGACATTTGAGGGGTCGAAACTACCAGGGAAACAAACTAACCCTGACCAAACCACAGCTGGGTCAAAGGTTTTATTGTTGATAGCATAGAATGTAACTTGCAATATTTAAGACATGCCCGTGTTGAAGGACAGTCTTCCACCCTGCAAGTGTTACCTATGGTCCCTGATGACTTCAGAAGATGTGGTCCTGCTCTGAGGAGTTCCCAGTCACCGTGCAGACTTCCTTGGCAACACCTCCTCCTTATTAAAAGAATACCCGCTCTCCACTGACCGTGGACCAGAGTTTGGAGGAAATAATGTTTATCCTATTTGGATTGTGGTTTTACTTTGCTTACTGACACTTAAGCTAAGTCTTGGCAATTGCACATGAGAGGAAAAATTGAAAATCTGAGTAAATGCTTGAAGTATAGTGAAGCAGAATACTTTAAAAAATGATTGTAATCCTAAGTTGGGTTAAAATCTCCATGACCTGTACTGTTGATTAAATTAGGATTCTGATGGCAGTGTGTACTGAACACATGTTTTGGTTTGTTTTACTTTTCATACAATGTAATGCTGCCTACCTATTGATGTATTTATTTTTTTCCCAGGCTTGACTCTTAAAAATAATTTTTAGGTGATAAATTTTAGAGATGATATATGCAAATTTGAACATGTGCCACTTTTTCCTTCTTTTTGATTTAAAATAAGATATTATAGTATGGCATAATATAAAAAAAGTCCAAACATAAAGCACAGATGGACACATAAAATGGCAAGTCATTTTCTTTTGCCTGAAGTGGCTTAAAAAATTGATATTACTGAAATTTTATAGTTGGAAAAAAATGTTGCTGAATGTATAAATAAAGCAGTAGTTTTGAATAGAAACAGGAAGTTACCTAGGCACATTCATCAGCCACATGGTAGCTACCTCTTAGCCTCATTGTTGATTATGGAAATGAGACTTTCTTAGTATCACATTACATTTTGATTGATTTTTTTTTTTTTTTTTACAGAAGACAAAGTATGTTGATTTCATATTCAAATGAATTATGCCCAGGATAATCCTTGTTTATACACAGAGTTCAGAGACTGAAAAAGAGAAGCAGAAAGCACAGTTCCTATCCAGGTTTGCTCATCCCCCTGTGACTCGGGGGCCCATTTCTCAAAGAGAAAATGCCATCCTTAAAATACACGAGAGGCTGAAGAATGGAACAAAACGAAACGTAAGTTTAGTATTCTCTCTAAAGCATGGGAAACCATAGGGATGGCTATCACCAGTTGGAATTTTTTTGTAGCACATGCTACACTGCCTTGGCTATATTTTTGCCTCTAATTGGACCACAAAGATATGGAATCACTCTCTAGATAAGAGCTTTCAATTCATGGGATTTTCAAATAAGAGAGGTATATTTTAACACTAGACCTTTGTTTATAGATCAAACATAGTAGAATGTTGATGAATTTTATGAGTCAAACTCATTATTCATGTTGACGTAATGGGAATATGATTTACCTTTTAATATATTTGTTTTTAAATGCCTACCCTGTTTTCTTTTACAGTGCCTCTTCCTTCTGGACTAAGACAGGTTCCTGTGACTTTGTGAAAAGAGTTTCAACTATTGATTCTAATAAGCCATTAGAAAGCCATTCTAGTGCATGGTTCAATTAACAGAGTTCCACTGTCCTTCATTTCAGGTAAAACTGTACAGGTTGAACATAGATTTTATGAGTCAAATATGCAGAGGTGTTTGGTAAGTCAATTTAATTCATTTTAGACAAAGTTTTGCATCATTCTCAATGTAATATATATCTCCTTTGGCTTTAAAAATTGATCAAATCTAATTATTTGGGTTCTTATTCATATAAATCATACAATTTCTTGATTGTCAACTAGCATTAAAAGCTTACCTGAATTCCACTAATAGAATCCTCAATCTTAGTGGTCCTATTTGCCTCAGAGAGTTAAACTGAAATTAAAAAGTCGTCTTGTCTTTCTTCTGACAATACCAGGATATGAAAATACAATGAAATGAGGCAAAAAAAAAAAAAAAAAAAGATATCCCCTCCCCAACTGCAGAGTCAAGGTGGCTATTCATGGTAGATGATGACAAAGACTGAGGCAAGAAGACAAAATCTAGAGGTGCAGGAGTTTAGAAGGAAGGCTATTGTTACAAATACCGTGCAAGGCCTTTTCAGGAGACCACTCACCACTCAACAGAGCATCACTGAGGTTTTTCAACAAGTGATCTTTCAGACCAGTTCAGGAAGTATCTTGAGTCCAAAATTCACATAATGAAATTTCAACCTGTTAAACAAGTGTGTTAGCTCATTGGTGGCCATCGATACAGACGTCATAACTCAAGAGCACTAGGAGAGAACCAGAAAAGCACGTGGGACTTAAAGCCACTTGGCTCTATTGGTTGGGATCCAGAGCTCTTGGCGCTACTACTGCTGACCACAGGAACAAGCTTCTACTATCCACAAATATACATTTAAAACAAAAACAATGTTTTTTTTTTTTTTTTTTTGCAGTATGTAAAACACCAGTGGAAGGTAGTTTAAACAAACAAAGTAAGAACTGGTCCGGCCATGTAGGTCAAATAAAATTTTAAAAAAGAAAAGAGAAGAAAAGAAAAGCAACCTCTTATCTTCTGGACTGCAACAGGGTGCCACTTCATCTTTGGTATAAAACAGGCCATCCATAGGCTGAATTTGATCACAACTAGGAAAGACTACAGAAATTGTCAACAATTTCTCTATCTATTGCTTTTTTTGTTATTTTTTTTTTGTAGTTTTTTTCTTTTTTGCACTTTTTGACAATAAGCTCCTATCTACTTAAGTTTTTTTTTTTTTTAATGCTCTTAAGCTAGATTTTGCAATGTGACAAGCAAAGCTGACTAAAAAGTTTGTAAAGCTCATAAAAAAGACTGCAGATAAAAAGCACTAATGATTTTGCCAGCGATCACGCTTTGGAAATTAAAAAAATCTGCATTCTGCCCCCCAAACACGCATTATTTCTAATGCAGTTGTTTTTAAACCAACATTAATAACTTTACCTTAAAATGTTTTAGCCTTCTAGAACGATTCAACACTTAAGACAAAGTTCATGAGAAGTCCCAGCATTTCCCCAATTCTTGCAGTTGCCATGGTTTCTTTTATCATAAGCAAATTTTCTTCAAATGAAGAAAAACATTTTCTTTAAAACTGTACAGTTTTTTTTTTTTCCACCCTAAAAACTCATAGTCTTAAACTTCAGTACCGGTGAAAACCGGTACAATATTTCAATTCTTTCTTGGTTTTAACAAGACGTTGACAGCTTGCCTCGAGAGCCTTTGACGTCCTTAAAATTAAGGCAATTAAGATTCAAGATAAACCTTACCTAAATATTTCTAAGAAAAAAATAAAATAAAAAAAAACCCAACCCACTAGATTTAAACAAGAAGGGAAAAAGAAAGAGTAGCTTAATTACTGAGGAAGACAATTTGTTTCCATTTCTGCTTGCCCACCTCTTGACATCAGATTTCCTGTTTTAAAAAAAAAAAAAATCAATCTATCTACACCTTCAGATAAATTCTGAATTCAATTGTTCTTCCACATGAATGTCAACCTTCCATGTTTTGCTTTATCTGTTTGTAGTAGTTGTCCTCTTCTGGGATTGTTTTCTTTAATTAAAAAAATGATGCAAAAATAAACTGTCAGACCACATGAAGGAACCATTTGCACAGCACGTAAAAACACGTTGTTTTCATTGGGTAAAGTAGAAAATTAAAAAAACAAACAAACAAACAAAACAGCATTCCACCGCCTGTGCAAAACTGGAAGCCAACTTCTTGTTTAATGAAGTTTCTTCATTCAAGGCAGAGTTTCAGACGGACATTCTTCAGTCTTGTTTATGGTCTGTGAAAACAATGGAGGAGGAGTGGTCATTACACCAAAGCAACTCTGAAATCCCCTTCTGTGACCTTTTCCGGTGAGCGTTCTTTAAAAGCTACCAAGCTCTCTCAATGGAATAGTCATCAAGGAAGTTGTCAGGACACACTGGGCTTAGAAGCATGTCAAATTCTGCCCCTTTCATACTAATATGTGTTTGCAGCTTGTTCATATTAAATATCTTGGCCAATAGATCAAGAATATCTCTTAACTGCAAAGTTTTAAATATACAAATATATCTAGACAGGTGATATTTCCTATGTTCATGGAATGTATTCTTCAATATGTGGCTTATGTTTTAGCTCCCTAAGAAATCCCTTGAGTAATTCTGTCCTTCCAGAACTCTGATGAGATCCATCACAAACTCAGGCAATATATCTATGACTCCCTGTTATATATCCAGGATACAGAATTTTTTTTCAATTGACGTGTGGTTGGTTTACAATGTAGTGTTAATTTCTGCTGTCCAGCAAAGTGATTCAGTTATATATGAATGTATACATTTTAAAATATTCTTTCACATTATGGTTTATCACAGGATACTGAATACAGCTCCCTGTGCTATCCAGTAGTAACTTGTCGTGTATCCAGTCCCATGAATAAGAGCTTACATCAGCAGCAGTGTATTGTGTGTTATCAAACAGAGCTCACCAAGTGTATCCACACGAGCCGAAGGCTTATTACTGAAGACAGGTAAGAGAGCAGTGAAGCTTTGTTCACGCTCCAGTTTCTTCTCTTCTTCCTTGCTCCTCTATCTCAACAAGGTGTTGAAATCTTGAGAGGAGGAACTCTATTTTACTTCTGTGTTTTACTCTGCAGGAGGCTGGGAGACTGATATGCACATCATAGGTGTTTAAATAGACAAATGCCATTTCGCCAGCCCAGCTCACATAATGCTTTCTGCTTCTGCCCCATCTATATGGCAGGGCTGAGCTAACAGTGGGTTGATCTTTACTCCTATCTCTCCCACCCACAGGTGAGAATTTGGTTCAAGAATTTCAGGGGTATCGTTTACAAATAAAGATTCTTCAGAACTTTCTTTAGGTCCTGTTTCATGAAAGCGCCTTCCCTCGGTGCTCTGTGGGTTCTTCTGATGCCCAGTTGCTTGCTTTGATGAAGAAAGCTCAGAGTTGCTGTGTAGCGGTGTCCAGGTGTTTTGCCGCACAGGATGCAGGGATGCAGGAGAACCTCGGGGCTAATTCCAGCCCACAGTCTGTTCCCCAAGCTGTGCACTCCGGAGCAGGGCTGCATTTGCCCTGAGCATGTGGCCCTTACTCAAATTCACAAAAAGCCCTCAATGATGCTTTGAACTAGATGAGACTTAGCCTGGGATGACCCAGAGGGCTTCTTTTTCTAGTCTGCCAAAAGCCCTCATATGACTCAGCTGTGGCTGTTAGAAACCTGCCTAACTTGTTCCTAGAATCATATAAGGAAAGCAGCTTGTTGATAGATTATTTCCACTGTTAACCAGAGTTTAAGTCTCTAGAAGTACATTTATTTTTCTGTGTTATGAAAGAAAGTGGCATTTCTTTTTAGAATGAAAGCCATCAAAATTGTCATAATAGCAGCAACAGTAAGGGAAATTTCCGTCGTCATCCTGGGAACCATGGGAACCATGGAGTTTATTTGATCTCTCTATATATACCTTTGCAAAGTATATTCTCATTCCATTTACTTCTAAAACTCTGTCTTGTTATGGGAACCACACTTGGTGTGTGTTTTTGTGTTTGCTTTTAGGTCTATTTTTTGTTCCCATCTCCATCTTCCGCCCTGGTATCACTGCGCATTGAGCAGGAAACGCCTAACACGGCGAGAGTCCGCATCAGACCTGTTCAGGGAGCGCTTTCAGTCAGCGGGCTGCATGGCGCAGAACCCCTCACTGCGCGTGTGTCTGGTGGGCTGCCCTCCAGGCGTCCCTGTGTGTGTGAGTGAGGCTGCAGCTTCCTTCCTTCTTTGTTATTGGAGGATAATGGCTTTACAATGTTATGCTAATTTCTGCTATACAGAAGAGTGACTCAGCTGTGTGTGTACATACATCCCCTCCCTCCGGGGCCCCTCCCACCACCTCCACCCCAGCCTCGGGGTCATCACAGAGCCCTGAGCTGAGCTCCCCGTGCTTACGGCAGCTTCCCACGAGCTGTCTCTTTTATACACTGTAGTGTGTATGTATCAGTGCTACTCTCTCAATTCGCCTTCCCCTCTCCTTCCTTTCCCCGCTCTGTCCGCAAATCCATTATCTTCATCTTCGTCTCTATTTCTGCCCCACAAATAGGTTCATTAGTACCGTTTTTCTCGATTCCATACATGCGTGCTAAATCACTTCAGTTGTGTCTGACTCTGTGTGACCCTACAGACTGTAGTCTGCCAGGGTTATCCTCTGTCCATGGGATTCTTCAGGCAAGAAAACGGAACTGGGATACCAAGCCCTCTTCCAGGGGATCTTCCTGACCCAGGGATCGCACCGGCACTTCCTGCGTTGGAGCCAGATGCTTACCGCTGAGTCACAGGGGAAGCACCTCTAGATCCCACATATACACGTTCAGTCCCGTCCCTCAGGCGTGTCCGGCTCTGCGACCCCATGGACCGCAGCACGCCAGGCTTCCTTGTCCATCACCAACTCCCGGAGTTTGCTTAAACTCATGTCCATTGAGTCAGTGATGCCATCCAACCATCTCATCCTCTGTCGTCCCCTTCTCCTGCCTTCAATCTTTCCCAGCATCAGGGTCTTTTCCAATGAGTCAGTTCTTCACATAAGGTGACCAAAGTATTGGAGCTTCAGCTTCAGCATCAGTCCTTCGATCTCTTTTAGGATGGACTGGTTTGATCTCCTTGCAGTCCAAGGGACTCTCAAGAGTCTTGTACATATACACGTTAATATATGATATTCTTTTCTTCCTGACTTACTTCACTCTGTATGACAGACTCTAGGTTCATTCACGTCAGTACAACTGACTCAATTTTCTTCCTCTTTATGGCTGATTAATATTCTATTGTATATATGTATCATTAATCCTCTTTATCTATTCATGGACATCTAGGTTGCTTCTGTGTCTTGGCTGTTGTAAATAGTGCTGCAATGAATATTGGGGGTGCATGTATCTTTTTGAGTTGTGGTTTTCTCTGGGTATATGCCCAGGAGTGGGATTGTTGGGTCATATTGGAGCTACTTTCAAGTTTTATAACCTTACACAAATGCTTCCAATAGCCTCCTCCCATCACTTGCTTCATCCTTCAAGTGGTCTTGTTGCTACATGAAAACAAATGAGAGGAAATAAATGGTTGTACTTTACATCTCCATGGTGGCTTGCTGAAGTCTGAATGGAAGACTATTTAATAGTCTGTTGCTATTTAATAGAACTAAATTCACTCCTGGGCTCCCCTGGTAGCTCAGCTGGTGAAGAATCTGCCTGCGATGTACTTTCTCTTTCCTGGAGTTGCGGTGGAGAGGGTGGTCAAAAGCGGTGCTGAGAGAAACACTGCTCTAACCTTAGTTCTGTGTTTGTTAAATTGTAGCTGTCTTCAAAGCTATTAATATACTAACGGACATGACCCCCTACAGGGCCAATGGATACTTACTTCCTGAAAGACTGCAGTATGTTCTGGTCTCCTTTGGAATGCTTTAAAAAATTATTAAAAAACTGTAAGAGAATTTTTTTGGTCAGTATAATTATTTTGATACTAATGTAAAAGATCACATGTTTTCAAAAACATTTTTTTTCCTATTGATGCCTTTCTTCGTTGATAACCTAACTGCATGTTTAGTTTACTAAGGGTAATCAGGTAGTGGGAGAATAGTGTGGATCACAGAATTCGTCTTTTCACGTGAAAATCTGTGAAGTTAATCTGTCAGGAATGACGTTGGTGAATATGGCATGATTAGATCATTTTAAGGCTTCTTCTAGCCTAAAAGTCTACAATTCTAAGATGATGATTTACTAGTTTTTACTACCTTTTAATGTATTCACTCTGCTTTTTGGGGGGAAGCGGGGGTGGGGAGGATGGAAGATGAGAGCATTCAGACTGACTCTGTGATCTTAAAGTGTGGTCAGTCTCCCTACCTTCACACGGACCTTAGAAAGCTTCTGTCTCAACCCTAGTATTGCTAGGGCTTTGTAATTTTTCAAGTCTTCTCTAAAAGAACTGTCATAACACCAATTGTCTATACATGGTCGGTAGAGTAATCAGCAAATTATATGCCCTTGATTACTATCCACACATGTCTGTTAAGATTGTGACTAATGATACATTTTATTTGTGTTTTCATAATGCTCTCAGTCACACATATTCCTCTTTTTACAGTGCAACTTATTTTAATTTTTAAATAGTCTCACTATCCAACTTAAAATGTTCTTGCTCCTGATTTATGAATGCCAGTGCATGACACAAGCGCTATGTAAACGTGCACTTTCACACTTCATTAGGACAAGGAAGGTAGACAGGAGTGAGGTTGCGCTGTGCTGTGCTTAGGACCTCAGTCGTGTCTGATTCTTTGCAGCCCCATGGGCTGTAGCCTGCCAGGCTCCTCTGTCCATGGGATTCTCCAGGCACGAATACTGGAATTGGGAGGCATTCCCTTCTCCAGGGGATCTTCCTGACCCAGGGATCAAACCCACATCTCTTAACGTCCCCTGCATTGTTAGGCGGGTTCTTTACAGTCTGAGTTACCAGAAGCCCACACCCCAAATTCAGGGAAGGGGGGTCAGTCTTCCCTCAGCTATGAGACCTGCCTTATATTTTCTGAAGAACACTGATGTAATCTCTCACTTTAAAGATTTAAGGGAGGCCCCTTGAATAAAAATTGGTAAATGGAAAAGATGGAATTTTAAGGACTTCTGATTTTGTATATTAGAATATAGCTTTGCTTGCAGACTCATACTTTTCAAGTCCTAGTTTTTTAAAAAAATTTTCTAAGTACACAAAGAAGAAGAAAAACTGGGAAAAACTGAGCAGAAACTGGAATTTCCAAAGAACATCCAAAAGAAAGCACAGGTATCATTTTCCTGGTTTGGGTAAAGAGTAACCAGCCTCTTGCATTACTATCCCCTTTGAACAATAAGAGAAAACAAAAACAAAAACAAAAATGGGACAACAAAATAGGAGGTAATGTTTTTTTAGCTTGAAAAGTGGAATTTGGAATATTAAAATTCTGCTGACCCATGATTCCAAATATAACCTTTTTGTTCACATGCACATTATTAACATTTCTCAAACTTTTGTCCTATAACCTTCTGTTGTGTTGTCTGTAGTTTTTTTTTTAAACTTTTTATTGGAGTATAGTTGATTTATACTTGTTAGTTGCAGGTGTACAACAAAGTCAATCGGTTATATGTAAACATATGCTCACTCTTTTTCAGATTCTTTTCCCATATATGCCATTAGAGAGTACTGAGTAGATTTTCCTGTGCTCCAGTAGGGTCCCTATTAATTATCTTATATGCAATAGTGTGTATATGTTGATCCCAATCTCCCAATTTATCCCTCCTCCTCTAACCCCCTTGTAACCATAGGTTTCTTTTCTACATATGTGACTCTATTTCTATTTAGTTAATGTGTACCATTTTTAAGATTCCACAAATAAGTGATATAAAATATTTGTCTTTCTCAGTCTGACTTTACTCAGTAAGACAATCTCTAGGTCCATGCATGCAGCTGCAAAAGGATTTATTTCATTCATTTTTTGGCTGAGTAATATTATTGTCTATATGAACCACATCTCCTTTATCCTCTTTTCTGTCAATGAATGTTGAGGTTGCTTTGATGTCTTGGCTATTGTAAATAGTGCAACAATGAATATTGGGTTGCTTGTATCTTTTTGAAATATGGTTTTTGCAAGACATATGCCCATAAGTGGGATTCCGGATCATATGGCAACTTTTAGTTTCTTTTGAGGAACCTCTGTACTGTTTTCCATAGTGGTTGTACCTATTTACATTCCCACCAGCAGTGTAGGAGGGCTCTCTTTTCTCCATAACCTCTCCAGCATTTGTTTGTAGTTTTTTGATGATGGTCTTTCTGATTAGGGGGAGGTGATATCTCATTGTAGTTTTGATTCACATCTTTCTGATAGTGATGTTAAGTATGTTTTCATGTGCTTTCTAGCCATCTGTTTATCTTTTCTGAAGAAATTTTATTTTTCAGGTCTTCTGCCCATTTTTTGATTGGTTTGTTTGCTTTTTTGATATTGAGCTCCATGAGGTGTTTGTATATTTTGGAGATTAACCCCTTGTCAGCTGCTTCATTTGGAAAGATTTTATCCCATTCTGTGGATTATCTTTTCATTTTGCTTATGGTTTCCTTTGCTATACAAAGCTTTTAAGTTTAATTAATTATTTTAAAATTATTTCTGTTTATATTTTCATTACTCTAGGAGGTCTATCAAAAAAGATATTGCTGAAATGTACGTCAGAGAGTGTTTTTCCTGTTTTCCTCTAAGAGTTTCATACTGTCTAGCCTTACATTTAGGTCTTAATCTATTTTTAGTTTATTTTTGGCATAGAGAGTGTTCTAATTTCATTCTTTTACATGTAATTGCCCAGTTTTCCCAGCACCAGTTACTGAAGAGACTGTCTTTTCTCAATTGTGTGTTTCTTGCCTCCTTTATCACAGATTAGTTGATCATAGGTATGTGGATTTATCTTGACTTGCTCTCCTGTTCCATTCATCTATATTTCTATTTTTGCCCCACTACCATACTATTTTGATGACCGTAGCTTTATAGTATCATCTGAAGTCTGGGAGACTGTTCCTTCTGGCTCCATTTTTCTTCTTCAACATTGTCTTGGCTCTTTGGGTCTTTTGTCTTCATTCAAATTTTGACTTTTTGTTTGTTTGTTTGTTCTGTTCTTCTGAAAAAAAAATGCCATAGGTATTGCATGGTATCTATAGATTGTTTTGAGTAGTATAATCACTTCACAATATTGATTTTCCAATCCAAGAATATAGTATATCTTTTCATCTGTGTCATCTTTGATTTCTTTCAGCAGCATCTTATGGTTTTATGAGAATAGGTTAATACCATCCAGCCATCTCATCCTCTGTTGTCCTCTTCTCCTCCTGCTCTCAATCTTTCCCCAGCATCAGGGTCTTTTCAAATGAGTCAGCTCTTCGCATCAGGTGGCCAAAGGATTGGAGTTTCAGCTTCAGCATCAGTCCTTCCAATGAACACTCAGGACTGATCTCCTTTAGAATGGACTGGTTGGATCTCCTTGCAGTCCAAGGGACTCTCAAGAGTCTTCTCCACCACCACAGTTCAAAAGCATCAATTCTTTGGCACTCAGCTTTCTTTATAGTCCAACTCTCACATCCATACATGACTACTGGAAAAACCATAGCCTTGACTAGATGGAGCTTTGTTGGCAAAGTAATGTCTCTGCATTTTAATATGCTGTCTAGGTTGGTCATAACTTTCCTTCCAAGCAGTAAGCGTCTTTTGGTTTCATGGCTGCAGTCACCATCTGCAGTGATTTTGAAGCCCCCCAAAATAAAGTCAGCCACTGTTTCCCCATCTGTTTGCCATGAAGTGATGGGGCCGGATGCCATGACCCTAGTTTTCTGAATGTTGACCTTTAAGCCAACTTTTTCACTCTCCTCTTTCACTTTCATCAAGAGGCTCTGTAGTTCTTTGTTTTCTTCCATAAGGGTGGTGTCATCTGCATATCTGAGGTTATTGATATTTCTCCTAGCAATCTTGATTCCAGCTTGTGCTTCATCCAACCCAGCATTTCTCCTGATGTACTCTGCATATAAGTTAAATAAGCAGGGTGACAATATACAGCTTTGATGTACTCCTTTTCCTATTTGGAACCAGTCTGTTGTTCCATGTACAGTTCTAACTGTTGCTTCCTGATCTGCATACAGGTTTCTCAAGAGGCAGGTCAGGTGGTCTGGTATTCCCATCTCTTTCAGATACTTTCAGATACTCTTTCTATACTTCTATGTACAGTAGCATGTCATCTGCAGACAGTGACAGTTTTACTTCTTTTCCAATTTGGATTCCTTTTATTTCCTTTTCTTCTCTGATAGCCATGACTAGAACTTCCAAAAGTATGTTTAACAAAGGTGGCAAGGATGGACATCCTTGTCTTTTCTTGCTCCTTGTCTTAGAGGAAATAGTTTTTCACCATTGAGAATGATGTTAGCTGTGGGTTTGTCATATATGGCCTTTATTATGTTGAGGTAGGTTCCCTCTATAGTCACTTTCTAGAGAGTTCTTCATCATAAATGGGTGTTGAACTTCTTCAAAATCTTTTTCTAGATCTATTGATGGCCATGCAGCTTTTATTCTTCATTTTGTTAATGTGGTGTATCACAGTAATTGATTTGAATATATTGAAGAATCTTTGCATACCTGAGATAAATCCCACTTGACCAGGCTGTATGATCCCTTTACTGTGTTGTTGAATTTTGTTTGCTAGTATTTTCTTGAGGATTTTAATGTCTATGTTTAGCCGTGATATTGGCCTATAATTTTCTTTTTTGTGGTATCTTTATCTTGTTTTGTTAGGGTGATGGTAGCCTCATAGAATGAGGTTGGGAGTGCTTCTTCCTCTGTGATATTTTTGGAAGATTTTCAGATGGGTCAGGGTTAACTCTTCTATAAATGTTTGATAGAACTTTCCTGTGAAGCTCTCTGATTCTGGATTTTTGTTTGTTGGGAATTTTTAAATCACAGTTTCAATTTCACTGCTTACGATTGGTCTGTTCATGTTTTCTATTTCTTCCTGTGCAGTACTTGGAAGAATTTGTCCATTTACTCTATCTAGGTTGTCCATTTTATTGATGTATAGTTGCATGGTCTCCAGTGATGGGGGCTGCTGTGTTCCACCCTTGCTGACTGATCGTCCTGAGGTGTCCCAGCTCTGGAGCCTACAGGTTGCTGGAGGGGCCAGGTCTTGATGAGAACATGGTGACCTTCAGAAGGGATCATGCCGGTGAGAACGCCCCAGAACTACTGCTGCCGTAGTCTTTGCCCCACAGTGAGCCTGGATGCTCCCCGCTTCCTCAGGAGCCCCTTCAGCACCAGCAGGCGGGCCTGGCCTGGGCTCCTAAGAGGCCGCGGCTTCTTTTCCTGGGTCTCGGTGCACACAGGGCCTGGCGTACAGCCTCCGAGAGCAGGGTTTCTGTTGTCCCCAGTCCTGTGGGATCGCCAGGATCAGACGCCACTGGCTTTCAACACCAGGTTCTCTGGGGGCTTCTCCTCCTGTTGCCGGATCCCCGGGCTGGGGAATCTGACATGGGGCTCAGAACTTTCACTACGGTGGGAAAACTTCTGTGGTATAATTGTTTTCCAGTTTGTGGGTCACTCACGCCATAGGTGTGGTATTTGATGTTATCCTGATTGTGCCCACACTTCCATCCTTTTGTGCTGCTCCTTTGTCTTTCGAGGTAGAATGTCGTTTTTTGATAGGCTCCCGCATTTCTTGGATGATGGCTGTTCAGCAGTCAGCTGTGATTCTGGTGTTTCCATAAGAAAAAGGGAGCTCATGTCCTTCTACTCTGTCACCTTGTCTCCATCTCCTATTTTTTGTTTTTCAAATTTAAAGTCTGTGTGAATCACATCAAACAATATGGTGATCTCTGGCATCTGGTCCAAGCATGCTGGGTTTTTTTCAGTCCGCTGAGTGAGCTAATATGTGAGGAGGGAGCAGAGACTGTCTCTGCAGGAGCACCATGAGAGACACCAGTGCGGGATGAGAGACGCCGTGCGGGCAGGGCACCTCTCAGGGCTTGGGGAGGATGGGAAACCGGCTTCGGGTGTTTCAAGGCACAGTGAGAAAATGAATGAGTGAAGACCATCCTTGTTAACAGTTTCAAGGAGAAGGAAACGGCAAGTCAATCCAGTATCCTTGCCTGGAAAATCCCATGGACAGAGGAGCCTGCTGGGCTGCAGTCCATGGGATGGCAAAGAGTCGGGCACGACTGAGTCTCACACACACACACACTTGTTAACAGTTTGATGATGTCTGGGTAAATGAAAACAACACCTTTATTTATCTGATCAACAGTTCTTGACTGAGTGCCTACTATGTGAAAGGCAGTATTCCTGATGCTAAGGAAAGAACTATGGAAGAAGCAGATGCCTCCCCCATCCTCTTGGAATTTATCTCCTACTAGGAGTAGACTCACAATCAATGGATCAATTAGCAAACCATCAAAAAGAAAAAGAATCTCAAAGTAGAATATTTAAAAAAATATTCTGTGATAGAAAGTGGCTGGATAAATACCTAAAATTTGGTATCAGGGAAGGTCTCTCATACAGGCCTGCATGTGAAAGACAATCACAAGCTAACCTAGGAGAGTCTTAGAGGAAAAGCATTCTAGGTAGAGGAAACAGGAAGTTCAAAAATCTGGAGATGGGAACCTGAAGCAGGAGTCATTTAATATCAATCAAATTCCATCCTTCCTTTTCTTCAAACTCTCCAGAGGTTTTGTAGCTCTCTTAGAATAAAACTGAGAACTCTTGATCTACACAAAGCTACATGTCCAAGGCCCAAAGGCATATGAAAGTTGGCCTGGTGGACTTTATCTCCTATAATTCATCCAGTTACATCACCAGGCTCCAGCCTCACTTACAATGTAAACTCTTGAGGGCAGGGGTATGGTGTCAGAGCATAAAATCTGGCATGCTGTGTGATACTGAGGGTGAAACTGGGTCTAGGATGGAGGTGGGTGGGGAGACTTGCTAGAATTCCTCAGAGGGAGATATGTTCTCTCTGGATTGGGCAGGGACACCCCCCCCCCAAACTCCTGTCCTATCACCCAGTGATCATGAAAAGTGGGGGCAGCTAAAGCAGGGAGAAGAGGTTCTGGACAGTCACAAGGAGCATGGGGGGTCTGCCTGCTGACCATTTTTAAGAGGTGGGACTTCATTTTCCCTATAGAGAAATCTGCTTTATGACAGTCTTGTTTTGAGAGTAAGCCAAAGCAGCATCCCTAACGCACAGGCTGCAAGTTTCCCTGCATCCTTACTCCATCTTTCCTGGGTTGAGTGGAGAGCATCCGTAAAGTACCATAGCCAATTCATGTTATCTTGGATATTCTGAATCTCACAAATGGAGCTCATTTCCAGTTTCATTATGCTAATTAACATGGCACTGCTTTCATCAGGCAACTCATTTCTAACAGTTATTATGCTAATTGAGATATGGGTAGTTTAAAATACTTGTACAAACCTCTGGCCTTTCTCATTAAATGAGAGCTGACCTCCTGTGGGGTGTGAAATTCTGATTAGGGTGGCTGAGTGCCCCTGAAAAGTAGCTTAACCCATCGCACATATATTTCACACCGTAATGTCTAAAGATATTTTAAATTAAATTACAGGGGGAGTCAAGATGGCGGAGGATTAGGAGGATGTGGAGTACAACTTTCCTCAGCTCATCAAGAATACATCTCCAAATGGGAGAAGTCTCGCAGAGCACCTGCTGAACGCTAGCAGAAGACCTCAGACACTGAGTCAGGGCAAGGAAGATGCCTGCGTGCCTGGGTGGGGAACTGCAGGCAGGAGAGGCTCCCGCATCTGGGATGCCCTCCCACTGGTGGGGAGATGCGCTGGGACAGAGGGGCGCTTCGGGGCTTGGAGGAGAGCGCAGCAGCCAGGCTGTGGCAGGCAGGACGGAGTGAGACTTGCGCAGACGGTCTGTGCCACAGCGCTGCACGCCCCAGCCTCAGACACTGTCTGCTGGTGCAGACGAGGGCTGGCACTGCGGGGTTTAGAAAGAGACCTGCAGAGGGAACAGCTGTAGGCTGCGGGGAAAGAGCTGCGGGGAGGAGAGTGAGGAAGCCACGACCCCGAATGCTCACAGAGGAAGACCGCACAGCCACAGACGTGAAGCAGCATTGCTGAAGCGCAAACAGCAGGGCCACCAATGCAGCCTCTGTCCCCACGTGCTGCCCCCTGCCTCCCTAGGGCACCGGAAGGGCTCCAGCCGGGGCAGGCTCTGGGGCGGCTTTGGGACCACAGGCCTGTGGGTGGGGCGCAGGCAGAGCGGGGGCTGAAACCCCAGATGAGCTCCAGGAACAGTGCAGTGAAGGCGAGCTGAAGTCTCCCTTCATGGCCGCATGGACCCTGCTGCCAACTGTAAATTCCGCTCCTGAGGAACATCTGAGCAGACGGTGAGTGTCTCTGTAGCAGAGCTGGGCCTGGCTTTTGCAGCTGTGGACTCTGTGGGCACACTGCACCTGGGAGTTGGGCCAGAGTCTGAGCTGCCTCCACACACCCACGGCAGGTCCAGATCCACTATTCCTGCAGTCCTGGGACCTGACTTCTATTATCTACACTGGTGGCCTGGTGAAAAACAATGCCTGAGAGGCCCCCTGGGCAGACTGCCTTCATACACATGGATAACGTAGGGCTGAGAGTCGAGCAGACGACAGGATCGTCTGAGAGCTCACACAGGTGACACCCACATGTGAACGGCTTCAGAGGAGGAATACGCAGTGCTTTCTTCCCAAGTGTCGGGGGAGCTCCAGTCCTGCCTGCCTCGTACTGAGATCAGAAACACAGCTAAGAAACAGATCTTGGGGCCTCTGCTCCAACAACAAGGAAGCAGACCCTGCCCCTGAACACAGGGAAGGGAAAGCAAGCAACCACAGTGAAAGGGTAAGCTCTGCTCAGCATCTGGTGCAGGCGCTGGGCACCACGTCAGTCACACCTCCTATCAGAGGGGATGGCGGCCAGCATACCCTGAGCAAAGAGGCAGCAGATGTCCAAACTAAAAATAGCACTTGCACCAAAAAACAGTAAACCCACGAAGGCTATACAGGGAAGTTCCATCATAAAAATGCCCTCCAAGACAGTCCGAGGGTCTGGTATCAGAGGTTTAGAGCGAGAACCCCCAGCGCACCTAGCTCTGAAGGTCAGCAGGGCTTGAATGAAGGAGTCCTACGGGGCAGAGGGAGACAGAGACTCCACTCTCGGAGGAAGCACCCAAGGTACTGTATGCACTGGAATCCAGCACAGAGCATTGCCTCCTCAGGAACCTGGACCTGACCTACTAAGGGATCCCGGAGGGTCCCCTGGGAAGGTGATGGCTGGCTGTGGCTCGCTGTGGGGGCAAGGACACCATAGCGGAGACCACAGGGACTACTGATTAGCAGGAACTCTTCCAGAGATCCCGTATCAGCACAGACACTCGGCCCCGCCCACCAGCCCGCATGCTCCAGTGCTGGGGAGCCTCAGCAAGGCAGGAACACGGCCCCCCATCAGCAGACAGGCTGGGCCTCAGGTTCAAGATGGTGGAGCAGAAGGATGTGCTCTCATCGTCTACTGCGAGAGCACCAAAATCTCAACTAGCTGTTGAACAACCATTGCCAGGAAGATGCTGGAACCCAATAAAAAAGGATACCCCAGGTCCAAAGACAAAAAAGCCACAGTGAGATGGTAGGAGGGGCACAATCACAATAAAGTCAAATCCTATAGCTGCCCAGTGGGTGACCCACAAACTGGAGAACAATAATACCGAAGAAGTTCTCCCTCTGTTGTGAAGGTTCTGAACCCCACATCACACTTCCTAGCCTAGGGATCCGACCGAGGGACTGGGACTTTCCTGGGAATCTGACCTTGCAGCCAGCAGGATTTGATTATAGGACTTCCACAGGACTGAGGGAAATGGAGACTCCAGTCTTGGTATGCACAAGATTTTGCTTGTGTCCTCTAAGACCCAGAGGAAAGGAGCAATGACCTCACAGCAGACTGAACCACAACTACTTGCTAATGTTGGAGGGTCTCCTGTGGAGGCATGGGTCCACAGGGGCTCCCCACAGGGGTGAGGGCCCTGGCAGCAGCAGTCTGGGAAGGCCCCTCTTGGCATAAGCCCTCTGGGAGGCCACCATTAACCCTGCCATAGAGACCACAGACCCCAGGGCTTGGGTGACCTCAGGCCAAACAACTACCAGGGAGGGAGCACATCCCCACTCATCAGCAGATAACTGGATTAAAGCTTTACTGAGCAATGTCCTGCCCACCAGAACAAGACCCAGTTTTTCCCACCACTAGTCCCTCCCCTCAGGAAGCTTACACAAGCCTCTTAGCCTCCTCCATCAGAAGGCAGACAGAAGCAAGAGGAACCACAGTCCCATCAATGACTAAAACAAAACCACATTTCAGAAAGTTAATCAGCATGAAAAAGCAGAAAGTTATGTCCCAGAAGAAGGGACAAGATAAGACCCCAGAAAAACTAAATGAAGTGGAGATAGGCAACCTTCCAGAAAAAGAATTCAGGATAATAACAGTGAAGATGATCCAGGATCTTTGGAAAACAATGAAGAAAATGCAGAAATGTTTACCAAAGAACTAAAGAACAAACAAACAGATGAATAATACACTAGAAGGAATCAATAGCAGAATAACCAGGCAGTGGAACAGATGAGTGACCCGGGGGACAGAACAGTGGAAATCACTGCTGCAGAACAGAATATAGAAAAAAGAGTGAAAAGAAATGAAGACAACCTAAAAGACCTCTGTGACATTAAATGAACCAACATTCACATTATAGGGGTCTCAGAAGGAGGAGAGAGAGAGAAAAGGAACTGACAAAATATTTGAGGAGGGAATAGCTGAAAACTTCATTAAGATGGGAAATGAAACAGTCAGCCAAGTCCAGGAAGCACAGAGAGTCCCAAACAGCATAAACCCAAGGAGCAACACACCAAGACACACAGTAATTAAACTGACAAAAATTAAGGATAAAACAGTGAAAGCAACACGGGAAAAATGACAAATGACATGCAAAGGAACTCCCATCAGGCTATCAGCTGACGTCTCAACAGAAACTCTACAAGCCAGAAGGGAATGGCAGGATATACTTAAAGTGACGAAAGGGAAGAACCTACCACCAAGAATACTCTACCCAGCAAGACTCTCATTCAGATTTGATGGAGAAATCAATAGCTTTCCAGACAACCAAAAGCTGAGAGAATTCAGCACCACCAAACCACCTTTACAACAAATGTTAAAGGAACTTCTCTAGGCAGGAGACTCAAGACAAGGGAAAGACCTACAGAAAATAAACCCCCTAAAAGAAAACGGTAATAGATCATACATGTCAATAATTACCTGAAATGTAAATGGGTTAAATGCACCAGCCAAAAGATATAGACTGGCTGGGCAGATGAAAATATGTGCATGTATGCAATTCCACTTACCACATCACTCTGCTTGACCTCTCAAATTGCATGTGATTATTTTATATTGTTAAATTAATCATGTTCCCATTATGGCTTGCAATTGTAATTATCCTTCATTTTTTATCTGGCTATTGATTTTAAAAACTTATAAACAGTATTTTACTATTGTGATTATGGAACTGTTACTCAATACCATTGTATCATGATTGGTCAACAGAAAAATAATAGAACTCTATATCACCAAACATACCATTTAATAGAAAAACCTATAATCACTTTTTAAAGTCTAGATGCATATCAGAATTATCTTGGAATTTTTTGAAAAATACAAATGCCTAAGTAATGATTTTTTTTTCCTCCAGAGCTCTAGGTATTTTTCTAATGAACAGCCATGTTTAAAAACAACTGGACTATATGATGATCTTTTACTATTGTCTAGTTTGTTTTACTTTTTTATTTCGTATTCAGAGCTCCCATTTCATTTAGTTTATGTTTTCCAATTTCCCCATCTCTTCTTTTTTTTTGATGTTCTTTCCCAAGCCTTTATTGAGTGTAGTAGAACTTTTGTATACATCTATATAATAATATGTATAATATATATATTTTAGACAACTTATGAATTTTGCCTAAAAATTTATGACATTTTGATTCCACTTGCTTGACTTAGTATGAACAGAATGCTAGATATCTAATTAAAAAATAGATATGCAACAAACAGAGGTTTACTGTATAGCACAGGGAACTATAGTTAATATCTTGTAATAACCTATGATGGAAAATAAATTAAAAAATACTATGTGTGTATGTGTATAACTGAATCACCTTGCTGTGTACCTGAAACATTGTAAGTCAACTATACTTCAATAAAATAGATATATTAAGAAAAACATTTCCATAAAAGGTTAAAAAGAAAAAGGCTGCCTAAAGTCTTACTGAGCTCACAGCCACCTCAAACACATCTCTTTACACTGCCCTGCCCAGCAGAGGGACAGGACCCAGCTCAAGCCACCAGAGGCCAGGCCCCAGTCATTCCCAAAAGGGCGCCTACACAAGCCCCTGGACCAACCTTACCCAGCAGTGGGTGGACACCAGAAGGAGGAGGAGCCACAGTCCTGCCGTCTGTGGAAAGGAGACCACAAACACAAAAATTTGGACAAAAATCAGATGATAGAGAAATAAACTGCAGATGAAGGAAAAAGATAAAAACCCCCAAAGCCCTAAAAGAACAATTAAATGAAGAGGAGATAGACAATCTATCTAAAAAAGAATTCAGAGTAACAATAGTAAACATCTGAAATCTCAAAGTATGGAGGCACAGACTGAGAAGATACAAGAAATTTTTAATAAAGAAAAGATTTAAGGAAGAAACAGAGATGAACAATACAATACCTAAAATGAAAAATACACTAGAAGGAATGATTAGAGGAATAACTGAGTCAGAAAAACAAATAAGTGAGCTGGAATATAAAGTGGAAATCATTGCCATAGAACAAAGAAAGAAGAAGAAGAAGCAAGGAGGACAGTATCAGAGAGCTTGGGGACAACAAAATGCACCAACATTTGCATTATAGGGGTCTGAGAAGAAGAAAAAAAGAGAATGAACTCGAGAAAATATTTGAAGAGATTATAGCTGAAAACTTCTCTAACATGGGAAACAGTCACCCCAGTTCAGGAAGTGCAGAGAGTCCCATACAGGATAAATCCAAGGAAGAGCATGCTATGACACATAGTAATCAAACTAACAAAAATTAAACAGAGTTATTAAAAGCAACATGGGAAAAGTAACACATAACATACAAGGGGACCTCCATAAGGCTATCAGGTGATTTTTTTGGCAGAAGCGCTGAAGGACAGAAGGAAGTGGCATAAAGAATGGGGAAAAAACCCAACAACCAAGAATACTCTATCCAGCAAGGCTCTCATGTAGATTTGATGCAGAAATCAACAGTTTTACACACAAGCAAAAACTCAGAGAATTCAGCACCACCAAATAAGTCTTAAGCGCTAAAGGCACTTCTCTAGGTGGAAAAGAAAAGCCTACAACTAGAAACAAGAAAGCTGTAAGTGAAAGACCCTTGGCTAAAGGGTCACATACAGGAAAGTGAAGGCTTCTCTGGTGGCTTAGATGGTAGAGAGTTTGCCTGCAGTGTGGGAGACTCGGATTCGATTCCTGGGTCAGCAAGATCCCCTAGAGAAGGAAATGGCAACCTACTCCAGGATCCTTGCCAGGAAAATTCCATGGATAGAGGAGCCTGGCAGGCTACAGTCCATGGGGCTGCAAAGAGCTGGACACGACTGAGTGACTTCACTCACTCAACAGGAAAGTTAGGAAATCATCCACACACAAATATATCAAAACCAGCAATTGTGAAAAGGACACAAATGCAGGGCATTGGAAATGTATTTAAAATTAAAATAGAAACAACTTAAAACAGTCTTGTATATATATAGACTGCTATATCAAAACATGATGGGAATTGCAAACCAAAAAACTACAATAGACATGCAAAAAAGAAAAAGCAACCCAAACACAAACTAAGGATAGTCATCAAATCACAAAAGAGTAAAAGAAAGGAAGAAAGAAGAGCCACAAAAGCAAATCTGAAACAATTAAGAAAATGGCAATAGGAAAATGCACATTGATAATTACCTTAACTGCAGATAAGATTAAATGCGCCAACCAAAAGAAATAGACTGGCTGGATGAACACAAAAACAAGAGCCACAGATGTGCTGTGTCCATGACACCCACTTCAGGCTGGGGACACAGAGAGACTGGAAGTGAGAGGATGGAAAAAGGTGTTCGATGCAAATGGAAGTCAACAGAAAGCTGGAGTAGCAATACTCATATCAGACTAAAGAGTATTACAAGAGATAGGGAAGGCACTAGATTATGTTTAAGGGATCAATCCAAGGAGATGTAGCACTTGTAAATATATATGTATCCAACATCAGAGTACTTCAATATATAAGGCACATGCTAACAGCCATAAATGGGGAAATTGATAATAGCGCAATAATAGTGGGGGACTTTAACACCTTACTTACTTCAGTGGACAGATCATCCAGACAGAAAATCAATAAATAAACAAAAACCTTGAGTGACACATTAGACCAGATGGACTTAATTGATATTTATAGAGCATTCCCTCCAAAAGCAGCAGAATACAATTCTCAACTCCACATGAAACATTCTCCAGAATAGATCACATATTGGGCTACAAGTCAAGCCTCAGTAAATTTAAGAAAATCAATCGTTATCAAGCATCTTTTCTTGCCAAAACACTATGATATTAGAAATAAATTATAGTCAAAACTATAAAAAAACACAAACACATGGAGACTAAACAATATGTTACCAGACAACCAAAGGGTCACTGAAGAAATCAAAGAGGAAATTAAAAAATACATAAACACAAATGACAACAAAAACAAAGTTATTCAAAACCTATGAGACATGACAGAAGCATTTCTAAGAGGGAAGTTTATAGCAATACAATCTTAGCTCAAGAAACAAGAAAAATCTGAAACAACCTAAACTCACACCTACAGCAACAAGAGAAAGAAGAACAAACAAAATCCACAGTTAGTAGAAGGAAAGGAATCATAAAGATCAGAGGAGAAATAAATGAAACAATATTTGAAAAGATAAACAAAACCGATAAAATGTTAGACTCATCAAGGAAAAAACGAAGAGGGCTCAAATCAATAAAATTACATTTGAAAAGAAGTTACAGTGGATACCACAGAAATACAAAGGATAAGCAACTACATGCCAATAAAATGGACAACCTAGAAGAAATGGACAAATTCTTAGAAAGGTACAATCTCCCTATATTGAACCATGAAGAAACTGAGAATATGAACAGACCAATCATAAGTACTGAAATTTAAACTGTGATTAAAAAACTCTCAAGAAACAAAAGTCTAGGACCAGATGACTTCACAAGCAAATTCTATCAAACATTTATAGAAGACTTAATGGCTATTCTGAAACTATTCCAAAAAATTGCAGAGGAAGGAACACTCCCAGGCTCACTCTATGAGATCACCATCACCCTGATACCAAAACCAGATAATGATACCATAAAAACAGAAAATTACAGGCCCATATCACTGATGAACATAGATGCAAAATCATAAACAAAATACTAGATAGCAAACTGAATCCAACAATATATTAAAAGGTCATAAACCATGATCCAGTGGGATTTATCTTAGGGTTGCAAGGTTTCTTTGATATATGCAAATCAATCAGCAAATTGAAGAATAAGAACCATATATTATCTCAATAGGTGCAGAAAAGTTTTTGACAAAATTCAACACCCATTTATGATAAAAACTCTGCAGAAAGTGGGCACAGAGGAAACACACCTCAACATAATAAAGTCTATAGATGACAAACCTACTGCTAACATCATACTCAGAGGAAATGCTTTCAGTTTCTCATCATTAAGATCAGTAACAGGAAAAGGGTGTCTACTCTCATCACTTTCATTCCACAGGTTTTGGAAGTTCTAGATATATTAGTTAGAGAATAAAAAGAAAGAAAAGGAATCCACATTAGAAAATAAGAAGTAAAACTATCACTCTTTGCAGATAAGATGATAATAAACATAGAAAATCCTAAAGATTTTCTCAGGAAACTACTAGAGCTCATCAGTGATTTCATTAAAGTAGAATACAAAGTCATCATACACAGAAATCCGTTTTATTCCTATACACTAATAAGGAAGGATCAGAAGGAGAAATTAAGGAAACACTTCCTTTTTCCATCACATCAAAAATAATAAAATACCTAGGAATAAATTTACCTAATGAAGCAAAAGACCTGTACTCTAAAAACTATTAACACTTTGATGAAAGAAATTGAAGATGACATTAACCAGATGAAGATATATATATATATACACCATGTTCTTGAATTGGAAAAATCAATATTGTCAAAATCACTATGTTTCCCAAGACAATCTTCAGATTCAATGCAATGCCTATCAAATTATCAATAGCATTTTTATAGAACAAAAAATCAATCTTAAAACTTGCATGGAGACATAAAAGCCCCGAAGTAGTCAAAGCCACCTTGAGAAAGAGAAGAGAAGCTGGAGGAATCAGGCTCCCTGAATTCAGACTATACTGCACAGCCACAGTGAGGTACTGGCACAGAAGCAGAAATGTAGATCGATGGAACAGGAGAGAAAGCCCAGAAGTAAACCCATGCGCTTGTGATCAATTAATCTATGACAAAGGAGGCAAGGCTTTACCATGGGTAAAAAACAGTCTCTTCAATAAATGATGCTGGGAAAACTGGACAGCTGCATGTAAAAGAACAAATTTAGAACAATATTTAATACCATACACAAAAATAACCCAAAATGGATTAAAGACAAGAGACGCAAGACTGTATACTATAAAACCCTTAGTAGAAAGCATAAATTGCAGCAATATTTTTTTGGTCCATCTCCTAAAATAACAGATGTAAAAAGCAAATATAAATAGAGCAACTATATGCCAATAAAATGGACAACCTAGCAGAAATGGACAAATTCTTAGAAAGGTGCAATCTTCCCATATTGAACCATGATGGTTTAATGGGACTTAATTAAACTCAAAAGTTCTTGTACAGCAAAGTAAACCATAAATAAAATAAAAAGACAGTGCATAGAATGAGAGAAAATATTTGCAAATGATGTGGCCAAAAAGGGATTAATTCCTAAAGTATATAAATGGCTCATGCAGCTCAATATAAAAAAGAACAAAACGACCCAATCAAAAAATTCAGAAGACCTACATTGGTGTTTCTCCAAAGAAGACAGATGGATGGCCAAGAAGCACATGAAAAGGTGCTCAACATTGCTCATTATTAGAGAAATGCAAATAAAAACTACAATGAATATCACTTCACATCTGGCAGAATGGCCATCATCAAAAGTCTAGAAACACTAAATGCTGGAGAGGGTGTGAAAAAAACCCTCTTACACTCTTGGTGGGAATGTAAATTGATACAGCCACTGTGGAAAACAATATGAATATTTCTTTAAAAACTAAATACAGAGCTACCATATGACCCAACAATCCCAATCCTGAGCTATATCCAGAGAAAAGCATGGTTCAAAAATACACATGCGTCCCAGTGTTCACTGCGGCTCTGTTTACAATGGCTAAGACATGGAAGCAACCTTGATGTCCATCTGCAGATGAATGGATTAGGAAGATGCATATATATACACAGTGGAACCTTACCCAGCTATTAAAAAGAAAAAAAGACTATTTGCAGCAACATGCCAGAACTGGAGATTATCATACTAAGTGAAGCAAGTCAGAGTGAGAAAGACAAATAGCATATGATGTAGTCTATAAGCACAATCTAAACAAATGGTAAAAGCTGAATCTATTTATAAAACAGAAACAGACTCACAGACTTAGTAAACTGATGGTTACCAAAGGGGAAAGTGGTGGCAGGGGGGATAAACTGGGAGTTTGATATGGCCATATACATATACATATTTAAAACAGATAAGGAACAAGGACCTACTGTGTAGCATAGGGAGATCTACTCAGTATTCTGTGATAACCTAAATGGAAATGAATTTGAAAAAGAATACATATATGTGTAAATAAAACGGAATCACTTTGCTGTACACTTGAAACACAGCATTGTCATTCAGCTACACTGCAATATAAAATAAAAATTAAAAGCCTAATAAAAAAGCCAAAATGCATTATTTGCTATAGGTATTTCCTGAAAGTTTTATATATATATATATTATGTAATATTGATAGTAGCAGTAGCAATGATGATAATAATGCCTTGTATGTGTAAGGTTAAGTCACATTCTAGCACCAGGGTCCTCGGCCCCCAGGTCACAGACTAGCACCAGTCCATGGTCTGTTAGGACCTGGGCTGCACAGCAGTGGGTGAGGGGCAAAGGAAGCTTCATCTGCATTTAGAGCCACACCCCATTGCCCCAGAAGGGACCGTCTAGCTGCAGGAAGACAAGCTCAGGGGTCTCACTGATTCTGCATTATGGTGAGTTGTGTAAATATATGACAAGGTGATAATAATAGGAATAAAGTACACAGTAAATGTAATGTACTTGAATCATCCCCAAACCACCCCCTCACCACCCCTCCCCAGTCCATGAAAAATTGTCTTCCACAAAACCAGTCTCCAGTGCTCTAGCACATTTACTTTGGAGGGTCCACTTTAGAGGTGAAACCACATACGGAAGGTGCCATTAAAGTGATTAAATCTTTTAACAACAAACAAATCTCTAAATATGAATTGAGAGAAAAGAAAATTTATGATCGAGAAATGAGCACCACTCATTTGCACCCCTGTTCTGCAAACAGGAAGAGTCTTTGGGAATTCTCTATCCACCAGGGCTTTGACCATTACCTACAAAGTAGAACAGTTGCCATGAGAGAACTTCTGTGTACAGACTGAAGGTCTGTTAAGTTCTTTGGTTTCAATCAGAACCACTCAAATTTTAATCTCCATGATACTCCACACAAAGCCAGCTGTACTCGGCTTTCTAAGTGACGTAAGGCCTGTCAGCAGTAATTCTGACTCCTTGATTTTTGCTTTACCATTTAATTCCTGAATAAGTCTCTATCCCATACTGTTTTATATTTCACCATACTCATTTTCATAAACTGTTTTACTGGGTAAGTTTGAAGCAGTCTTGCCAGGGGCATGTTACTGTCTTTATTTAAGAATGAAGACAGCAAGACCACAGTGCAGGCACACTATGCAGTTTCAAGTGGGAACACTGGCGTTTTTCCAAAAATGTGTATGATAGAAGTTTTTGGTAAAAATGGCTACAATGCCCCTGCCTTTTGGCAGTGAATTCTTACATTATCTTTGGGGTTGGCCACATGATTTGCTTTGGCCTATGGGGCTGAAAACATGCTGGTCATATGGCACCCTCTCTTGCTGTTCTCTTAATTCTGAGACTTCCACGGTCAGCATCACCTGGGTCCATGTGATCCATCCCACAGCCATCAGACGACCGATGCCCAGAAGCAGAACTGTGAAGATGCCCAGCTCCTGTGCCCAGATGTTCACACAAGTCCAGTCAAGAACGGAAGAAGCATTTGCCTCAGGTTCGCCCAAATGCCAACCCACAGAATCATGAACTAGGTGAATGTCACTGAGTTTGAGATGGTCTCTACTGCAGCTAAAGCTAGCAGATGCCACATGAGAGGGTGAAGTCCAGATGGCACACCTGGAGGGACAGAGTTTAGCACGGCCAGGACTTACTTGGACTGTTGGTAGGAATATGCAGATGCATGCTCGCTGGCTGTGTCCACTGCTATCTGCTGCTGCTGACCACTCGTGTCCTGGGACGAAGGTGCCACTGTCTGGGGAGAGGCATCAGCCACAACACCCTGTGGAGGCAACAAGAACACAGAGCCTTACTGGCTTGAGCAGAAGGGCTTCTTGCAGACGGACCGTAGGTCATATCCCTGTGCTATCTGGCATTGGGCTTGCGTAGAGTTGCACTCAGCTACATAAAGCCTCAATAAACATAGGAGAAAAACCACAGAACTCATTTGAGGAATTTACCTCCATGTGTCACCAAGAAGACTTGCCATCAGAAGACCCTGTAGCAGTCAAATGATCAAGAAATCATTTTAAGCTGCAGTTGCCTTAGCCACACTAAATAATAATTCCTTAATAAAAAAAGAGCATGCAGAATTCCTATAAAAACATCTACATTTGAGCATTTTCCTGGGAATAAATTTCCCTACCCTGTCTCTATGATCCTGCAAAACAATGGACCTTACTATTAATAAAAATCTATACCCAGGTTTGGAATTCTTCTAAAAGGACATTGTCAAATACGCTTTCCCTTAACGAATTTGATTTGTTTTACTTACTTTTATTTTCCTCAACATGAACTGGAATTCATTTAGAGGTTTCAGAAAAAGAAACAAACACCCTTAATTTTGATTTGCTCCTTCCTTTAGCATTTTGATGGCTTCTGCTTCTCACAGATGCCAACAAGAATGGGTTTCTTGAGTTGGTCCTCACTCAGAAGTCATGTTTGGTCCTGAGAAAGGTTTGGTAGTCAGCCTAGGGAAGGAATCCATATAAATACGTTCTCCTGGTTGTACTTATATTATAGCCATGGACTCTGTAGAGATACAGGCTTTTGATCAATGTCTGTCCTTAACAGAAGCTCCCTGAAATTGCTTCTCAAAATGTGAAAATTCTCCCTTTATGAATTCAATATTTTTTCACCCCTAATATACTGTTTGGTATTACACAGTTTTCTGAGTTTCCTAAATGCATTGACTTGTATGAATACTGGTGAATTTTCATGAGTGTTTTTACATAGAAAATGAATCAGTGCTTTCCTTTATAAGCACAACTCAAGGCAATATATCAGGGTATACTGATATAATTCTTAGTGATATACTTCTTTTTAAATCCCAGATTTATTGATATAATTAGACTGTTTCCAATAAGCAATGCTTTCAAGTGTGTCTCCTTGTTTTTAGAGTCCTCAAAAACCTCAGATTCTGTGGATAAGCCCACACATTTGGTGTACAGATAGAGAGATGCGGATATGTGGGAGACACTGATGCTCAAAGCCACCTATAATGTCTAGATTCATAATTTTTGCTCATGGCCTAGATGGGTTTTGATAGCTAAATCTAGAAAAGAATATATATTTTAATCGTTATGTGCTTAAAAATCTGAAAAGCTAATTAAAACCTCTTTAATAGTGAAACATTCTCAAGGGCTTATAGGTCTGGAACACAGAAAAGATTAACAAGTTGCTCCTCCTTGGTTTCCTAAATGACATGGTACTGTCCTCTTTAATGTCTGTGCTTCCCAAATCTTGGTACTAGCAAACATCGGTAACACACCAAAAACAAGCTAACAAACATACATTTTGAAAAGATCCAATTTGGTCTCTAAAAATTTCACCTAATCTGTGCGGCTCCAGAGGTTGGAAGAGTCATGCTGGTCTCCCACATTGAGTGGTACCAACGTGAGGGACAGCAACAGCATGAACTCCAGAGGAGTCCCAGCTGATGGAAGAAATCCACTGTGACCGGAACAGCAAATGTGCACCAGGAGAAGGTGGAGGAGGGCTGGAAGCAGGGAGAAGTCTCAGTTCTCACCGCCGTCCACATAGCGCTATGCCCCTCCTATCCAGTATCTTTCTGGCTCTGTCCAGTAAGACAATGTATAGAGGAAACGGATTCAGCCCCGTGGAAAGAGAGGAGAGGAGAAAGCTTCCAGCAAGGCCAACCTGACTTTATCACTCATGGTCTGCACCAACCAGAGTGGTACAAGTTCTCCTCCGTTGCTGTAGGACGTCACAGTCCCATCAAGGTTCACTGCTGAGAGGAGTGGTCCTTCATCTTTGGCACGCAAAAGAATCACCTGGCATCCTTTAAAAATTCCCAGGTCCGGTGCACACCCTGGACCACATCAGACTCTCTGGCAAAAATCACTATTTTTTTTTTTTTTAAATCTTGAAATAACCTCAACATGCAGAAAAATTTGAGAACCAGTGAGCTAATCCAGTCCATCTTAATTTTTAATGTGCGCCTTGATCCTTAAGGGCTCTTGTGAAAATGCACATTCTCATTCAGTAGATCCAGGGAGGGTCTGAAAGTCTGTGTTTCTAACAGGCTCTCAGGTGGTGCTGCTCATGTTGGTTTAGGGAGTAACAGGGCATCAGAGAACTGGCTTATTCAAAAGGCTTCAAATGTTTCCCTTCCTCTTTCTGATTGTTTGTGGCTCTCATTTGATGGAGTCGTTATTTGATCATTGGTCTTTTCTCTAAGCATAAAAATGGCATTCCTGTGAGACCTGGATACCAAATTTGCCTGTGTCCTGTGCAAAGCAAGGCAAAGGCATGTTCAAGTAAAGTCCACACTTTCACAGAGTAAGCTTGCAACGGCAAGCTTTCAAGCAGCACAAAAATCACAACTAAGGATTTTGGGGGGTTTACGGTGGACCCTGGTTCATGAGGCTGAGATTTACCTGCCCTAACCTCGTTTTGTAAGAAGAGACGGACTTACTTCAATGGAAACAGCTGTCGGAGGCACAGGCGTGTACTGGGGGATGTAGGTCCCTTGCATAGGAGCCGCGGCAGTCATGTACTGGAGGAAATCAAAGAGAAATGCAGGTGAACTCGGGCATGCGGCCGGCGAGAACAGTGATAGCACGTAACACTTCTCCATGTGTGGCCCCCGCCAATGCATGATTAAACTTAAAGTCTATTTTGACCAAAAATAATGCAGTTTCTAGCAGTATAGAATAGCCATCTCTTACTGATTCAGAACCAACAGAAGCCCGCCTCTCCGATATCAGCACAGGTTCATTCTTCCCATCCCCTCATGTTCCTTCTGAACATTCTGCATTAGCTCCCAAACACCTCACTCTCACACCCAAACACAAACGCCTGCTAGGCGGGCAGGACTGGCCTCTCTTTTTCCTCCATTTTACTTTCAGCACATAGTAGGCTCTCAACAGATTGTTTGTTGAATGAATAAATCATATTATGAAAAATAATTCTTTTCTAACTAAAGTAAAATAGAGGGATAATGTAAGAAATACTTATCTACCAACAATCACAACTGGCAAATGTTATCACTTCTTTTGTCATTTGATAGCTTTTTTTTTTTAATAAATAAAAGAAATAGTGTTCCAGATCATGTTGAAATTGCCTTTTTCTCCTCCCCGCACTCCATGTCACTGACAGTATTTCCTTTTCCACTCCTTTAATTCTCCAAATTTTCTTAATCTAAATGAATAATACAATAGTTCAATTGTTTTTCACTAAGTTGTAGGATTCAGTAAAATATGTGTTGGGGATAACATGTATCTTGGCAACAAAAAATTGAAGACGCAGAAAAAGTATATGCCCACCTCTGTAAGCACAGAGCATGACCCATATTCCTGTTTCTAATATATAGACCCTCTGAAAAGCTGAAGTTCTACTCTTTTGAGAATAGAATCTTCCATGGAATCAACTATATTTCTGAGTTTCTAAACTTGATCATCACAAAATTTCAGAGCCAGAACCATCTAATGAAAACAAGGTTTCTCAAAACACAGTTTCATTGAAACAATTCTTATGGGAACGGCAAGCCCATGATTCTATGCTTCTAAAGTCGCTAAGTTCACATATCAAGGGCACCCATAAACAGGCAAAATCTAAATGACAGTGTTATGCATTGGTAGGTATTTTCAGTATCCAAGAGGCATGATAATTCTGAATCCAGGGAAATATCTGAATGGAGATTGGCTCATCAGATGTTGTTTACTATTCATGGAGAAATAAAGCAACTCCGGACAAATGCTTCTCCATCCTAAACGAGTACTGTCCTACAAATTCTGTTTGCTGAACAGAGAGACAGCCTTAGGGAAGCAACTCTAAATCAAACAAACCAAACTGCTGCCCGAATCCATGTGTTACTGCTGATAACAACTGCGTGCCATCCCTATCAGTATGAAAACAACCTTGTAATGTGGACTAAGGACAACTTTGCAAGGCTTGGGGATATTACTAATTTAGCTTCATAGCTGAAAATTAGCAGAGATTTCTGCACCCCATTCTCTGTGCTCTCATCACTTTTCTATTAAAATTGTCCAGACTCTCATTTCCCTAAAGGCATGGGCCAAGTGTTGCGTATGCCTGCCTCTTCCAACACCCTACGCTGTGCCTGGTACTTAGTAGAATAACTGTTCAGCGGCTGAATAAAAAGACAATGAGAAGAAAGCCTTCCGTTTCCAATTACACATCTTGTATGCCTCTTAGTCACTGATCATTCTGAATTCTGTACAGATACTTCCCTACCCCTATAAAGTGTTGATATAACCTTTAAATAAGTACATTAGCCCACTCTGCTCATCACTGTCCTGTGTCCTTAAGTTGTATCAGGGATACAATTGCTGTCAATTTTTCAAAAAAGTACAGACCTCTGGAGTCACATTTCAGCAAATATTATTTCATGTCTAGCACTCATGGCAAGTGTCTGCATTGCCAACAAAACTGTCCCAGAAAGTGTTGGAGGTAACAGTTCCTTGGCCATTTCAGATGGGCAGTTTGCTAATGTCATACAGGTTTTAAGTATCTCTTAATTTACTATTTATTACCTACATATTTTTTTAAGAATGTTAGCTCAGTTGGGGAAAAAAGCTTTCTGTGTTTTGGTGCATTTGAGCAATTGTGCATAGTGTAGCCTCTTTTTGGATATGACTGCATTCGTGCTCAGTCGTGTCCGACTCTTTGTGACCCCATGGACTGTAGCCCACCAGGCTCCTCCGTCCATGGGACGGCAAGAATACTGGAGAGGGTTGCCATTTCCTTCTCCAGGGGATCTTCCCAGCCCAGAACTGAACCCATGTCTCTTGTATCTCCTGCATTGGCAGGTGGATTCTTTTCTACTAGTGCCACCTGGGAAGCTCTCTTTGCTATAGAGATAGAATTTTAAAACTCTGAGAAATCAGGTTTTACAGAAGCCTGCAGAAAGGGGACTTTAAATCAGTTTCTAAAACTTTTTAGCATTTAAAACTAGTACTCTGAAGAATATATTTTGGAAAGTTTCTTTAATTAGATATAAAAAACCCTAGTAGATGAGTAGAAAGCGGGAATATATTTTTACCAATAGAGTTAATACTCTTTGTGACTCATGTTCTACACTTTGGTCACGGTTTTCCAAGATGTACAACACAACAGTCAAAGGATACTCCCTCACTGATCCTGGTATTCTTTATGCCAGAGGTAGTAATTCCAAACTTTGCAATTGTCATCAGTGACTGCGGGTGTCCTTTTTATAAGAAGACAGTGGCGCTGGATACCGCCTGACCCACCCCTGCTGCAGTGGCCACATCGCTAAGAAGAACTTCTGTGAATTAGACATAGGGACACGGGCTGGGGCCACACAGAGCGCTACTCATGACCTCCCATGAGAATCTACCTCACTTTCAGACCTCTTGTGCCAAACTAGGGTTCCCAAGCAGTGTAGTTAATGGAAAGCATTTTGTGTGATTCTTTTCTCTAAGTTTCTTGAAATCATGCAGAGTTATCCAAAACCTCATCTTTGTTCTGTTCAGTAGGAGGACTCAGTAAATCTTCACACCTTCCATGGTATTTGATGAAGTTATGAAAGTAGTCACAACTGAAGTGCTTACAGTTTAAATCCTCAGTCATCTTCTCTTCAGAACAGCAGAGTTAGGCAGGATGGCTCACCCATTTTACATATCAACAAACTGGGATATACTGTGAATGCACTCCAGTTCTGTTGATGTAGGATTGAGTCCACTTTTCAGTCAACTTCATGACTTTTGAAATAAAATCCTAAGAGTTTCCATGATCATGACTGTGTGTGTGTGCTTTAGTCGCTCTCTAGTGTCCGACTCTTTGCGACCCCATGGACGGCAGCCCGCCAGGCTCCTCTGTCCATGGGAATTCTCCAGGCAAGCATACTGGAGTGGGCCGCCATGCCCTCCTCCAGCAGAGCTTCCCAACCCAGGGACTGAACCCAGGTCTCATGCATTGCATGCATATTCTCTACCATCTGAGCTACCAGGGCAGCCCGTGACCATGTATAATATGCCAACTTAAAAAAAAAAAAACTTTAATAATTGGAGTTCCAATTAAGAAATACAGAATAACAATGCCTTGGTTAACATTTTATTGTCATTTCATCTCCATAGATTTTTAATTTTCACTTTATACTCTGAATACCTAATTTCCTTCTAGAAGAGCTACTACCCCTTATGCTTATTTTATAATTTAACTTTATGCTGCTCTTCTGAACAGGACTTATGGAGAATTTTAGTATAAATGCTATCAGCTCAGTTCAATGTGTCATGTATTTTTTAATTAAAAGAAAAACTTTTCTGGTTAATCTTTTTTTTTTTTTTTTTGGTGTCACAGAAAATCTAATAGAACTGGAGAATGCTGTTTTAAAATTAGGGACAGGCTTATTTTAAATAAGTCAAAGCTATGGAGTTTTATACTCTGTAAGACTATTATTATCTCTTGATAAACTTTTGCAGTAAAACTTTTCTGTGGTAGACCTATATTTTCTAGGGTAAAGCTTCAAGATGTGACAGACTTGGAAAGTTAGGCACAGGAGCTTATAGGAAATGGCTACAGCCTTGTGCAAGATCAACTCTCAGCTTTAGGTAACTGGTGGAAATACCTCTGAACGTCCTCTGCAAGCATTCTATTTGGTTTCCTTAACAGCAAAGATAAACTACAGTCAGACTTGATAATGCAGGCTGCACAAATATGGTTTAGATCTCGGTGCCTAAGACTGCTTTTTATCCAGCTAATAAATGACAAAAACCAAGAAGGACCTGTGATACAAAAACTCTGCTCTTTGACTTCATGCATTCTGTGGACTTCTTACTAAAACCAAAACAAGAATGGATGTCTATCCTTTAAGCTAATTTTCTTTACTGGTTTTTTCCCGAAAACTAGAAAATATCTTCTATAATTCTTTCATGAGTACAAATTATTCTGGGTTTTGTTTTGTTTTTTTTTTTTTGATGCAATGGCTGATGGGAACCATATTACAATGAGATGATATAGATAAAATGGATAAATCCATATATGTCCCTGTTGGTGGCAGCGTAACATTTTGACATTCCATGGATAAGTCTTCTTTTTTGGTAAACAGGTTGATGATTTTTACATATCCTGAGAGCACTGGGTTTTTACATGGCGTGTGCTGGAAACCCAAATAGCCATTTTCAGACCCACAGAATAAATTCCAGACTCCATCACTTGTTCCAAGAAGTCTAGACACTGCATCACCAAGATAGTTACATGAAGAGAGAAAAAAATGATGAAGTTAGAGAGGAATTGTGTTTTTACTTATTTAATTTAGAACAAATTATTCTGTTACTATGGACTCGATTATTTCTGAAGAAACAAAAAAGTGAAAACTCCAACTTTTTAGTTCCTGATTTACTTCCCTCGCAAAGCAAAATAAATTTTTTAAATGTTTTATATAGTTCCTGATGGCAAACTTTTCCTTTTAATTATCTGTACAGCAAAGGAGTAGCAAGGGAATCCCCACATTTCAATTTTTGAAATTTCCTAAAATAATTAATCAAACTTGCTCATTTGAAGTTATTGTTATATTATGTAGGTTCTTAAATGGGTGTGCCTCGTCCTTGCTATGTAAGGTGAAAGAGTTAGTTGCTCAGTCATGTCTGAGTCATGTCTGACTCTTTATGACCCCATGGAGCCCACCAGGCTCCTCTGTCCATGGGATTCTCCAGGCAAGAATGCTAGAGTGGGTTGCCATTTCCTCCTCCAGGGGATCTTCCTGACCCAGGGATAGAACCCAGGTCTCCCACATTGCAGGATTCTTTACCATCTGAGTCAGTTCTTGCTATGACATTCAAAAATCAGTGTAACAAACTTCAGCAAGAGAGGTTGTTTAGGTCTTACCAAACTCAGACAGTCACTGACAAGGATAGAGGGAAGGCAGTTAAGCAGAGAGGGCAGAAATTGGTACTGGATGACGCTAACAGCCTGAGGCATGAATCACTGTTGGGACCATCTAATACAAAGTCTCCTTTCACAAAGGAAGCTGGAGGATAAAGGAAATAGCCGGAGTGGCTTGGGGGAGGCACAGAGTTACATTAGGTCAAGGTATTCCTAATACCTGAGTTCCGACAGTTACACTTATGGATTTGCAAAATTCTGTCATCTCAGAACTGGGGAGCAGTTAGTATCATTTCACTCACTTACATTGGCTAAGTAGTAAAAGCTGCCTGGAGTATAATTCTAGGAATGCCTTCTAAGTCTCCTTGTCACTTGAAGGATGAGAGACAGTCTGCAGCGAGGAAGACAGCTGAAGAGGGTCTCCTTGAAAGGGAAAAGTACCCCCACCCACCAACGAGGACATCAAGGATGGACTCCGACGTGGACCTCTACTGCTGTTTTTCCTCAGTTCTTCCACTCCAGCCAATGAAATGCTGGCGAGTAAAGTGGATCCCCGCATAGAACATTAATAGTGTATGTTTTTGTTATGTTTTATGTTAGTATTAATTTAAAGCCTATTGACTTTTTAAGGTACTAGTGCAGGTATGAAGTAGACAGCTATGAGTGATGAAATAATTATCCCTAAAGAGTAGGTAGATGTGAATACCGATAGCAGCACAGACTTCGCCTACTAGAAGTAAAAGTGCCTGAAGAGGAGAGAAAAGAAGACCAGTTAGTGAGCTTGATAGAAATGGGAGCCCAAAGTATATAGCCTACAATATCCTATACAGTTCACCAGAACAGCTCCTAAGTATAACCAGAGAGGCGTGCATTAAACTCTGACAAAAAATACAGATGGGCATTGGTGAATCTGGAGTGAGGCCCATTTACTGCTGCCATACAACAGAGAAAGGGACAAAGAAGAATCTTGGAGGGTTTTGTTTTGTTTTTTTTAATGGGAAACTTATAAAACTCTACCCACTGAACCACAGGGAGAAGCAGTCATTCCCATGTGATCACAGGCTATGGAGGCCTTCAACTGTGTGGAAAAAACAATCTTCATGAATGTATTGGAAAAAGCCAAAGCCCATTAAGTTGAGCATGTGCACAGATCATTCTGGTAGCAATAAAAATAAAAGAGAATACTATAGAAATTTAGCTGATTAAGAAGCTATGTCTTAAAATTTGAACTTGAGACAACTGTGTAGATATCATGAATTCCTTCCTCCCCTCTCCTCAACAATTTATTTTTGTGATGGGTGTCACAAAATGTAGAGAAAGATAAGAGAGGTTTCATGAACTACAAAGACCACTCAGGAGATAAAGATAAGGGAGTCAGATTAAAAACTGGGAACTAGAATGGAGGCAACTATAAAAGTGTATTCACAGTGGAGTAGCAGGAATGAAAGACTCCCTGGGCTTAGGAGAGAGGGGATTTAAGAAGAAAAATACTAAAGAATATTATGAGCAAACTTATGTCAATACATTTGACAACTGACATAAAATACACATATTTGCTGAGCAGCATAATTAAGATGGATGCAAAAAGAAATAAAAATCTGCATCATTCTACATTAAAAAAAAAAAGAATTAGAAATCCAAAAAATTCCCAAAATAAAATTGTCAGCGTCAACTGGGTTCTCTAGAGAATTTTTCAGACATTTAAGGAATAAATAGTACCAATCTTGTATAAATTCTTCCAGTGAATACTAGAGGAGGAGCACTTCTCCACTCATCTTATGAAGCTAGCACACTCCTTATATCAAAAATTGATAAAGACATTACAAGAAGGAAAAAAAAAACTATAACCTAATGTCTTTCATGAATGTTTATAAAAACCTCCTAAATAAAACTTTAGCCAATCATCTCATATATATGTATAATGCTCAAGTAGAATGTATTTCAGGATTGCAAGATAGGTTTAACATTTTAAAGTCAATCAACATAATTCACCATATTGACAGAATAAAGAAGAAAATTATATGATCATTTTGATGACTGAGAATATCTTTTATAAAATCTAGTATCTGAAAAAAAAAATCTAGTATCTGTATATGACAAAATATCTTAGCACACTAGGAATAGATGGAAACTAGGAACAGAAGTCTACAAACAAAACATTTATAGCTGACCTCACAGTTAATGGTGACATATTGAACAATTTCTATTTAAATTTTGGGATAAAGATAATGATATTCAGTACCATCTCTTCTATACTGCTTAGAGATTATAGGCAGTGCACTAAGGCAAGAAAAAGAAGTGGAAGGCAAAAAGAGCAAAGATCACCAGTGAGAAGCTAAGGAAACTGAGAGGTGACAGTGTTCTATTGTAAAATTCCAATAACAGACATATATTCTTAACTCTCTTATTACAAACATTCAGTAAAATTATGCTGAGACCCTAGTACGTACTAAATACTAAGTGACCATAAACTGTAGTCTTAAAGCATGGGTTGGGCAATAGGACATCAGAGCCCAGAAAAACCAGATTTCATCACTAACACACTGGATGCCCTGGATAGTTCCTTTCTCCCTTATGATCTGAAATATATAAAGTATTTAATTTTATGTATTATTCATTATTGCAATCTTACATTTGCCACAGGATCCAGGAAGGGTAAGTTGGTATTTTATATTATTATTACTTTCTTTTGTTAGTCTTCCCTTGTTGTATTTGAACTTCCTGTCTGTTTATACCCTCTTTGTTGCTTCTTAACATTCTCTATTATCTTTGCTTATCATTATGATTTATTAATTGCAAAGAATTAAAAGTTTCTGTAAAGCATTGACCTCTTCAAATGAGAGAAGCTGTTGAGATCAAATCAACATTTACTTAAATCAGTCTCTAAATCTGAAAGCTTCAAGAAGAAGAAACCACTTTTAAAAATGACCTGGATAGTTCTCTCAGAACTACATACACGAACGACTAATGTCCTCAGCCTCTCAGAGCTTACTTAATCTTTTTTCCAGGAAATGGAGTTTGCTTCTTTATTTTGGAAATGAAATAACTGAAGGACTTTGTCAGGAAGATAAAGTCCTCAATGTACCTCAAAGCGGTGTTGTTTTCTGCTTAAGTCTGTGCCTAAAGCATTAAATCAGTCTATAGGTGAAGACATATCAGACAAACTGAAAAGGCGCTCATCCAGATGGACACACACACAGTAAACTCCATCTGCACATGAAACATTCCCTCTGAATCATCTGGGGCCACACGTCATAGATTCTAACCACCCCAGTGAACTACAGCAGGCAAAGTCAACAGGAGGAAACGGTAAAGGTGACTTTAAATGATCCTTTAAAACAAATTTCAGTCTCTACAAGAGACTCAAGAAACATACATTTTTTGTGTGTTTGGTTTTGAGTCAAGAGACTTTCAGATGTGAAGCCTGACCTACAGGACTAGTTAGAATATTCATATTAGATATTGATCTAAGATGCCCAGGGGACAAGGAAAGGCAAGAAGGAAGTAGGAGAAGCAGAAAAGATGGGGCAGTGTTCTAAATAAGGAGGAACAAAGGATAAAGCAACAGTAAGTTGAAAACTACAAAAGAAGAGCACAAAGCTATTTGAGAAAAGTGCTTCTAGGAGCTGTACTTATTTAGGAGAGGAAAAAGAGAAAAACAGATTTAAGCAGCACCACCCTGTCCATGTGAGCATATATAACTCTGGCAGCACAAAAGTATGAAGGAGGAGTTTCTGCTGAGCTAAGAGATCCCCATTCTTGTTTCCAAGGATGTGTTCAGGGTGAAGAGCTACGGGCAAGGAGATGGGAGGACTGGAAGGAAAGAGACTTTCTGGTACCAAGGTCCAGATTCCACTTTTTGCCTCTGAAAGTGAAGAACAATTTGTCTGACAATAGCTGTAAAACAACGGATAGACAAAGGACATCATCTTGGGGTAAATTTCAACCCATTCTCATTGAGGCCTTAGAATCATTGTGACCTACACCATCTCAGATATATTTAGCTTTACCCAAATCCAACTGCTCACAGTTTACTTTGAGTTGCTTTGTATGATGGTTCAGAAATTTGCAGCCATAAATCTCTTAGTGCAACATAAAATGGAGTCAAACATTCATATGCTAAAGGTTTTATGGAGAAATATTAGTCAAATAATGCATACAAAGCCCTTAGCATAGAGCTGGGTATATACAAACAACCTAATAGATAGGAGCCATCATTATTATTGATTTTATTTTTATTGGTATTATTATGAGAAGATGGAAATTTCATTATCTTAATAGTTTGGCAGGGTCAGAAATGCAGCTTAGGCGGGAAATGTTCATTTTTTCTCTTGGTAATCACATTAATAAGACACTTGGTATCAATAGAGGGTCCCAAAGCAGGGGTAACAGACACTTAACACATGTGGAGAGATAGTTATAAGTGGAGGGAGCTTGTGTTTCTGAGAAAGAGGGAGGGGGAGGGAGCCAGGAAGACCTAGAGGAAAGTGGGAGAGAGCGGTGCCCAGGAGCATGTGGGGAGGAAGGACTGGTGGGAGGAGGAACTGAAGGGCATCTGAAGCACAGGGATGCATCGGTGCCTTCAGTCTGAAACTGCTCACAGGCCCATCATGTGTCCACTACTGAACATGACCCAGTCTTCCCTGGTATTATTCTGAGTTGATGTTTGTGGAAAAACTAGAAAAGGGGTGAATTTCTGAATCAACACGGTGTGGATTAGACAGAGCAGAAAGAGGTGATTATATGCTTTTAAAACTTAAAAACAATGCAGAAAGTTGTAGACTCCTAAAGGGCATGGGATTGGAAATTCCAGACAATCTTTTCTGGTTTCAAAGTATTTCAGGACCCAGTGACATCTGGGTTGCATTCTTAAACAGAGAAAGTAGACTTGGATACAGATGACTCAAAAAGACTGAAAAGTTGCCCCAAATCTTAATATTTTCCACCTAATGTAAAAATAAGAAATAAAGGGTTGGATCATTGAGAGAAACAGCTAAGAAGGAGTTCCCAAAAGAAATAAAAATAACAGCTATTTAAAAATATAAACAAGAAGATCAGAATTACACTTTTACGGTGGTGGTATAGAAGTCAGGCAAAGTCAAACAATCTGTATAGGTACTGACTATTCTTAATTTTATCTCCAGATTTTCCTTTGCCTGGTCTGATCATCTGACCTTGATTTTTATATACCAGAAGACACTAGTTTCTGTTCAGGGGACATTCCTTCACAAACTCACAGGTTACTATGGACACTGACTTCCTAAAATGCCAATTATAGACTTTTCTAGAGTTTAGGTTTTGTTTTTATTTCTTTTGAGAAAGGAACTATGTTCCCCACATCATTCAAAAATATTTACAAAAGTCAATATTTTAAGTGTTTAAGATGTTATGAGTCTTCACTGTAAAGTAACTATAACCCAATAAAAACAAACAAGAAAACCCAAAACCAAATCAAACAAAAAAGATGTTATGAGCCCTATTTCTCCAAAAAAAAAAAGAAAAAGAAAAAATACAAATGGCCAATAGGCACATGAAAAGATGGTCAATATCACTAATTATTAGAGAAATGCAAATCAAAGCCACACTGATGTATCATCTCACACCAGTCAGAATGGCCATCATTGAAAACTCTACAAATAACAAATGGTGGAGAGGGTGTAGAGAAAAGGAAACCCTCCTACACTGTTGTTGGGAATGTAAGTTGGTGCGGTCACTTGGAAAAGCGTGGAGTTTCCTCAGAAAACTAAAACTAGAATTACCATGACCTAACAGTCCCACTCCTGGGCATATAACCAGACAAAACTATAGTTCAAAAGGATACATGCACCTCTATGTTCAAAGCAGCACTGTTTACAATAGGCAAGACATGGAGACAGCTTAATGTCTGTCAAGAGATGAATGGATAAAGAAGGTGTGGTACACATACACAGTGGAATAGTACTCAGCTGTAAGAAAGAATGCAATATGCCATTTGCAGCAACAAGGATGCAACCAGAGATGATACTGAGTGAAGTCAGAAAGAAAAATATAAGTACCATATGACGTTACTTATATGTGGAATCTAAAATAGGACACAAACGAACCTCTCTATGAAACAGAAACAGAACCATGGGCATTGAGAAGAGACTGGTGGTTGCCAAGAGAGACGGGGTTGGGGAGGAATGGAGTTGGGAGTTCTTTTTTTCCCATATAGTAGTAGCAATGTTAGTTGCTCAGTCGTGTCTGACTGTTTGTGACCCCATGGACAGTAGCCCGCCAAGCTCCTCTGTTCATGGGATTCTCCAGGCAAGAATACTGGAGTGGGTTGCCATTCCCTTCTCCAGGGGACCTTCTCGACTGAGGGATGGAACCTGGGTCTCCTGCATTTTGCAGGCAGATTCTTTACCATCTGAGCCTCCAGGGAGCCAGTCCTCAAGAAGGAGCTGGGAGAATTCTGAGAACAAACTGGTTTTGATATAGGAGAGAATAAACTGTAGAACTTGAGTTTGGAAAAGTCAGGGATAAAAAGTTCTGAGGTTTATGGGAAAGCCTAGGGGAAGAAAATATCAAATGGAGTGCGGGAATCTGGAGCAGTGCCCCACAGTGCCTTTATTTGTACTGACCCTGAACCGGCCACCAAGCACTAGATCTCAGGTGTCCTGGCATATTTCTGCTAGTCTACCACCCCGCTTTCTTACCCAAGGTTTGGATTTCCCAGACCTTTCCAATGTCACTACAAGTGCGGTTTCTCCAGGTACCAGTCATCGAACTTGTTTGTTCTATGGATTTTTGGAAACTGACTTTTCTAAACTAAATCTCATATACTGCCTGTGATCCAAGTATCCTATTTCTATCAGAAACCTTGCATACATTCAAACTTGCATGCTACCCTCAATAAGTTATTTTAAATACACATGCCTCACGACAATGAAACAAACCTGATATCTGGAGGTTTTTAACGAGCGTTGCAACAAAACATTTTGCTCTGGATTTCTTTTATTCAGTACCTTTCAAATGACATTCCATGGAGGGCTGTTCCAAGGAATTTTTAAATACATATTCCACAGTCTTGTTTAAGTTAACAACTTTGAAAAATGATGGAGTAAATCAAGCTCAGCAGGTATTTTTGTTTTTGTTTTACTTGGGGATGAGGTTTCCTTTCTGTCTTTTCCCTCCTTCTTTATATCCATTTTTCCCCATCAGTACTTCTCCATCTTTAGTGTGCAAATGTTTATTATGAATCTACAAGTATCTCTAAGAAGGGAAATGCAATTTTACAGATGTGCTGGACTTCAACACTCTTAATTGTTTTAACTAGTATAACGTCTCATGAGATGGAGGAGTAATCTCGAGGACTCTGGTTCTCAAACCTGTATTTATGTTGGAATCATCTGAGCTCTTTGAACAAAATACTGATGCTTTGGTCCCACCTACAGAGAACTGGATTTAATTGGCCTGAAGTGTGGGCTGGGAATTAATATTTATTGCTCACCTGGCAATTCTAATATGCTATAAAAATTTTAAATCTGCTACCCTAGAGTGTGTTTGGAAAATTATGCTTATGTGTGTTCCCCAAGGAAATCTATAATTCACATAAATGATCAAAATATTAAGTGCAAGTCATTTATGTTGAATACTTTGAATTTCTACCATTCTTCCTTAGAGAATCTTGGATTAAGGAAAATAAAACAGGAAAAAATACATATAATATATATACCCCTGAAGAAACTGAAAACAATCATGCAAGGCATGGGAGATAAGTAAGTATACGTCCAATAAAATTTCTTCCCAATTCTACCCAGGCTTCTGCAGGCACTGGCAAAAGGCTGGGGGAGGGTTCAGAGGAGGATAGAAAAGTACAGCTGTCCTCATTAGCCATGAGTCACAGTGAGGCTGGGGACAACCAAGGTCAACTTGGGTGTGAAATTGGGGGCTCAGTTGAGAGCTTTGTTTCTAGTTTTATGTATTTTAGAAATACAAACATGAATAATCAGGATTAGATGCTGCCAGTTACAAACAGAGCTTTAATATCCAAGTATGGCAAATCCTCTTAGCTGTATTTGACACCAGTGGAAAATAAAAAAGGCCAATTTAGTCACTGTCCTAATTATGAGAGGCTCAAAGGAATGTGCTGGGGAAGCAGATACTTGTAGACAGCATATGAGTCCTTCCCTGGACTCATGGGCTGCAATGAACCCTTTAAAAGGACCAAGATTCTCTCTATAAAAATAATATATATTTGTCCTTGGTCCTTTTAAAAATGGAGTGAAAACTCGTGACATTAGTAAGACCCCCCTGAAGTGTGGAGTGTGAGTATGAATCTAATGGAAAAGGGAGAAAGATGACCATAGCATTTCACACCTAGGAATCACTGCTGCTGTTTGTCAACAATCTTGGTTCCCTCCCCTCCAGATGAAGAGAGGTTAATCTGGAGCTCCTGTTCCTGTTTGGGGTCTCACTAATCCTAAAAGTATCTCAGGGAACTAACCATGCCTTAATGGACACACACATTACACCCAAGTGCCAGTTCACACGGCTCCCTTGTCTTCGTAGTTCCTGTGGATATCGTGATGGGCTGTGAGCCCTGAGAGTTTTGAGTGTCCTGTTGCTCAGTCATGTCTGGCTGCTTGTGACCCCCTGGACTGTAGCTCGTCAGGCTCGTCTGTTCATGGGGTTTCCCAGGCAAGAATACTGGATCGGGTTGCCATTTCCGACTCCAGGGGATCTTCCCAACCCAAGGATTGAACTCGCATCTCTTGCATTGGCTGGTAGATTCTTTTCCGCGGAGCCACGTGGAAAGCCCCTTGAGTGTGCGGCATAAATTCAGGTTGGGAATTCAAAATTCAGATTCAGAGCTGGGAGTTCTCTTTCTCACCAAGGACCAACTCTTCTCATTTCTGACCTAAGTCCATTGGTCTTTAAAAACACATCACACAGAAGGAAAGAAATCATACAAGACAACAATGATATAAAATAGAATTCTAGAAGGAAGGAAAAAGTTAGAATAATAGAGGATAATAAGCATTCAACTTTTATTTCATCATGCACTTAATCCTCCCTTGTCTTAACTGATTCATCCTTCCCCGGTTCACAGGCTGCCTGGCTGGCAGCGGTTCTGCTCAAACTTGACTGAGCTTCAGAACCACCTGGAAGGCAGTTAAAGACAGTAGTGCTGGGTCGTGGCCAGTGTTAGACTGACGAATGGTACGTCCGGTGTGGGGCTTGAGAACGGTGTTTCTAGGTTTCTCTCGTCATCTCTCTTGTCCCTCGGGGTGGACTGAGGTGAGGAAGAGTGGATGGAGGGCACGCACTGTGCCTCCCCAGGCCTGAATGCGTCAGTACCCATTTTCATAAAACAGAAGTTAGAGATTGTAGAAAAAGGCCCATGCGGTCTGAGTGGTTGCATTCCACTCTTCATGAGCTTCCTAAGGAAAGGTATCTTAGAAACTGGGCCATATACACACATGTGTACTTCAGCATCGTGTGAAATTAGCTCTTCAAATGAGCTTCACGTCTAAGTGGTTTGAGTGATAAGTACAAATGCCATGGGTGTGAGCTTTAAAGCAAGCAAACACCTTACAAAGTATCAGTGAAAGATAAGATAATTCAAGTGAGGTTAGGGGATTAAAAACCCCTCAAGTCTTGGCCTGAAGAGCTGAGTTCAAGGCCATCAATCAAACATAATTCCTAAAGAAATGAAAATAACAGAGAAGTTTTACTACATGTGTGTTAAAGGAATGATAATAGTAATTTTAAAAAACCAAAATGGCTATTTATCTTACATTTATATTCAGTTTTATAATAAAAAAAATTGAGGAAAACATCTCTTTGAGAGCAAGAAATTCAAAAAGCTAAAACTCAGACAGAAATAAGGTCTTCAAGAATAAGAAATAAGGTTTTCGAAAGACTAATTGATATTTGTTCCCTATGAATACTGTGAATCTGCAAGAATTTTCAATGTCATTTAGAAAACAGTTAAATTCCCTACGGACTGTCAGGATAAATAAGGACAAAACAAAACAAGAAAGAGAGAGGAGTAGAGAGCATAAACTCTCCTGCCAGATGAAAGGGTATCTTGTTTGATCCTGGTTGAAAATCCTATTTGAGGGAAAACGGCCTTATGTCCACCGGCTGGCTGCCTTTTTTCAGTAAGCTCTCAATATAATAGAGCATCACTAATGGATTGGGTATGGTGCTTTTCCATTTTGTTAATGAAAAAAAAAAGCTAAAGGCCATTACTTGTTCTGATTACCATGCACAATGACAGTGGGGCACTTGGATGCATGTCTTCCAGAGAATGTGCAAAAGGCATGACCCAGGACACTGAAGAAATGATTTAAGAAATCACAGACACACACACACGAATGAGGCAAACATGCTATGGTGTCGAGACCAGCATGTTAGCAATGGTGTCCATGTGAGGGTCCTGAACAAGGAAAAGTAGAAAAGTACTTTTAGAAGGTAACTCTGGGGAATCCATTATAATGACGTTACTAAGATAAATAAATGTGATGAGTACCTGGGGAAAACAATGAACAAAAATGAAACTTTTCAAATAAGAGGCATGGCTGAAAAGTAGTAGCTATATTTCTAACGGACACATTGTAGATTTCCACCAATATTTTAAATTATTTCCTATAAAGATCTCCCAATAATTCTGCTTTCTCCAAATCCTTTCACTTTTTCTCTTACTTTCTTGTTCTTGAGAGATTCCTATCCCCTTCAGAAAGCTCTCAATATTTATTCAGATTTCCAAACTTGTTGGGAAATATCTAGCTATTTTAATCTTCTAAAGTTAAGGTTAGGACGCTGAAGTGTTTCTACCCAAACAGCATTCTTATGTGTAGGCATTTTCTAGTCAATCAACAAATACTTATCAAATACCTACTCCAGTGCTACTGGGTCATAGAGAAATTAAGTAAACAGAAGTAGTCCCTGCTCTAAAGGAGTGTATAAACTCTAGAGGGAAGGAAAGGTAATTAAACATAGAATGAACACCATGCATTAAATTTTATGATGAAGACATTCCCAGGGACCTACTGGAATGAGAAACATTGGTAACTCTAGGACAAGATGCAAGGAGGAAGGACGATGCGTCCAAGGAGAAGGAAACATTGAAACAAGCCCTGCAAAACAAACTACAGATCCCTGCTGAGAAAGCCTCAAGCTGAAGCACAGAGGAAACCGCATTCCAGCTAGAGGAACAGCTCGTAGCTATCACACTGTCACTTATACGAGCGCTCGGCCCATCCTGGGAGCGCAGGAGTAGAAGCTGAGTCTGGAGCAGCAGACACAGGGTGAGGAAGGGCTGCGGACACGGGCTAAGGACCGGGGGTGATGCCTAGAAGGCTGCGGGAGGACGGAAGGCAGGTCCTGTGTGTGGTAGAAACATGGTCCTGTGGCTGTAGAGAGAAAGGATGAGGGTGGGTGACGGCTTGAATCAGCGAGACCCATCAGATGGAAGGAGGGCTAATCCTGCCGAGGGATGATGGAGTAACTTCCTGGGGGAACATGTCTGAACTTTTAGAGAAAATGCAGTCATCTGACTCACTTAGTACTGTCTCTCCCATTTTGTCTTCCACACTGATTTGGAGTTAAAGTCAATGCTGACTTCTTTAATTGGGGGTGAGTCTTTATTTAAAGACCGCTTTAGACTTAACTGGACTTCCCTGGTGTCTCAGACGGTAAAGCGTCTGCCTACAATGCGGGAGACCCAGGTTCAATCTCTGGGTTGGGAAGAACTCCTGGAGAAGGAAATGGCAACCCACTCCAGCATTATGGCCTGGAAAATCCCACGGACAGAGGAGCCTGGTGGGTTACAGTCCGTGGGGTCGCAAAGAGTCGGACATGATTGAGCGACTTCGCTTTACTTTCTTTAGACTTATAGAAAACAGATTTGTGGTTGCCAAGGCGGAGGGCATGTGGAGGAGGGAAGGGCTGGGAGTTTGGGATTAGCTGATACAAACTATTATATAGAGAACAGATAAACAGTAAGGTCCTACTGGATAGCAGAGGGAACTATTGATGTATTCAAGATCCTGTGATAAAAGCACAATGGAAAAGAATATAAAAAAGAATGTAACTGAATCACTTTGCCGTACAGCAGAAATTAACAGAACAAATCAACTAAACTTTGATTTAAAAAAACACTGCTTTCTTTTCATTAAAAATTTGAGCTTCACCATGGCTGATTCATGTCAATGTATGGCAAAAAACCACTACAATATTAGAAAGTAATTAGCCTCCAACTAATAAAAATAAATGGAAAAAAAAATTGAGCTTCAGTGCCGCGCCACGAGGAATAATAGGAGGACACAGCAGATCTCCATGGGCCTGCGATCTAAAAACTGGGGAGAGAGTAGTGCGGGATGTGCAGCATCTATACAACAGGCACCCACGGGGGACTTTGGAAGTTTTCCAAATAAAATGAGATCACATCTGGCTATGCAAATCAGAAATGGATTTGTGGAAGAGAGAGAGCGTTTCAGACAGGTAAGATCTGACCGACAGAAACTGCACATGTGACAAGGGAAGAAATTCCAGGCTGAAAGTCAGCAAGAGCGAAGGCAAGAAAGGAAATACTCACGGCCGAACACACCCTACAGATAATTATGACCAGTGAAAGAACAGAGTCATGGAGGTTGGCCATAGGAATAACAGTTGGTTAAAGCAGCTTGAGGATTATGCAGCCTCAAACACAGGCTGAGGGTCCCTCTTAACGTGTGCAGTTGAGTTGAGCTTCTTGACTGGGAAAATAATATATTACGAGTTTCCCTTTCCAGAATTTGAGTGTAGCACACCTTACAATCTACAATCCCTAGGAGGATTGTAGGCAGCTTCCAAATGTATATAAAATGTTATGTGAGAAAAATGAGACTAAGAGAAAGGAAATACAGCGAGGCTAATAAAACAAATGCCATTAAAATTTTTCAGAACTATTTAGCAATGGATTACATGATTCTCTCTGTCCATTAGGTAAGAAAATAAACCAGATGCGTAGTAAAATTATTCCCAATGTGGAGGCAAGAGAGACATTTCTCCCATTAGTCTGAAAGGAGCAGATAGTGCGTGACCTCATGAAGAGCAGTGTTCAAGTAAACGTGAAAGTTTCCAAGGGCTATTTGTCGTGGACCCCTTCAAACACAAGTGAACGGCATTGGGCCTGCGAATACTTAAGGAAAAGCTGGTGTTTAGGGGGTCAGTCATCCAAGTGGGACAGCTTTCGCAGATAGATCCAGGGATATAGTTTACATGAACCAAGGAGAATGGATATAGCGCACATTATCCAAATAGTCCTCCCCAAACGTTCTCTTAGCCAAGGTTCTGAAAGGTACGGATAGCAGTGACTTTGGAATTGTTATGTGTCTTGACAAGGACTTGGAATGCAGCTTTCTCTGCTGCTGGTTACATAGGGAGCCCTCTGTTTTATCCATCAGCCACACTTGGCATTGTATGGACAGTGTCAAATTAAAGAAGCTAAACAGAATGTAAGAGAACCTACTTACTCCACATGAAATAAACCCCCTCTATTTGGAGGTCAGATTCTTCTCAGAAAAATTTTAGTTCTGTAAACACACAGCATCGTAACTCTGTGGGTCCACAGTGTCTTTGTAGAGTGATCCATGCAAACTGTCTGCAGCTTTGCGTGGTGAAGTAGTTCTGGTATACACCCGCAAGCACGTTTGAGGCTTGTTAAAAAAGATGACTTCAGATTCCGAGATCTATTCTCTCCCCTCTTTCTGGCAATAATCACATGGAAGGATAGTTACCAACCAAGGTAGCCCCCAGTTGTTTTATTAAGACCATATGTATACCTATGGCTGATTCATGTTGAGGTTTGACAGAAAACAGCAAAACTCTGTAAAGCAATTATCCTTCAACAAAAAATAATTAAAAAGACCATATCCTTGCCAATAAAAAATTTAAAATGTTAATCTCCAAACTGATTCAGGTATTTGTGAGAAGGATGAATAAGAAAGAGAAGGGCCAGGTGTCCACATCAGGAAGATGCTGAAACAATATAATTTAAAGGCAACAAGGTTGCAACCTGGACAGGGTTAAGAGAATGGCATGCATAGGCCAAAGTTGAAGTATATTCTATGTGTAGAACTTACAAGAAAAAGGAAGCTTGCCTGTGGGTAGACCAAGCCAAAATGTCTCTGACGTTTTGAGCACAGTTGCCTGGAATAAAAATCACTTGTCAATGTATAAGAAATTTTCTATCCTTTCTACTCCAAGCTCAGTGGAATATTAAATCACACGACTCTCACCCAGAAAGAAAATCTCTACTCCAAGCCACTGTCAAAGACTGTAACAACACTAAATTCACAGCTATAGTTTCCTTGCAAAATTTTGGCTTAGAGAAATACCATTTGTAGAGGTTTGCTCCAATCCTAGGGGAAGTCTGCAAAAGAAACTGGATTGGGAGGAACGTTTATGAGAGTTAAATTGTGAGTATGAACTTTGAACTTCTGTGGGGCCATCCAAGAGTAAGGACACTAGCAGGTGGATTTTTAGGCTTGGAACTCAAACAGAGGTAGGATGAGCAATCTAGATTCGGAGGTCATCTCTATGACAGTTTGAGCTGAGGGAGTAGATGACTGCATTGAGGAAGAAAACAGAGAAAAGCCAAGTGCTCTGGGACCAGCATCCTGAGAAACAGGAAAACAAGATAGAAACAGATCTACACCTTTTTTGAAGCCAAGTAAAGGCACCAATGGATAAATACACAATGAAGAAGATGCATGGGGCTTAGAGAATAATCAATGCTGTAAAACCAAAAGGAAAAATAAAAGGGTTAACATAGATAAAATCAAGAACACACAAGGAAGGTTAACATTGACAAAGAGACGATCATGAACTGACAAAATACAGGAATATAGGAAGAGAAGAGGAATAAAGAAACAGACTCTTAAAGTCGAGAGAACATCTTTGTGGGAGATCAGATCAATTAAGATCTACAGGGATTTCCTGGGTGGTTCAGTCATTAAGACTCTGCACTTCCAATGCAAGGATGCAGAGGGTGCAACTTCCATCCCTGGTTGGGGAACTAAGATCCCATAATGTGGCCAAGAGCAAACAAAAAATCATCTCCATCTTCTCATAAAGGAGGAGGTCACCATTCTCTGAGCATAAAAAGCAGGACTTGTGCTTGAAATTTGAGAAGATCAAGAGGTTTTAAACAGCCAAAGGAGCATAAATGTAAGGGTCTACAGTTCAGTTCAGTTGCTGACGTGTCTGACTCTGCGACCCCATGGACTGCAGCACACCAGGCCTCCCTGGCCATCACCAACTCCCAGAGTTTACTCAAACTCATGTCAATCGAGTCAGTGATGCCATCCCACAATCTCACCCTCTGCCGTCCCCTTCTCCTCCTGCCTTCGATCTTTCCCAGCATCAGAGTCTTTTCAAAGGAGTCAGCTCTTCACATCAGGTGGCCAAAGGATTGGAGTTTCAGCTTCAACAGCAGTCCTTCCAATGAACACCCAGGACTGATCTCCTTTAGGATGGACTGGTTGGATCTCCTTGCTGTCCAAGGGACTCTCAAGAGTCTTCTCCAACACCACAGTTCAAAAGCATCAGTTCTTTGGCACTCATCTGTATAGTCCAACTCTCACATACATAACTACTGGAAAAACCACAGCCTTGACTAGACAGACCTTTGTTGGCAAAGTAACGTTTCTGCTTTTTACTATACTGTCTAGGTAATAACTTTTCTTCCAAGGAGTAAGTGTCTTTTAATTTCATGGCTGCAGTCACCATCTGCAGTGATTTTGTAGCCCCCCAAAAATAAAGTCAGCCACTATTTCCACTGTTTCTCCATCTATTTGCCATGACGTGATGGGACTGGATGCCATGATCTTTGTTTTCTGAATGTTGAGCTTTAAGCCAACTTTTTCACTCTCCTCTTTCACTTTCATCAAGGGGCTCTTTAGTTCTTCGCTTTCTGCCATAAGGGTGGTGTCATCTGCATATCTGAGGTTATTGATATTTCTCCTGGCAATTCCAGCTTGTGCTTCATCCAGCCCAGCGTTTCTCATGATGTAGTCTGCATATAAGTTAAATAAGCAGGGTGACAATATACAGCCTTGACATACTCTTTTTCCTATTTGGAACCAGTCTGTTGTTCCATGTCCAGTTCTGACTGTTGCTTCCTGACCTGCATATAGGTTTCCCAAGAGGCAGGTCAGGCTGGGCTTGTAAAGAGTCAGTTTGTAGAGGACACATACACTTCCTCACAGAGTGACTGTGACGATTTTTTATATCAAATCAACCCACCTGATGTGCTCAGCTCATTTCCCTGAACACAGCATGTTCTATATGTATATGCACTTTGCATCCACAGTACCTTCCTATACACTCAGTGTATGTGATTAATAAGACACATTCAACCTATCCCATACTTGTGTTTATATTTTATCAAGGCCACTTGATGTTCAGTTATATTTTTGTCAGGCAACATGACAATTGCCCTTTAGATAAGGAAATAATTTATGGAAATTTTCCAAATTATCTTTAATGAGCTGGTAGCTATTAATAAGGGCACAGCATTCCCAATTAAACTATTTTAAGATTATTGGCAATTATCAGACAAGAACACACCATGACTAGGGAGGATAAAAGACACAGGGAAGGACATTCTGCACACCTAAAAACAATGGAACCTCCAAGGTGAGCGACTACTGCATCTTTACCAATGACAACTCTAGCTCTTCTTTGTTCAACTCACCCACTAGACAACGCTTCACAAGATGTCCACTCTTTCGACTTCCTGATAGCATTAATGCAGAAAAAACCATCACTTAAACGTCTACCAAAGTCACACTGCATGAGCTCAAATCCAACCGTAAGCCCCTTCCAATTTCCTCTTCTTAAATGTTCACCCTTAGATGTAAGTTCTCCATCATTTCTGCAAGTTAATAAATCTAACTTTGCTGAACTATGGTTGCTTTTTGGTCTTATTTTTGCTAGTAGGTTTTACCTATCCAAAATGAGCATCTCAAAAATCTCAGTCACTGTTTTGTTTTTTTAACTAACTCTACATATTTGATTTGCTAAAGTAGCTGCTCAATTGTGAATGCAGTTCCCATTCTCTGAATCTGGAGTCCTTTGCTTTTCCAAATTCGATTCTCCTGGGCAGATAGCTGGACTCAGAGCAGGCACATAGAGTAATTACATTTATGTCTCAGAGACCTGCAGTCCATTACTCTGAGTCCAGCATGGTTTTGCTGCCAACTGAAATATGCCCTTTGCATGTAAATTAAGGGGCCCCATTCTTTTAACATCTTTTCAACTTTTTGTTTTCTATTTTTAAGGAAACCTGATGTGAAGTAATTCTAGTTTTGATATGTAGTATCTGGGTCAAGTAGCTGATGGCTTTTCAATCAGTATTTTATCAAAGCTAAATTGCAGTGATTACACCAGAGTGCAGAGTTCAGACAAGTGGGGCAAAAAGACTCACCTGATAAGAAACAAATACTGTTTGTGATGTAGTCCACATTAGTAAAATGTGGTAAAAAAGAAAGAAGCAGCAGTAATATATTGAGTGGCAAATGGACTTTGAAATGATATAATTTTGGTAGGAATAAATATTTTGTGATCTACAACTTGGGGAAATGAATTATTTCCAATATAAAAATATTTCATGTATACACATATATAATTTTATGTGATTATAAAAATCATATTTATATTTTATAATTTAATATGATCCCAATTTCAAATGTATGATAGCACAAGAGACAGGAAGTCTCACATTAAATAAACTGGGAAGATCTTAGGTTGTCCCAAATGCTGTATGAAGGGAACAGAATATATATCACTTGAAATGTGATTTCAGTGTGAAAAGTGTTAAAGGCAGGAGTCATCTTGCTGTGGAGATGCACCATCTGATAGGCAGATAATAAATCCATAAAAAATTAACAGTGACTTCAGACCACAGGATCACTCAACAAGTCTATGTCATTTCTATAGAAAGATGCTTCATTTAATTCTGCCTTAGATGCCACAGGGTTTAAGATATAATCGTTGGAAGTGGAGACATTTCTAGAGGCCACCACTGCCCCCACTAATCAGCAATAATCAGCAATCTTCACGATCACCATTACCCTCGTCTTCATAGTAACACACTCATGTTTCCCTGGCATAGAAATATCTCCCTCAAGTTGTGCATATTCAAAGACTGCGCTGCTAAAATTCTAGTAAATTATATAAGTTGCAAAGCAACATGCCCAAAAGTTTACCAAAAAACAAACAAAAAAAGAAATTAAAAACACATAATCATTTTATGCATTTTATCCTAGCTTGTATTCATCTAGTGAATATATAATATACTTTTTGAGTCAAAATCCTACTGATTGTTCAACATATCACTGTTTTCACTTTACATTAAGAATATTATTTTCCATGTTAAAATGTTTTATAATTTTTATTATATTAATTCCACTTAAAATATTATAGAGAAGATATACATTTAGCTCCTTGAATATTTCTTCTATTTTTAGATGCTGGGTTTGGAAACGCTATTTTAAAATACTACTCTGGGGACTTCCCTGGTGGTCCAGCAGTTAAGAACCCACCAGCCAATGTAGAGGACCCCTGTTCGATCCCTGGTCCGGGAAGACTCCAAGTGCCATGGGGCAGCTAAGCCCGGGCACCACAGACTCTGAAGCCTGAACTCTAGGGCCACGTCCCAGAACAAGAGGAGCTACCGCGGTGGGAAGCCCGCGCCCCTCGAGGACAGCAGCCCCTGATCGCAAGTACAGCAACCCGCCTGTGGCAAAAAGACCCAGTGCAGCCAGAAACAGAGAGAGTGCTTAAAAATACAACTCTGACTCAGTCTATTTATCAGGTAAATGTCAGCTTAATGATACTTCAAAGTCCTAACACACTTCCCTGAGTGTGGGAAAGGGAAGAGGAAAAGAAGCCTCCATAATTTAATACCTAGGATGAGTCAGGCACTTACTGGGTACTTCGGATGTATCATCTCAATGAATTCTTCTATTAAGATACAGGTAGATGACAATGCGTTATTATCTATACTTAAAGAGAGGAAAAGCTAGCTTCAGAAAATTTAAGTGGAGGTCATTGTTAAGTAATTATTAAATAGTTGGACTAGGAATCACGTATATCCTCTTGACTCTCAAAGTCATCACCATACTTGTTCAGAGCTGCATGTGTGTGAGTGAACAAAAACAGTGCCTGCAGGCAACTTTTTCAATCAGACTGATACATCATCAAAATCACCTCTCATTTTATCTTTCCACTGAGACTTTCCAGCACTCAAACTTCCCTGAGCCTATTAGCATTTGTTTTACTTATTTTTTACCATAGGAGTTAGAGGTTTTGTGCTTCCAAGTTGGGCTTGTGAAGGGTTTATGAAATTAAGCTCTATATTGAAAAGCCCAATTAAAAACACCAGCAATTCAATGAACAGTTGAGAACAAGAGAGAAAACATGGTACCAGGACTGTTTGCAGTGAAATGTACCAGATTCCCACCATCCTGACAACCAGGGCCAAGGAGAAATAGACTAAGGTGTGCATTTTACATTGCCAGTTCAGAAGACGTGTATCATATGAAGCGAGATACTTGCCCAGGCACTGAACTCAAGGAGTGATTCATTGTTTCTTTATAAAGAACACTGGGCAAAATAATGGTCAGTTACATTCACTGTGGCATCTTGAAAAAGCTAGTGATGTTGCTAAATGCGTGTGTCATATATCACCCGTCTAAGAAAGAAGAGGTTAAAAATGTTAAAATTCACTCTGAGAAAGCATTTCTACAGGGATGTGCAATTACATGGCTCAGGTATTTTGCTTCCTGATAAACTAATTTCACACAGAGTCTGGAGAAATGTTAGCATGTCTGCAAGGTGACCACAGGTGTCTCAAGCCTCTGGCAAGGGCTGCATGGTAAGTCAGTTCACGGTTGGATTCTCTGACAGGAACCTCAAGTGCCCACTTTGTGGAGTTGATTAAAAAGGGAGCAATGCGCCGTCAGTGCCAGATGGGCCGCGTCCTGAACATACAATTAGCTTCCTTTAAAATTCGCAGTTGTCTTGGAAATGCTGTCTCTCTCTGTCGCCGTTCTGTAGGCACTGCCCCTTCCTGGCGCCGAAAGTCCTCAGGACATAATCGGCTGTGGCCGTGGCACCTAAGCCCACCTCCGCCGCACGGCGGGTTCTGCCGCAGACGCACTCCGCACGCCGCCCTTCCATCGGGCGCGTGTGCCGCATCTCCACGCGCACTCGCTCTGACCTCGCCACCCAAGGGCACACACAGCTCCAGCCCTCCCAGGGCCGCCCTCCACAGTGCTTGTTTTCTAGCGAAAACCAGGAAAGCTGCCCTTCACCGCTGGAGTGCCAAGCAGAACACAATGCCAGTGATGCCGTCACCGGGGCAAACAGAATCCCTAGTTCTGATGGATCAAGGGTAACTTCAGTGGACACAGACCAACCACAACAGCAACTACCCTACCAGGCCAGGTGGAAGGACAGAGATGTAAAATACATTTTACTATCAATACACATCTGTTGGGACGATGTATCTTTAACTTTTTCTCTAAACTGCTAAAAGTAGAGAATTCTAAAGGCTGTGAAGAGGATATTAAACAGAATATATATTTGCTTTTCCTGGTTGATAATCCCCTGTTGCTGGTTCATACAAATACATCCCAGAAAGTGAAGATGGGATGAGCATGTAAAAAACAAAAATATATACTTAAAAAAGTGTTTTCCTACTTCGGAACTACGGTCAAACGTGTTGTGCAAAGTAAAACTCCAAGAAATGTCTCTCTTAGTCCTCATCTCCACCTCTGCTCTTCTGACATTTCACCTGCCTTTCATGAAATTAAAAACACACACAAACAATAATTTTAGAGAAAAAGAGTTTCATGTTCTTATTATGTGGAATGTCAAAAACAGTACTGCATTTGAAAGACTTTGGAAAATACATTGATCAGAGCAGAGGTGGGCAAACCGTAGCCCACAGGCCAACCCAGTTCCTTGTTTTATAAGGTTTTTTTTATCTTTTTAAATTTATTTTTAATTGATTGATGATGGCTTTACAATATTGGTTTAATTTGTCATACATTAACAGGAATTAACCATAGAGGTGCGTATGTTCCCTTCCTCTCGAATCTCCCCTCCCGCCCCCCACCCTTCCCACCCCTCTAGGTTGTTACAGGGCCCCAGTTTGAGTTGCCTGAGTCAGAGCAAATGTTCATGGGCTATCTATTTTACATATGTTAGTGCATATGCTTCCATGCTACTCTCTCCACTCATCTCACCCTCTCCTTCCTCTCTCCCGCTCTTGTCCATAAGTCTGTTCTCTATGTCTGCATATCCAGTGCTGCCCATAAAGGTTTTATTGGGATGCAGCCATGCTTATGTGTTTATACATGGTCTGTGGCTGCTTTCATCCTGCACGCGAGAGTGACTCTGACATACGGCCAATGCCTGGCAAAGCCTAAAATATTTACTTCTGGACTGTTACAGAAAGACAAAACAAACCAAACAAATAAAAACTTGCTGGATTAGAAGATAAGACTTAGGGCTTCCCTGGGAGCTCAGTAGTAAAGAATCCATCTCCCAATGCAGGAGACATAGTTCCATCCCTGATTTGAGAAGATCCCACATGCTGCAGAGAACTAAGCCTCCCCGCCTGCCACAACTACTGAGCCTGTGCTCCGGAGCCCGGGAACCGCAACTGCGGACGCCCTTGCGCCCCTAGAGCCCGTGCTCTGCAACGGAGAAGCCACCGCAATGAGAAGCTCACACATCACAAAGAAGAGGCAGAGGAGTCCCTGATCGCTGTAACTAGAGAAAAGCCCATGCAGCAACGAAGATCCAGCACAGCCACAAGTGAGTAAATAAAATGATAAACACACACACAAAGAAACATCCACTACCACATTTATCAAGGAATAAATGGCATAGAAGGACATGTTAACAGATTCGGTCAGGCATAGGATTTCATATCCTCTTATCCCATGCCCCCTGCCACCCCCCAAAAAAGAAGCTGAACCAAACGACAGTGAGGGTAACGTATCAGAAAAGACCATTTGCACAAGCTCCTGTTAGTTATCGGTTTCTTGAATAGAGCACTAAAAACCATGGTCTCTCAGGAAAAGTCTTTTAAAATTCATTTTTTGCTGTGTCGGGAACAATATAAATGCGCCAGCGGGATCACAGGAACAACACACACAGGCCTGGGTGTCAGTCTTGGACCAGCGTCGCTACAAAGTCCCGCTCTGCGGACGGCTCTTAGGGCAGCTGTCGCACGCTGTGTTTGGTGACAGTTCTTTGTAACTCTGCCCTTTGTTCTAACAGGGGTTGGGACCCCTGTTCTTTGTAGGGCTGCATCTCTATCTTATGCTGTCTAGCTTTGGTTCCTTACAGCTCTATGGGAGTCCGGTAAACATTAGTTGAATGAATGAAGAGATCAGTAGAACAAAGTGTCCTTATTGAACTTATTGAAAAGAAATCAATCAGTACACTTAAACAAATGTGGTTTGGTAATCAGAGTAGATGCACGGAATCTGAGCAAAGAAATGAAACTGATTCTCATGCATGGCTTGTGGGAGCTCTTATAACTGTGTCAGGCCTTTTACAGTAAATGCAATTTAATGGCTAATTGCTGTTAATGGGAGGTACTAATGGACCTAATTTTTAATTAAGAGAGGGGAATCATTTGTAATTAGCTCCTGGTATCCATGAAGACACATGTTTAGAGTTTGAAAAATGGTTTGAAGTAGTTTAAACATCTCCTGTTTGAAGAAATGGCTTTGTTCTTTGAATCAGCTTAAACAACCCCCCACCCCTGCCAAGTTATGGAAGAGTTTTATGAACTAATTCCCACTCAAGAAACAGTACAAAGGTGGGCTGGTAGGGCATCACTGATTCCAAATTAGGGAGGCTTTCCAAAGCAAACAGATGTTAGTGACTAGCAGAACAATGAAGGGAAAGCTGCATAATACATTGCTAGGGAATTTGGTCTGAATCTGAGCAAGTCCATGGTGAAGACTTCCTTCTTACCCTGAAGTTGGCCTGATGATGACACTGACTCTTTCCGACCTGTTTCAGCCAGTGTGTAGAAAGCAGACAGCAGGGAATCAATGTTCACAAGTTCCGTGGGTCGCTGTCAGTGCGTTACTTGCTCCTTTTTCACTTTTTTCCAAACACAAGCTCCAATTCTGAATTCTAAGGTTTTCAGAAAAGGAGAATGAATTTGGGTTCTACTTTGGGTCATTCTCTGTTCATAGTCTGGGCTCCTTTGGTGGCTCAAATGGTAAAGAATCCGCCTGCAGTGCAGGAGATGCTGGTTCAATCCCAGGTCAGGAAGATCCCTTGGAGAAGGAAATGGCAGCCCACTCCAGTATTCTTGCCTGGAGAATCCCATAGACAGAGGAGCCTGGTGGGCTACAGTCCAGGGGATCACAAAGAGTTGGGACACTACAGAGCTTTTCACTGTTCATAGTAATCTTTTGTTTGATTACATCATGATGCCTTTCTAGGAAATTAAGTTCAAAGCAACTGAAATAAACATTTGACAACAAATCATCTGTAGTTCTCATAGGTTTCTCATAAAATCCAACCATGGACAGAAAAAAAATGACGCTTTACTCTTTATTTTAAAATAGGAGGATATTTTACAGAGTTATAATTATATGGAAAAGAAACATTGAAAACAGAATAGACTCATGAGTTTGCATGAAAATGTAGGTCCAGCCTTCTTGTTCTCTGTCCTTGAAATAAGCAGGATAAAGTGTAGTAGCAGCTTGGGCAAGGAGAAAGCAAAGAAATCAGAGACTCCCATCTCCCAGACATCAGTCATGTTCTCTGGACATCACCACTCCGGCGTTAGCTCTATTCTTCCTCAATTATTGTTAGTTTTGTTGTTGTTGTTGTTATTGTTCTTAATGTGTTAACTGTTTAACTATTCACCTTAGACTCTTCCTAAACAAAGAGATCTTCAACCATGTGTTTGATAAACTTATTCAAATCTACATTAAAGTAACTTTACAGTTGCTGAAATAAAAATAAAGACCATATCCTCCTAAAATCACTTCAAGTATCATGATGATACACAAATCACACTCTGAAAAATACTAATCTGGTATACTTTCCTGCCTTTAATTAGACGTATACTCCAAACGCTTACCCCACCCCACCCCCCCAAAAAAAATACACATTTGACTCTTAAAAATTCTGTGAGGTCAAGTCTTCAGTGATTAACCTACATCTTATTAGTGTCAAAAAGCAAAACGAAACCTAGACACACAGAAATACTCCACTTAAATATCAGCTTCTTATGCTCATGTTTATCAATTTCCTTAACGTCCAACCAGCTTCACATGTACTCCCATGACCTGGACTTTGCTGAGAATAGTTCATTATCCAAAGTCTTAAGCCCAAGTATTGTATTTCTGACCACTCTGTACGCCTTGTTGGGACCTCTAGTCTCTGTCTTCCTTGCAGTCTCCTCTACCACCTCTTGCTGCCTTTTTCACTGTTCCTATTCAACCTAGAAACTAGTCTATCACCCTGTCACTCTCTCGCCAGTAACCTCAGCACATGCTGCCCCCTTTTCCCCTTCATGTGGTCAAACCTCAGCCCTGAATTAATCCACCTGTCTGCCTTCCTGGCAAGTGAGCTCTGCAGTGGAGACTCACACACCATCCCAGCCTGCTGTTACAAAAATCTGTCGGCTATAACTTCCAGTGGAGCCCCACTCCTGGATCCTCAAGCTTTCCCTGTATTGCCAGCTGGCCTTTGGGCTTTCTTACTCTATAGTTTTCCGAATCTCTGTCATCCTTAAGTTCCTTACCATGCTATTTCACACTCAACTCTCGGAAGGTGTCCCTCAGAACTTCACAAAAAGCAAACAGAACCCTATAGAGAAGTGAGTCAGACGGAGGAGTCTGGTACTTGTCCCGCCCACGTCCTTACGGGACATTCACTGTCTCTGCCCTTCCCCTTCAAACTGCCCTACCAGACTGGCTAGTGACCTTGGTCTCACAAAATCCAGCGGCTTCTTTTCTAAACTTATCTTCCTAGACAGGCTTCTCTTGAAATCCTCTCTTGCTGTGGCTTCTTCAGAAAACTCATATTCTTGGTTTTCCTTATGTTTATGGTTGTCTTTTCCAATCTCTACTTTAGGTTCCCTTTTCTGCCCATTCCTTATTTTCAATGATCTGCGTACTTCTCTCCACTCTAAGCACATTCTTTGGGTGTCATGGCTTACTTCCATGATGATTACTCCAAAACCCATTTCTACCTAGGAGCTCCAGATACCCACATCCAAATAGCTATCCATTATCTTCATTTAGGTACCTCACTGACATTCAGACTCAATGATGCTGCACTCAGCCTCTTTCCTGCCAAACTTGATTCTCTTTCCTCTGGTTCAGAGCTCAGCAAGTGATACTTCAAGCCTCTGAGCTGCTAGGAACTTAAAAGCCTCCTTTAATTCCTTCTTCTCCTCCTACTCTGACATCCAACCAGTTATCAAGTCCTGTGTATTCTACCTCTGTCAAATTTGTCGAATGTGTCAATGCTCCATCCTTATTCCCACATCTTGAGCACAGATCAACTTGGTTTTGTGCTTGGGTCCTTGAGCTCTGGTCCCCATTTTCCAGGTCTGTCTCTCTCCAGTGCATTCTTCACCCTATATCCAGAGGGATCCCATTATTCTCTGACTTAAACTTGTCAGTTTACATCTATTGCCACCAGGATGGAGCCAAGCTACTGTAGCTAATGATGCTGCTCCAGCTTATTTCTCAGGAAACATTTTCTCTACTTCAGTTTCTCTTTAAGCATCCCTGTCCTATTGAGGCATCTGAAGTTCCCTGAATTCGCCAAATCCTGCCACCCATGAGCTTTTTATACGCCACCCTGTTGACCTGAAACTCTTTCCCACTCCACTATTGTTCACTAGACTAATTCCCATGTGTCCTATGTCTCCATTCAGAGGTTTCTCCCACTATTTATGACTTCAACTGTGGGTCAGTTTTCTCTTTGTATCCACATAGCATCTTATAACAAGAATGATTAGCATAGTTGTTGCTAATAATACTTGTGTTAGTCACTCAGTCATGTCTGACTCTTTGTAACCCCAGGGACTGTAGCCTGCCAGGCTCCTCTGTCCATGGAATTCTCCAGGCAAGAATACTGGAGTGGGTAGCCATTCCCTTCTCCAGGGGATCGTCCTGATCCAGGGATAGAACCCAGGTCTCCTGCATTGCAGGCAGATTTCTTTACCATCTGAGCCACCAAGGAAGGCTACTTGAGCACTTATTTAATGCCAGAATCCCTCCTAAGTCAACTACATATTTTATCTCATCTAATGCTTACAACAACCTTACGAGGTAATTAATACTTCCTCAGATAAGTAATCCAAGCCACAGAGAACTTAAATAATTTTCCCAAGTTTCAATGACTAGTGAGTGCTCCAAGTTGATTCTGAACCTAGGTTATCTTATTGAAGATTTTACAAACTTAAACATCATATATTTGTCCCTATGGAAATACTTATGACACTGTGTTGTAATCACTCACTTGAACCTAACTTCCTAATTGGACCTTAGACTTTTTTTTTTTTTTTAGGACCTTAGACTTTTAGAAGGAAGTTGTAGCCCTAGCACCCAGTACATAGACTGTCATACGGTCATACATACTTTTCAATAAATACAAGTAAAAGGTGGCATGTGGTTCAAAGACGAAAGAGTCCTTGCTGAAAATCAGATTTACCCAGATTACCCTGAGATCACCCTTCAGCATCTGCCATCATGACATTTTTTCCTCCAAAATACCAAATGACTTTCAGTCATCTAATTACCCCATACAGTTTCATTTCTTGTACATTTCATGTATGTTTCCCACTCTTGTCCAACTGGTAAACTCATATTCATCCTTCCAAATCAAGCTCAGAATTCACTTTATTCCTGAGAGTTTCCAATCTTCATTTTAGCACTCAGAGGGTGGTCAAAAAATGTTTGATATATTGAATGAACAAAATTAAGTTGAGTTTTGTTTCTGTAGGTTACCAGAGAGATATCTCAAGCTCCAATACATCATGATGCTTTAGTTGACTCCTACAATGGCCAAGAATCAATCACTATTCAAGTTGTCCAACACGAGCATACTGGGATTCATTTGAAGAGGATATCACAGCATCCTATGCCTGTTTCACTTTCCTGAAATGGTTAAGGGTTTGGCAAAGGATATGTCATTTTTCAAATGTCACTCAAGTGGTTCCCACCAGACAAGTCACAAACATTTTAGGAAGGCAAGTCTATTTTCATTTAGAGATAGATTAAAGAGGCCAAAGAAGTCTGTGTAAATTTATAAGATGTCGAACCACCAACTCAATCTCCTCAGGGGAAAACAACTGTAAAAATCTCCCAAAATGTTCTTTTTCCTGTCACTTCTGTTTTAGTCCCCTTGTATTCCACCGAGATCTTAGCACTTGTCTTAGTCTAGTGATCATATCTGAGCTTTCTGACTGTTGTACGTAACACGTGTCTTATTCCTCAAGCACACACCAAACCACAGACGAACTTGCTCAGAGCACTGCTTTCATCAAGTCGTGTCTCTGCTCAGGGGCTCCTGGTGGTGCCTGACTGTGAACCAGGTGGGAACTCTGAGTCTAGAGATGCCACCTGCTGTCTTTCCATAATTGATTTGTGTAGAGCCTGACCCATGGCCCATCTCTGGTAAGTGCGTTTGATGTTTTCATTGCTTTTCCATTGTGTTCTTGAAAGGGAAATCAGAAACTCTAGTTGAAGGAAAGTTCCATTTTGTGTCTTTCATTATTATCAATATTGGCGAATTACTGAGAGCAGATGCCTCTTGTTAAACGAAGACATCACGTATTAAGCAGAGTAAACATGTAAAGCACAGGCTGAACATGTTAGAGAAAGCATCTTCTCAGGGGTCTCCTAATCCTAAATAAAACAGGTGTGTGAAGATGTAACGGGATATTTTCATTAACGACAACTTATAGAGGTTTCCAGGAGGACCAAAGTAACTTCAGAGCTGAAAGCTAAGTCATTGCTTCTCCACTGAACTAAGAGGAGTATTCAGCTATAAGCATAATCAAACAAGTCCACAAGACACCAGAAGAGGATTATCCTGCAGACACTGGGTCCAGCACACCGGGTGGCCAAGAACACGAGGTTCTCTGGAAACCATCACTCTGTTGCCAGACTCTGTTGCCCCCTGGGTTCCCCCATTCTATTTCTGGCCTTCATCTCTTGTGCTGTCTCTTCACTGCCTTTTCTTGGTTTAGATTTTATGTCCTCATCATCTGACACATCAAAGGATTAGAGAGTTCAAAGCCCTTCTTGCTGCCAGTATTTTACTTAGTTAAAATCAACAAAAATGAAAAATTGTGCCCATTTTCCTCTCTGCAAGAAACCAAACTTCAAAATTAAGATGAAAGCATAAGAAGATCCATGCAGTTCAAAATTCAAACTCATGTCTTCACATCCATATGCTCTATTATGAACTGCACTACTGGATTTTATGGAGCAACTTTAATATCACTGATTAAAATGCTCAAGACACTGCTAATGCATTCTCAAATCAACCTCGGCCACTTTGGAGTAACATGGAACATTGGCAGCTTTTCTTTCAATATCCCAAATACCATTTTTGGAACAAATTTGAAGTTTTGATTCATTCAACAATTATATTGAGCACCTACTATATGTCAGATACTATGCTGGGTGCAGAACAAGCAAAATGGGATGATTTTCTGATTTCAGAAGAATTCGGTCTCTAAAGCAGTGCTTCTCAAATTATTTTTATTCACCTGATCCCTCTTTTGATTAACTTAAATATCCTTCTCCTACTTCCCAGAAAGTCTAGTGAATATCCCAACACCGAGAATCACTGATACACAGACTCCAAGACCAAATGTCTTTGAGCCTTTACTTTTTGTTTCAAAAGCAACATATTTATTTTGCATACACAAACTGGATTGGAATATTAAATATTATTTTTTAAACCGCATGTGCGAATCGCCCACCTCAGAACTGAAATTCAAGTGCCTACGTAGCATCCGTGTTTGAGAATCACTGCTTTAAAGAGTTTTGGAGAAAACCAGGCAAGCTCCCTCTCTCCCATCCAATCAAGTCTTAAAGGAATTAGAATTTTCCTACCTGACACAACAGCTGGTGGAGTATCATAATCCTGTCTTGGGACTGAATCTTTGAATGAAAAGAGCATGAGAAAGAATGCAATGAAGTCCAAAAGAAAATAAAATAGAATCTTAGCTCTACAACTTGGAAGTGCTCGCTGCATGTCACATAGTACCTAAGGCGCCTGCCTTGAAGACCTAGGGTGCTATGCCCTCCTAGTTGATAGCCCACAGTGGTCCCCCACAGCCACCACTCTGGACATGTCATTAGGCCCCACGTGACCTGCAAGGACAGCATTGTCTGACCCAGAATATTGTCATCTTCCTCTTTCATAATTTTGGTCCCTCCCTTGGGTCCTCAGTGTGAGATTGGTACCCTCTCTGGCTGACACCAACGCTGCTCATCAGGAAGGGGCCGGGAGCACAGGATGAAACCCCAGTCATGGAGAACAAAAGAAATAACTAAAACTTTCAAAGAAATAAGTGAAAAATTGGCACATTCCCCAAATCTCTGGAGGCTGACATGTTTTGAAGCTAAAATTTTGTTATTGACCATTTATCTCCGTCTCTGTTCCCAGGGGTGGTCGATCGAGACCGAGGTGCCTCATGTGCTAGAACCATCAAGACAGAGATAAATAGAAATGAATCTATTCAACAAATGGCTGCTGTCTTTTTCCAAAGTATCATAACATTAGAGGTGCCAATAGTAGATCAGGGTTAATTAAACAACTAGACATCCATTTCAAAACTTGAGGTGATGCAGGACCAAATATAACACTATTAAAAAAGAGGCTTTGCCTTCATACCATTTCTTTAGCCAGAGACCTCAAATGGGAACGTGGGACATGGCTTATGGCTCAAGGCCCCCACTTCTAAAAATGGACATTTCTCGTTTAGTTCCAGCTCCCCTTGGAGGGGTAAGCTGTGTAAAAGGGACCAGGTATTGCAAAATATACTGCCCAAACAAGATTAAATAGATGTGCTTGCGAGACCCTTATTCCATTCATATGATCATTATTCTATTAAAAACTGAAACATTCAAACTTTATTTTTCCACCTACTTGTCACTTAATTTGGACCATCACAAATTTCTCCATTTCATCTCCCTGACACAAAATGACAATGTTGATCACTCTCTCATGAGTGAATGGTGTGTGAGAAAAGAGAATTTGAACAATGCGAGGCCAGCCAAGCAAGCATTGATCAAAGATTCAAATGCAAGTAAACCTTCAGCACAAGTTATTCCGTTTCTCACAACACTTATGTTAACCTAGTGACTTGATTATAATCCCTAAATCTAGAATCTATAAACATCATTTTCAAAGGGTCTCCAAATATTTTATTAATAGTGGTAGTAAAATTCTAAGTATCTTTAAAAAAAACTAACTGCATATTACTACTACAAACAAGACTACTATGACACTAATCATTTTCCAAGAACATATTTATAACATTTCAAAATGGATAAAAAATTCATGCTCATTGTTGAATACTTGGAGAATGTAGAAAATTATCATGATTGAAATAGAAACTTTCCGTAAGCCCACCACTGAGAAACCAATCCCACTTGTTTGTATTTGCTACAGCCTTATTTCACAAGTATTTTTTCATAGTTGATACTATACTCCACACGTGCAAATTTACATCCTGCTCTTTTGATTGAACATGAGAAATAATCCTTCTCCTAATTCTTTTATATGCTTATAATTTCATGCTGCATTGCATTCTGGTTTATGGATGGGCTATGATTTATTTAATCATCCTTTCTTACTAAAGATTACAATAAACAATGGGCTGAATATTTTGAAGATATGGTTTCTGTTATACTAGAATATTTTCATAGAATAGGTGCTCAAGACTATAGCCACTGGGTTGGGGAAGAGAGTGTTTATGGTGGGTCTTGTGGGCCCACCCTGGTCTCCAGCTCACACATTTATAAATTTGGATTCCAACCATCAGAGTACCATGACTGAGACTATGTATCTCCCGACACCTTTGTCAGCAATGTGCATTATTTTAATAACTTTATTTAATGAGTTCCTTGTGTGTGTGTGTCTGTGTGTATTGGGTTAATTTACTGTTCAGTTATTTTTTAACTATCTGATCACATTCTTTGGCATTTTATATACTGGGAACTTTGTATTTTTTGCTAATTTATTGGAATTCAGAATCCATTTTTTTAAACAGTGAAAGCTTGCCTTACTATTTGCAAATAAACTTTCATAAAACTAGACTTTCACTGAATGCCTACTTGTTTATTGTTCACACTGTAAGACTAACTTCAAAACCTCACTTGTCTTATAAGAAGACTAAACAAATTTTTAAAAGCTATTCCCTTTCCTCTATACTTTCTTTCTTGTATAACCATTTTTAACTGATTGATACTTTTCCTGAAAAATAATCTCAGGAGATGTACTCATGACCACTTACAATTTATGATACTCTTTCCTAATCATGAGTCCATTTAACATCATGTATTGGTTTTTACCACTCTGCCTTAATGCTTATATTCCTGGATGATAACTGAAAGAATTTAAAAGCATAATGGGAAGGGTGACGCCACTGAAAACTAACTGTGAGAGAACTGTGCTGAACAAGTCAAGAACAATTACAAGATTATCTTTGTGTGCAGCTAGGGCTACACCACCAGAATCCAATGATGTCACAAGTCACCAGTGGTTTGCAGACACAAACAGAACTGCAGATAAGGAGCCTGCAGAACAAAGCCTTTTTATTTCTTTCAACAGATTCTGGTGACATAGGAAGCCACTGGTGACCACCAACTGAACAAATGAAAAGGAGATAAGAAACTTGTAAAACAAGATTGTCATACAATCTGGAGGTTCTCATAACAGTAAAACCCCCAGTGGTTTCTGCTAAAGCCTACAATAGACTGATAAGAAATTATGGGTAACAGGGCTTCGGTTCTTGAGGGAATCCTGTGACAAAAAATAAACAGAGGTGGGAAAAGCTAGAAAATTCTTCAAGGTCAGCAGAGCCCTGGAATAAAACAGTTACACTGCTTGCATAAAATTCATCTTTCTTTTAAGGCCTGCAGATTCTGTCAAGCTTAGAAAAGAGGTAGGGGATTGAATGATAAACATTTGAGGTGGCAAATGGTAGAAGAATGGTTAATTAAACTACATGGCATCCATTTCACAGTGTGGGGTTCTGGGGGACCAAATATATTTAATTTGATGAGAATGAAAAAGTCTTTGACTCAGTATACTTCTGTTACCCAGGGATCTTAGGAAAGAAAGTGGGACAGAGCATCAGGCCCCGCTCCTGAAAATGGAGAGTTCTACAGTAGCTCCAGGTCCTATCAGCAGTAAACGCTGCCTCCTTGGGTTATCCCCTGGACCTCTCTGCTCTGCCCCTGGAAGCTATGTCTGGAGTTGAGGTTCCTGCCTTAATCTTGACATGGCCCTGTTCACATCTTGTTTTGCAGAATTGCAGTGAGCTCAGATGTCTGAAAGCCTCCGGAAAATAACAGTAGGAGAGAGACATGGTTGAAGACTTTCAGGTTGCCTGGCTGGGGCAACACGGCAGGGAATGGAGTAAGTTGAGATGGGAAACAGGAAAAAGAGTTAGGGAACTATTATACTTCATCGAGCGAGGTCCAGGGCAGAGCCTCTAGATGTGGAGGTGAGGAAGCAACTGATAGATGTCTGCGGGACTTGAAAAGTAACTGTCCGTGGTGGGGATTAAGGAGAAAATGGTCTATGCTGGGTCCTGGGTATGATGCTGGACTTCTGGGGTGAGTGGCCACGGGACCAGCTTGAGGGGGAATAGGAGTGGGGCCCTACATGAGGAAGGGTCAGTGGGGAGGAAGCTCGGGAGGTTCCTTTGGGTTGTGCTGACTTTGAGATGTTGGAGGGGAGGGTCACATGGAAATATTTAGCAAGTGCTGGAAAATGAGGCTAAAATTCTGAGATGAGGTTAGCCCTGGGGACTCAGATAGCAGAGTCTTTGGCATAGAAGGCAGAGTTCAAAACCGTCGAGGTGGAGGAGTTTGCTTAAGGAAATCACATATGAATGAGGAGCTAGTTTAAAAACTTACCCATCAGCCTAGGAGAGGAAAGAGGAAGCAGTGGCCAGAGAGGTCAGAGGAGAGCCAAGAAAACCTTGGGCAGGACTCACAACTGAGCGCTCTCAGGACCAGCTGGGTCCAATATTCAAATATAGGGAGATTTCCCGTTAAAATCGAGACAGCTTATCTAGTTCCAAGAACTAGAGGGTGGGCCACTGGGGGTCTGTATACCCATGTGGTTATAGCATCTGGATTGGGTCCAGCTGCTCACTTTGGAAGAGGAACTGTGTTCCCGGCTGCCAGAGGCAGCGTCTTGCTAGCTACTCATCCAACATGCACGCAGGGCTGTTATGATGACTGCATTCAAAACTATCTCTGATTTAAAATATGATTTCCAGTATTGTGTGTATTTATATTACACAGCTATGTGTGACATAGGTAAATATAGACCAAATTTGATGATATAGTGCCAGGATTTGGGGCTTGGACTTAATCAGCTTTATTCATTAATGTGGCTTGGCTGGTCTCTGTACCTTTTGGGTTTACAGCCTGAAAGAGTATGTTAGAAGCTATGGAAGAGGAAACTGGGAAAAAGGTAAGTTACATCAAATGAAACAGAGCAGCCAGTGAGTTGAGCTGTGGACTTGACAGTGTCCGACATCCTTCTGGTGACCTGGACAAGTTAGAAGCCCTTGGAGGGAGAGGGATGGGGGTGCGGCTCCTTTGAGAAGCATCTGCTGGGTAGCAACACACTGTATTGTGTATGTTTACATATCTCATCCCACTGAAACTCACAACACCTCTGGGATATAAGTATTATTCTTCCACTTTGCAAAAGAGAAAGTAGAAGTTCAGAGAGGTTAGGTAATCTGTCTGAACATGCACAGCTAATATAAGCGGCAGAGGCAGGTTTTAAACTCAACTTTAATCTCAATACCAACTATTCTTTCCATGACATCAGGCCACCTTCCCAGCAGTGGATTAGGTGTATTGAAAATACGTAATAAGGTGGTGAAACTTGATTAAAGAGAATCAACCTTAATTGCATAAGAGCTACTTCAAATGCCAATCAAAAATTTAGATAAAATGAATCTATGATATCAGAGTAAAGAGTGACAGCTTAAGAAACAAGTATAACTTCATGCTGGACACTCAGCATTGTCAGTGACATTTTGTGGAATAAATATACAAATTAATACTGTTTGTACTCTGACTTTTCCGAACCTTATGAAACTTTAAACTTAAACAACAATTTATACAAAGCTTATTATGTATTTAAGCATTAGTACAAATGTGAAGGAGAAAAATAATTTTTTAAAAAGCTAGAAGAAATTTGATGTTAAATATAAGCCACATGCTTAAACATTTGCTTCCTAAGAAAGGAAAGAGTATATATCAATTATTGAATAAGTTGGCTATTACCAGCTGGGCAAAATTGTGTTCTTGTTGAAAATGCTCAGATGCTAGCCATAATATACATTATAGAATCAATAACTATTGTAATTGTGAATTCATGCTCTATAATTGAGCTTATTTTTCAGTTGCTCAAAGGATTCAGTCATGTTCTCAATTAACATTTTTTTTTCTAGTTTCCAAATTTGCATTTCAAGAAGTCAGCAGGCTTTGCTTCTGATTCCAATGAGTAGAATTTAAAAAGTGTTTTCTTTTTATGCTTTGCATTATAATCCTCCTCGCTTATCAGATTTGTCATTCGATTACAGTAAAAGTGTATTAGCTCATTTATTCATAATTTGTGAACATTTAGGAGGGGAAATGGAAATCAATAGTAGGGCATGAGAAACTTCAGGCCTTCCAATACTGTCCTGGGATCTGCTTTGTTAATGAGCAAAGTGACTCCAAAAAAAAAAAAAAAATCACACATTGCTAAAAGCTACAGAAATAATATCTTTAAATTCTTCATTCCTAATGAAAATTAGCTGAACCATGTTGCAGAATGAAACATAGTCATAGACATGACTTTTAAAAGTCTGGTTCAGAAACCTAAAGAATCATCTGATTGAGTCTAAGCCTTTGGACACACGAGGTATCAATGATTGCTTTTTACAGGTTCAGCAACGGAGGCCTTCCAGGTGGGTACTTTATGTCAAAAAATTAAATTTCTTTATTGAAACTATGGGACTCTTTCTGTTAGGTATATTGACATTCCTCCTACTTAGAGCAGATTATTGAGGCCTCAGTAGACATGTCAGAAGCTTCTTATATCCTCAAAAGCCTGTGAGTCAACATCTCTGTGTAGTAAACAAGCCATTGCTTTAATGTAAACTCTCCAATATAAAGTGAATGTACCTTGTGTACATGGGTGTTTGGAGATGATGTCAGTGTAATTGAGGGAAGTCACAGGAGTGGTGACCATGAGACATACAAAGTCACAGAGGCTTATGGCTAAATAGCTTATAGCGCCCTGGGCTCAACATTTCAACTGTATGAAGAGGGACACTGAGACCAGGAGACTGTCTCACAGTATTGAAGCTGTCTCGCTCAGAAGACATGTCTTGTTTTTCTTCCTCTTTAAAAATAACAAAATTATCTGCATTAACATTTATGAAAAATAAAAACTGTTATAGGGGAGATTGGTTTTACAGTTTTTATTGTTTCTATAATGAACGAAGTTGCAATGTTCCATGTTGTATTGGACCTGTGCCCTCTTGACCACTTGGGGAACTGTCTTCAAAAAGATTTTTTAAAAAACAAAGTTTTGCCAATGATTTCAAATACCTTGTTGATACAAAAGTAAGGCTGCAATGGACATTTCTTGATATACTTTGTTCCTTAAGAAAAAAAAATGGCTAATCAAAAACTTCCTGACCTATAAATACACCAGGTACATTAGATTCCTTTCCTTTTTTTTCAACATCACCTATGTAGACATATTCAAAAGAAAGATGAAAATAAATCAATTATGTGAGGTTCTCAATTACATTTTGTTGCTACAAACATTGAAAGCAAATAAAAAACCCCGTGTATTAGCTATAATCAAAATTGGCTCCCCTCTTAGGAATAACCTGGGGCTGCTGTGAGCTGAAATCATAAACATCTGAGAAGGGAAAACTAGGCTCCAGTGTATTCGGTTACAAGGTCTAAAGCAGACATACCCGGGGCATGGCGTCATTAGAACTTTCTGTAAGTCAAATTTAAATGCAGCAAAGTAGACCCTTCAGCCTTGTCAATGTGAGTACACGTGCCCCAGAACTGTGCATGCAGAGTGCGGCGTATTCATACTGGGACCTAAAAGGCGGGTTCGTCAGGGGTGCAGAATCCACTCTGCTCATGCTGCCGGTAAGAACAGAAAGCATTGCCTCTTACTGATGAAATCCAAGGAAACAAACTCTGCAACTCACCGTTCCCGTGGTACCCAACGAAAGGTGGTTCATCTGTTGTGTCAGGGGGCCCATCATGTTTGCTGGCTGCATTGACATCGGATGGTCCATCGCTGGCGTGATCACAGCACCCTACAAGCACACACAACGTCCATCTGAAAACGTGTCTCATAACGAGGGGAACAAAAAAATAAGTGTAGTACGCTGAATTAACATCATACGTGCTTCTTACTGAAAAGGCTACACTGAACCCCATATGATTTTTACATCCATCCGTGTCATCCTGTGCTTCTCTAAATATAAAAGAATATAAATATTTCTCTTGATACTGAGCAAGACTTTTAGCTTCTATCATTTACCCATGATTTATATAGAGAATTCTTGATCACGTCAATACAACCTTCCACCAGGGGAATAATGCTGGTCAATGCGGGCTTCCTAACCAGATATCTTTAAAGGACATATTCAAATCAATGTAATGTTATAAAAATCAAAGTTACTGTCTCCCATATTTTTTCCTCATCTTTTGACCTACTTTGGTTTCTCTATCTGTGCTTTTGACACAAGACAGAAGACACAGAATTCTCTTTAATGCTGGCCAAATGCAACGCAGCTGAAGTTTTTTAAAATGCAGAACTATCAAGCGTTTCATCAGGTGTTAGGAAGGGCCTACATCTAGAATGTGCTTTTTGATTTATCGTAACTGTCGGCAATGCGAGAAGTAATAGACGTTTTAGAAAGCTTCTGTCCAAACATAAAGTGTCACATGGCCTGTGAGGCGCAGAGCCAGGCCATACTGCCTTCTCTTATATTCCTCTCTCCTTCTCTTCTGCCTTAATTGACTAACTTAGGCTTCCCTGGCGGCTCAGACAGTAAAGAATCTGCCTGCAGTGCAGGAGACCCAGGTTTGATCTCTGGGTTGGGAAGATCCCCTGGAGAGGGGAATGGCAACCCACTGCAGTAATCTTGCCTGGAGAATCCCATGGATGGAGGAACCTGGCGGGCTACAGTCCATGGGGCTGCAAAGAGTCAGACATGATTGAGCGACTAACACACACGGAGAATGGAACGATCTTTCTAAAAAGAAATTGAAAAGTTGGGGTTGGATGGAATTTTTGAGATTATCTAATTCCAGTGCTTTATTTTAAAGGTGAGAATAAAGGCAGAAGCTCATGCTAAAATAGCTCATTTAAACATCCAGTGAGTGAGACACGACTGAGCGACTGAACTGAACTGAGCTGAGTAGTAAAATGATTATGAATCTGAATGTCATTTTTTCTGTAAACTTGATTTTTCTCACTATGTGACTTTTTCCTCTATAAGTAAAAATTTTGAAGCAATAAAAATAGGACAGACAGGTTCATGCGGATGACAGGATCTCAGTACCTAAAGTAATTGCCCACAAGCAAACATGTCCTAAAATGCCTTGGCTCAGAATAATCAGTTTCTCACAATATTATTCAAATCTAGCTCCCTGACTGTGGCTGGTAAAGGATCAGACTGTCACTCAGCCTTCATATGGGCTCCTCCTCCTCACTAGAGAAGGAAAACAGAAATTGAACCATATATTTTTAAATGATCGATATCCAGAGCTAGGTTTGTTCTCAAAAACATTTGGACTTTTGACCTAGAATCAATCAAAACAAATATGTTATTTTCTAATCTGTTGCTTGTAAGCAGATGGCTACTTAATTGTAATTCACAGACACATCACTTTTTGTTTCTGCTGCCTGAATTTAACAAAAGCATCTTTATTTTTTCCTTATAAATAACACACTGGCCTTTATTTCAGGTATTTATTGTACCAAACTATCAGTAAATGGGCTTCCCTGGTAGCTCAGATGGTAAAGAATCAGCCTGCAATGCAGGAGAACCAGGTTCAATCCTGGGTTGGGAAGATCCCCTGGAGAAGGGAATGGCAACCCACTCCAGTATTCTTACCTGGACAGTCTCATGGACAGAGGAGCCTGGCGGGCTACAGTCCTCAGGGTAATAAAGAGTTGGACACGATTGAGTAAGCAACACTTTCACTGTTCATCAGTAAATACTTCAAGAAGAACTAAGATGTTCTTAAATCACTTAGAGATAAACTATAGAATAATTTCAGAGTCCTAAAGTGTTTTTTCCAACCAAAAAGTGGCACTCTCACAACATTATAATCCTTAGCAGGCACGAGACTTCGGTACTCTTCTTGAAGTTGAGACCTAGACTCTTGTCCTAGAATATTTCCGCTTGAGGTTCTGACACACAGCTGACTGTGTCAGTTTGGAAATGCCACAATTCTAATCGGCTTGCTTTAGTCACATAAAGAATTGTTCATCGTAAGTCAGAGATAAGGGCCAAATTATGTTTGGCCAGGATAGCTTTTTCCCAGCACCCTAGGGATGACCTCACTCCCCAGTGGCATGAGAGGTAGTCTTGTGTCTTTTTGGCGGTGGCAATATGTAAATGAGATAAGGTGAGCCTGTGACAGGTAAATCAAAATCTGTGCAGGATTGACTGCCTCCATTTGGGATTAATTTCGGAAGGACTATCTGGTCCCTTTAGAGAATCTTTTCAGGGAGAGTGTTCAGAGACTCATTTGATTATGGATGTCACTGCTGCTTCTGTGTATAAACCAGAAATCTGACAATCAAAGGGAAGGCTGGGGAGGGATGTGTCATCATTTAGAATTGGAAATAACAGCACTCGGCACACAGTGGAAGACAATGTGAGGGGAACAATCCTAACCAGACCAGTTACTGCGAATAAAATGAATGAGAAACTAAGGCTTCTTGGAGGGGGGTGTGGTACTTAGGACTCACAGCCTTGGTCCGATTTAGTAAAAATGTTCAAGAAATTCAGGATTCCCACAAATGATTAATTTCATACATTTCTTAAGAGTCTCAAGGGCGGGAAGATATTTACAAGCAGTGAGTAAGCTGGAAATAGCAGACAGGAAGCCTTTGGGGAAACACACTGTCTTGAAGGTAACTTTACTGGGGATAGACAACTTAGGGAGTAGGAAGTATTGGTTATCTATAACAAAGAGTGGGGTTTGTCAGCCACTGTGTTCATCAACTACAGTTCAACTATAGAATCTCTTCTGTATTATGTAAGATACAAAAGAATGGGGGAGAAAAAATAACAAAAAAGGAAATGAAAAATCTATGGTTGTTAAGGCAAAACTATAATCGTGCTTCATTTAAATATACTGTCAAATCCCTTCCTATGGATGCATTTAAGCCATAGATTGAAGAGTGTTTTGTGACAGATGTTGCAGACACATTAAAGGTAATTTCGTTTATTCAAATGTATAGAATATGCTGTCTGAATGAGTTTGGTTGGGAAACGCAAAGCAAAAGGAAACATAATTTTCATTTTAGCATTTCTGGATGTCTGGGTTTGCTCAATGTTTAAGCTGCAAAGAAAAATACTGTAACATGCTGCAATTCCCCTAAAAAGCACAATGACCAGACAGCTGACGGGAATGTCTGGTCTGTTTTAGCCGCCTCCTCTGCAAAATGGAGCGGCTCACACTAAAGAGATGTAGGGTGGAGCTGGTTGCCCTAATTCTGAAATAAACAATTTCAACAGGAATTTGGATAAAGTTTCCAAAGATCATTGATGTGGATATCTGACCTGAGGCCAGGAAAGCATCTGTGGTGTTAACCTCCTGCCAATGTTTGAAAGAAATTTTAAGTCTAGGAGAGTTCAACAATGTTTTAATTTTCCAATGGAAATACGGGATCATTGGTGAATTGGGAAAAACACCAGCAAGGCTCTTTCCCGTCAAGAACACACATAGGTGGTTTAAATCCCACATTAATGCCAAGATATGGCCTACAATGAGAATTACGTGGATGAATGTTCCTGTGATTGCCAATATTCTGGGCCAATGCCACTTCAAGTATGATTAAGAATTTAAACTAGAATCTCTAGGCTTCAGGCATTGAAATCAGTGTTTTAAAAAACTCTCCAAATGGTTCTGATGCCCCCTGATATTTGAGAAGTGCGCTCTATTAACTGCTATTATATAAGCCAGTGTTACAAACACTTGGGTCTTATTTATGCTGTTTCTCAATTATTTGTTTTAAACAAGTCCTGTGATAGGGCACGAGCCTTTGTGTAATAATTAGATTACATCCTGTTTAAAAATGCAAAGAGGTCAAGCCAGCATTTTTGATGAGCTGAAATGGGGCGATTATCTGAATAATTCAGGCCTCAGTCTGATGACCTGACATGCTTCTCTTTGATCAGTTTGTCTTGTGTTGGGGCACATTTAAGAATCCTTTCTGTTGGGAATCTTAGGGAGCCTTGAATTTGAAATCACAGAAATGTAAAAATAAAAGATAGAAAAAGTATTTGTTAACATAAGTGAAAAGAAAGGAAAATAAATATCACTTTCTTTTTCCCTCTTGTCCAATCTAGGTGTCTCAGGTCAGAATGTTTGCAGTCCAAACCGGTATATATAGGATGGATAACAAAAAGGTCCTACCATATAGCACAGGGAATTATATTCAATATCCCATGCTAAATCATAACGGAAAAGAATATGAAAAAGATCTTTATGTTCCTTCAAAAAACAATGTTTACAGCCTGTATTATGATCTTTTCCTATGGTCACTTATGCCAAACCATAGGACTTGTTAGTAGTAATCATTCAACACAATTTTAAAAAACATAATTTAAAGTGATTTGTCTTCTTTCTCATCTGCGTGCTTTCTGCCTCTCAGTGTTTAACATTTCTAGAATAAATATCTAGTGGGCTTTGTGTACACCAGACTCCTTTTTCAGCCCCTGTGAAGTGGCTTCCCAGGTGGCTCAGATGGTAAAGAATCAGCCTGAATGCGGGAGACCAGGGTTCGATCCCTGGGTTGGGAAGATCCCCTGGAGAAGAAAATGGCAGCCCACTCCAGTGTTCTTGCCTGGAGAACCCCCATGGACAGAGGAGCCTGGTGTGCTACAATCCATGGGGTCACAGAGAATCAGACATGACTGAGTGAGCACAAGTATAGAAAATGATATATGCATACACATACCATTCTAGTAGCAATGATGCTTTCATAATAAAAGTCTTAAAGGCATTTCACTTAACTTGGGAAACAGCTATGCAAATGTATTGCCCTGCGATATGAGTGTGTGACATTCCACATTACATATGTAGAGATGTCTCACCTTTTCATTTGTTGATTTTGCTGTGGGTTTTGTTTTGTCTGCAGGAGTGCTTGATGGGGTTTAAGAAGGTGCCTTGGGGAGAGAGAAAAAGAGGATTGGGAAAGATTTCCCCATCCTCAGAATCATCCTCAAATACATTGATGAATTTCCAACTTGGAGAGGGCAGTGTGTGCATGTGTGTGCGTGCGTGTGTGTGCGTGTGTGTCTGTGTGAAACCTAGAAAACTGTGGCAAGGCTGGTAGATATTGACTTTTACCTGAAGTATTTTGGAATAATCTCCAAAAATTGCTAGAGATTTGGGAGAATGTGGAAGCCAGGCTACCCCGAGGAACCCATGCTAGCCCCTATCCTTCCTTCCCTTCATTTTAAAAATACTTATTTAATTTTTGCCTGCATCAGTCTTAGTGGTGGCTCGTGGTCTCTATTTCAAGTGCATGGGCTCAGTAGTTGTGGCACATGGGCTTGGGTGCCCCACAGCAAGTGGCATCTTAGTTTCCCAGACCGGAGATCAAACCCCCGCAGCTCCCTACACTGAAGGTGGATTCTTAACCACTGGGCCACCAGGGAAGTCCCCTTCCTTCCCTTTATTATTCTCCACTTGCTTCTTTCAATATACTTCCCAAGAGGGTGAGGGTTATGCTTATACACACCTTTTGTGCAGTAGATACTCAAACAGTGTTTGGGAATTAATTATATATACTGGCACCATAAACTGTTCCGTACAATTTAAAAAATGGCTAACATTGACCAACTTTTATTTTATTTTTTTTCATTTATTTTTATTAATTGGAAGCTAATTACTTTACAATATTGTAGTGTAGTGTAACATTTTGCCATATGTATGGCAAAAACATTGACCAACTTTTAGAACTTAGATTGTTCACTCTGAAAGACTGAAATCACATCTGCTTGTTCAAACTGTCCATTTACAGCATCGTGGTGCTGTGTAGGTGAGGAATGCAATATATGCTTCATAAATACTAGTTGGAAAATGAGGAAAGAGCAAAATTCCAATTAAAAGTTACTTAGAAATGCTACTTTGAGATTAACAGTCAAAATGATTATGAAAAATCTTGTTCTCACAAGGGGCAGTTCAGTTTCAAAACCATGGATTTGCTCATGTATATGTACATTTATTAGTATATTCAGTCATTACATCCTTAGAGATGAGATCTGAAATTCACTTGAAGTCAAAAGTTATACTAAAGTCACCATAGCATATTTATGAAAATTATTAAAATAAAAAGTATCTGTGTATTCAAATGTACCAGTGGTCCTCACCAAGGGGCTATTCTGCAGTGGCTAGGAGGGACATTTGGTAATGACTGGAGACATTTTTAGTTGTCAGACTGGGGGCCGCTGACACCTTGCATGTACAGGCCATGGATGTTGCTGAATACCCTATGGCAAACGGGACAGTTTGCCCCAACAGTGAATTATCCAGCCAAAACATTAGTGCTAGGGTTCAGACATCCGTACACAAATATATATTCATAAGCTCTATTTACACAAAATGAGAAAGACTTCAAATTGCAGTAGTCAGAATATGGCATAAAACATATATCTACTCACTGGTCCTACAGCTGACAGCAGCTCTTAGACTATACACGGAGATTAACCACAACTCCTAGATTGTACACTGAGACTATATTTAAGACATAAACCAGTTTCTTCAAACCTAACCCTAATCCTAACTTGACATTTAAATCAATTGCCCAAATTCTATGCTTTATCAATAAAAGGAAGCAGAATTATCATTTGACTTTATATTATGCAACTTTATAGTGTCTATATGGTTATTTTTTTTTAGTTTAAATTTATATTCCTATTCACTTTTGAAACACAGCTAATTAGAGCTAGGTTTCTCTTCTCTAAGTTTAGACAAATTAGATTTCATTGGTACATTTGGACTGCTACCTAAGATTGTATACTTGTGGGCTTGGGGTATCATGTTTAGAAGTAGGGTGATTTCCATTGTTACAAAGTAAATTTAGAAGAGTTTTGTACATTATTTATCTAAAGAAAGTATGTCTATTAACTATAAAAATAAGGGTTTTTTTTTCTTACAGCCTTATAAATATTAATTTCATGTTATTTTTTTGATTTAGTTGCATTAATTGGAAATGTTTTATTGAAATATGCAATATTAAAAGTCACAAAGACACATGTACTTCAGTGTTCATTGTAGCACTATTTACAATAGCTAGGATGTGAAAGCAACCTGGATGTCCATCAATAGATGAATGGATGAGGAAGTAGTGGTACATACATATTAATACAATAGAATATTCAGTTCAGTTCAGTCGCCCAGTCGTGTCCAACTCTTTGCAACCCCATGAATTGCAGCACGCCAGGCCTCCCTACTCAGCCATGAAAAGGAACTAAATGGAGTGAGTAGTAGTGATGTGGAGGAACCTAGAGCCTGTCATACAGAGTGAAGTAAGTCAGAGAGAGAAAAACAAATACTGTATATTAGCACATATATATGGACTCTAGAAAAATGGTGCTGACGAGCCTATTGGAAGGCCAGACGAGAGGTGCAGGTGTGGAGGATGGACGTGTGGACACGGGGGACAGACGGAGAGGGCAGCACTGGCGTGTACCCACCACCACGTGTACCGATAGAAGCCAGTGGGAAGCCGCTGCCTGGCACAGGGGCTCGGCTCGGGGCTCTGTGATGGCCTAGAGGGTGGTCACGGTGGGAGGAGGCGTAGGACGGAGGAGATGTGTGTATACACGTGGCTGACTAACTCTGTTATACAGCATAAATTATCATAACACTGTGAAGCAATTATACTCCAAGAAAGTCACTAAAGCCAATTTCATTCTAATCATGAAGGCCCCTTTAATAGATCCTAATTATACACTGTGACTATTCAATAGGGAACAGTTATTGGTTAAGTGACTATACAATAGTGTCATTTTGAATGAGAATTAAAATAAATATGTCACATAGAAGTATTTCTTACCAAAGCAGGTACATAGTATAATAGTATTCTCAGCCATCCTTTTTTGAGTCCTTCAGAGTGCTGTTTTTAAAACTAAATAAATCTGTTTAGCAGGTATTTGATGTTTTTAACAAACTTCTTTAGATCAAGCACAATGGCTTTTAAATACATTACAGTATTGAGGGAGAGTTGACATTCTGAAGACCTTGGGGCCCAAGGGTCAAATGGTTTTGTTCACTGAATGTTAGTAGAACAATTCATTCTTTTATCATTAAACTCCTACACCTGGTTAAAACTATAAAAGGAATTTTGTCATGCAGGTGGGCTACTATATTCTTTTCATATTTCTACTTAGAGAGATTATAGTTGCTGGGCCAATGGAAATATTAAGTGCACACAGAAGGATCCTAGAACCTCCTCGGAGGGTTTTAAGCTTCTGCAGCTTGAGGATGAATCTGTGTTCATCACATCCCATTCCAACCATGAGATCAATGTTTAGTTCTCAGCGAGGGTAACCACCACACAAACTTAAGCACCATAAAATCCCATGTGGTGTCGGGTAGATGATGGGAAGGAATCGCATAATCTGTGTGGGAGAACTCGGTGGACAACGTAAGGCCTTCATCTTCATTTGCAGGGCCCCTGTGTATACACCTTCCAGTACCCAGGTCTACTGTATAGTTCCAAAGTCAGTTCTAAGAGATTTATAAGCTGGATATGTATATGGAATGGATAAACAACAAGGTCCCACTGCATAGCACAGAGAACCATATTCTGTATCCTATGATAAACCATCATGTAAAAGACTATTTTAAAAATATGTATGTGTGTAACTGAATCACTTTGTTCTATAGCAGAAATTAACACAACATTGTCGATCAACTATACTTCAATAAAAAAGAAGATACATGAGCAGCAAAATTATGCAAAAGGCTGCAAAGTATTAAGAAATAAATTAAACAAAAAGAGATTTGAGAAATATAAAAATAAGGACCACTAAGCTATGGCACTTATCTAGTGAATGGGTTAATCACATTATATTTCACCATCTTCCCTACGAAGTAACAAAACTCCTGATATCTACTTACTATATATATTACATAACAGGAAATTACAGTATCGATATAGTGAACAGCTCCCAACCATCTTCCCACCTTAAAGAACAAAAACTCAAATACACATATCACTTTCAAGATGAGCAGAGCCAATTTCCTTTCATTTTTGTTTCAAGAGAAGATAACAAGGAGACTCACTCTTCTTTACCAAAGTATGCCGCCTAGATTGCATGTTTCCAGCTGAGTCAGCACCTTGAAAAACCTTGTCTTACAGCAGAAATGTCACATGTCTAGGACACCGGCACTGATAGGCCATGGCTGCCGTAGGTTATGTCGGAGGAGTATAAGGGTAGATTGTTGTTCTGTAGTCGCTAAGTCGTGTCTGACTCTTTGTGACCCCATGCACTGTAGCCTGTCAGGCTTCTCTGTCCCTGGGATTTTCCAGACAAGAATACTGGAGTGGGTTGCCATACCCTCATGCTTTCCTCCAGGAGTCTTCCTGACCCAGGGATCAAACCATGTCTCCTGCATTGCAGGTGGATTCTTCACCTCTGAGCTGCCAGGGTGGCTACAGAAGGGGGATAGAATGATGCAATGATGAGATCAAATAGTTTCCATTCCAGCTTGTCTCATCCACACTGAATGAGCAGGATGGTCACCCCTGAGGTTGTGCCTTCCTTCTCATTTCCACATTTTATCTCCAAAAGAAGGCCCCCTGCAGATTGATCCAAGATGGCCCTGTGAGCTTGGTACACATGCTCTACTAAGATCCCATGGTTTTCAATTTGCATTTCCAGTCTAACTCCCTAAGACCATCCGCATGAAGCCTCTTCTTCATCGCACTGAATTCCTTCCTCAGCTTTCTCTGATCCACCTTGCTGTCCAATTCTTGGTGTCTTTGCCTGGGTGTCTACAGCAGGATTGCACATGTGCACTAACATTCTCATCAAATGCTACATTTTACGGAAAACCTCCTGTGTCTGACCCAGGGTGTTGGTCACTTGCTCCTCTCTTGTCTCCTAGCTTTTGGCAGACACCTGATTGGGATTATACTTATTATTCCCCTGAATTCTAAGTTCATTGCGCAATTCGTGATACTTTTTTATCTTCTAGAGGTTTCAGAGTCTAGCACCGCGTCTGTCATGAAATGGATCAGAACGGTGCTGAATGGGTAACTGCGCGAAGGGCACTTACACATCTGCCAGGGCTGCCAGGACTTTAAAAATGTTACGGCAACTCTGCGTTCTAACTGGACAAGGGGATTCAGTTGAAATCACAAAAGCACTGTCTTGATTGAATAGCAGGATGGTCTTAAATATCCAGTCATTCAATTGCTCTGCTTTCCTTTAAAAATTGCCCATGTCTGACCACTGTCAGCTGGACAATGTTGCCATGTACCAAGAGAATTTCTGGGTTTGTAATTCTAAGGGCCTCACCCCACCCAAGAAACTCTCAAGTTGGATCCAATGCACAATTCCCATTTTATGTAAGAAGTACAAAGGACCCAATCAAATGCTGCAAAATTTCCTTTATATATCACAATATACGCTTTTTCTTAAAATGAGGGCTTTCCCATGACACACACTATTTTAATAGCCATATATCTGCCTAAGATTCTTGTCAAAGTTTGCTATGTGAAGAAGAAATACATTATTCACTCATACAGCCATCACTTTGTATACCTCCAAGTAGATTTTCAACGTACAGAAAGTTTAAAATAGCATATCAGAAGCAGGATTCTGGGCCAGTCTTCTTCCGAACGATAAGGCAAGTAGAATTCCCAGAGGCAGTCTGAATATTTATGGGCAGCATCTTTTGTCTGGTAAAATGTTTGTCTTACTTTAACTAGCGCTCCAGATTGTGAGCTGTCATAAAACTTCTCATTAAAAACTTCTCTTTGCTGACAAGTATGCTGAAAAACCCTGCTTGCAAATCATTTCCAAGGCCTTGCAGGAGCCTATTGGTGAAGGGACCTGGGAAATCATTTCTTAAACCATGGGGGTGATCAAGAAGCAAAGCTGTCTGTTACCCTACTCATGGCCAATGTTTGTAGCATAAATTACTGAAATATATCACAAGGCCCCTTGATTCTGGCTGTTACTAAGAAAGCCTGATATTCCTTGTTCTGCAATTTGTTACAAAATGTACTTTATCTTTTGGTTCCTCGGAGGATATTTCTGAGCCATGTGTTTTCTCCTTTAAGACTTCTCTAGGAATTTGCCTGGTTAAAGCTGCCAACTCAACGAGACCTAAGATACAGGTATGAAGCCATGACCCTATTTGAAAATGAATTCGCTTTCTATCAGTACTATTATCACTAACATGTCTCGAACTCCGTATATACCCTATTGATAAACTGTTTTGTAACCCAATGCTGACATAAAATACATCCTGGTGGAATGGCCATATCCTAAGTTAAAAAAAAAGTTACATGTTAGCATCCAACCAAGATATATTCTGAGGTGTATGTGATGTTAATTAATGTACATCAAGTTGTCCAGTAGATGAGATGAAAACCAACTTTATGTTTCTATTCTTCAGTGTTCTATTTTATTTGTAGAATTTTTGTTAGAAATTTAATTATACTTACATTTTATTGCCATTTCCCCTAGACAGGAGTACTATAGCAGTAAGTGTGACTTTTTTCTTTATTTAATAGAATTGTCTTAACTTCTCTGGGATCTTATTCTTCATAGTGTGGTCCGGATAAAAGAATCTTAATCTTTTAAGATTCTGGGTAAAAGAATCTGGAATCGTAATGCAGCATGTCTGGTCCAGCCCCAGTCCCACTGAATCAGAATCTGCAGTTCAATAAAGTTTCCAGGTAAGTCATATTCAGGGTCAAGTGTGAAAGACTTTGCTCTATTTTTTTAAACCTGCCATGGCTCTAGCTGAGTAATTATTCTGTCGCATTGCTTATAAAGAGATTCTTCTTCTGTTTCTTCATCGTTTTGTTAATTCCCTTTTTGGCTCCTATTTGAGGATTGTGCAGCTTCAAACAGTCTTGTAATGTGAATATACCTCCTGCAAATATGTTATAACCACAGTCAGTAACATTTAGTTCCGTTCCTCAATAGTCTCCAGAGGGTTTCTGACTTCCTCCATAAAAATCTCGTTTCCAAGAATAATGTCCTTTCTTTTCTTATGACATATTTTCATGGCAACCCTCAAACTGAAACCTCCATTTCTCTGCAAATAATATCTTGTCCTTTGATGACTTTGAAATGGCCATTGCAGGCAAGTGTTGGATGAGATGCTTAAATGCCTTATGAAAAATTGAGAGTCAGCATCTATGTACACACCACAACTACATACAAGGTGTTGGATGTTAGAAGTAAAATTCAAAAATATTACTACTTGCTAGGCCCTTATGGAATTAGTCAAAAGTGCTAAAGGTAGTTTTAAAATGAAAGTTCTTAAAGTTCTCTGTTGTCTTGGCCATTTTTCCCTGAGCTGTTAACCCAAATTTTCACCTGCTCATGGAACCTAGAATCTCAGGCACCTTAAAAACTACCACGTCCCATTTTGAACATTTTCTTTCTCCTTCTATCCTCAGAGCATGGTCTCTCCCCTCTGTTGGACTCTTGGATTAATATGGAAAAGTCAAGCCATCCTTGCCTTCTCCTCCTCACACATCACAGCCCCACTGTCAGATCTCGGATCACGAATGTCTCCTGGCCCTCTCTGCTGTTCCCTGCTGCGAGCTGTGTTATCTCGCACTAGGTTAATCCAACTGCTTCCTGTGGGGCCTCAGTCAGTCGTGACTGGAGACGTTTTCTTTAGTTACATTTGCTTGTTTGGGGCTGTGCGGGGTCTTCACTGCTGCGTCAGGCTTTCTCCGGTTGCCGGGGGCAGGGGCTGCTCTCCAGGTGCGGGGCGCAGGCTCCTCGGTACAGCGGCTTCTCCTGTGAAGCTCAGGCTCCAGGGCATGCAGGCTTCGGGAGTTTTTGCTCACAGGCCGAGCTGCCCTGCAGCCAAGTGGGATCTTCGTTCCCAGACCAGGGATCGAACCCATGTCCTTTGCATTGACAGGTGGGATTTTAACCATAGGACCATCAGTGAAGTCCTGGAGACATTTGTTTTCTACTACTCTCTCAGCATATTATTAATATTAGTTTCCCCCAAAGTGAATCCTGCCTTTTCAATTTAGGATTAAAAAAAAAAACAACAAAACAACAAAAAACCCTACATTTTCCACTAGGCTCCCTTACTCTAAGATGTAAATACATGACTTGAGTTAGCCAGAAGCACTAGTGAAGGACTTAGGTCTTTAAAAAAAGTTCATTTACTTGACCATGTTGAGTCTTGGTTGCATCACGCTGGCTTCTCTCTAGTTGTGGTACATGGGTCTAGTTGCCCAACAATGTATGGGATCTTAGTTCCCCAACCAGGGGTTGGATCTGCATCCCATGCATTAGAATTCTTAACCACTGGACCACCAGAGAAGGGCCAATACATGTCCATTTTAAAGCACTATACAACAAACCACTCTAAAACTCAGTGACTTAAAATTATCATTCATTGTCAAGGCCCCGTGGGTTGGCCGTGACCTGGCTGGACACAGCTCTGGCCGCTCTGCTTGATGCAGGGCTCCAGGTCTGGGTCAGACCTACTAGTTTCTCATTCCCCTGGAGCCTGCAGGATGGCTGGGATGTGTTCTTCTCATGCTGATAACGGGGGCACAACAGAGCAAGCCCAATTACAGAAAAGTATTTCAAGTTTTGGCCTGTGTCCCAAGACTTAGATATTGAAGATGATTCCGAATGAGATGTGGACAGGGTTTGTGGCATCCGTTTTGCAGTCCAGTGGGGGCAGAAGCAAGGTTTGGGGCAATGCGGTTTGGGGGGTTAATGGCAGTAGCACCCTGCTGGGTCATGTAACGAGTGCTCTAGAAATATATTATCTGCTAATTGTCAGCATTTGTTATCAGACTAATTTATAGTCAAGATTTTTCTTTCTATAGCATCTTTGTCTAGGAAATAAAAACATGTTAATTTATTTGTGCTTAATTATTTATGACCATAGATGGGGTAAGAAAATAAACTCATATCATTCTTTTAAAAATAGTTCACCAAGTTTTTTGTTTTATTATTTTCTACTGTTCCCTGAAGGAAAACAAATATGACTTTATATCTACTAACTGGTATTCAAATTTTGACATGTTTATCATCTTAGGGCCCTGCTGATATACCATCTTTGTATGACTTTTCAAAACTTCTGTAAAAGATAACATGGGACTGCAAATACATCAAAGTAAACTTACTGCAAGAATGCTCTTTTTGACCCCCAGCTAAAATTATACTGTTGTATTAAACTTATTCAAGAGAAAACATTCAGAACCAGTTTTTCCTCCCAGATTTACTCCCACCTTTGTCTGTTGGCACGCCTTCCTTTTCTTGTAGGTTAGATGGGCAATAGGCGGGGAAACAAATGTTCAGCAAAATCAGGCAATTTGACTACTCAGGGGTTTTCAACATATACTTTTGCTTTATTTCACGCAGGAGCAGCCCGGAAGCCATCTGCCCACCAACAACTCGAACCTTCATTCCCACTACGGAGGCAGAGCCCCCACCTCATCACCCAAAGGCAATCTTCAAAGGGACCTTGTTTTTGCTCATTCCCGTCATGACAGATGTTTTCTATCATCCACCTCCACATGCGAACTCATCTGCGAGGGTCTGCCCACCCACCCCCTCTCTCTGCAGCCAGCTGTGGAAATAGCCCCAGTGTTGTCTGTGGCAATGCTCATTCCGTTCTTCTGACCTCACTGAAGACCACATCCAAGAGCAGGAAAAACAAAGAGTCCTGATAACTTCCTTCAAAACATTTCCAGGGCAGGAGGTAGGCCAGCCTGAGACAAGAGCCCTTTACAAGGCATGTAACAAAAGAGAGGCGAGCTTATTGGAAACACTCAAATGTCACCCAGTGAGCCAATTGGGGTAATCCCCAGATTAAGGAAAAATGAAGTAACAGCATCTGTGGCCATGATTCAGCTGAAAACATCTGGTTGACTCAGAACCACTTCAATTAGCCTGGGTACATATCAGTCAATCATTCCTTTCCTTTGATTGTATAAAGTTCCCACAAGGACATGTTTATACCCCAACCCATCCAAGTCTTTGAAATACTGTGTAAAGACTAAAACATTTCTTCAATGAATACACAATGAACTTGAACTGCTCTGTGGCAGAGTTACACCCTGATATTAGAATATATTTTAGGAACAAAAATTAATATGCATAAGAAGACATCTGTCTTGGATTGCTTGAAATCAATGAAGCAAAGTTTTCAGTGTAAGAATCACATCACTTCCTGATATTGAGGGGGCCCCCTAAATTATATTATATATGCCAAAGTGTCTGCCGTGTCAGAGCCTTAATAACTTTTTTGGAAGATATTTTGGTGATATTTAGAGTTTAGCAATGAGAACATTAATTAAGTGATTCATCCACTAATACTTACCGAGGTACTGTGATATCTTGCCTTGAAAAACCTTAAGAGTCTAGTAGCTAAATAACTTTAATCAAATATAAGGCAAACAAGTTTCAAAAAGGTAATGCAGACAAAGTGATGAAGGACATCACAATTTCCCAGAGAGGTGAGCATCGCTGGGGATACCATGCCAATTTCACACCATGTCCATTTCGGTCTTCACTCTGCCTGTAATGTTGGCTGACTGACTGCTAACACTCAAGTCCTGGGGTCACAGGTGAGGCCCAGGACATGTGTCTCCCCTGTAAGCTAAGGCGCTACCCAGGTTGAACAAGCCTGGAGGCTTTCTTACAGCAGGAGGCCGTGGGTCCCCAGGAAACAGCCCGAGATCCCCCAGTGCCAGGCTGAAGAACAGCATGTGAGGAGGAAACAGCTCTGAAGAATAAGACAGGATTATAGATTGGACACACAGTAGGTTGTGTCTAAAAGTAGCTCAATGTTTATGTTAATCATCAGGATCAAAAATGCCATGATAGGCAGAGGTTTCTAGGGATGGACGGCTCGTCTCTGAAGGAGAGCTGGTGGTAATTACAGATGTGCTCATTTCTGCTGCCAATCACAGCTTACTTAGCTCTCTCACTAACGTCAGCTGTCAATCCACTTGTCCATTGACTGGTAATGTTGTGTACTGTATTGGGTCATTCCGCCTAAGAATTTTGCCTGCACCCCAGAAACAACCATTCAGTTAATAGCTTCTTAGTGTTTGCATGGTAATGAAATAGCAAGTGTGGTGACTCCATGCATTCTGTGTTGCTACCTATTCGGACTATGGTGGGCATTTTATAAAATTTTATACACATGTACTTATAATTCCATGGTTTTCACATAGGATGGGCCTAACAAATATCAATATCCAGTGGACTAGGTATAAGTAAATATTTTTTTTAAGGACATATAAACTTCAAACTTGATGAAAAATCATCAAATTCATTGGTTCATAATAGTTTCTGTGTTTTTTAAAACAACCATTTCTCTGACAAAATATTCATTTCAGGACTTTACGACTCAGGAAATCAAGGATGAAAGTTAAAAATTGTATTCCAAGAATGTATCCAGGTAAGATGAAATGATTTTACCATATACCATGTGGTATGGCTCTATTGTGGACTCAGATGGGTAAAATATTTTACTAAGGATATTTTGGGGATGAAGCTAGTCTGCAAGAATCTCAGAAAAGGACAGAGAACTGTTTTGAACTCACCATATTCTTTTTGAAAACAACAGCAAAATGCAGTGCTTAATTTGGCTCTCTTTTATCACCTAAGCTGTGAACACCAGTAATCATTTTTGCTAATTTACTCATGTCATAATAATTCAAAAGCCAAAGTAGAAGTGCGCCTCCTCAGACACAGAAGAGTAAGAGAGGTACTGATGCATTTCAGATGCCAAACTTACCAGCAAAAAGCTAATGACAGTTCAATTTCTTTCCTTCTTTCTCTCTCTCCCCTCCACCCGCTTTTTTTTGTTGTTGTTGTCTTATTTACTTTTGGGGGGTCTGGTTTGATTTTTAACCTATGTGGCTAATTTTTAGCAGATCAATGAAAATCTTGCTTTGTATTACTGCTATGCATGATCTAATTCATGAAGCAGACCTCCAGAGTGGGACATTTTCTATACAGGGTTTTTTTTTGTTTTTGTTTTTAAAGTCCATAATGAAAGAACCAAGCTTTCTGAGGTGTGCTAGGCCTAACAGTCTAAAATCACATCAAATCAAATTAGTCCATGGTCTTTTTCTTAGAATCTATGAGTAGGAGATTCAAGGAGGTCAAAGGGTGAAAAATGTGAGAACAAAGCTCATAAATACAGTTTCAGATACGCTGATGAGCCACACAGCTTAAGAGAAGCCGGTGCAGCTGTCTCAGGCGGCGACTTGGCCTGCGAGGCTGGGCCTGCATGGAGTCTTCTAGAATACCTGCAGCTCTGTGGAAGTGCTGGGCCCTGAATCTGTTCTGGGAGGGATCCCATAAGCCTGCTCCACGGAGGCAACCATGGTGCTAAGGTAAAATTACATCCCAAACCTGCATACTGCGATCATAATTACTAAGAGACAGGGAATTACAATGAAAATGCAGGGGGAACAGTTGAGAAAAATGAAGGTGGAACTTGCACCTGTAGAAATCATTGATGCCATCAGCTTGCCGGCAAGCGTTATACTTGAGTAGGAGGGTGTATATACTCGTATATCCTGTGATAGTTTGTACGAATGAACTGTGAGAGCTGCCTCTCCCACCTCCTCCATGGAACCTTCCTTCTTTTTTCCCTGTTTGAGAAAAGTTTGTCTTCCTCTGGCTCTCTATTATACCTATTCCTGACTTCCTGGAAGAAACTGCCATCTTCTTGCAAAACCAGTATTGATTTTCTCTCCCCGAAGGAGTGGGCTGGTACCCATCTTTGTCTGTAATCTGCAGTGAGTCAGAAAAATGTCAGTGAAACTCCCTGAATTTGCTTCCATAGTTTTAAAATATTTGTGTCTGGCAAATTATTCTCAATGCCATTACATGCTGCTGCTGCTAAGTCGCTTCAGTCGTGTCCAACTCTGTGCGACCCCATAGACGGCAGCCCACCAGGCTCCCCTGTCCCTGGGATTCTCCAGGCAAGAACACTGGAGTGGGTTGCCATTTCCTTCTCCAATGCATGAAAGTGAAAAGTGAAAGTGAAGTCGCTCAGTCGTGTGTGACTCTTACTGACCCCATGGACTGCAGCCCACCAGGCTCCTCCATCCATGGGATTTTCCAGGCAAGAGGACTGGAGTGGGGTGCCATTGCCTTCTCCGGCCATTACATGAATGTAGAATTTTTAGCAAAACCTCCTAAGTCATTTTAAAAATGAGTTAGGAAAAAACTGTTAAAAAAATATAGGAAACAGTCCATGTTTATTAATAACTATTTTTCTCATTAAAAAAATAAAATATGAGGGACTTCCCTGATGGCCCAGTGGTTAGGACTCTGTGCTTCCACTGCAGGGGGCATAGGTTTGGTCCCTGGTCAGGGAACTAAGATCCCATAAGCCATGCAGTGTGGTCAAAAAAAGAAAAAAAAAAGTGAGCTTATATGAAAAGACGAAAAAACAAGGATTTTCTTTTTTGGTTTTATGTTTAATGATTTACTATTTTTGCTTTATGAAAAGGACACTAACACTCAGAATTTCTTGATATTTTTGAATTAATATGTGGGGTTTTGAAAAAAGTAAGCATCCAGACTTCAAAACAAAATTAAATAAAAATTATTATACAATTCTCAAGTTACTTATGGTGCTTCAGTAATAAACTATCTTAGGGGTGGAAAAATTGTAAAGAATTTTAGTATATAGTTTCAGACAGTGATCTAGTTAATAGAGGCTTAAAGAAAATGTGGCAATATATTTTGTTGGTATTTTGCTTTTATAAAATTTTCTCTATTATGTGCTTTATCTAATTCACCTCTTTTAAAATGCAAGAAGTGAATTTAAATTGATAAGTTGAGGAATATACTATATTTATAATATTAATATGCTGCTGCTAAGTCACGTCAGTCGTGTCCGACTCTGTGCGATCCCATAGACGGCAGCCCATGAGCCATTTCCAATGATTATACAGACTAACATTAAGATAAACTTACTTCAGATGTATGATCTAGCATTGTATAATTCTGAGAAAAAAAGAACTACATAATGATACTATGAATTTGGATAAAGGTGTCTGTCAAAATAAAAGTTTTTAACTAAATTAAATTCTTTTTTTCTTAAAATGTAATGATGGGACCACTAAAAGATTCTAAATTTTTTACTTATGCTAATCTATTTGGCATTAATGGATATAATAACTAATATTTTGTAATCTATATAGCTGCTGCTAAGTAGCTTCAGTCGTGTCCAACTCTGTGTGACCCCATAGACGGCAGCCCACCAGGCTCCCCCATCCCTGGGATTCTCCAGGCAAGAACACCGGAGTGGGTTGCCACTTCCTTCTCCAATGCATGGAAGTGAAAAGTGAAAGTGAAGTCGCTTAGTCGTGTCCGACTCTGTGTGACCCCATGGACTGCAGCCCACCAGGCTCCTCCGTCCATGGGATTTTCCAGGCAAGAGTACTGGAGTGGGGTGCCATTGCCTTCTCCAAATCTACATAGAGAAGGACCCAATCATAATTTTTTGATTAATCTGTCAACTTGATTTACTTTGGGTTAAATTATATAGCTTGAAATACAAAAATGTAATGAAGAATCAAGCTAGATGTAATGAAATAGAATTGATGTTAACTGGATTGAAACAGCTGTGCCAGCACCTTGTGTGACATTAGAAAAGTCAATTAACCTCTCTGAGCCTCACCTCCCTCATGCATGAAAACACCATTCTATAATATTCAGGCTTATATTTTGTTATAATATATAATATCATAAAACAATTTCATAAAAAGACAGAGCAAAGGGCTTCTATGGGAACTTGACAGGTGGGGCGTTATTCCACAGATTGGAAATTCTAAATTCAAGGACCAATGCTTGTTGATGCCTTGAATTCTCTAAGGAGTTAAACTTTTCATTTATGTAGTGATAGAAAGAAACACACATGCCCAAGACTACTGATAACCTCACCCACACTAAGATACTGACAACCAAATCAATCTATTCAGAAGAGGCGTGGGGAGGAGTACGCACTCTATTAAACAGACACCCTATTAAATGGTGTAGTTGGCCTGAAAGGCTATGTTCTGCTTCTTATGACCCCTCTCCCGGCTTCTACCAGACACACAGACACATACACACACAGAGTAAGTCAGGGCTCACTGATAAGACACAACCATAATCTCGTAAATCTTTAACAGAATTTATGGCTGGCTTATTTTAATGTTCCTTTAAGATACTCATTTGATGACTTTCTTCCCCGACACACCCTGAGTTTCAGGGAGGCAGGGACCACATTTGTTCAGCATGCATTGTGGACGTGAACCTCGAACAGCAAACAGTGTCTGGCACATAGTCAGTTCTTTACAAATATTGTTTCAGTAAAAAAGTGAAAGAGAGAAAGAGCGAGTTTTTCAAATATTGAAGTGTCTTGAGGAAAGGGTATTATGGTGGGGTTGTGAGGGGGTGTTGAAATAAATGGCTGAGATTCCCAAAGATAAAGTATACCTTTTCGATAACTTTACCAAAAACTGGATGGATGTGAGAGTTGAACCATAAAGAAGGCTGAGCACCGAAAGAACTGCTGCTTCTGAACTGTGGTGTTGGAGAAGACTAAGAGGTTGCTTAGCATATTCTTTGTTACTTAATTAACTTTTTCCTGCTAGAATGCATATTTTATTAGGGAAGAAATCTCTTTTGGGTTCAGTTCTGCATTCCAAGTGCCTAGCACAGCAGACATCTGATAAATGTCTGTTGAATGAATGAATAGACACATGAATGGATAAAGGATTCTCATTTGATTTTTCCAATAAGTTTACTGCCTTAAGAGAAAATTAGCATCTTTAGTGCTATGAAAGGAAAGAAAAGCATAAGGAATATCTATTTTTTCACTGTTGTTATTCTTCCAAGATACAGGCAATAGAGGTTTTCTTGATTCTACTGGAAATATTCCAAAAGTTAATTACACAGTAATTATAATTTGAAGCTCTTGAACCTCCGATGGAGGATTCTTAAATACCAAGAGATTAATAAAATTTAAAACATATTTTCTTCCCTGAAGGAATCTCCTTAATTTTCAAATGTACAATATTTTCATGGAAATATAACCCACCTGTTTTTGATTCATTTACACTTGTAGTATTCTAACACAGTTTTAGTTAGATATGTGACAATTCAAAGCCCACTTTAAGATAAAGACACGCTTATCCTGTTGTGTTGTTCAGTCGCTCAGTCATGTCCAAATCTTTTCCAACACCACAGTTCAAAAGCATCAGTTGTTCGGTACTCAGCCTTCTTTATGGTCAAACTCTCGCATTCATACATGACCACGGGAAAAAACCATAGCTTTGACTACATGGACATTTGTTGGCAAGGTGATATCTCTGTTTTTTAATATGCTGTCTAGGTTTGTCGTTGGCGAAGGCAGTGGTACCCCACTCCAGTACTCTTGCCTGGAAAATCCCATGGACGGAGGAGCCTGGTAGGCTGCAGTCCATGGGGTCGCAAAGAGTTGGACACAACTGAGCGACTTCACTTTCACTGTTCACTTTCATGCACTGGAGAAGGAAATGACAACCCACTCCAGTGTTCTTGCCTGGGGAACCCCAGGGACGGGGGAGCCTGGTGGGCTGCCGTCTATGGGGTCGCACAGAGTCGGACACGACTGAAGTGACTTAGCAGCAGCAGCAGCAGCAGTTTTGTCATAGCTTTTCTTCCAAGCAGCAAGTGTCTTTTAATTTCACGGCTGCAATCACCATCTGCATTGATTTTGGAGCCCAAGAAAATAAAGTCTGTCACTGTTTCCATTGTTTTCCCATCAATTTGCCATGAAGTGATGGGACTGGATGCCATGATTTTCGTTTTTTGAATGTTGAGTCTTAAGCCAGCTTTTTCACTCTCCTCTTTCACTTTCATCAAGAGGCTCTTTAGTTCCTCTTTCCTTTCTGCCAAAAGGCGGGTGTTATCTGCATATCTGAGGTTATTGATATTTCTCCAGGCAATCTTGATTCCAATCTTGGAATCAAGAAATCAATCAATCTTGGAGTCAAGACTGCTTATCCTGAGCAACCATTAAACAAGTTTTCAAAGAAAGCAATACAAAGAATATCAGGTTCAAGAGTCACAATTTTTGAGAAAGTTCAATCATTTAAAATGAAAAAAAAAAAAAACAAAGCATATATGCTCACTAATGGGTAATCATAAGAGTTTAGTAAACTTAAAATATACCTTAAACAGAAGTGTGGTGAGATTTAGTAATTGTTGATGAATTTAAACTGTATCAGATCAAAAGTAAATGGAGACAGAAAGAAAAAGATCAAAGAGTAAAAGAATATACATAAAAGCAGGACTTTCCTTCTTATGTAATTTTTACTCTGCTAAGAAATCAGTGCTGTGACAATTTATTTCATTTCCTTGGACAGTTGCAGGAAGAAATTGTGTCAGCCAGAACATTTCTCATCCTATGCCTGGCTGTGTGCAATAGAAGTGGACATGAGCAAATGACTGAACCATTTCTGATTTACGTGGTACTTTCTATTTAACTTCATAAGAAAGGGTGATTACAACTAACGACAGCCTTGCTGAAGCAGGCAAATCAGAATCATGAAGTGCTGGGGATACAGTCTAATCCATTGCAAAAGACTGAAGCTGCATGTTTTTGCATTAGCTGTTTGTTCCAGACTTTCTCAAGAGTTGAGAGCCTCGTGTTTTACTGTTGTTCTTATTAGAATTACAAAAGGAAAAAAAAAGATGACAAAATCTTAGACACGGGTTCAGATGTCAGTAATTAGATGGTACAGATGAAAGGTTTATATGTGAAACGTTTAATCCTGTTGTATTACACACAGCATTCCACCAAAGGGCCCTCCTGCTGATTGGCTGCCAATGAATCATCACTCTTGCCAATTTCAGACTGAATCTGATTTTGAGAAAAAGATGTGCAGGAAAGTTAAATCTTTGAGCCACAATCCAATTTGTAAACACATGTCAAGTGATATGGACATATGCTAGGGATTCTTAAATGTTCTTTGAACTTTCTGCTCTTTAAAATGTCAAACAGGGAGAAGAGAAAAGCCCAAGGAATAGCATGTATGAAATCCTCACGGCATGGAAAAAGCCCACAGGAAAATATGATGTTCTTCAACAATTTAGCTCTCATGTCTCCCTTCTGTAGCCTTTCAAGTTGGCCATTTGAAATGCTGGAATTATTGAGTCATACTTTTAGGATCAGTAAAAGTGGTTCTTATTACCAGCATCAAGCACAATGTCAGAGAAAACTACAGCTGAAAGCCCACAGTGCCAAGGATAGGATAATCCAGAAAAGCCTGAATTAATCCATTCTTGTCAAAAAACAAAGGAAATGAAACGTTTTCAGGAACACGAACAAAGGTCATCCTATGCTAAAAGTAAATAATGGTAATGGTTTAGAGATTACCTACCATTTCCAATGGTAGTGGTTTAGAGACTTTCTATGTTCATGATGACTAACTATGAGATAAATACATCTAAATACACAGAGGTCTCTTTGGATATTTGACAATGGGGTTGATTGCTCCCTTGGTTTGTGCCAGGCAGGGGAGTACTGTTACGCTTTTCAAATTTTACAGATCTTCCTCATGCCTGATTGGTGACTACAGAGGAAAGGTTATTTAATGAAAAATGTCTTCCCCAAAATGTTACAAAGGATTGGAACCTAACAGTTTTGCATAAACATACATGATTTTTCAAACCATTATATCAACTCCTAAACTTCAGTGGGGGTTGGATTAAACAGACTCTAAGATTTCTTCTAATTGAAAGGACTGATCTCTACTTTATCACGGCAGTCCTGTTCCCTAAGTGGAAACATCAGGTACATAAGTTGACAAAGAGACACATCTAACATGTTTGTTGTTGACTTGCTAAGTCACGTCCAACTCTTGCGACCCCATGGATTGTAGCCCACCAGGCTCCTCTTTCCATAGGATTTCCCAGGCAAGTATACTGGGGTAGGTTGCTGTTTCCTTCTCCAGGAGATCTTCCTGACCTGGGGATAGAACCCAGGTCTCCTGCATTGCAAGCATATTCTTTACCACTGAGCCACCAGAGAAGCCCAATATAAATACATAATTGACCTTAAAATTGTAGGTGTAAGCAAAATATACATTGCTAAATAATCTCGCTTGCAAGGAGCATAAGCAAGCATTTGATTTAGTGCACATTAGAGTACTGAACTGGACGTAATGTCGTCATGTTGTTTCACATTCTTATATCTAAGAGCTCTTGCTAATAGGTGATTATTAGTGAGAAGTAAGTGGGCTGTTAGAAATCCCATCTATTCTCTCCAATAGGAATGAATGGCTCCCCAGTCTATCACTACCATTTGGTATGCCAAAAGCTACATACTGAAAACCTTTTTCTGGTTCCACAAACTCAACATGCCCAAAAGGAACTCTGCATCCTTGATCTTGAACTTAATCTTTCTCTTTCATACACTAATTCAATTTAAGGACATCACCTTCTATAGCTATCTAGGATGAAATCAGCTAGAGTCAGATTTGACCTAGGCATCCTTCCTATCTGTTTTTCACTTCCTCGATTTTTCTATTTCATCTCCTTCACAACTTTCTTTCTTTCTTTTCTCATTCTAGTTTACACTGTGAATCTCAACAGTGTTTAGTCTTTGTTTTGTATCATAGAAGTGAGACTTTGAACATGCTCATATAAACATCTACCTATTTGTATGATATGAATAGGTCAGTGTTTTGGAAATAATATACATAGTGGAGACCAGCATAGGTGGACAGAAAAATATATATGGTATCCATCCACCCATACATCTGTCCATGTCATGTATAATATAAAGTATTCTTGGAAATAAATTTTGTATATGCATCTCAGGAAGTTAGAGAAATAATTATAGAGTGTGACATTCAGTCACATCATTTGCAAATATTTTCTCCCAATCTGTGGGTTGTCTTTTTGTTTTGTTTATTGTTTCCTTTGCTGTGCAAAATCTTTTAAGTAGGTACTGTTTGTTTATTCTTGTTTTTATTTTCATTATTCTGGGAGATGGACTGAAAAAGAAAAAGATATTGCTGCGATTTATGTTAGAGAGTGTTCTGCCTGTGTTTTCCTTTTAGGAGTTTTATAGTGTTTGGTCTCACATGTAAGTCTTTAATTTGTTTTGAGCTTATTTTTGTGTTTGGTGTTAAAGAATGATCTGATTTCATTTTTTTTTTTTTTTACATGTAGCTGTACAGTTTTCCCAGAATCATTTGTTGAAGAGTGTGACATCTGAATCTAAGGATTTCTGCATGTAGCATGTAATACAAACTTAGCATTATAATGATTTTTTTAGTATTGATTGAAAATACTTGAGGTACCAGACTGAAGAGATAAAAGGCTTTATAGGAAAGTAAGAATTGATTTTTAATATACACTAGTGCTATGCAGAAGTAGTTCTAATGTGTATTGATTTAAAACACTTTCAGGGTAACTCCTTGATAAAAGTCCTCTATTCTAAATAGAAGTTTTAAGATTACTGTTCAGAGTGCAAGTTGATAGTTAAGCTGATTTCCTTTGTGCTAAATGAGAATTAAGAAGTCAGGAATACAATTTTCTTTTTAATATGGATAAGGATGAATCCTTGTTCTTGTAATCTGCTTTCACATTTTCCAGCTTGTTCCTGGCTTCCATTACATACAATGAAGTCATACTTATGTTAGTTGATTTAGTATATGTGCTGCCGAAGCGAGCACATATGTTAGTTGATTTAAAAAGGAACAGAAAGAAAGTGAAAGTGTTCGTCACTCAGTAGTGTCCGACTCTTTGTGACTCCATTAATTGTAGTCCGCCAGGCTCCTCTCTCCATGGGATTCTCCAGGGAAGAATACTGGAGTAAGTTGCCATTTCCTTCTCCAGGAGAACTTCCCAACCCACGGATTGAACCCAGGTCTCCTGCACTGCAGGCAGATTGTTGACCATGTGAGCCACAAGGAAAGCACCGTACTAATTCAAAAACTGCCTTACGTAAATAGTGCGATGCCCGTTTAACTCTGTGTGTGCCTTCCTATCAAAGCCAGCAGGAAGGTGTGCTTTGCCCTCTCTGTTGACTATCTGATTTTGCTGTAATTTCTCAAGTGCAGTTTTGAGAGTCAGCTGAACTTGAAGAATGATTGCAAGATACAATGCCATGATTTGGCTTCAACCTACACATATTACTCTAAAATTCTTGTAATCCATATCAAATAATTCGGTTATGTTGATTCTGTTTCCTATCAATATATTTCACCCCTGACTCATCTTGGCAACACAACAGGTCCTAATACCGCTAAAAGTCATGAGTACTTCACAAGCCACCGAGCGATGCTGGCCAATTCATTCTCACACCTACCATCAGTATTTACGCGAAATTTGTTTCTCAAACAGTCAAAGAAACAGAATCATAGGATATCAATTGAGGGCATGTTCAGGCTATTCTGAAAGATGTTCTCGAGAATTATGACGTAGACTACAGATAATCTTGCATATTACCCCCTTAAATGAAGAAAAAAAGCAGACTTCATGTGATGATGATGTCAGATAGCATAAAATTTCATAAAATCCTGACTGAAGTGAAGGAAATTTGAAAGGCCAAACAAGCCCAATTTTAAGGAATTAGATTTCCTGTGTAGCATGGTTGTATCAAGTTAGGTCATGAGAAACTTACAAATGTGAAGAATCTTAATTTAGCTGCTCTAGACATTTCATCACAAAATTTAAAGTTAACATTTGCTTGGTTTTTTTGAGAGTTAATAAACTAAATTGCCACATTTATTATCTCTGCATGTAAGATTGCTAAGACATTTATTTAGGAAATAACATTACACCATTATAATTATTTTCTAGCATATCGCAGCAGAAAAAGAAAAAATTCTCCTTGGCCTTATGATATGTTTTCTTCTATCAGCAAAAGAAACAATATGACCTTTTTTTCTTTTTTTTTCTTTTCATTTTAACCACTTGGCCTTGACTTCTCAGCTCAAGACAAAATTTTAATAGTCTGTTATATATAGGCTACCCATAGACAACCTAAAGTTTGGATAACTTTATGTCCTCTGCTATATGCCATATGTTCCTTTTTAAGTTAACCATCTTTTTGAGCATGTCTTTAATTGTAAGAAGCCCCAGATCTTTTCTAAGAGTGGGTTAAGGTAGAAATTCTTATTGCTCATTCTCCTTGGGTATGAAGGGGGTAGGTATCTCTTTTATATTCAAGTGAATCTCAATATCAAAAGAAAGAGATTTGCAGGTAGAAAATTAGGTCACACAGGAAGCAGAAGAACTAAACTTGCTCAGATATCAAACTGTATGAATTTTTCCAAATTCATTATTTTATTCAATCTGAGAAGAGTGTTTTCCTACATCATAGTGAAAACAAAGGTTGCTGCTTCTAATAAATATATCTACTGATTTTTTAGGTTTTTAAGAAGGAAAAGAAGATGGAGAAGAGACTGGCAAGAATCATGCTTCATTATATATAGCCTTTGCCTATAGTGATCAACCATGGCCAACAACTACATCAGTATATTGCAAACACTGTATTCTAGAGCTTCATAATGGGCAAACAAAATCTTGCAAACCTTTTCCAAATTTCCCAGAAAGGCAGGAGAGCACAGATAAGACAACAAAGATATTTGGTGATTAACACAGTTTGCTTAAGCTAATATAAACAAATCTATAACTGAAAAGCAATTGGAATAAGCGAAATTTTAGTTTTGAAGAAATCTGTTGACTGTAAATGACATGATTTAATAGTCAAATCTACAAAGAAAAGTTTGATAGCAGCATCAATGTCCCTTAAATATTAGAGGTGGATACAAAGAGGATGTACCCTTTTGCTTTCCTCAGAAACTTTGTCAGCATCCTTGTCTAACAAAAGCTGAATGCTTGCAGTGTATCAATAACTGCCAATGCAGAAATTGCCCATGCAGTGTAGTCTATCAACAAGTAGTCAGTACCTAATCTGCAGAAGAAACTAAATGAAAAGGGAGCGATATTGTGAAGTATATGTGGTAAGCTCTCAAATAGTAAAATTATACTCTGCTGCTGCTGCTAAGTTGCTTCAGTTGTGTCCGACTCTGTGCGACCCCATAGATGGCAGCCCATCAGGCTCTGTCATCCCTGGGATTCTCCTCTAGAACCAGTCAAATGCCCCAGAATAAGGTATCCATTACCTCTTTTCCTGTACATCTATCATCTATCATTTTTCTCAATCTACTTTGTGAATATGACCTGATCAACTTGCTTTCCCATTGTGAATAATATTTTTTGTGGAAATTATTCCCAACAGGAAATTTTTTAAATTTTCTATTCTAAGATGACATCATTGAAAAATTCCTCCCAAATTGATTTCATAGTAGAAAAACAAGAAATAACACAAAGGCAAATAAAAATGCCTCAAGTAGACATGTAAGTCCTGCTGTATTTTTTTCATCAGCATGCCAGCCCTCTGACTTTATCATCTTCATGGCATGATAAGAAGCATTTGGTGGCACTTGAGTGCTGAGACACAAAAGTCTCCTGGGCTCTAAGGAGGGTGGGAGTCCCGCTTCCAACTGGGGGTGCTCAGAGGCTGGACCTAAGACAGCCTAATTCAGAAAGTGCAGCGATTATTTTATGACACCCAAGTGATAGCAAGCATGTGCCCTGCACATTTCATGCAATTCTGAATGGTAAGCTTGTGAAGATGTGGGCACCTCTCCAGGGGAAGATGCCATTTGAGTGGGATGATGGGGTGACAGCCCTAATTCATGATTAAGCAAGACGTCCTGTGGCCCACTGTTGAAGGTCACACGCACCAGGAAATTCCTGGCCCTCTCAGATGCTCACCAGCTGTCACACGTGGTGTATAAATCAAAGCCTTGGCTATGAGCTGGTGTTTGCTTAGAATACTGTGCCTGAAAAACTTTATTTTTCAGTAGACAGCAATATTCACTAAAATGCAAAAGGAACAACGGACGGGTGATCCGAACTTGTCTAAAGACTCATGGACACCGCGTCCTTCTCTCTGCACTTCCTTCCCTGTCTCCTCCCCAACTCACCACTCAGCTCACTCTCTAAGACAATTCCATTCCCCAAATACAGCCATTCCTATGAATTCATAGGAAAAATACTTAGGAGGTGCTTACTTTTAACTCTCTACTTTCAAAAGACTTTAACTTCTCTACTTTCTAGAAAGACTAGATGTTTCAAGTAAGGATTTAATTTTGTCCACTACACATACACACAATAGCACTGAATACCACTGCATACAAAGCCTATAGTTTCAAAGAGTCATCTAAGTAGGAATACTCCAGTGGAGAACCCTTCCCCTTCGCATCTCTATCAACCCGGTGGGCAAGTCTAACAGGCAAAGTCAAGCTCAGGAGTTACCTCCTCTGTGAAGCCTGCCCTTACTCCTTTACCCCCTGGCACAATGAATAACTCCATCTTCTTTACCAATTATATGCTTTGCACACATTTTCCTGACCACCTACGGCTGAATATAAGCATTTTCTAGGAGGGAGCTTGAACAAGAGAGAAGCAAACTATATTAAAACAGGGAGAAAGTGTGAATTCAAATCTTACCTTTAGTAAATATTCCTCATAGGCAGTAGAAAAGTTTGAAGGCACTTTACCAGCATTTGTATTAGTATTTTTAAGAATAAGACTATAAATTGTATAACTTCTTACATTTGTAACTGAAGCTAAAATATGGCCTTTTTTTCCCAAAGCATACCTCATTAGATCATATATGTCTATGTCCCCTCCCCCCATCTATTACATCTTAATTATTTCTCTAACAAAACCTACACTAGTCAACACAGCTAACAATGACCCTAAACTGCAAACTTAGCACCTAGGTAGCAATAACTGGGCTCTCCAAGGCTAACCCAGAAAGCGTTAATCTTTAAAGCAAACTAACATCCCTATGACATTTCTGTGAGGCAAGAAATAGTGAATAATATACCTTTTAATATTTAGAAATACTCTTGATATTTGAACTTGCTCATTATCATTTGTTTAATGAATATTCACATACTTCACAAAACTGTGAAGGTTTCAGATATAACACTGGAATATTTTATTCCAATGTGCTATAAAAGAACAAATAGTTCTATAGATTATCTGTACCCTAATCCTCAATCCTCCACTGATTTCATAAGTAGTTTCTGTTGCCCTGGCAATGTTTATAAAATAAATTTTTTACCGTACCTATATATGACTGTGTTGCCCTGGTAACTCACTGTTTCCTAGAAGGTACGATACGGATTTTATTTTAGCTGCATACTTGCTTTCTCTAGAGATAACCCATAGAAAATAAGGCTTTAAGAGATATGATAAACACTGTATCCAATGTTTGCAACATTTAATTATATTTGATATGCTAAGTGGCTGTTAACATTGTAATGTTTCAACATGTTTACAAATGAATTGGCAAATTCCAGTTTAGTGATGAAGCCCTGAGAAAGAAATCCTGAGTACATATTGGACATATTGAAGGTGATGTATCGTTGGAACTTCTCTTTGCACCTGTCAATCTTTTATTCAGAATGACATGCCTTCAGTTCTAAAAAGTACGCTATTCCTTGGGACTTCCCTACAGTCCAGTTGTTAAGAATCCAGCTTCCAATGCAAGAGGCACAGGTTCAATTCCTGGTCCGGGAAGATCCCAGATGCTGTGGAGCAACTAAGCCTCTGCTCCACAGCTACTGAGCCTGCGAGCTACAGGAGACGCCTCTGCAATGAGAAGCCCCTGCACCAAAGCCAGCCCAGGCTCACCACACTGCAGAAAGCCCTCATGCAGCAACGAGGACACAGAATAGCCAAAAAAAAATTTTTTTTTAATTCCTCAAAAAAATTTAAAAGTGTATGGAAGGTATGCCATATCTGATGAACAATAGTTGCATTTCAATAGACATCAATGTACCTTTTGAACCAAGCCTTTCTCTTATTCCCTAACCACAGACATCTCACCTAACACAGGCTATTTGCCTTGCTGCCTTCTGAAATAATGAGGACCCCCTCAGACTTTATGTGTGTTAATTTCATGGAAAAGGTCCCCTTTCTATTTATTTAACTTCAACAGCATGCCCATTCTCTAAGTTCATGTTTCCATCTCTGTTCTTCCATGCCCTTAGCTGTTCATAGTTACCTTGCCACTTTTAATGTTACATAAAGGCCAAACACTTCACACCTTTTCTGCTACAGAGTTTTAATTGAATCATTCTGAGCATGTAGTAATTACTCCACAAAGAGATTGTACACCTTGAGGGTAGACTGTTTCTTTCTTGCTCTCCCTCATTTCAAACAGTACCTAGGATATTCTGTGCATATTTAATGCTTCAAAATATTTGTATATTTTCTGTTGATTTTTTTCATTGAAATCAATGTTCTCAGTTTCCTAAAATGAACAGTCAACTGGTATAACTGAGGGCACAGAAAAAGACTTAATCAAGTGACTATTTCAAGGAGAAATGGATATTTTCACTTTCATATCCACTGCAGAATTATTCACAATAGCAAAGTTATAGAACAATGTAAGTCTCCATCAATGGATGAATGGAAGAAAGGGTGACATTTTATATACTTATTACATATGTATATGCACACACACACACACATACACACACACGTGTGTGTGTGTACTGGAATATCATTCAGTCACAAAAAGAAGGAACCCTGCCATTTGTGACAACATGGTTAACCTTGGACACCTGGACGCTCACAGGCTAGTCTGGGTCAGTCTCATGTGGGGTCACTGCTCCTTTTTCCTGGGTCCTGGTTGCACACAAGGTTCTGTTTGTACCCTCCAAGAGTCTATTTCCCAGTCCTGGGTAAATTCTGCTGGCTCTATGTTGGGGTTCATGGTGACCTCCTCCAAGAGGGCTTATGCTTTACCCAGGTCTGCTGCACCCAGAGCCCCTGTCCCTCAGGCAGGCCACTGCTGACCCGTACCTCGGCAGGAGACACTCAAACACAGTTCTGGCTCAGTCTCTGTGGGGTCTCTGGGTCCTGGTGCATGCAAGATTTGTTTGAGCCCTCTGAGCGTCTTTGGTGGGTATGGGGTTTAATTCTAAACACCATTGTGCCCCTCCTACCGTCTTGCTAGGGCTTCTCCTTTACCCTTGGACATGAGGTATCTCCTCAAAGTAGCTCCAGTCACGCAAAAAAGATGTCCTTTGCATTACAAGGGACTGGAATGCAAACATAGGTAAGCAAGAAACACCTGGAGTAATAGGCAAATTCGGCCTTGGAGTACAGAATGAAGCAAGGCAAAGGCTATTTGAGTTTTGCCAAGAGAACGCACTGGTCATAGCAGACACCCTCTTCCAACAACACAACAGAAGACTGCACACAGGGACATCACCAGATGGTCAACATCGAAATCAGACTGGTTATGTTATTTGCAGCCAAAGATGGAGGAGCTCTATACAGTCAGCAAAAACAAGACTGGGAACTGACAGTGGCTCAGATCATGAGCTCCTTATTGCCAAATTCAGACTGAAATTGAAGAAAGTAGGGAAAACCACTAGATCATTCAGGTATAACTTAAATCAAATCCCTTACAATTATACAGTGGAAGTGACAAATAGATTCAAGGGATTAGATCGCATAGACAGAGAGCCTGAACAAGTATGGATGAAGGTTTGTGACACTGTACAGGAGGCAGTGATCAAGACCATCCCCAAGAAAAAGAAATGCAAAGAGGCAAAATGGTTTTCTCAGGAGGGCTTACAAATACCTGTGAAAAGAAGAGAAGTGAAAGCCAAAGGAGAAAAAGGAAAGATATACCCATTTGAATGCAGAGTTCCAAAGAACAGCAAGGAGAGATAAGAAAGCCTTCCTCAGTGGATAATGCAAAGAAATAGAAGAAAGCAATAGAATGGGAAATACTAGAGACCTCTTTAAGAAAAAGAGAACATCTCATGCAAAGACAGGCACAATAAATAATAGAAATGGTATGAACCTCACAGAAGCAGAAGATATTAAGAAGAGGTGGCAAGAATACAAAGAAGACTATAGACAAAAGATCTTCATGACCCAGATAATCACGATGGCGTGATCACTCACCTAGAGCCAGACATCCTGGAATGCAAAGACAAGTGGGCCTTAGGAAGCATCACTATGAACCAAGCTGGTGAAGGTGATGGAATTCAGGTGAGCTACTTCAAATCCTAAAAGATGATGCTAAGAAAGTGCTGCACTCATTATGCCAGCAAATTTGGAAAATTCAACAGTCGCCACAGGACTGGAAAAGGTCAGTTTTCATTCCAATCCTGAAGAAAGGCAATGCCAAAGAATGTTCAAGCTACCGTACAATTGCACTCACCTCACAAGCTAGCGAAGTAATGCTCAAAATTCTCTCCAAGGAAGGCTTAAACAGTATGTGAACTGTGAACTTCCAGATGTTCAAACTGGTTTTAGAAAAGGCAGAGGAACCAGAGATCAAATTGCCGACATCTGCTGGATCATCAAAAAAGCAAGAGAGTTCCAGAAAAACATCTACTTCTGCTTTATTGACAATGCCAAAGCCTTTGACTGAGTGGATCACAACAAACTGTGGAAAATTCTTCAAGAGATGGGAATACCAGACCACCTTACCAGCCTCCTTAGAAATCTGTATGCAAGTCAGGAAGTAACAGTTAGAACTGGACAAGGAACAACAGACTGGGTACAAATCGGGAAAGGAATATGTCAAGGCTGTCACCTTGACACCTGCTTGGTCACCCTGCTTATTTAACATCTATGCAGAGTACATCATGAGAAATGCTGGGTTGGATGAGGCAGAAGCTGGAATCAAGATTGCTGGGAGAAATGTCAACACCCTCACATATGCAGATGACACCACCCTTATGGCAGAAAGTGAAGAAGAACTAAACAGCCTCTTGATGAAAGTGAAAGAGGAGAGTGAAAAAGTTGGCTTAAGGCTCAACATTCAGAAAACTAGGATCATGGCATCTGGTTCCATCACTTCATGGCAAATAGATGGGGAAACAATGGAAACAGTGGCTGACTTTATTTTGGGGGGCTCCAAAATCACTGTAGATGGTGATTGCAGCCATGAAATTAAAAGATGCTTGCTCCTTGGAAGAAAAGTTGTGACCAACCTAGACAGCATATTAAAAAGCAGAGACATTACTCTGCCAACAAAGGTCCATCTAGTCAAGGCTATGGTTTTTCCAGTAGTCATGTATGGATGTGAGAGGTGGACTATAAAGAAAGCTGAGCGCAGAAGAATTGATGCTTTTGAACTGTGGTGTTGCAGAAGACTCTTGAGAGTTCCTTGGACAACAAGGAGAGCCTATCCATCCATTCTATGTGAAATCAGTCCTGAATATTCATTGGAAGGACTGATGCTGAATCTGAAACTCCAATACTTTGGCCACCTGATGCGAAGAACTGACTCATTTGGAAAGACCCTGATGCTGGGAAAGATTGTAGGTGGGAGGAGAAGGGGATGACAGAGGGTGAGATGGTTCGATGGCATCACCGACTCAACAGACATGAGTTTGAGTAAACTCCAGGAATTGGTGATGGACAGGGAGGCCTAGTGTGCTGCAGTCCCTGAGGTTGCAAAGATTCAGACATGACCGAGCAACTGAACTGAACTGAACTGAACAACCTTGAGACCATTATGCTAAGTGAAATATATCAGACAAAGACAAATACTACATAGTATCACTTATATGTGGAAGATAAAGACAAAAACCTTCAAACTCATAGGAACTGAATAGAAACTGGTTGCTAAGGGCTAGGGGTGGGGTGGGGAAAACAAGTGAGTTTGGTTAAGGGTACAAATTTTCAACTATAAGATAAATAAGATCTGAGACACTAATATAAATTATGTAAACTATAGATGATAACAACACTATGTTGAATAACTGAAATTTTCTAAGAAAGTAGAACTTAAATGTTCTCATCAGAAAAATAGGATAAATATATGAAGTGATGAAAGTTAATTCAAAATTTAAAGTTAATAATTAGTTAACTAGATGGTGGGAATTGTTTCATAATAAATTCATTTTGGGAGGATGTACTGCATGGCATGTGGGATATTAGTTTCCCAACCAGGGCTCAAACCAATGACTCCTGCATTAGAAGTAAGGAGTCTTAACCACTGGACCACCAGGAAAGTCCCATGTATATATAATATACATTTCAAATCACCAGGATGTTTAATTGTCTTAAAACCTTATTTGTCAATTATACCTCAATATAAGTGAAAAAGAAATAATTCTTGAGTAAATGGAAAGACATATTTTTTTCTTAGATAAAAAGTTAATGTTGTAAATGTATGATGTCTTAACCTTCCTATTGGTTAATATATAAATTTATGGTGATCCCCACCAAAATTTTAGAAGAATTAAAAAAAAATTATTAAACTGCTCTTAATGTAATCTGAAAATGTAGAATGATCTGAAAAATTTTTGAGAAACAACAAAATGTAACAATTGAAGCAAGTGGTGCTATTATAAAGTGATAGTAATTAAAATAATAGCACAATAGTCAAGAAACAGGTAGGACAGAATAGAGTCTAAAAATAGATCCAAAGATATAAAAATCCTATTATAACAATTGGCATAAAGTTTTATATCAGTAGAGCAAATATAGATGACTCATATGGTAGACATTGTTATGATAATTGGTTACCTGTTTGGGCAAAAAAAAGAGTTGGATCATGGTCTCATTTCATGTTACAAAATAAACTCCAAAAATAAGAAAAGAATTAAAATAAAAGTTACTATAAACACAATAACAAAAAAAAAATGGTGCTTTAAATCATACCGTTAATAAGGTGTTTTGCACAGAGTCCAGGTATTTTAAAGCAGAGACTGGCAAAATTAGCCTGTGAGCCAAATGCGGCCCTCACCTCTTTCTGTAAATAAAGTTTTATTGGAACTGAGCCCTGGCGATTCATCTATGAATTTTGTGTGGCTGCCTTCATACTGCAGCCACAGGACAGAGTGGGTGTGACCGAGACCACACGGCCCAAAACCCAGAAAATCTTGTTGTTTGGCTCTTTATAGAAAAAGTTTGCTGATCACTGCCCTAAAGGGAAAATAAATATGAAATATATGATACTAAATACTAAAGTCATGCATGATAAACACCATAAAATTAAATTCCAAATAAACTGGGAAAATATCCAGAATATCTCTGGCAATGTTAACTTAAAGATTGTAATAAGTTCCTTTAAAAAAAAATAAGATCATTACTCAAAAAGAGAAATGAGCAAAACAAATAAACTTGGAGCTCAGAAAAAGAATAAAATTAGTCAATATACATATAAAAGTGACTCAACTTCTCTAGGACTCAGAGAAATAAATAACATTGGTAAGACACCACTCCCTGTTTATCACATTAATAACATTTGAAAGTTGGGATCACCCAGTATTAACTGAGGCCTCGGGAAATAGACAATCTCAGTTAAGGTACAATTTGACAATAACTATATCAAATTTTAAAACACACATAACTTTTGTTCCAGAAAATATGCCACAGATTATTTTTTCACAAGTGCTCAATATTATAATCTTAAGTGTACAACAAGTACCAGCTACAAATTAAAGGGCTATGAATGGGAAACTGGTGCATTTATGTAATGACATGCTATAAAGTGTTAAGGAGAGTTGACATAGATCTTTATGTGACTCATATGTAATGACCTCTAGCACATTCTATTGCTGGAAAAAATAAAGCCAACTGCAATATGGTATTTGAGGAGTGACCTCGTATATGTTTAAAGCACACACATTAGCACACATGCACTTCTGTACACATAACCATTGACTGCATGCTGACATACAAACTCACAGATTCACAAGGCTATTTTTCTGGAGGATAGAGGTGATGAGTGAAGGAGTCCTACAAGGAAAGTTTTATGCTGTATACACATTTTGCATGTTTTATTTTTATTTTTAAAATTTTTTCTTATTGGAGTATAGTTGCTTTACAATGTTGTTCATTTCTGCTCTACAGCAAAGGGAATCAGCTGTATGTATACCCGTGTGCATATGCGTGCTAAGTTGCTTCAGCTGTGTCCAACTCTCTGTGAACCTATGGCCCACAGCCCGCCAGGCTCCTTTGCCCATGGGATTCTCCAGGCAAGAATACTGGAGTAGGTTGCCATGCCCTCCTCCAGGGGATCTTCCAGACCCAGGAACTGAGCCCATGTCTCTTATGTCTCCGGCATTAGCAGGCAGGTTCTCGGCAGGTTCTCTACCAACAGTGCCGCTTGGGAAGCCCATACTTATAATAAATTCCCTCTTTATTGTATTCCTTCCCATTCAAGTCTCCACAGAGCACTCAGTAGAGTTCCCTGTGCTGAAAGTGAAAGTCTCTCAGTCGTGTCCGACTCTTTGTGACCCCATGGACTATACAGTCCACGGAATTCTCCAGGACAGAATACTGGAGTGGGCAGCTGTTTCCTTCTCCATGGGATCTTCCCAATCCAGGGATCGAACCCAGGTCTCCCGCATTGCAGGCAGATTCTTTACCAGCTGAGCCATAGGGAAGCCCAAGAATACTGGAGTGGGTAGCCTATCCCTTCTCCAGGGGATCTTCCCAACCCAGGAATCGAACTGGGGTCTCCTGCATTGCAGGTGCATTTTTTATCAACCGAGCTATCAGGGACTATACAGTAGGTTCTCATTAGTTGCCTATTTTATACATAGTATCAGTAGTGTATATACGTCAATCCCAATCTTCTAGTTCATCCCCTCCCCCCGCCCTGTGGTAGCTATAAGCTTGTTCTCTACACCTGTGACTCTATTTGTGCTTTGCCAATAAGTTCATCTGTACCGTTGTCCTAGATTCCACATATAAGCGATATTATATGGTGTTTATTTTTCCCTTTCTAACTTACTTCACTCACTGTGAGTCTCTAGATCTACCCGTTGCTGCAAATGGCATTATTTCTTTTTTCAATATTGAAAATATTCCATTGTATATGTGTCCCACATATATACATTCCATTGTATATATGTCCCACATACACATATATACAATGGCTGAGTGATATTCCATTACATGTATGTACCACATCTTTATCCATCCCTCTGTTGGTGCACATTTAGGTTGCTTCCATGTCCTGTAATTGTAAATAGCACTGCAATGAATATTGGGGTGCATGCATCCTTTCAAATTATGGTTTTCTCCAGATATATGCCCAGGAGTGAGATTGCTGGGCCGTATGGAGACTTTGGGGCTTCCCTGATAGCTCAGCTGGTAAAGAATCTGCCTGCAATGCAGGAGACCTGGGTTCGATCCCTGGGTCGGGAAGATCCCCTGGAGAAGGGAAATGCTACCCACTCCAGTATTCTGGCCTGAACAGTGCATGGGGTCACAAAGAGTCAGACACAACTGAGGGACTTTCACTTTTTGGGGGGCTTCCCTGGTAGCTCAATTGGTAAAGAATCCTCCTGCAATGCAGGAAACCCCTGTTTGATTCCTGGGTAGGGAAGATCCGCTGAAGAAGGGAGAAGGCTACCCACTCCAGTATTCTTGGGCTTGCCTTGTGGCTCAGCAGGTGAAAAATCCATCTGCAGTGTGGGAGACCTGGGTTCGATCCCTGGGTTGGGATGATCCCCTGGAAAAGGGAACCCATTCCAGTGTTCTGGCCTGGAGAATTCCATGGACTGTATAGTCCATGGGGTCACAAAGAGTCAGACATGACTGAGTGACTTTTACTTGGATCTTCCCTGTAGCTCAGAAGGTAAAGAATCTGCCTTCAATGCAGCAGACCCGGGTTCTATCCCTGGGTTGGGAAGATCTCCTGGATTAGGGAATGGCAATCCACTCCAGCATTCTTGCCTGGAGAATCCCACGGACAGAGGAGCCTGGCAGACCACAGTCCGTGGTGTGCACAGAGTCGGACACGACCGAGTGACTAACACTACTTCACGGAGACTCTACTTTTAGTTTTTTAAGGGACCTCCATACTGTTCTCCATGGTGGCTGTGCAGGCACTTTTGAATCATGAGCTGTGAATTTCATTGTTTGAATGTTCATTGCCCCTAAGTTCATTTTAGATTTTTTTTTAAGTTGCCCTAGAATTTTGAAGTTACATTTAACAATGGCAAGACCAGCACTGCTTGCTACAGTACTCAGGGTATCAAAGAGACTTTGCGTTCAAGAGTCTGTACTTACTTTACCCCAGAAATCTACTTACAGGGAGCTGACACCCATATGAAGATGTTCCTTTTAAATTTATTTTCAAATATTTTTTAATCCTCTTCTGGTAGAAATGGTGTACATGGGCTAAAGTTCCTGCTTTGTGTTTGCTAGTTATTTTAAAAAATTTGGCCAGTAGATCCACCAGGTACAGTCCCTCCATAGCAAACACATTTTGTCTTTGTTTGGTACTTTGACAATGAAACTCAGAAGGTTAGAATTTTTGCTCAGCTCAGCAGTTGGAATAAAAAGATAGTATCTGAAAACACTGCTTTCTGAACAGAATTCTAATGATTTCAATGTCCTTTCCAAACTTGATGATGTGCTTTTAGGGGAAATGTGTCTGCAAGTTTGGAGGATACAGCCCTTAAAATTAAGCCTTACCTAATCACCAGATACCAATGAAATATTCTTGGAGCTTTCTTGAACTTTTTATTGTTGTTGTTCTACAGGGAAAGTTTATATTGACACGTTAGCTGTAAATGTAAGGTTTATTCATCAGAAGTGTTATAATTTAGCCAGGTATAGCGACAAATCCCACAGTGGTTCCCTAAAAGCATCTTGCACTTCTTAGAATCCTGTAGTTACAGAGTATAGTATTAGCGCAGTCACTCAGTCACGTCCAACTCTCTGTGACCCCATGGACGGTAGCCCTCCAGCTTCCCTGTCCATGGGTTCTCCAGGCAAGAATACTGGAGTGGGTATCCCTTGCTTCTCCAGGAGATCTTCTGAATCCAGGGATTGAACCTGGGTCTCCTGTACTGCAAGGTGGATTCGTGACTGTCTGAGCAATCAGGGAAACCCAGTAATTAGATATCCTGTTTGTAATTAGGTAAAAATGAAAACGGACCTTTATCCTTGAGGATAAATAATGCTAAGCACATGGAGGACAGAAGATTTATGATTCACACAGGCCTAAATAAAATTTAAGAGAACTGAACTCTGCTGCTTCTTGGGAGCTATCATCTTTTCTCTCTGTCAGCACAGATTTAACAAAATACCCCATGTATCCCAACATGGGGATTTCAATTGTGCATTCACAGAAGATTCCAGTGTGACAAGCTGCCAAGCAAAGTAGATATCTAGTTCAATCCATCACCTATTAAAATCCTGCCAGTGTCAGAGCGAAATTTCAGAGTTTAGGAAAGAAACCCTGCACTGGCAATCAGCAACACGTACCTGACGGCATTGGCAATGTCAGCAAAGAGTGTGTTCCTGATTCAGTCTCGCAGTGTTATCTTTCAGTGAACGAGAAATAAAGTGCAAGTAAAAATGCTCTCACTGCCATCAGCAGGATTTGGCCCGATCAAGTTCCAGAGTCCAACACACAGACAGAGAATGGTTTCCTTGCAGAAACATCAGTATGAGAGATAGGATCCAGGCAAGGAAACTTTTAGCTCCTTTTCCTTAAAAGTGAAAAGCTTCTCAGAGTCTTTCTTCTAAAGTTACGAAAAGGTACACTGCATATGACTCAGAAATTTCAGTCTCTGAAGAAGAAAGCCTAAGCCAGCTGTAGCTTTACACTCAGGATTTCTGTCGGTCTCTCATTCCTTCTGTCCATCAATTCACGTCTCCCTTACAGATCATTACCCGTCCCAGGTAGGAAAAGACCAGAGGCACCATGCTCTGTGCTAAGACTTGACCGAAGCGCTGGCTTCAGATACAAGCCTGGCTGAGACCGTGGGGCCGTCGAGTCAAGCCTACGCAGAACCTGCAGGACGCTTGCTACAGTGTAGGAGTCCGTGAGCTTCATCACGAGGTGGGGAGCATGTCTCTACCCTATGTACAGAGACCTTATCTGTGAGAGTTTCTCAAAACTGTGGAGGAAAAACCATGAGAAAGGAGAAAAGTTGTAAACAAATTATTACGGGCAACCTACGGGAGATGTGTAGCTATTCACACCTTGAATTTATTTGTAAACTAGGTTCCAGTGACTGCCACACAAGAGGTAACCCAGTAGGCCTTTAATTTTTATTTTCATTACTTGTATTTATTTTTATTATAGGTGTTGAAAGATTCAGCAAGTAAATCAGAGAAGCACCAATCTAAGCGATTCATCTTATTTATAGCCACAGAAGCTACCTTCACCAAACTCATTATTAGTAAAGTGTGCAAAATGAGCAGGATAAATGTGGTAGACATGGCTGATTATTGCTTTTTCTCGAGTTCTTCCTGTACCAACACTCATTTTACACAATTGGCCTAAGCTAACGCAGGATTTGCGGTCATCTACTCATATAACTGAGTAATGATAACAGTAATTTATTGAGTGTTTGACATTTGTCGGGTGCTATTTTAAGAGCTTTAAAGCATTACTTCATTTAATCAACTGAAAGCATAATAATTTAGTTGTGATTTTGTCCATATTACAGACGAGAAAATTAACCGCCCAAAGTCCTATGTCAGAAAGGACTTCCTCTCCCAAAGAGCCTAACCAAGAATCCACACTATTAATCACCAACTCATTCACTCCTTCTCTTCACATCCAGGTGGTTTTATTTCTTTGCCCCAGATCCTCACCTACATATTTTTATGTTTTAGTATTACAGAGCAATTAACATTACAGAGCAATTAAACAACCCCATTCTGGTGATAAAAGCAAGATCAGTTGCATCAAGGTTCTTCATATAATAAAACAACCAACAAAGCTTATGAGGAAACAACTGGTAGTGCAAGTAATGTGTTTCCAAAGTGCTGCTTAGCCAATGTTCCCAAGTTAAAAACAACAAAGTGGCCCAGCCACTCCTGTTCCCAGGAAATCTGTCCCAGGCACAAGTGTTACGTCTTAAACCAGGGTCCCTAACCTCCAGGATCTAATGCCTGATGATCTGAAACGGAATTGATGTAACAGTAACAGAAATAAAGTGCACAATAAATGGAATGTACTTGAATCATCCTGAAACCACCCCCTGCCCCACTGGTTCGTGGAAGGATTATCTTCCACAAAACCAGCCCCTGGTGCCAAAAGGTTGGGGACTGCTGTCTCAAACAGGGGGACCTAAGCTCAAACATCATGCAGAGACTAGTCAGGGGAAGGGACATTAGGGAGCAATAGCCATGGCAAGAAGATCTCATAGGGACAAATGAACACACACACACACACACACACAACTATTGCTAGGGGGAAAGATACTAGAAATAATACATCCCAAAATGGTTGAAGCTGGAAGCTGGGATAGGGAGGAGGAGGTGCTCATGAAACACTTTGCTAGGGTCCTGAATGGCAGTTGAAATGAAACACAAAATCTTCCCTTCTCCTCACAGCTTCCCAAGTATTGTGGAGTCACACACTTCTGGTATCTGAAAAAAAATTCAGATGTTGCCAGATGTGCATTCCTTTAGGTCTCAATGAGATGATGCTTGACCTCAGCATGATGACCAAGCCAGCCTCCGCACTCTCTAAATACATGCACATTATTTCCTTAGAAGGTAGTTGCTTCCTTCTAGAAAGTCTCTTCAGAACTTGGCAAGGCTTCTTCCCTCTTCCTGTGTTGGCCCAGTCTGTGCTGTATGCTGGTCTGGCGGCATCTATTGGATTCTACCTGATGACCTGGACAGAAAAGAACAGCCTGGATTCCTCGCCTGTCGGTCTGATTTCCACAACACAGACCAGATGAACTCACGAAGCCTCCAAAGTAGGCAAATAAGAGTAAACAGGGAGATTTGCAAAACAGGGTCTAAAGATCTGCTGTCATAAGCTACATATACTTTATTTTTAAAATACAAAGCAAACTATCAAAACACTAGGAGCAATGTGGAATGCTCCTTTTTATAAAAAACTGGACAAACCTCAATTATGAAAGCCAGGTGCTGTGATCCTTTGAGTCCAGGAAATGGATGTCTGTGTATGTAACTCCCTGTTTTTGATATGCAGGACTTTATTTATATTTATCTTTGAAAAGAGTTAAAATGTAGCATTGCTTCTTCTTTGTACAACTGATAAATTCACTAATAAGGATTGATGACCATAATAAGGTATAACATGCCATACTTTAAACATTGTTTTCATATATTTTCTTGGCTTTGATCCTCCCCTAAGCCATGTTAAGTACAGTGACAGAAGAGGAAACAAAGTTAACGATTTGAACAGACCCAGCAGAGTACACCAGAGACCCTGTCACACAACTTCCCACTGGGGACCTTTCCCCATCTCCAAACTCTCATGAGTGTATCGTTCTAGAAATCTTCCTGTCCTGTTCTTTTCAAGAGATAGAAAACATGCAAGAACTTGACAAAGATACACGGAATCACTAGCCTTCAGCCTGTATTCTAATGGAACATATAATATTTTTCCTTTGGGACTAATGTCATATTGTACCACAAAATGGAAAAAGCTAGCGAGTAGAACATAGTTTGAATATTTGGGGAAGACATGTTCCACTAAAGAAGAGAATGAGCCTGGTTAGTTAACATAAAAGTCATCTACTGACCTTACTATCTACTATCTAGCCAGACCTATTCGTAGATGAATACCTTCCTATTTCAAATATGTTGCTTTGAGTCAACACTGAGCCATGATTCGCAAAACCATTCCCAAAGCACCCAAAGAAAAGAAAGCGTAACAGAAGGAGAAGGACGACAGAAAGGCTTCTTCCCACAGTGGGTTTAACTGTCCAGAGCACACGGCACTGCACGCTGACTCTCCCTCTTCATCACAAACGGTAGACAGCAACGTGAGAGGTTGACTGCTATTTCCTCCAATCAAGTTGATTCTCTCCCTCCTTCCCTCTCTCTTCCTCTCTCAGCTCTCTTTCTATCACTGTCACTATCTCTGTCTATTGTACACGCTTTTGTAGAATTTCAGGAACAGCTTTCTATCTGGAAAATAGGGCTGCCAGAAAGAGGCATGGAATTGAACAAAAGCTTTACCCCAGAGCTTCTCCACGTTACACAAGCTTGCACTCAGATAATAGAAACATCGAGCCTCAGGTGACTGAGAACACTTACTGTTGGTTGCATAACGTATGGCGGATGAGGCATCCATGAAGTACTCTGGACCTATGCATCAAACAGCATTTATTAGCACAAAGCAATCACAGAGAGAACTCGGTTCTTGCGTTCAGTGGAGTCACACTAGGTCATAAGAAAGTGGAGTCCATCTGACTTACAGCAAATCAGTGCTCAAAACTAAGGATAGAAAGGAAACTCTTGGACCTGATTCATTTGGTCCCTGAAACATGGTAGAATGAAAGCAAATTCCTACTTCACTGCAGCTGGCGGTAATGGCCACATGGGCCAGGCTACACCATGGGCACATTTGGAGGCTGGTATTGGAGACAAAAGTCTTAGGAGGCTTCAGGGATCTGCTGTTTGGAGGTCAACATCCTGGAAGACCCAGGTGAAAAAAGAAGGAAGCATTACTTAGCATGACTGCTAAAACTTCCTCTTTTTCTGTCATTGGTTCTAACCTCAAATTCTCAAGTGATCCCATCTTGGAAACAAATCCAAGTGGTAAAAGTTGGGGAATGAATTAGAGGGATTAACCAGAAATTTGGGGGAATGCTTTGGGTTAAACCCAAGTTAAGTAAGTCTGTGATTTTTCTCTCTTGTAGTAATTGGTATGGTTACTAAAAATGAGTGTAGGAGCCAGGAAAATGTTCTGAATGTTCCCCATCAGCCAAATGAGAAAGTCAGCTTCTAAGAGCTGATTGTGACATAGATAGCCCTGAAGATTTTGTTTTCAGTAGACTCACATGAGACTGCCGATGAACTTTAGATTTAAAAAAAAAAAAGTGGTGAAAAGCAAGAATCAACAACGTAGGAAATTGCTCTAATTCCTTTTTGAGAAAAGAGAGCTGGTGTTAAATTCCATTTATGGGCCCTCCCAAGTGAAATGACAGCTCTGTGGAGATTTTATTCATGACACCAAAGTGCTCTACAATGGAGCTCAGTGGGTGGTCTTGGCTGAAACAGAGGCCAAGATTTGAAAAAAATGGGTAAAAAACCAAAAAGCACACATTACAACCAGGCAGGCCTGTAGGAAGAAAAAAACTGAACAGCATCTGCACTTAGCCTCATGGGTCGCAAGGAAAGGCATTTAAGAAATCAGCCATCCAGAGACCCTCCAATGCAATTCACACAAAAGTCTATTCCACTCACCCACCGCCATGTATCAAGAACCTAAGTGCAGACACAGAATGAAAATGATCTGCTTCGGAGTGAGGGGGATCTGTTAAGGAAAAATGTGCATAGTCTCAAGCGTGATGCTCTGACAGTGGGGACCTCCTGACATGACATACATAGGTAGTGAATGAAGAACGTGAAACTTCACTGAATTCATAGCAATCAGCAACATCACAACCCCCACCCCAAACCCCCACGCCCACCCCACCATATGCGTGATAAAAGAAAACACACTCATGCACACACTCTCGCTCTCTATCTCCAAGGCTGTAATCAACGCCACTCGACACTCCAGACCGCATTCATAGGCAATTTGGTTTCTCCTTAGAATTAGAAGAACTGTCTAAAGAACTACATGAGGTAAAGAGAAGGAGGGAGAAATATTTGTGATAACTCAAAGGAATAAGATAAAGAGCCCTGCTTGAGGGGAAGGATGGCTATTTCTTTCCACCTGTGCACTTAACGTTAACTGGCGACAACATCTGGTTTAGGACACACACTGAGTCTCAGATTTTCTTGTGTTTCAACATGTGGAACCCCTGAGGTCTCTTCTGGCCTCTTTGGAAGTGAGGATGAAGTAAGAGGAGGAAGTAGGAACTACTTTTACCCCTTTGATAATTTTCCCTATTTCTTGGAGCCAGTGATTTAGCAGCCATCCATGTAGCTTTCCATGGATACACAGAACAACTGTGACAAAATGAGATGACAATGATCCAGTATCCTAAAGGGAGTGCAAGGAGCTGCCAGAAATGTGTTCTCAGAAAAGATACACTAGGGAACTGTGACAACCAAAACAACAGACAACACACAAAGTCACCTCTCAGTGGTCAGAAAGCTGTACTAATGCTGGCTGAAAAGTAGCAAAATCATGAAAACTCAGCAGGCAGAATGGAAGCACAGTGGATTTTTATAATTCAGTGAAACAGATGCAAACAAGCTCTTGACAGTGTAGGCTCAATGGATAGTTTGAATATTATGACATTAAGATGTGACTAAAGGGAAGACAACTTAAAAAACTCTACGGTGTCCCTTTTGACTTGAGATAGTCTACTCCTGGCAAGAAAGGCCTCTCGGGACCTGCAGGTAAATCGGACATACCTGATATGTGGAGACAGGGGAAGCAGCAATGAATGGCGTGATGGATGTCTGTGGAATCATGCGGTTGGTTGCAATACTGTACGGTGAAGAATAAAATCTGCGAACAGAAAAAAAAAGAAGATTCATAGATTTGTGACGCTAACGCACTCCTGGCTGCTAACCAAAAGCTACCACGCGTGTCTGAAGAAGATTGACTTCCACCCTCATGTCACCCAGTCACTGTTAACAGGAGTGGACAAGAGACTGATGGTCTTTGATTCCACTAAGAAATAAACTGTTCTAAACAAAATGACAACTTGGAGTCCTCTTATAGAATTGGCCATGCAGAAATCTCTTAGGCCAGGTGAGTGTAATAGTATGTTTAATCAACAGGGGAGAAAAGCTGTGGGTCTTGCTTTTGTTTGTTTGCTTTTAAGGCAACACTATGATAAAGCTCCTTGAAAGAAAGGTGAATTAGTAGCACCAAGCTTTACGAAAGTGGCTGGTGTTATACAGACATAATTGCATTTATTTCTTCATTCAAGAAAGAGGATCAGCTTCTAGAGAGTTCCGGATAATTTATGCTAGGCATGAGTCCATGCCTTTAGGCAAAAACTAACATAAGTACTTTCTCCATGAAAAGAAAAGTACAATTTGTGGACAATTTGGGTCAAGGTGAGGATAGGAATCTTTTCTGAATTTAGTCAAGGTACTGATGGAGGCTCTGGACCTATGTGATATTCTCCTGTAGACTCTAAAAAGCACTGAGTTTATAGTCCTCCAGGGTCCTGCAGTGACCAGGTATAGAAAAACACTGGGCAAGACCATGTGTGATTGAGTGCTCTGTTGCTCAGTCGTGTCCAGCTCTTTACAAAGCTATGGACTGTAGCCCAGTCCATGGACAGCCTCCTCTGTTGATGTAATTTCCCAGGCAAGAATACTGGAGTGGGTTGCCATTTCTTCCTCTGGGGGATCGTCCCCATCCAGGGACTGAACCCATGTCTCCTGCATTGGCAGGCAGGTTCTTTACCATTGTGCCACCTGGGAAGCCCCTGGGCCAGAGCAGAGCTCCACAGATCAGAGGAGGGATGATTCTTCTGGATATCTATTAAAGGATAGATTGAACAGAGATCTAGGACTTCCGTGGTGGCTCAGACTGCCTGCAATGCAGGAGACCTGAGTTCGATCCTTGGGTCAGGAAGATCCCCTGGAGAAGGGAATGGTTACCCACTGCAGTATTCTTGCCTTGAGAGCTTCACGGAGAAAGGAGCCTGGTGGGCTGCATCCATGAGGTCACAAACAGTTGGACACCACTGAGTGACTAATATATTCACTACTTTCAAAGGGTTTTGAAAACACTGACACTCCATCTCAACTCAGACTATACCTTGGAGCCCACAAGTTACCTAATGCTCAGATTCTTCAGAAGAATTTTAAATCATGTTTCCTTCTTCATATCTCACTGGTAAGGGAAAGTCTAGAGTGATTAACCACTGAACATGCACACAAAACCAGGTTGCCAGTGATGGACTATTTCCCCATTATGAAGATAGATTAGAAAAATGCCTATTAGGGATCATCGAATCATTGTTTCATTTTGCCATACTCTTCAGTTCAGTTCAGTTCTGTCACTCATCTGTGTCTGACTCTTTGTGACCCCGTGGACTGCAGCATGCCAGGCCTCCCTGTCCATCACCAACTCCTGGAGCTTACCCAAACCCATGTCCAGTGAGTCGGTGATGCCATCTAACCATCTCATCCTCTATCGTCCCCTTCTCCTCCTGCCCTCAATCTTTCCTAGCATCAGGGTCTTTTCAAAGGAGTCAGTTCTTCCCATAAGATGGCCAAAGTATTGGAGTTTCAGCTTCAACATCAGTCCTTCCAATGAAAACCCAGGACTGATCTTTAGGATGGACTGGTTGGATCTCCTTGCAGTCCAAGGGACTCAAGAATCTTCTCCAACACCACAATTCAAAAGCATCAATTCTTCGGCGCTCAGCTTTCTTTACAGTTCAACTCTCACATCCATACATGACTACTGGAAAAAACCATAGCTTTGACTAGACAGACCTTTGTTGGCAAAGTAATGTCTCTGCTTTTAAATATGCTGTCTAGGTTGGTCATCACTTTCCTTCCAAGGAGTAAGCATCTTTTAATTTCATGGCTTCACTCACCATCTGCAGTGATTTTAGAGCCCCCCAAAATAAAGTCAGCCACTGTTTCCACTGTTTCCCCATCTATTTCCCATGAAGTGATGGGACTGGATGCCATGATCTTAGTTTTCTGAATGTTGAGCTTTAAGCCAACTTTTTCACTCTCCTCTTTCACTTTCATCAAGAGGTTCTTTAGTTCTTCTTCACTTTCTGCCATAAGGGTGATGTCATCTGCATATCTGAGGTTGTTGATATTTCTCCCAGCAATCTTGATTCCAGCTTGTGCTTCTTCCAGCCCAGCGTTTCTCATGATGTACTCTGCATACAAGTTAAATAAGCAGGGTGACAATATACAGCCTTGACGGACTCCTTTTCCTATTTGGAACCAGTCTGTTGTTCCATGTCCAGTTCTAAATGTTGCTTCCTGACCTGCATACAGATTTCTCAAGAGGCAGGTCAGGTGGTCTGGTATTTCCATCTCTTACAGTTTGTTGTGATCCACACAGTGAAAAGTCAATAAAGCAGAAATAGATGTTTTTCTGGAACTCTCTTGCTTTTTCGATGATCCAGCAGATGTTGGCAATTTGATCTCTGGTTCCTCTGCCTTTTCTAAATCCAGCTTGGACATCTGGAAGTTCACAGTTCACGTATTGCTGAAGCGGGGCTTGGAGAATTTTGAGCATTACTTTACTAGTGTGTGAGATGAGTGCAATTGTGTGGTGGTTTGAGCATTCTTTGGCATTGCTTTTCTTCAGGACTGGAATGAAAACTGACCTTTTCCAGTCCTGTGGCCACTGCTGAATTTTCCAAATTTGCTGGCATAATGAGTACAGCACTTTCACAGCATCATCTTTCAGGATTTGAAATAGCTCAACTGGAATTCCATCACCTCCACTAGCTTTGTTCGTAGTGATGCTTCCTAAGGCCCACTTTACTTTACATTCCAGGATGTCTGGATCTAGGTGAGTGATCACATCATTGTGATTATCTGGGTCGTGAAGATCTTTTTTGTTTAGTTCTTCTGTGTATTCTTGACACCTCTTCTTAATATCTTCTGGCTTCTGTTAGGTCTATACCATTTCTGTCCTTTACTGAGCCCATCTTTTCATGAAATGTTCCCTTGGCATCTCAAAATCAATTCAATTACTACTTTTAGTTTTTCTTTTTTAAAATAGTTTATGACTAAGGTTGGAATTTTGGAGACAGAAGCTTCTTCATCTCTCCGAGGTCACCGATATTTTGAATAGAGAATCTCATGAGTCACCTTTCTAAAGAAGCATTCCCCGACAACCTCACTGAGTACAGGGGGGCTAGATTTCAAAGTTCCCAGGGATCCAAGAGTAAATTCTTTAAGCTTAGATTCTATACAAGTATCCAAGCAAGCATTATAGAACTAGAGTCTTAAATTGATCTAGGTTTCAACAAGGATTATAAGGTTGGGGTCTTTTGGTTAAAAAAATGTAGTTGAAAAAGTTACACCATTACCCATTGCATTGTCCTTACTATCCACACCTACATCTACCACATCTCTAAATCTGCAGTTGTGTAGTTTAGGAAAAATGAATATTGACTATGTAATGTACCTATTAGAATGATCAATTAAAAAAAAAAAGGCAATCAGAGCTGTCAAGGATTTAGAGAAGGTGGAATTCTCTTTCATTGTTGGTACAAATATAGAATGGTACTGCCCTTTTAGAAAACAGCTTGGCAGTTTCATATAAAGCTAAAATACATAGTGTATAACTGAAAAATCCCACTGATACATAGCAACTAAAGATAAACGAAAACTTGAGTTCACACTAAAACCTTGATGCAATTATTTACAGCAGCTTTGATACGTGCCAAAAACTGGAAACAAGCCAAATATTCTTCAACTGAACTGCTAAACAGTGTATGGTCCATCTATACACTGGGAGGCTACTTAACAATGAAGAGGAAAGAAACACTGGTATATTTAACACAGTGAATCTTAAATGAATTATGCTAAATGAGAGATCTTAGACTCAAAAGACTTTATATTTTATATCTATTGTATAACAGTATGGAACATGAAAAACTATACAGACCAGAAAGAAATAAAGGATGCTGAAGGCTGGGGTTAAGGGAGGAGGCTGACCACGGACACACAGGGGGAGCTCTGGGAAGTGATGTAACTGTCCTGTTTCTTCACTTCTTGGCCGCTCCACTACTGTGTACTTTTCAGACCGCGTAGAATTGTACCCTATTAAGAGTGTATATATAAATTACTTTTAACAAATCCAACTTTCAAAAAGACAATTACTATGGAAGAAAACATCTATTCTTCCACTTAAAAAGAACTGTATTGAAGGATTTACTGTGTGTACCAAAAATGGGTAAGACATTCATTTGAGTTTCTCTCTTTAACCACTTAACTTGAATCTCCTTTGCACGTTAACCAGCCTAAAGCCAGCCAATGGCTTTCCACTGCAGTGAGAACAAAATCTGAATTCCTGGTATCGACTACTGCTGGCACAGTAAGGCTACTGTCCATCTATCTCCCTTCCTTGAGCCAACTAGGATCCAACCAATACAACGACCTTCCGTCACAGGAGCCTATTATTCTCAGTCTCATCTTGGGTCTCTGACCTTACCATCCTCTCTACCTGGAATGCTTATTTCCCCAAATCTCCCCATAACAACCTCTTTTTCATTATTGGTTTCACTCAACTCTCCCTTCTTCTGAGAGGTCTATAGCTAAAGTAGACACCACCATCTCTGACCCAATTGTTCTCTATTCCTTTCCTTGATTTTATTTTTTTTTCCCCATTGGCATTATCACTGTTTGAACTAGCCTTTAAAAAATGTCTTTATATATATGCTATAGGCTGACTGTGTGTGTCCCTTAAAAATCCATATGTTGAAGTCCTAACTCCCAGAGTGGCTGTATGTGGAGATGGGGCCTCTAAAGAAGAAAGTAACATTAAGTGAGCTCATGAGGGTGGGGCCCTAATCTTACAGGGTTAATGTCCTTATAAGAAGAGACACTCCAGAGACTTCCCTTTCTCTCCATATGCACACACAGGGGAAAGGCCATGTGAGGACATAGTGAGAAAACAGCCTTGTAAAGCCAGGAAAACAGTCCTCACCCCAGACTTAATCACCTAGATCTTGATCATGAACTTCTAGCCTCCAGAACTGAGAGGAAATATATTTCAGTTGTTTAAACCCACATGATCAATGGCTTTTTTTTTTTTAACAGCAGTTGAGCTGACTAATGGAATGCATTTATTGGTTGTTTCTCCCTCTAGAATGTTGGCTTCAAGACAGTTGAGGACACCTGCACTTTGTTGCCTAGGACAGAGCCTTGGGGCATAATAAATACAGGCGTACCTCATTTTATTGTGCTTTGCTTTGGTGTACTTCAAAGATACTCTGATTTTTACAAAGTGAAGGTTTGTGGTAACTGTGCATTGTGAGACAATGATTAGTGTTTTGAGCAATAAGATATTTTTAATTGAGGTATATACATTGTTTTTGTAGACATAATGTTTTGTAAACTAACAGTCTACAGCCTAGTCTAAACATAACTTTTATATGCACTTTTAAAATTGTGTGACTCATTTTATTGAGATATTTGCTTTGTTGCAGTGGTCTGGACCTGAACTCACAGTATCTCCAAGGTATAGCTATGCTTAATACCTGAAGGCTGACTGAATGAATAAATGAGTGCAAAACAGCTAAGGGAGATAAGCAGTGATCACAGTAGAGGATGGCCAATGTCAAATGTGTGGAGACACGGAAGACGCCATCTGTTCAGATAGGAAGCTGGGAAGTGAGAACTGAGAAAGCTGGCTTACATCACAAATCACCTATCTGTACATCTCAATGAAAGCTTAAACTAATGCCCATTTTCTAGGCATGTAGAGGAACTGATAATCAGAGAAAACAGAACTTATCTACAAAAAATCATGGTTTACATCTAGGGGGAAAAAAAAACACACACACACAAAAAACCCCTTTAGGTTTTATCTTAGATCTGACTTATGAAGCAGTGAACAGAAAGATTTATGTGGAGCTCATAATGACCACTCTACTAACAGCCCTTTTCTCCTTGTAGGTTTAACTTCTTTTAGAAACCTAGTCTCAGCCTTGCATACCAACAGCATAAATCATGCTTCACATTTTAGAGTGGCTGGTTTATTTTGCAAAATGTACCAAGTAGCATATTAACAATGAAAACAATAAGGACTGGATGGACAGACAGCATTTACAGGGAACTTTACAGGGAAAAAAGAGAGCAGAAACAGAAAAACAGCCAAGTAAACGGATACCAACAAAGACAACCCTTAGGGGAAATTTTCATGCGTTTTTGTTCTATTTCCTCTAATCCTATCCATCCAACAAGAATGATATTTCATACTCCCCAGCAAGTTCCAATGCTCTCTGCCACTCAAACCAGAGAGTTATTTAGAACAGAAAATGGACTGGAAAGATCAGACTCGGCACACTATCTTGATCCCCTAATTCCGGTATTCTGAAATAAGCTCTCCCCAAGCCCAAACATAAACCAGATGAATTTATAGGAAAGCTTTGCTTAAACCATGACAAGAGGCTGTTATTGCATCTGAGGCTTAGAGTCGCCATGTCTAAAGAAAATGCACCGAGCCGGCCTCCAAAGAGAGAGCTGCAGAACGAGTTTCCCAGGCCCGTCACTTGTTCTCAATCCCTGCCATGTATTCTTCATGGTTTAAAAACACTCTCACACAGCCACCACATTTTAAAAGGAGAAGTAAGAAAGAACATCCAAATAAAAACCTCAAGCAGAGGTGTCCTATTTTGGGGAACAGGAAAGGTGAAATTGACAGCACTTTAATCTTTGGCTATAATAAGAAAGCTAAGGTCATTTGAAACATGTGACTATATTTTTATATCTGGTTAGAAACCTGTATGCAGGTCAGGAAGCAACAGTTAGAACTGGACATGGAACAACAGACTGGGAGTACATCAAGGCTGTATATTGTCACCCTGCTTATTTAACTTGTATGCAGAGTACATCATGAGAAACGCTGGGCTGGAAGAAGCACAAGCTGGAATCAAGATTGCTGGGAGAAATATCAATAACCTCAGATATGCAGATGACACCATCCTCATGGCAGAAAGTGAAGAGGAACTAAAAAGCCTCTTGATGAAAGTGAAGGAGGATAGTGAAAAAGTTGGCTTAAAGCTCAACATTCAGAAAACTAAGATCATGGCATCCAGTCCCATCACTTCATGGGAAATAGATGGGGAAACAGTGGAAACAGTGTCAGACTTTATTTTGGGGGGCTCCAAAATCACTGCAGATGGTGACTGAAGCCATGAAATTAAAAGACACTTACTCCTTGGAAGAAAAGTTATGACCAACCTAGACAGCATATTTAAAAGCAGAGACATTACTTTGCCAACAAAGGTCCATCTAGTCAAGGCTATGGTTTTTCCAGTGGTCATGTATGGATGTGAGAGTTGGACTGTGAAGAAAGCTGAGTGCCGAAAAACTGACGCTTTTGAACTGTGATGTTGGAGAAGGCTCTTGAGAGACCCTTGGACTATAAGGAGATCCAACCAGTCCATCCTAAAGGAGATCAGTCCTGGGTGTTCATTGGAAGGACTGATGCTGAAGCTGAAACTCCAATACTTTGGCCACCTCATGTGAAGAGTTGACTCACTGGAAAAGACCCTGATGCTGGGAGGGATTGGGGGCAGGAGGAGAAGGGGATGACAGAGGATGAGATGGCTGGATGGCATCACCGACTTGATGGACATGGGTTTGGGTAGACTCTGGGAGTTGGTGATGGACAGGGAGGCCTGGAGTGCTGCGATTCATGGGGTCTCAAAGAGCTGGACACGACTGAGTGACTGAACTGAACTTAACTGAATATATGCATTATGGGCTTCCCATGTGGCTCAGTCATAAATTATCTGCCTGCCAACGCAGGAGATACAGGAGATGTAGGTTCGATCCCTAAGTTGGGAATATCCCCTGGAGGAAAAAATGGCAACCCACTACAATATTCTTCCCTGGAAAAATCCCATGGAGAGAGGAGTCTGGAGGGTGACAGTCCATGGGGTCACAAAGAGTCAGACATGGCTGAGCACACACATGATGCATAGATGCATCATGCCTTGCAAATGCTATCACAGAAAACTAGGAATGAATTTTTAACTAACTGTTTTTTTCTAGAAAGTGTTTACTAAGATATTTATTTGACAAAATGCACACAGTAAATTCATAGGTGTGATGAGTGTTTCTTTTCTACACTGTCCTAAACATAAATAGGCATTTTCCTCCCAGGACCTAGAGATATCTTGGGTTGTCCCAACTGGTCAGGGGGCTGCTACTGGCATCGAGTTCGTAGAGGTCTGGGATGTTTCCTTCTCCAGGGGATCTTCCCAACCCAGGGATTGAACCTGGGTCTCCTGAATTTTAGGCAGACGCTTTACCATCTGAGCTACCAGGGAAGCCCAAACACAGGACAGTTCCCACCAAAAAATGATATGATGCAAAATGACTCTCATGTCAAGGTTGAGAAACTTTCCTTGGGAATGTTGACTAGTTACTCTGGAGAGGTTTCACGTGAAAAAATTCCAAATGTCAAAGGGACTGTGAGGTTTAATTAAGCATGATCTATCTGTAGAACTCTGAGCTGGCCTCTGAAAAAATTCATATTTTTAAGGAACACAAAGGGTTATTTGGTTTTCTGGCTTTTAGAGCAAGTGGGCTCCAGAAGTCCAGAGAATGGAAGTCTAGGTCAGTAACAGGACATTATTTTACCTGCAGAAGAGCCATCTCCAGGGAATTTGGCAGTCAGTAGTAATATGGTGAAATCTTATTTCACTGACAATAAAAATAACATGGATGTATCAATAACCCCACGGTAGGATTTTTTTTCTAACTCTAAAAAATCACACACAATCCTATATGCACACTGAAATAAACAGTGCTGCCTTGACATTCATGTCCATGGGCAATTGTGTTGGAGTCAGAACCATGAATCCTCGGGGCAACCCTATAGCACACGATTAATAAGTTATGGTCATCTTTATTGTAATGCCACGTATCTTTCACATCGCATTCCTTTCCTAGTGTAATAAGATCTGGTTTCTGTATCATTTAATATCAAATGCCATATAAAACAGCTGGCAAACCAAAGCCATAGAAAACATTTTTCCCCCACATCTCTCCCAAGAATACATTTTATTCAAATCAAACAATCCAAAAGGCATTTACACAGCAGACCTTAGTGAAAAGGGCACAGGAAAAGATGAGATTTTGACTGGGGAAGGAATTATTTCCCACCTCTTATGCTCATATTTGAAAGTGATGGGATTTCATATTGGACTGTTAAAAAAGCAATAGGCCAGTAGTGATAACACATTATAGAGTTATGCCACATAGCTCTGAAAGAAGAAGGAGCATTTTTATTCTCCTAAGTTGACCTACAGTAAAAATGTACCAAGTGGTTTCCTTTTCCATTGCAACCCAGAAACTTCTTCACTGTAACCTTCAAAGCCTTAGATACAAGTGACATTGAACTGATTTTTTTAAAGTGATCATTTTAGATTCAAGCAGATGACACAACTGACATGTTCTGCCACCTACACTCAAACTGCTCAGAGACACCATGGTTCACATTTACATTTACAAATGTTTGTTCTTCATCAGAGAAAAATCAAGCTAAATTTGGGAGTACTTATTTCAGTTTTATGTTGCTGTATTTATATTGAGGTTACGGAATTTAGAACACTTAACAGTTTACACAACTGAACTACCAGATACCCCAGACACATGTCTGAATTTGATACTCAGAAACCCACATGACCGAGTGCAGTTATAGGATGCTCCAGGATTACAAAATATGTTCTTTTATTAAAAAAAATTGAAGTCTACTTGATTTACAATGTTGCATTGATTTCTAATGTATAGCATAGTGACTCAGTTATACACACACACACACACACACACACACACATTGTTTTCAAGACTCTTTTCCATTATGGCTTATCACAGGATATAGCTCCCCGTGCTATATAGTAGAACTTGTTGTTTTTCCCTTCTATATATAATACTTTGCATCTGCCAACCCCAAGCCCCCAGTCTGTCCCTCCCCCAATTTCCCTCCCCCTTGGCAACCACATAGCATTTCCATATGATCCAGCAATCCCACTCCTGGACATATATCTGGAAACAACTAGCACTCAAAAAGATAAAACATGTTCTTTAGATGTGACACATCGCCAAGAGGACAAGTTCATGTCACTGCTCCATCGAGAGGCCTTCCAGATCTCTTCCTAGAATGTAACGGCTTTTACTCTGCAGTCCTAGGACATTTATTTTAACTTTTTTTGTGAAAAGAATAGAAAAATATAAACAGTGAAAAATAAGTCTCCCTATCACCCTGCTTCTCAGTACTCTGCTGGCCCTCCCCAGAGAACTACCACTACCATGTCTTATGTCTTCCTTCAGAAGTATTTACACATCTGAAAGGTAAGACATACATAAAATTCAAAGCACTCTGCTTCTTTCACAATACTACTGACATTATATCTAGAATTTGTGTGCATACCCATTGGACAGGATGGGGACTTTTTTTCAAATCTGCCTCACCAACATGATTTTAAACAGTGCAACAGATACATAGGATAGATATAGATAGATAAACGGTGCAATAGATACAAAAGAAAAGAAGTTTGTTCAACTGAGTCATCCTTAAGCCGTCTTTAACAATATTAACTGGCTTGGAGTTGGTTGCAACTGTATCTTTGGATATGTTTTTTCTACATCAAATGGGATCAGTTTCTTCTCTACAGCAATAAATATTTAGGCCTCTGTTAGCTTACTACTCTCATTCTAAGTTAGGTTTGACTACTGGATCGAAAGGGCTTCCACGGTGGCACTAGTGGTAAAGAAATTGCCTGCCAAAGCAGGAGACATAAGAGATGCAGGTTCGATCCCCACGGGTCAGGGAGATCTTCTAGAGGAGGGCATGGCAACTCACTTCTGCATTCTTGCCTAGAGAATCCCACAGAGAGAGGAACCTGGTGGGTTACAAACAGTCCATGGGGTCACAAAGAGTTGGACATGACTGAAGTGACTTAGCACGCACGCAGGGACTGGACTGAATACATGGGTATAATTATGGAATAAGTACTTTACTCTGGACATTCATATTTGATTCCTTCATATGCTGAATTTTCTAAATCAGTTTCCACATCTTTAAGAGGTATATGCTGACAATAAGTCAAGAAACAGAATATTGGGGAACCATATGTGGTTATTTTGACATCTTAACATCCATAGAAATGATTATTTATCTGTTGCCATATAAGGCAATTAAAACCCAAAAGACCAAAACATTTAAAAAACTCATGTATATGAAGAAATACCAAGTGAATAAGGTTAGTTAGCTACAATTTTGCTGTTCCTTCCATTTCATGATATGAAATTTCTACCTTGTTGGTAATCTAATGCTTCAAAAATTCCACTGTTAACCCAGGACATGAACAAGTCATGTGCAATTTGGCCCCTTTGGATGAAACTGGAGGTTGCATTTAAAGATAATCAGATTAGGGTGTTACATGGCAACAGAGTGGCTTGATACCAGGAAAGGGAATGGGTTACCTAATGCCACTTTGCTGGAATCAAGCAGATGTCATCAGTAACATTTTCTATGTCTGATTGGGCATTCACAGTACTAAGTTAAACAGCCTGTAAAGAAAAATAAGACATGGGACCTGCCTTCAGATTTAATAGTCCATCACAGAAATAAATATGATGTCAATAGCTATGTGATAAAAAGACTGTCACTGTATCATGTGTTAACTCGTTTCAACTGTGTACAACTCTTTGCGACCCTGTGGACTGTAGCCCACCAGGCTCTTCTGTCCATGGGATCCTCCTGGCAAGAATATTGGAGTGTATTGCCATGCCCTCCTCCAGGAGATCTTTTCAACCTAGGGTTCTAACCCGTGTCTCATTATTTCTCCTGCATTGGCAGGCAGGTTCTAGTGCCTGCTTACCTCTAGTGCTACTTGGGAAGCCCTTACTGTATCATAGTCACATGAAATGCAGTGTAACAATTGTGTCAGTATTGACAATGATCACATTGTGCCACAGGGGGCCTTTAATCCTTTAAAATGTCTTATGAAAAGTTATTCTTACTGTCATCTCCACTTCACAGAGGGGGAAACTAAAGCACAGACAACTTGCCTACATGTGGAAAATGTCAGAATTTGAATGCACGTCTGGGCAGGCTGGTTCTGGAGTCTGTACTTCTAACCACTGCTTACACTGTTTCTCTTATGACTAATTGTGTAATTAGCTCTGCCTGGTATGATTTAATGGTGTTCTCTAAATGAGAGAAATAAAGAAAGAAGGAAAGGGTGAAATATCACCATTCTCTGCAGGCAGAGAAAACTCCATGAGCAACAAGACACATGGGTTAACATAACATGAGATGCTCTGAGAATCAAAAAATGTCCAATTCAGTTGCAGGAACCAAATCATGAAATTCTTCTGATGCCACTCTGGAAAGTTTGAGTTTTGTTCTGCATTTAATAAAGTCCACGTAATACTTTAATCCAGGCAGGTAGATTATTATTTATTACTTCTCGCTTTAAAAAAATACTCAGAAGGCCATGTGAAAATGGTTTGGTGTTCAGTTATATCAGAGGCAGATAAAAGCTTAGTACAGTTAGGGAATGGTGATTGAATGAACTCGACCAGTGGCAGGGAGACAGCTGGTTTGAAGATGTAGTTCAAAGAGAGATAGAAGAAGTCTTAATGACCAATTTTATCATTAGGAATGTTGTAGGAGAGAAGGCCCAGAGAACTGGAATTATGACATAAATGGCTTTAGAGTGAACTTTGTAAAAACGTTAGGGAGTAACTTGATGCTTTTCATTTCTTCAGTTTTATTATGAAGGACCAATGAAGATGAAGCCCTCATCTGGGGTCAGGACCCCTCAGGAGTGCAATGAGACACACAGGTGATGGTTCCCTGCATCTAGTTATAAACTTCAAGTATGAACTCGGGAGTCTTCAGTTCCCAAAAGCAGGAGGAGTGGATGAGAAACAGTGTGAGAAAGGGCTAAATCCTGAGAAAGATTAGCAAAAGTGGGCAGAAGAAGAGGAACCCACAGACACCAGGTGAGCAGTGCAAGGGGAGGCAAGGAGGATCAGCAAAGATAAGTGTGTGTTTGTGTAAGTCGCTCAGTCATGTCTGACTCTTTGCAGCCCTATGCCCGTACCTCTGTTCTTACAAGTCTCCAGGCAAGAACACTGGAGTGCATTGCCACGCCCTCCTCCAGGGGATCTTCCTGACCCAGGGATCGAACCCGTGTCTCCTGCGGCTCCTGTACTGCAGGTAGATTCTTTACCACTGAGCCACTGGGGAAGCCCAATTAGAGACAACACAGGAAGACAATGTGTAAAGAATACTAAAACTGTTTACCAGCAAAGAAAAAGCTAAAATAGTGTGGTCACTACAGGTTATGGGCAGAAAAAGATTGTTTTGGTTTTTTGACTGTACCACACGGCATGTGGGATCTTTGTTCCCTGACCAGGGATTGAACCTGTACCCCCTGCATTGGAAGCATGGAGTCTTATCCACTGAACCACCAGGGAAGTTCAGAAAAGGACTGTTTTGCTTCTACCCTCTTTGTAGGTGGGAGAGACTTGACTTTTACAGGCTGAAAGGAATATTCAGTGGACAAGGCAACCTTGAAGACAGGGACTGCTGGATGATACAAAGTTTTTTATCAGATGAGAGTGCATACAATCAAGAAGATGGTATTCTGAGCATCTTAACTGCAATTTGCTTCCTGAGGGAAATGTTCATTGTTGTTAAAGTCTAAGTGGGCAGTGGGACAGGATGAACCACTTTTGCAACTGTTGAAATAGTTCAAAGAATACAATGTTCTACTGTTACATAAAGTACACAGAGACAGACATCACAGACAGGATGATGGAAGGTGGACGTATATACCTGCGGTTGACCTCTGTACAGTGTAGATGGAGACCTGGGAGGGAGACACAGTCCCTGGGGACCAGGGAGTCCTCATGGCCCCTAACAGGGCACCACCAAAGTTCAGACTGCAGCACTTAGATTACAGGTTGAAACCCCAATTTTTTCTCTTCAGGTTGGTCATGAGTCACAATGAAAGTCTGGACAGTTAGGTCTTTGGGGAAAGATTCAGATTTTAAATTGTGCATTGGAAAGATGACTGACTAAAGCAAAGTACTCTCTCGTTCCAGCCCAGGCCTAGCACACTGGGGCATCTCTAATAATTGACCTAGAACCTTGGGCAAGAAGATCTTTATAATAAGCAGATGTGTGGATATATAGTACAGACAGGTAGATGGATTCATATATTTATACACACATATAGACATATGCAAACACAAACACTTGATGAATTTAGTTAATGAACATGTGTATTAATTCAATTATTTCTATTTTCCAGTGTGCATATACATTTCTAATTGTAATTACAAGCATTTTTACATATATTAGACTCCAAGAACATGTACTATTAAATTACAAGTATAAATTACGTGGTACATAGTATGTGTTCAACAAATGTCATTCCCTTATAATATCCACTTGTCTTCTGTCACTCTCTGAGCATATAATGCCATAGTCTGTGTCTTTTGAATAAACTATGTTATCTTCTCAGCTATAGAGTATGACTCTAGAGGGCTTTATTCTCTGTATCTTTACTTCTTGTCTTTACTTTCTGACCATCATGTTTAGAGTGCCTTGTTGGAAATACGAGAAGGCTTACTGGAGAAATGGAGAGATATCATTACTTTTTGTCCCTAGAGAAGTTTTAATCAACATGAGACAAAGGAATAGATCTCTACCCTAGACTATCATTTACTGTGTTGACTCTTTCATGGAAGGTCGACCATGAGTTTCTCGAGCCCTTGTTTTACAAAGATGTACTGCTTTTTTAAAGCCTACAGTGCATAGTACTGTGCTTGGAAGACTTATTGGATGTTCACTGAGTGAATGAATAAATGGCCCATTAAGCTGACCAAGTATAAAATGGAGTTACATTCCTTCTATCCTCTAAGTTGGTCTTAAATGAGACCTTCATTCTAATTCTTTAGAGACTGAAAGACAGAAAACTGAAAGCCCTGGAGAAATCTAAGATAAAAGACTCTGAAAATAAGAATAATAATTATTCTTCAGTTTGTTGGTTCATTGCAGGATGGCCAAGGTAAAGGAAAGGAATTGGAAAGTAAGAAGAAAGTTTCAACCAAAGAATATTCAGAATGACAGACTTTTAAAGATGCTGGATTATGTAGCTTAAGTTTGATTTTTTTCAGAGGAAAAGTTTAGGCTATATTAATTGTTTTAAGTAAGAGTCTGAAAACTTCCAGATGCTTATTAAAATGGAGTATGAAAGTACAATCACCGTGTTACTAACTTGATTCCATGTGTTACCCTTCCTCTGCGAGCCAGAGGCAAGCATAGAAGCTTTATTAACGTTGAAATGAGCCTGGGCACAGGCCACGATTATTGAAACCTAGCAGGATCGATGCTCTAACCCTAGAGAAACACAGACACTTCTCCCAGACCAGTCTGTACTCCTCGCTTCACACCGCTCTTTCTCAGGTGAAAGAGGGGGAGAAAGATGGAATATGGACAGAAGCTTTGTAAGCATGGGTGACGCCGCTGAAATCAGAGTCACTCAAAGGAGGAAAAGAAATGCACTGATGAGAAAGGTCTGATTTACATTTTTGTTTAGAACAAAAAGAAAGATTTGAACATTTTTCTCCAGTACTGATTTCAGAGTTCAGAGATACCTTAGCAATTAAAACATAGAAAAAGTGATCTACTTACCCATTCTGTATGGCAGCTGTGGGGTCATAGGTCAGGGCCATGCCAGCCTGTATAATGGGGGAAGAAGGGAGAAAATGGGCCTTAATGTTTTTATGGTAATGTCGAAAGCATTCAGTACACACACAGACTTTTTATCTTTACATTCTACAATTTAAGCTTACTTATTCCTATATATTTCTCCCCCCTTACTGCCAAAACTAGCATTTTTACTACCTGAACACCAGAATCCACCATTGAGTTAGGGAATTTATATTATATATCCAGACAAACCAAAGAACAATGCATTTTGGATGGTCTTCGTTTCTACTTCATATGCCATGCACTGTCTAATCTGGTAGCCTTTTAATTTCTCATTCTTTTTAAGAACACCCATTGTATATCTCTCAGCATGGAAAAAAAAAAAAAAGGTAATAATGAATCCTGGGGTAAGAGTTAAAATAAATGCTACTTAAAATGCATTTGACCTTTTAGAAGAAAGTGTTAAGAAATATTTATTTTAAAATAGACTGCACGCCTCAGGGTACGCAGGCAATGAATCACAGGGTGCTGTCCAGCACCTTGCTGGAACCTGAGGAAGGGAAGGTCATTTGCATGTGATGGAAACTCTTGGCCTTGTGGCTAACAAGGAGGTAGTTTTGTTTTGTTTCCAAGGTAACACCGCCACTGAAAAATGACATTTCTGTAACTGACAGTCATTACAGAAAGGAATATAAATTTGATGATAGCTGACTGACATCTACATTTCCCCTTCATGCACACCATCACATCTCATCAAGACAAGTGAAGTAAAAGTTGCTCAGTCATGTCTGACTCTTTGCGACCCCAAGGACTATACAGTCCATGGAATTCTCCAGGCCAGAATCCTGGAGTGGGTAGCCTTTTCCTTCTCCACAAGGACTATATGAATAGGCAGAAGAAATATTTTCTCCATTTGATGGATGCAGACATGGAAGCCTGGAGGGGTCAAGTGACTTGTTCAAGGTCACAGGTTTGGAGGCAGAATCAGATTGCAACCCAAATCTTCTGCTGGGCGTGCCTGTCCATAGCCCCACTGTGACACAGACTGGGATTCTGCATGAGCCCCATGGATCATCTCTCTGTGGCCATGTGGATGCACCACTCTTTGTCTTCCGGGACTGTCAGCCTAGTTATTGCTTGTGGGCAGAGACAGATAGGATGAAACGGAAGGCTGACTAGGCTATCTAGGCTGGACATTTTTTTCCCCTTTTCTGAAACTTAAAAGTAAGTTAATCCAACATCGAGCACCTGGCTTGATGAAAGTGAAAAGTGAAAGTCGCTCAGTCGTGTCTGACTCTTTGCGACCCCATGGACTATACAGTCCTACAGACTGTAGACTATACCTACAGAATTCTCTAGGACACAGTACTGGAGTGGGTAGCTGTTCACTTCTCTAGAGAATCTTCCCAACCCAGGAATTAAACCAGGGTCTCCTGCATTGCAGGCGGATTCTTCAGCTGAGCTAACAGGGAAGCTGGCTTGATAATGCACTACTGTTATATAAGATGTAACCATTGGGTGAGATGAGTGTTGGGTAAACAGGACCTCCTGTTCATTTCTTTCACAATTTCCTGTGAATATGTAATTGTTTCAAAGTAATAAGTAAGAAAAAAATAAACTAGCTTTGAAGACTTTTGTAAAGGGCTAGGAAAACCATTAAAACTTAAAAGAAAAAAGAGCTTTTGTGTTTGAGTTTCTTTTCCAGTGTGGTTGAAGGTGGTTTTCCTAATTCAGCTCATTGAATTCCTAAGATTTAACACATACCCAAAATGAAAATTCTCAGACTTTCTAAGATGGAGCCTGAAGTCCAGGATGGCCTGCTACATTGAGCTTAGATGCATTGTCTTCCCTGGATAATACTTTAAAACTTATTGTTAAGATTGGTATGTGGAACAAAAATGTAGGACCATCTATAAATGGAATTGGCATAGAGGAAGCATACATAATTGAAATGAAGTTTGCAAACAAAGCTGAGACAGAGATGTACTGGGAACACAGGGTTACTGATAACTCTGGCTAAAGAAATAAAATCTGAGGCCCAGGAAATGAGACGAGAATAAAAGAGTAGATATGAAGACAGATTTCTCCCACCTTGGGGGAAGCAAAGATACTGATGTCAAAGCATATAGATTCTAAATCTAAATTCTCCCCTGGATGGGCTTCCACCATGTGACGGGTGGGAGGCTGGCCCGAGGCTGAAGATCCCCCAGAAGCGACCTGTCCAGGCTAGACTCCATGGTTCTGGGTCCTCAAGATGATCCGTCTGAGATGAGATTTCCTGCTTAGAAACCCTAAGCGTCTCTCCTGTACCTTACCCAAGATGTCAGACAAAAGACAGAATGAAAAAAAACAAACAAACAAAAAAAAAACAGGCTGTGTACGCAGCAAAGATAGTGTTAGTTAATAGGAGATTTAGATGATCATTGTATTTTCAGACCAAATTGTTTAAATCCCAGGAAACTTGTAGGTAGCCAAGCTTACTCCTTTTCCTTGAACTGCAGTACTCAAAGACCAATGCTCCCCAGCCTTTCTTGACTTGTAAATTGTCATCAATATTCTCTTTTTATGCCATGTATATTTGTTTTGGCAATGTTAAGTAGGATTTTTTTTTTCTTTCACATTTGACTTGAATTCCTCACAAAATTATTTATCACAAAATTCTATTTCTTTGTTGGATAGTATTTGATAACCAGAAAGTTTACATTGGCCTTTTCCTGCATCTTAAATCCCCATTCATCTTTTAGAAGATGGAAAGAATTAAATAGAAAGCCATATGATTTAGTGGAAAGGACACATGTTTTGGACCTGGGTTCAAGTCTTAGCTCTGTTGCTTTCTGGCACTGGGACCTTGGGCAAGTTATTCCATTTATTTGAGCCTCAGTTTCCTTAACTGTTATATGGTATGGCAACACCTATGTCATTCGATTGTTGTAAAATGTGAGACATTACATTTGTGAAGTGCCTTGCACAGTGCCTAGACGCTAGACACACATGTAAATATTATTATAACACAAGGCAACACATGGTAAGCATCCTGTGAGAGTATGGATAAAGTGGTGAGTGGACAGGCTGGGGTGCTCCGGGAAGGCACCTGCAGGAGGTAGAGTTCACTGGAAGCTTGAAGATGCTTAGGATTTCCACAGATGGAGATAAGAAGTGGAGGCCAGCTCAGGCAGAAGGGTTATCATGGAAAAAGTCTTGTGAATAAAAAGGGCAAGGCAGATAGTCCACCTGGAGTAGAACATTGGTGAGAACAGTCAAAAGTAAGATTTGGAAGGAAAGGAGGAAGGTCTTGATTGCTTGGCTCCTATTGGTAGAAAAATGATACAAAGAGGGCTGGGAGACGTCCCTGATGGTCCAGTGGTGAAGAAGCCTTGCAATGCAGGGCACACAGGCTCAGTCTAAGACCCCACGTGCTGTGGAGCAACTAGGCCCTCAAGCCCCCACTACTGAGCCTGCTTGATACAGGGAAGATTTCACACACTACAGACACCTAATACCTGAGGTTGTCAAATAAATAAATAAACGTTGCTTAAAATGAGAGACTGGACAACAAGAAATAGCATGAACCCCCAGAAAACAGAGGAAAACTCCCGAGTGATGGGTGACTAGGGTAGACACTGGGGGACAGGGAGGTAGAGAGAAACTAAGGCACGGATGAACCCAAGTTTCATCTACTTCATAATTTTGTCTGGTGTCAGTCCTGCCTCTGAGGATCTTTGGCAAGAGGACACCACCAGAGCTCAGCATTTGGAACACCGGGTTACAAGGTAAGAATGGGTTAAGCAAAGGGGCGTTGGAGCATAACCTGCTGGCTGAACACCACAGCACAGTAACCAACCTGGGCCGCACCTGGTTTTCATTTCATGTGTAACAGATTGTTGAATCACAATTCTAACATGGTCTTAATACGGATTTTGCATTCCATTTCCTTTCTTCCTTTGCACAAGGTAAAAAAGAAAATTGATTTGCTGCTCTGTCTAGCCACCGTTATACTGAACTAGGACCATGAAATTGTCATTATGTAATTACCAAATTTTATGGCATGTTTACAAACTCCAGAGTCACAAAAAAGGTAAAATAACTTGGAACAAAACGAAAATGTCACACCACGTAAGTAGAAAAGTGATGTTCAATTCTCTCATTCTCTTTTGAAAAGGATTTTTAATAAATTCACAGATATTTTCCATATGTTAAGTTCACATTATTTGTAGTGATTTATGATTTACTTCAAAAAGAAAGGGAGTTTTTTTTTTTTGGGGGGGGGTCTTTTTTCCAGTAGCACCTGAGTTTTGTCTTAGTATTTCAGTCATAATAGGGTTATTTCTAGTCTTTCTAGACAGAGTCTGTAAGAACTAAGTAGAAACTTTAAACTGTAGTTTACAGGAGTCAATTAGATGTCAATGAAAAAAAATGTTGCCTGCCATATCAGTAAACAAAGATCTTGCAACCATCAAGTCATCACATTGCAGCAGTCCTGGTGAGTCCTGTGGGAACTCAGGATGAAACAGGATGCCCATCATCAAGTCATCAGCCACTGTAGCCACCCACAAATGTACGCCTTGAGGAGACTCGGGATGGGAAAGCACAGGATACTGGCCATAGACAGCTGAGGTGCATGTCAAAGGGGTGATTTCAACGAGCCCTGAATTTTTCATCTTCCCGTATAGAGGAAGGGAGTGTCTGCAGTGACTCAGCAGTAAAGAATCTGCCTGAAATGTAGGAGATGCAGGGACACCAGTTCGATTCCTGGGTCAGAGAGATCCCCTGGTGGAGGGCATGGCAACCCGCTTCAGTATTCTTGCTGGGAAAAGTCCATGGACAGAAAAGCCTGGCGGGCTTCAGACTATGAGGTCACAAGGAGTTGGACACATCTGAAGCATGGCATGGCATGCCACATACAGAGGGAAGCACTAAATTCCTTATATTGAGCCACCTTGTTTTTCTTAATTAAAAGTAATCTTTTGATGTTCTGACTACCTGATCTTTGTTGCAAAAATCTCTGTATATCCTGGCTCCTTCCCTACCTCTTTGGAAGCAGTCTCTTAGATCTGAGATGCTGTGTCCCAGGCTTAAGTCCTCAGTTTTGTCTAATGAATGACACATAATTTTCAACTTTTAGGTTCTGCATCTTGTTTGGTCAACATAGGATACCAAAATTATTTCCAGTAATCATAGTGGATACTTTGAGACATGTCAGTTTGACTTAGGAGCAAGATATTTGATATTCATAACTTTAAATGAAGAGGTAATAATTATGGAAGTACTGCTTAAAATGTACTCACTAGGGAAGTACTAGGGAAGTAACTGGATTAGTTACAAATGAATAATTATAAAAATCCCCCCTCTTCTAAGATCAGATTTAAGGCAACCTTTAATAAATAGGTAGTAAATGTCATATATTTTAGTTACCCTTGTGTACTGAATTAGCACAAGATTAAGTTCAGGAAGCCTATGAAGAAAAGGATAACTTGGTTTTCTGGGTATCATTTTTAGAGTTTAATTCTTGCAACTAATTTAAACCCTATTTGCAACTGTTAGCTGGTTATCATAAGAATTCAGTAAATGAAATAAAGTGACTTAAAAATTATATTTGTTGCTTAGACGCTAAGTCGTGTCCAACTCTTGCAACCCCACAGACTGTAGTCCACCATGCTCCTCTGTCCATTGACTTTCCCAGGCAAGAATACTGGAGTGGGTTGCCACGCCCTCCTCCAGGGGATCTTCCCAACCCAGGGATGGAACCCAGGTCTCCTACATTGGTAGGCGGTTTCTTTACAGCAGAGGGTTCCCTGGTGGTTCAGTGATAAAGAATCCTTCTGCTGAGGCAGAGGCGTGGGTTCAGTCTCTGGGTTGGAATGATCTCCTGGAGAATCCCATGGCCAGAGGAGCCTGGTGGGCTACAGTCTATGGGGTTGCAAAGATGATATGTGAAAATGACTTAAATTATAATGCATTATAAATGTTTAGGTATGGCTTCTGTAGTGAAACCTTTGTACTATCAGTTCAGTTCAGTCGCTCAGTCGTGTCCGACTCTTTGTGACCCCATGGACTGCAGCAAGCTAGGCCTCCCTGTCCATCACCAACTCCCAGAGTTCACTCAAACTCATGTCCACTGAGTCAGTGATGCCATCCAACCATCTCATCCTCTGTCGTCCTCTTCTCCTCCCACCTTCAATCTTTTTCAGCATCAGGGTCTTTTCAAATGAGTCAGCTCTTTGCATCAGGTGGTCAAAGTACTGGAGTTTCAGCTTCAGCATCAGTCCTACCAATGAACACCCAGGACTGATTTCCTTTAGGATGGACTGGTTGGATCTCCTTGCTGTCCAGGGACTCTCAAGAGTCTTCTCCAACACCACAGTTCAAAAGCATCAATTCTTCGGCGCTCAGCTTTCTTCACCATCCAACTCTCACGTCCATACATGACTACTGGAAAAACCATAGCTTTGACTAGATAGACCTTTGTTGGCAAAGTAATATCTCTGTAATATAACTTTGTTATATTTATATTTTACCAGCTTGAGAATGGCAAGGGGTCAAGAATAAAGGCTGAAACTACAAGGTTAATAGTACAGTGACTCTAGTGGTAGAAGTTAGTAAAAATTTATAAATCCAAAGCACAAACTGACTGAGAAGGTGAAGGTGTCATATGTGATCCCTGAAGTGTGGATATCCAAGCCATTCAGAGCAACTGATAAAAATCACCAGAAAACCGCAAAATGATCAAAACCCAGTCAAGCTTTTGGCCAAAGAAAGGGCTTTTCACCTTCAGTTAAGAGAGGCAGTAATCCTAGGAAATAATATGCTCAGGGCAAAACTGAAGTCAGGGGCTCTTGCTGAATGGGGATGTAGGAGCATGACCTCCTGGCTTTCAGAAGAGGCAAGTGGCGGGGCTTTCCTGGGGGCAGTTCTGCCATGGATACATGGCCACTGAGTGGTCTGTGTCTCCTGCAAGAGGCGGTCAACCATTGAGAGGGTAACAGGCAGGAAGGCCAGGGGTCTCCAAATGGAGGAAATAGGCTGCAAGTGTCAGACATTTTTATTTCTCTTAAGTGGCAGGAGGAAACAAATTAGAGATATATTTTTTTCCTTCTCTATACAAATTTAAAAGGAGGTTTCTCTTAAAATGCTGTGTTGCCATGACACCTGGTTTCACCTGAAGCTAACTATTCTCAAAACTTTGAGTTAACCAATACATTTTTCTTATGGAAATGTTTGTCTTAAGCTATGTTAATGTGCTATGCATTTACCCCAGACTCTGTAAGTTCCGCCAAATGGCTCAAACTACTTGACAAATCGGTATGTTATACTCAGATATTGTTCCCCTAATCTATGTAAATGAAACTATTTGTTTGGTAATCTGCTCTTCTACAAGATTCAAGTCAATCGTTTTATAGCCTGGGATAAATTGTCTGGTGCCATTCTGAGTTTTAAGACATTCCTTTCTTTTCATTAACAGACTGTCAGTGACTATATAACATACAGCTGAAGACTAGAAGGTGGGTACTCTTTCTGTCCCCTTCTGATGCCTATGTCAGAAGCTTTCTCTATCTCCTTTATACTTTAATAAAACTTTATTACACAAAAGCTCTGAGCGATCCAGCCTCGTCTCTGGCCCCGGATTGAATTCGTCTCCTCCGGAGGCCAAGAATCCCGCGTCTTATGGTTCAGCAACAACCTTTCACCATGTAAGGCAGGTATCTGCTCTTACCTGCTGAAGGGATGCTCCCTGGGCTGTGAGCAGCCAGTCCCTCTTCTAAAGAGAAACGTGGGAATGTGTGAGTCTTTCAGTTGTGTCTGACTCTTTGCAACTCATGGACAGTAGCCCACCAGGCTCTTCTGTCCACAGGATTCTCCAAGCAAAAATACTGGAGTTGGTAGCCATTCCCTTCTCTAGGGGATCTTCCCAAACCAGGGATCGAACCCTGGTTTCCCACATTGCAGGCAGATTCTTTACTGAGTCACCAGGGAAATCCCTCTAAAGAGAAGGTGAGGAACCAATGAGATGGGAGACAGGAAAATGTCCCAACCTACAGAAGGGGGCCAGCATTGCATGGTCCTGGATGGGACAGAAATCCTAGAAACCGTCTCATAAAAGAGGCCAACCAACCTGTGAACTGGCTCACAACACACTCTAATTTTCATAGTCCCTGAACCCTCAAAGCACTGTGAGCCTCTCCCCTCATTTCCTTCAGATCACTCAGAGCGCTTTTTCTTCTTTGGTGTTACTCGCTCCATCTGCCTTTGAGATGTCAGCGCTCAGGACGAGGGCTTCCCTCCTTCTCTCTCCTTCTGTGTCGTGATGACATTCACCTTCTGATCCCAGCTACTGTTTATCAGTGGAGCCCCAAATCTGGGTCTCAAAATCAAGTATCTAAACTGAGTTCCAGACAATCACTGCCAAGATTAATTAGTAAGTGCATGCATCGTCAGTATCTTCTAAAGTTATCGTTTCCTATTTGGGTGTTTACTATTATCCTCTCATAGAAAGTATTCTCTTCAGCCTCTGCTTCCACCTTCCTTTCAACCCACCAGCCATTACTCTGTGCTGTGAAATTTGTTCTTACAGCGGGCAGATCCAACCAGCATGGGGTCACCGAAGGGATAAAGCACGGCTTACAGAGCCCTTCATGATCAGATGTGTGTGTACCTCTGACCTCGGCCACTTTCCTGTGCGATTCCAGACCCCACCCTTCACCAACTCAGACAGACACTCACCCTGTCCTGTAGTGTGACCTCCGGGCCTCTGTGGCTACAGGTGTTAGCTGGAAACTGTGTAGCACTGAGGGAATGTGGAAATTCCCTTCTCCAGGCTCAGACTAAATGTCGTGGCCTCTAGAAGCCACTTGCCTCCATGGAGCCTTAACCCCTGCCTTTGTTCTGCCCCCATGATGCAGGACGGGAGTGAATCTGACCACACGTGCTGTTTGTGTGCCTCTCCTAAATGGGCTCCTGGCTGATTCCATCTTGATATCTCCTCTTCCCAAGCCAGTTATTGGAACATAACAGACTCATCAGATGATTGTTCAATGAATTAGTGGATGAACATATGACTTGAAAATTTTGAATTTGGACTTCAGTTAAATTTATATTTGGGTCTTGTTCTTTTTTTTTTTTTTGCTGTGCCACACCACATCCGGGATCTTGTTGCCCTACCAGGGATCGAACTTGTGCCCGCTGCAGCAGAAGTGCAGACCTCCAACCACTAGAATGCCAGAGAAGTCCCAAATTTGTATCTGAAAATGGAACTGCGGTACTTTGAATTTTTATTTTGCCAGTAAGATTTCCTTAAAAAAAATTAAAATGAACTCAATCGAACTTCTAAAGACAGTATCTCAGCCCTTGATTTTTGATTAGCAGAGATAGGGAGAAGCAAAGTGATTACTGGGGTCACTGAGAGAGCTTCCTGATGCAACAGGGTAGCTAGTGCACTTGAACCATAATATCAGCAGGAATCCAAGAAGAACTTGAGGCCCCTCCTTACCCAGGTGCCTGACCCTGAAAGCAAAGAATAGAAGACTGTTAAAAGTCATCTTGAAATCCCCAGAGGTTTGTCAGCAATCAATTAAACGAAATGCAGGAGATGTATCACTTACAAAGAAAATAGCAAAAATACGCAGAGAATAAGAGAAGATTTGCCTCCTTGTGTTCGAGAAAAGACCATCAAGGGGAGTTATGCTGCTGCTTATGCACTTTGCCATCATGATATTTCCTCTTTTCAGCTTTTGCTATAACATTCATATCAGACAGAGATGTTATCCCCTATCCAGCAATAGAAAAGGACAAGATAAAAAAGATGCAGACAGAATTAAGACTGCAAAAATCTATGACTGCACACACAAAAAAAGCATTGTTCAAAGGGAAGCAGAATAAAAGGTATCTTAGCATTATGTGCGTGGGTGCACCCTAAGTCGCTTCTGTCCTTTCTAACTCTTTGCGACCCCTATAGCCTGCCCGACTCCTCTGTCCATGGGATTCTCCTGGCAAGAACACTGGAGTGGGTTGCCATGTCCTCCTCCAGGGGATCTTCTTGACCCAGGGATCGAACCTGCGTCTCTAATGTCTCCTGCATTGGGAGGCAGCTTCTTTACCACTAGCACCACCTGCATGGTATCATGTAGCTAAAGGTCTCAAAGTCTGGGGAAAAGAGAACAAGTTCTAGTCTGAGTCTGTCATTAAAACCAAAGTTAAATGAAGCCTTGATTGATAATCATAAAAGAGACAAGAGAACATTGCCATATTTTATGTAGGTGCTTCTGTTTTCACCTCAGTCTAAATGACTGATCTTCGTAGATTCCAAGACATAGTTTTGCTTTACTTTTTAAAGTCTGTGAAATCGAGGCTAACAGGATACTTGATGGCATTCGAGAGTTTGGCAAGTTTCTCCTCTTTTTTAGTGGTATTTAAAATAGTATTTTGTCTTTAATTGATTGCTGTTTTACAGTCAGGGTTGCAGTGTCCATACTATTAAACCCCACACAGGTAAATCAGGTAAAAAATATAAGATGTTGAGGTTACTTCCAGGGCGAGCCGGTGTAGCTAGATAGGTGAAAGTCTCGGGTATCTAGCTAAATGATCTGTATCCTTCCAGATCCCAGATAAGGTTTGATGTCATATGGAAATTGTAAGCTTCTGCTTACATATTGATAGGGGACTTCCCTGGTGGTCCAGTGGCTAAGAATCTGCCTGCCAAAGCATCGGACATGGGTTCAATCCCTGGTCTGGGAAGATTCCACATGCTGCAGGGCAACTAGGCCCATGCTTCACAACTATTGAACCCACAAGCCCTAAAGCCCATATCTGCAACAAGAGAAGCCACAGTAATTAGAAGCCTATGAACTGCAACTGGAGAGTAGATCCTGCTCTCCACACTAGACAAAGCCTGCACAGCAATGAAGGCCCAGCACAGCCAAAAGTAAAATAAATACATTTAAAAAATATTGATGGGGACCACTCTGCATCTTGTGACTGGTGGGCTGCCAAGACAGCGCCAACCATTCAAGAAGTCCCCCAGTTGGCTGGTACCTCACATAGTTGCCCTGATCCACGGGGACTGCATCGAGGGTCCACAGGAGACATGGTGATCAACCATCAGCCTTTCTCCTTGTAAATGCTTGATGTAATCTTCTCAGCCTTGAGCCCCTCCTAATTCCTCCTCCCCAAGAACATGAGTGAGTTTTTCTAGCCTCTTGCTTGGGAGTAAAGAGAAGGCGGAGGACTAGAGCTCATCATCAATCATATTTTATCCAAACTTACACTATCACAGGAATTTACAAGACTTGCCTTTTACCTTCAGTGATCATAGGTTAGTAAACATTAGATCCGGCAGTTTTAAAATAAGGACATTTAACTAAGAAAGCTTTCATGCTGAGTGACTGAGAATTCAAGTTCATGTGCCAATGGGAAGAATTCTTTTGAGATTAGAAGGGTCGTTCACCTTGAGTCTGCTCTCCAAATTACAGGCAAAACACATGAAATGAAAAGAACTACATCTGGTCGGCTGATTATTACACTTAACTCCAAGAGCTGTCATGTCGCCTAAGAGACAATTTCTCTTTTCAAGATCATATATATAAAAATTCTCTTTACTTCAAAGTTAAAAGGACTATTTGCAGAACCTAGGTGTGTTGATAGATACATCTTAACTATTCCCCCAAGGTCTCATTAAAAAAAAGATTTGGACAAGTAGCTGTCATGCACTGTGATACAGCCAATGGAAACAGTAGTCAATTATATATATGATGTTTCTACTTTCATAGAATACAGCTGAATATAACCTGAATTTACATGCAATTACTACTAAGTTTTTCAAGTAATTCTTTAGATATACTATTTCATAGGTAACTGTACTTCAGTTTCTCTTCAATATTACTTCTAATAGCTCAATGGGGCAGGACTTTAATTCAATATCTCTGAAACAAATTTTCTGATGTTCAGTCTTGCAAAATAAAATTGCAGTCAATATGGCTTGAAAGCTAACAGAAATGGTAAAATCCTGGGCCTGTTGTCAGGGTCTTCTTAGACTTAACACATCACTGACCAGGGAATTTTTGAAGAAAGTAACACCTGTGGCCAGTGATGTTATGTAAGTAAACACTGAAACATCTCTGGTCAATAACATTCAGGTAACGAAAGATGCATCAATACTTCTCTGATCAATAATGAGTTAATATGAAGGACTGGTGATTGATCAAATAGTCTAAGCAGGATGCACTGGTCATAAAAGATCCAACTAAAGGCCATGGGGCCACGTATGTGAGTTCTGCCTTGTCTTCCTCACTGCTAGGAATGTCTCCAGGCACATGCTTTATAGTAACATTGGTGATACCTAGGGACAACCAAATGCTCTCAAGACACTCAACAAAATGTTCTGTTGTGAGGGTTCCCTATGAGTGGTGACTAGAAGGATTGCCTCTTTTCTCCAGATTTTATGGAGCATGTTTGCTGCTACTTCCACAGACATCTATGTGCCCTTCAGCATCAACACTGGCCATATGAATGTGACTGGATTTGGTTCCTACAGAACAACACGCCCTTCTTATCATATGCAAACAGGTGAGTAGAAAATAATGATATAAATGATAGTATAAATAATTCAATGTATCAGATTTTTCTTGCTAAGGAAGATAGCAAGAATGGGTCAAAGGATTAAGGATCTTTATGAAATAATTCCAAGTCTACTAGTCACTCATAGACTCAATAAATTAATGAACATAGGATTAGAACTTTCCCCAAATTCCTTAGAAAGTTTTATACATATTTGTTGAGTAGGATAAGAACCAATGTCTTTAAATCCATAAAACCTGATGATAGACTGTAACACAACTCTTCAAATAAAGACAGCTGACTCATACACTGGTAGCAGTTTATTTTCATATCCAAGCAAATTTCTTGTTACCTGAATGGGAGAGACAAAAACTTAACCAAGAGACTGGATCCCACTTAAGGACAGTGAACATAAAACAAGATAGAATGCATTCTTGTTATCTGAAGTAATTATATTCTATGACGTCACCATGAACACTGAATTAGTGAATGCTGAGTCACTGCTCTTAGAGGAAATATACGGTTAGGTCTGGTCACAACATTTTTACCAACTAATCAATAAAAAACCTTGTTTTATATGTCTAAAGACACCATATTTAATATATGTTGCTTATTCATTAACATTGAGCTCATGGGCAACAGCACTCTAAGTAACGCCTCAATGAAGTCTGTCTTCATTTTTCCATATTTTCTCCATAAGGCACATTATGGATTTCTTTCACTTAGAAACACCAGACAGCACTTCAAAACTACAATTTAGGGCCACTTTGAAAATGGAAAACACCAATATAAAGCATGAACAAGCAAAAATGTAGCCCTAGCATAGAGAAAACTTACCTCAACTTAATAAAGGACATACACGACAAACTTACAGCTAATATCATGCTCAATGGTGAAAAGCTGAAAGCATTTCCTCTAAGATTAGGAACAAGACAAGGATGTCCACTCTCACCACTTTAATTCAACATAGTTTTGGAAGTCCTAGCTATGACAACCAGAATAAAAAGGAAGTAAAGGGAATCCAAACTGAAAAAGAAGTTAAACTGTTACTGTTTGCAGATGACATAATACTATACACAGAAGATACTAAAGATACTGCCAGAAAACTTCTAGAGCTCATCATTGAGTTTGATAAAGTTGCAGGTTACAAAACTAATACAAAGAAATCTGTTGCATTTCTATACACTAACAATGAAAGATCAGAAAAAGAAATTCAAGGAACAATTCCACTTACCATCACAGAATAAACCTACCAAAGGAGACAAAAACTTGTACTGTGAAAACTGTAAGGACACTGATGAAAGAAATCAAAGAAGACAAAAACAGATGAAAAGATATACCATGTTCGTGGATTGGAACAATCAATGTTGTCAAAATGACTATACTACTCAATGCCAAGTACAGATTCAATACAATCTCTATCAAATTACTAATGCCATGTTTTTTTCACAGAACTAAAACAAAAACCTTAAAATCGGTATGGAGACACAAAACCTCCAGATAGTCAAAACAACCTTGAGAAAGCAAGGCAGAGCTGGAGAAATCAGGCTCCTTGACTTCAGACTATACTACAAAGCTATAGTCATCAAAAAAGTATTGTACTTGAACAAAAACTGAAATACAGATCAGTGAAATAGGATAGAAACCCAGAAATAAACCCACGCACCTATCATTAATTAAATTATGATAAACCAGGCAAGATTACACTATGCTGGGAAGACAGTCTCTTCAACAAATGGTGCTGGGAATACTGGACAGCTCCATGTAAAAAATGAAATTAGAACATTCTTTACACCATATACAAAATTAAGCTCAAAATGGATTAAAGGCCTAAATGTGAGATTGAACACTGTAAAAATCTTAGAGGAAAACAAAGGTAGAACACTCTAGGACATAAATTGCAGCAATATCTTTTTTGACCCATCGGCCATAATAATGGAAACAAAAACAAAAATAAACAAATGGGAGCACTCAAACATGTATATTACTGTGTGTGAAATAGATGGCCAGTCCAAGTTCAATGCATGAAACAGGGCACTCAAAGCCAGTGCACTGGGACAGCCCTGACGGATGGGATGGCGAGGGAGGTGGGAGGGGGTTCAGGATGGGGGCGTGAGTGCACCCGTGGCTGATTCACGTCAATGTATGGCAAAAACCACAATATTGTAACTTAATTAGCCTCACAATAAACAAATTCAAAAGTAGTGCAAAAGAAACAATAAATAAAAAGACAATCAATAGATTGGGAGAAAATATTTACCAATAAAATGATAGACAAATATTAGTCTCCAAAATTTACAAACAGTTCATGATGCTCAACAGCATCAAAACAACACACTCAAAAATTGGGGAGAAGACCTGAATAAACATTTCCCCATAGAAGACATACAGATGGCAAAGAGACACATGAAAAGATCAACATTTCTAATTATTAGAGGAATGCACATCAAAACTACAATGAGATATTACTTCATACCAGTCAGAATGGCTATCATCAAAAAGCCCCCAAACAATAAATGCTAGAGAGGGTGTGGGGAGAAGGGAAGCCTTCTACATTGGGGGTGGGAATGTCAACTGGTACAGCCACTATGGAAAACAGTGTGAAGTTTCCTTAAAAAACTAAAAATAGAGCTACTCTATGACACTGCAATCTCACTTCTGAGTATACATCGGGAGAAAAGCATGATCTGAAAGGATACGTGAACCCCAGGGTTCCCTGCAGTGCTGTTAACATTAGCCAAGACACAGAAGCAGCCTCAATGTCCATTGACAGAGCAATGGATAACGAAGATGTGGTACGTGTATACAATGGAAGACTACTCGGTCATTAAAAGAATGAAATAATGCCACTTGCAGCAACGTGGATGGACTTAGGGGTTACCATACCAAGTGAAGCAAGTCCGAGAGGGAGAAATATCATGTGACATCCCTTATACGTGGGATCTAATAAAACATATACAAATGAGCTTACTAAACAGAAGCAGACTCAGAGACTTAGAGAACAAACTTGTGATTTGGGGGGAAGGATGGGGGAGCGAAGGGGTAGTTAGGAGTGTGGAATGAATATATACACACTGCTATATTAAAAATGGATAACCAACAAGGACATACTGCATAGCACATGGAACTCCACTCAATGTTCTTTGGTAGCCTGGATGGGAGGGCAGTTCGGGGGAGAAGTGATACATGTGTATGTATGGCTGAGACCTTCTGCTGCCCACCTGAAACTATCACAACATTGTTAATTGGCTATACCCCAATACAAACTTAAAAGTTAAAAAAAATGTAGCCCTAAATAAGGACACTATTTAATATAATAAGAACTGAAACAAGAAGGCAAAGTATCACGTGTTCAACCTCAGCTGGGAGTGTGTACTTGGTGACTCAAACTTTTTGCTGTTCTGCACATATTCAAATGACTAAGAAAGGGGACTTTTCTGGTGGTCCAGTTATTTAGATTCAGTGCTCCCCGTGCAGGCAGTCTGGGTTTGACCCCTGTTCAGGGAATTAGATCCCACACGCTGCAGTGAAAAGTCCACATGTCACAATTCAAGATTCCCGCATGCTGCAACAAAGATCAATGATCACACATGCTGTGGCTAAGACCCGGTGCAAGCAAATAGACAAAATAAATATTTTTTTAAAAAATGACCATGAAAGCACTGGGAATACTGATGCTGGGTAGCAAATAAGTTTTAGTAAGTGGGATAAATATACACATTTGGAGCCCACAAATTGCGTCTTTCTTCATTGATTATTTCATGAGTCTGAGTGTTTCACTAAACAAAAGGAAATTTTGTAAGTTAACACCACTACTTATAAGGACTCTAAAAATCCCTTACACTGAAGAATTTGGTAACCTCACGCTTGAAATAGATTAGGGTGTAGAAACCTAAAGATTATTTACATTTAGCACTATGAAGCCTATAAAATATGCAAGAAAATTCCTGCTTCCTATTTTTTTGTTTTTTCAAATTCAATATTTATTTATTTGGCTGAACTGGGTCTTAGCTGTGACATATGGGATCTAGTTCCCAGGGATCAAACCTGGGCCCCCTGAATTGGGAGCTTGAAGGTTTAGCCACTAGACTACCAGGGAAGTCCCCTAAATCTTTGTCAAGTCTAGAAAGTCACCATCTGTGTTATCAGAATGCTTCTTCTTTTGAAGATAATAGTTTTGAAAGATACTGGAAAGTACTTGAGCATGTACTCTTCATAACCACAGAGGTTGCATAAACACATTCATAATTGCCATTATTTGGCAGAATAGGTCGGTTAATAATTTATCCTCTTTCCCTTTAAAAACACCAACCATATAATCCATCAGTTCTCAAGAGTAGCTCAATCTTCTTGGTATCTAGCAAGGCTTCATGCTTTTCTTTTACTTTTGCATTTTTCTTTCATCTTCTCCATCCAAGTCCCCTCCCCTTGCCAGCTCTTGGCTTTTTTGATTACATGGCCTTCAAGAGAAAATCGGCTAGAAATTTGAAAACCACGTAATGCTTCAGTGCTAAATAATTCTTGAATGCAAATGATGATTGTGAATATGATCTTATGAAACATTAACAATATTGGTCAAAGTAAAATTAATTTCTACTTGTTTTAGGATATATTTTTAAGTCAAAAATTCAGCTGGAAAGTGATATGAACAGTAGATTTTCTTTCAAACATGTTACATCATTAACAATAATATTTGGAAACTAGAGAGATGTAGCATAAAACTAGAAATCGAGGATTGACAGTCAAGTCATGTGAAATGCATAGTGAGGCTGGCTTTCCAGTTAAACAGCCCTGAGTTGTGTGTGTGATGATATTATGGTAGTTGTAATAGGAGCTAATCCTTGGGTAAGTACATGCTGCCAGACACCGTGCCCACGACTGTACCTTCAACACCTCATTTAATCCTCCCATTCACCACGGGTTTGCTGCCAACCATTCTCCTCCTACTGATGAGGGAACAGAGACTGTCGCTCGGCTTGAGAGGGCCAGAGCTTGGCCCTTTAGTCACTCAAGTAGCATGCCTGGTAAATTAATGATCAAACGCAAACAATTTTGAGCATATCACAGACGTTAACACACATGATTCCTAAAAATTTAGGAAGAATTGTTATTTTAAATGGGGTACACTACAGAAGGACTGAAAATTTGTTAAATAACACTCCGAAGCTTAAGTTCCTTCTCTCAGCTTTATTCTCTCTGAGCCACTCAGCACCCAAGGACATGGATGCATCCACTGGACAGGTGACAAGGTAGAACTTTTCAACTTTTGGAAGAAATGGGGGGTTTAAATGCGTACAGATCAATTGCTCAGCTACTTACCCTGAAAATAGTCAGTCAATCAAATGAATAGTTAATGGTTAGTAACAAGACAAATGTGAGTTGATATTCTACTGACTACTGTTTTTGTTATTTTTGTTTGTTTTTGTTGTTATTTGGCTTTGGTTTTCTTAACCTGTTTATAAGTATGAAGCCAGTTACAGAGAGTGATTTTATTTCTGAAACACTGAATGATATTCGATTCTACTTTGAATCTCCTACTTTGCCGTTTTAGGGTCCCAGAGGATAGGGAATCTGTCTGTATGCTTCCATCATGTCTGTAGTATCCAGTCTTGGATACTTTGGCTTCGACTTCATGTTACCAGCTGTGTTAGCCCCTAATAAGAGAGTCAGCCTGTCCTTTGAAGCCAGAAACTGACTTCTCTTCTCCAGCTATGAAAAGTCCTAGATGGCAGCCTCTTCCAATAGCAACTGCTGCATCTACACTGAAAATCTGTTGTTTACTGTAGCAATATTCATGGATTATCTTAGCAAGAGACAGCTGCTTCTGCTTCTTTTTTAAACTAGCATCATGAGCCAATCTCTGCCTACTTCAGACTTTTCTTCTGCAGCTTCCTCACCTCTCTCAGTCTTCCTAGAATTCAGGAGAGTTAGGGCTTGGCTCTGGATTAGGTATTGGCCTAAGGGAATGTTGTGTCTGGCTTGATCTTCTACCCAGACCACTAAAACTTTCTGCATGTGAGTAATAAGACTGTTTGCTTTTCTATCATTCATGTGTTCACTGAAGTAGCGCTATAATTTCCTTCAAGAATTTTTCCTTTGTGGTCACTACTTGGCTAACTGTTTGGCACAAGAGGTCTAACTTTCCATCTGTCTGGGCTTTAAATATGCCTTCCTCATTAAGCTTAATTTTTTTTTCTAGCTTTTGATTTAAAGTGAGGGACATGGGATGCTTGAATACTTAGAGGCCATTAACTGGCCTAATTTCAGTGTTGCTGTGTCTAAGGGACAGGGAGGCCGGAGGAGAGGGGAGAGACAGGGGAGTGGCTGGTCAGTGGAGAAGCCTGAACACACACATTTGTGGATTAAATTCACTGTCTTATGTGGGCACAGTTCATGGTGCCCCAAAACAATCACAGTAATCATATCCAAGATCACGGATCACCTATTTGTTATGGTGGTCCTTTCGGTCTAGTAGTTAAGAGTCTGCCTGCCAATGGAGGGGACAGGGGTTCAATCCTTGGTCCTGGAAGATCCCACATGCTGCAGGCCAACTAAGACTGCATGCCACAATGCCTGAGCCCACCCTCTAGAGCCCGTGCTCACAATAAGAGCAGCCACCACAAGAAGCCCAAGCACTGCAACTAGAGAAAGCTGTGTGCAGCAACAAAGACCCAGTGCAGCCACAAATAAGTGAAATGAAATCATTTTTAGAAAATAGTAAGACTGTTGGAGCCCTTGGAAAGAAAAGGCTCACAGTACCACTCCCGACCCTTCTGCTCCAGCTTGGGGTGTCACTTGAGAGGTTAATTAATAACTTTCAAATATTTCAGTGTTTTTCACTTATGCAAAAATAGGTCCACCCGCATGTACCTATATTTCAAAACCTGGCTAATTTACGTTAATTCATGTGTATGATGGGTTCAATATTAGCATTTCATCAAACTATGCTAAAAGAACTGTTATCAAAATGCCACCCAGAATAAAACAGCTTTACATCATAAATGAAAAGTTTAATTAGCCTATCAATTGTCATGTTTAAGGTACTTTGAAGTTGCTTGCAATCCACTGGCTTTGTGTTTGAAGCATTGGCTCAGAAATCCTTCTCACACTGTCACTTTTTTTTTTTTTTTTAATATATATTTATTTATTTATTTGACTGCATGAGGTCTTAGTTACAGAGACTTAGTTACAGCACATGGGATCTTGTTCCCTGACCAGGGTTTATGAACCCGGGCCCCCTGCATTGGAAGCAGAGAGTCTTAGCCACTGAACCACCAGGGAAGTCCCACACTGTCACTTTTTTACCTGACTTTAGAGATAGGACAAGTAAAGAGTAGCCTCAATGTACACTATGATCTCAGGGTCTGAAGCATCAGAACCTACATTATAATTTTTTAATTTTATCTAGTGTTAATGTTAGTTGTTCAGTTGTGTCTGACTCTGCTCCTCTGTCCACGGAATTCTCCAGGCAAGAATACTGGAGTGGGTATCCATTCCCTTTTCCAGGGGGTCTTCCGAACCCAGGGATTGAACCCAGGTCCCCCTGGGTTCTCTCTCTTTGCAGGTGGATTCTAAGGCAACCATTATTTTACACAATAACACAAACAAGCAGAAACAAACACCCACAATGATCTCCTTAAAAAGCTGGAGACTACAAGGGCTACGAGACAAACGAGAAACAAAACTGCCCACCGGAAATGGACTTCAAGGGAAGATGCACGTCTCAATCTGGATGAGGGAAGGGAGCAAATAAAAAAAGTCTCCCCCAAGAATCTGACCCACATCCTTGCTTTGGTTAGAGTTTCAACGGATACAATCTATGTGGTCAAAGACCTAAAGCAGAGAATGCAGGTAGTGCCCCCAGGTGACTAACAGGAGCAAATGCAAACTGTTTTGCAACACTATAATAAGAGCTTTCAGCACTTTTAAAATATGGAAAAAAACAACAAATAATATGTGTGTCTTGGAAACAATGAAATACAATAATTAGAATGGATGGCCTTCTAAGAAATGATTAAATATTGCTTACATAGGATTAACTTGTACGATGTCATACCATACACACCAGACTTACATACACATGTATTTTACTCTAGCAAGTACAATGCAAAGGGGAAATACAAGAAAAAATACATAGTAACATAATAATGGGCAAAGTAATCCAATATTTTTGGTGTATCTACTTCTAAAACCATAGTCATGGTGTAAAAATTAAAACACTCATCTCAAAACCAAGATACCTGATAAGCATACTTTTAGTTCATGCCATTTTTTTTTTCCTGATTTCTTGTCTCTGAATGTCTCTATGTACTTGGAATAAGCTTCTATTCATCACAGATATATTTATGATGGCCCCTTGATTCTCACATTCAACGAGAAAACCTGTAGCTCTTAAAAAACAACTTTAGAAAATGAATATTAGGAATATACCTTTAAAACTTACATTTAAATTGCAAGTGCTCTGGATCCTAAACTTGACCCCACAATGCTTCTTTGGCAATAACAGCACATGTGGTCTTTGTCATGTCTAAAACCCAGAGCCCTGGATTTTGTACAGAGTAGCAGAGAGGGTTCTCTAAGTTTATATTTCTTTTACGTTTATTGGTTTGGTTTCTAAGATGTGTAGAGTCATGTGAGGGGTCCTGCCACAACTGGCATCTATTCAGTGAACGCAATAATACAGGAACTGTAATTCCAGTCATGAGTGCTAAGTTATCTAGTTAAAAACTGAGGCTTTGGGGTTATGGTCTGTGATCCAGAAATCTCTAATCAGCAAGCATTTGACTCAAGTAAATTTTGAAAGATCAAATGAGTCCTTCTGGACCACGGATGGATGATTGCCATGGGAGCAATGTGGAAAAATGCTGTCATAGATCAGCTGTCTTCCGGGAGCAGCGGGGCTCCCCGCTGGTCACAAACTGCCCACTTTGGTCACACCCTGCCTCTTCTGTACTGACACAGCACAGACTGTCTTTCTAAAACTAAAATACTGAACCCCCCCTGTTTTTAGCTTCAAGTGCTCCATGGCAATTCTCTTTTTAAGGTAATGAATTACAGATTACATAGTATTTGAACATAGCTATCTACTTTACGAGGGGTTTTGAGATCTACATGGAAATACTCAAAAATACGGTCTTAGAAACTGAAAAGTGGCTAAAGGTTTTGCTGAGTAAAAAAACTCGGCCTCTTTTCTCTCCTTACAACTGTAATCTCAGTATTGAAAGTGCAAAATGCTGTGCCAAGTAGGATGCCGCTTAAATGGATGAAGTAGATGCTTTGAATAGAAATACTAAATAAAGCTCTTCTGTTGAAATGATGGGCTTGGTATAAAATGGCATTTATTCAAGGCATTCAAACAACTCCATTCTATTTCACAAAGAATAAAAAGACCTCTTAGAAGCCCAGACACATTTTCCTTGTCTTCCTATAACAAAAATAACCAAAGGGAATCATCCCCAAGTGGCATTGAAGCCATAAGCTTGCTTTTCTCCTGTTTTGTGTTAGGAGACTAGATGGGTAATTAACTGTCAAATGCTTTTCTCCTTGTTGTGAAAAGTAGAACCCTGTGTGTACCAGCTTTTCTTTCTCCTTGACCATCAGAAAATGCCACATTTTATGTTGATGCGTACATATAAAACACAGATCAACACATGTATGAGCATTTGGGCATGCTCCAAGTACACATAAAAATAAAACTAGACCATCATAATGGCAGAATGAAATAAATCTAACTTTGTTTTCTTTCAAACACAAACATGTAACTCTCACTGTTGATGTCACTGAAAGTATTTTCTTAAGTAATCATACCCTTATTTTATAACTATGACACAATTATGGAGCAATTCTTTGTGGCAGTCTTTCAGGAACTACTGATATCTATTGGTTTCACATTTGCTGAAAGAGGATTTACCGACAGTGCAGAACTAGGGTCAGTCTGGAAGTCCTATTCTCCTTCTCAACTAATCATATTCTGATGAAATCGATATAGGTCTGCTCATTTGCCCCCTTTGAAGCCATCTGGTTTTCTGTGGGACCTGGTTTCCTCATGGCCCCGTATGTCTGTCTCGCCAGCCCTCTGAGGGATGTCTGTGGCCACATGTCTGAGCACAGGTCGGTCAGGACTCACCTCTCCTTCCCTGGGCCAGGGCCTTCCATTCTGGGTGTATTTACTTTGATTCTGTCGCTTCTTTTGTCCTCCATCAGCGAATTTGCACAGTAAAGGCTCAGTAGGGGCTGGGAAGATAAGAAACCAATTTTACATTAGCAAATCCCCTTCAAAATCAGTGATTATATGAGTCACAGTAGTGCTTTGTGATGCATATCTTTTGAAGTCTTTTTGCTTCTGGAGAGATATTTGGCCCCCTTTTAGTTTCAACTTGGTTGGCGGCTGTTCTAACTAACTGGGCTTCAAAAAAGTACTGGCAGACCATCAAAGCATATAACAAATATCGTTGAAAAAATAACCAGTTTAAGCAGAATGTGCACTTGCCTTAGAGGTAGAGTAAGAAGACAAGAACCAACCCCTTCTGATCATGATGGTGTTAAAAACAAGACAACAAGCCTGAAATGGAGTCACTTATGCTAAACCCCTTGTCACTGAACAGACTTAAGTACAGTTTCAGCCTCTCTGAGAAGTGGAATCTGAAATGACTTGGTCAACACTCAGAGGTCACCTGCCTGGTAGACTCCTGCCTTCCCTTTAAAGAAAGTAACTTGGCCAGAACCAATCCACTTTTGCTAGAATGCCTTCCATTTTTCATTTTGTACAGCTCCTGGGAGCTCCTGTCTCTCTGCTGGCTGGGATGCTGCCCAGTCTGTGATCTCCCACATGTTGTACTAATTCTTTGCTCTTCTCTGTATCCTTGCCTTTTACCATGCAGCACTGCTGACTGATATACTCAGTTTTTGAGTATCTGCCATGTATATCAGAAACATCCATATTATTAAACTTCTATTTGTTTTTCTCTTGTTAAGTTACCTTTTAGTACAGGGGTTGTCTCAGTCAAGATCTTGAAGGGGTAGAGGGAAAATTATTTTCCTCTCCTACTATATATGTGTGTGTTGTTGCTTAGTCACTAAGTCGTGTCTGCCTCTTTTGCGACCCCATGGACCGGAGCCTGCCAGGATCCTCTGACCATGGGACTTTCCAGGTCAGAATACTGGGGTGGATGACTGTTTCCTTCTCCAGGGGATTGTCCTGACCTGGGATTGAACCTGCATCTCCTGCATTGACAGGTAGATTCTTTACCACTGATCTACCAGGGAAGCTCATAGATATATACGTGTGTGTGTGTGTGTGTGTGTGTGTGTGTGTGTATGTATATATACATTTAAAAGTCCCTTTTATTGGTGAAACTTTGGAAGGTAAGGTATGGGGGAACAGCACTGCAGGAAAAGAAAAACCTGAATATGCAATTAACCTTAAGATTTCTTTTACTCACTAGCATAAAAAATTTTTCAGATGCATCCTTGAAACATATACTACCAGTTAACAATAACCTGGAAGTATATGTGGCACAGTGGTAAAGAATTCACCTGCAATGCAGGAGACCCAGGTTTGATTCCTGGCTGGGGAAGGTCCCCTAGAGAAGCAAATGGCAACCCACTCCAGTGTTCTTGCCTGGAGAATCCCATGGACAGAGGAGTCTGCTGGGCTACAGTCCATGGGGTCGCAAAGAGTCAGATGTCACTGAGTGATTAACATACACACAACAATAATCTAGCAAGACAAGGACCAAAGATAGACAGACTAGAAGATTCTAGATTTTCAACCTATCTTTAAGTTTACCATTATTGAAAAGAGAACTTTCAAAAAAACTAAGGGAACACTAAGGGAAGTTTAAAAACTCACAGGGTGAGACTTTCTTAGCTTTCAACAGAGGTTGTGGTGGTTTAGTCGCTAAGTCATGTCCGACTCTTGCGACCTCATGGACTGTAGCCTGCCAGGTTCCTCTATCCATGGGATTCACCAGGCAAGAACAATGGGGTGGGTTGCCATTTCCTTCTCCAGGGAATCTTCCCAACCCAGTAATTGAACCCAGGTCTCCTGCATTGCAGGCAGATTCTTGACTGACTGAGCTACAAGGGAAGCCCTAACAGAGATATCTTTGCAAATGATGTTTTACAATATCTTACAGTCTTCAAGTCTTCAGTTCAGTTCAGTCACTCAGTCATGTCTGACTCTTTGCTACCCCATGAATCGCAGCATGCCAGGCCTCCCTGTCCATCATCAACTCCCGGAGTTTACTCAAACTCATGTCCACAGAGTCAGTGATGCCATCCAGCCATCTCATCCTCTGTCGTCCCCTTCTCCTCCTGCCCCCAACCCCTCCCAGCATCAGGGTCTTTTCCAATGAGTCAACTTTTCGCATCAGGTGGCCAAAGTATTGGAGTTTCAGCCTCAGCATCAGTCCTTCCAATGAACACCCAGGACTGATCTCCTTTAGGATGGACTGGTTGGATCTCCTTGTAGTCCAAGGGACTCTCAAGAGTCTTCTCCAACATCACAGTTCAAAAGCATCAATTCTTTGGCACTCAGCCTTCTCCTCAGTCCAACTCTCACATCCATACATGACCACTGGTAAAACCATAGCCTTGACTAGATGGACCTTTGTTGACAAAGTAATGTCTCTGCTTTTTAATATGCTATCTAGGTTGGTCATAACTTTCCTTCCAAGGAGTAAGTGTCTTTTAATTTCATGGCTGCAGTGATCTGCACCATCACTGCACCATCTGCAGTGATTTTGGAGCCCCCAAAATAAAGTCTGACACTGTTTCCACTGTTTCCCCATCTATTTCCCTTCAAGTCTTAGCCAACCCAATATTCGAGGATCTTCATAGAGTGTTAGGCTATGGATGCTGACAATGACCTACTTGTATTTATTGACATTGCTAAGCTGAAACATCTGCTGTCATTTCAGTAATTTGAAGCAGATTTTCATGGAAAAGAAGATAGGGCTACAATGATTTACTAAATGAATTAAAGAAATAAAATCCCAGAAACAATTGTTCAAAAGTGTCATTAAAATAAGATGGAATATCCATAATATTATCTTTGAATTGCAGGCATGTCATTCTGTTAGTTTCCTAAGGGACCATTTTATTGACAGTGGAAGAGAAAACATCAGTAAATTATGTTAATCAGATTTATATAATCTTCTAGTCCTCATGTGATTTCTAAACACCTGTAATATAAATATCCAAACTCCTCAACTAGAAGATAAGAATCTGTGTCCTAATCTTACCTTCCATCAGTCTCCTCCCCTTCCCCAGGGGTTTACAGATGCCTCACCTATGAATGCTTTTTTTCTCCTGCCTGAAATTTCCTTTCCTGGCTCCCCCGACCTTGGCCCCTTTACTTGTCTGGCAAATTATGAAGCAACCTTCAAAATGTAGTTCAAATGTCATATTCTTTACTTGGCAAATTTTTTCACAGGTTGAATGACATTTTGAAACTGAGTGGGACCCTGTGGGGCCCTACTGGGTACAAATCCTTTTCCTGTCCCCTATTTTTTTGTTTGCAGGACATAGGTTTCATTCCATCTCCTTGACCTTCCCTGAGATCCAAAGGACAGGTCCAAACAGTTGCTCATCAAAGAATGGAGGAACAGCCAAGAAACAGCAGAACACCCACCCTGGGGCAGGGTCCTAGTTCCACCTTAAGCAATACAGATGATAACATATCTCCAGTTCTTCTGTAGGAACTAAGGCCTCCATGCAGGTGGAGGATGGTAACTTCAGACTGGGCACAAAATTCCTGGATACCACCCTATTATCTCATCATCAACCAATCAGAAAACTGCCTGTGCACAGTGGAAGATAACAAAGGCTTTGACCCCTTCCCCAAATGATTAACAGAGATTAACTTTTAAATTCTTTAAAATTTTTCATGGGACTTCCCTAGTGGTCCAATGGCTAAGATTCCAAACTCCTAATGGAGGGGGCCCAGGTTCAGCCCCTGGTAAGGATCTAGATCCCACGTGCTGCAACCAAGATTTTGCATGCTACAATGCAAGAGCCTGCACGCCACAACTAAGACCTGGTGCAGCCAAACAGATAAATGAATAAAAAAAAAAAAAAAAAAAAATTCATGGTTGAGCAGAATCTCAGGAGCTGGTTCTTGGACATGAGGCTGTCTTTTCCCCAGGTGCTGGCTTGCTGAATAAACCAACCTTACCTTTCATACCAACACTTGCCTCTCAAGTATTGGCTTTATAGCAACAACAGCCAAAACTGAGTTTGGTAACAGTTTCTGTCTGTGTTAAGTCTTCTAACAGTAACAATTTCCAGGCTTGAAGGTGGGAAGTGATGAGTAGAGGTCTGAGTGAAGTTTGTGTGTGTACTTGTGTGTGTGAGAGAAAGTTGTTAACAGCATCATTGCACATAGATTTACAAGATGTTTGACGGTGCTGCTATTCAAAGTGTTGGTCAAGGACCAGCAGTAATGGTATCAGCACATGGGAACCTGTTAGAGCTTCAGAGCCAGGGGCCCTTTCCCACATACACTGAATTAAAGTCTGTATTTGCACCAGATCCCAAGGTGATTTCTGTATACACTGAAGTTTGAGAAGCACTGATGTGACGACTGACTCCTTAACAAAGGAGGAATAGATCTCAGAGGGCAAGCATGAATGCTCTGCATAATGAAATGATTTCAGTAGCTGAGAAATATATTATCTACAATTTCCTTATTGCAGTACTATGATGCCAATTAATTTTGTTTAGTCTCTTTTAACAGTAGTTAAAATAGAGGCTAAATGGAGAAAAGGCCTTTGTGGAAGTGAGATGCAGTTATAAGTCACAGATTGCAATGTGCCAGAAGACATTATGGTCTCTCATATAAATGGGGGGAATTTAAAATATAATTATAACAATGCATGGCAGTAAAGTTGCATGGTAATTATGAAGGGGTAATTACAATTTGCTTGCTTAGTGGAGTATTTCAAGTCTTTCAAACTTTGTATTAAACATAAAACACTGGATGCATAAACTGATAAAATAATCTAATGGTTTACAGGATTTGCTATTGTATTTTAAGCAAACAGACCAACAACAAGTATTTTGCTTAGTAAAATTAATGCAAAACACTATATATTGATTTATTTAAAACTTAACACATCTTCAATTTTGATTCTAAAAATGTTTCTAACATTGTATCCTATAAGTAGATATGGACATACGCTTTAGCTAATATGTATGACTAATAATAGCAGAATTCCTGCTGTCCCTCAAGGAAGATGAGCATTTTTAATTTTTAGCATGGAGTTTATATAAACTCTTCTAGTATTTATATTGGGTTTGTGGTCAGGCTTTTAAAAAAATATCTCTTTATTACCTAAATTACAATTCTGGTGTTTTAAATGTTAAATTTAAAAGTGTCCCACCTCAGATAGAGTGTAAGTCTTCAGGGAAAAAAAGGAGTGGGAAGAGCTGAATTGAGGGTATGTTAATGACAACAGAAGCAGCTTATTGAAAGGTGAGCATAAAAAAATCTTTGACCAACTAATAAAAATAAATGAAAAAAAAAATCTTTGAGTGAGAGTACAGGGAGGAGATTTAAAAAAAAAAAAAAGAATTTCAAGAACTAATATAAAAGGACTTCCCTGGTGGTCCAGTGGCCAAAACCCTGTGCTCCCAATGCAGGAGGCCTGGGTTCCATCGCTAGTCAGGGAACTAGACCCCACATGCTGCAACTAAAGATTCTGCATACCACTAAAGATGTGACAGAGCCAAAGAAATAAATAGATATTTTTAAAAAGAACTAAGATTAAATGTGATAAAATTTTAATCTAGAAACCATCATTTTTTTTTCAGGTATAGATATGAATTAGTTTTTATTTGAAGCAAACTATCCCTGTGATGTTCAGGGTGACATATACATTCATAGTCTGTTCTTTGTGATTTCATGCAGTAATCTCTTACTGAGATGTATGCTTGATTGCACATATTTCCAGCCCAAAATCGATACAGAAGATGGTTTTTCCACTGCCTTTTTGGAAAAGTTCTCTCAGAGCTATTAAGTTGTCTCCCAGGTTACAGTCCTCAGCAAGGTCCCTGAATAAACCTTTATATTAAACCAAACATTTATGTTGTGTGGTTTTCTTTTGACACAAGAATGCATTGGGCTGGCCAGAAACTTTGTTCACATTTTCCCATCTTACAGAAAAAAATCAAAAGAACATTCTGGCCAACCCAATATTTGAACTTTCAGCCCTTAATGCAATTCTCCCATCTTTAATCTTCCTGCTGTCTTCTACCTGACCAGTGTCCCTAATTCCTTCATATGCAGACAGAAGTAGCCTGTACTGATATTGGAAAAATAATGATGTACAAATTACGGGTATAAAGGACTTCACTGGTGGCCCAGTGGTCAAGAATCCATCCGACAATGCAGGTGACAAGATTCAATCCCTGGTCTGGGAAGATCCCACATGCCATGGGGCAACTAAGTCCGTGAGCTGCAACCACTGAGCCCATACTTCAGAGCCCTCTCACCACAACTAGAGAAGCCCGAGCATACAATTAAGATGCAGCACAGCCAAAAACAAACAAACAAACTATGGATATAAGTGTGGTTCTAACTCTATGCTAGAACCCACGTCCTTACTTACTTATATACTTACTGACATATCTAGGAAATTTTTGCAGGGCGAATTCCTATGATCTGTCTACAATAATTTGCTACTTTTATTCCATATGTGCTTTATAATGATAAACATAATATAATATATGTATGTGTGTGGCACAGTGGTAAAAATATTCGCCTGCCAATGTAGGAGCTGCAAGAGATGTGGGTTCGATCCCTGGGTCAGGAAGATGCCCTGGAGGAGGAAATGGCACTCACTCCAGCATTCTTGCCTGGAGAATTCTGTGGACAGAGGGGCCTGGTGGGCTACAGTCCATGGAATCACAAGGAACTGGACATGACTGAGTGACTAAGCACAGCATATAGATATATAAGTCCCAAATATAATTGATATGGTAAAAATTACCTGAAGGTTACAACATAGAATTATAGTTTGGAGTTAGAAAGTCCTTTGCAGATGACAAAGTGAGTTATTTGGTTACATTTCCTTACAACTTCTAGCAGCTTGTTTACCATTTAATTATGTTTTATATATACTATTAATATAATAAGTATGATATAGTTATTTGGACAACTGAAATAAACTTCCATCCTGGAAGTGCTATAGCCACTATCAGTCATCTGATGTTACAATGTATTTCATTTCAACTTTTTATTTTGCCAGTCAGGAAAATACAAGTTTGATGAATTGCCAGCTAATTTGTGGTAGGTGATGGAAATATCACAGCTAGAACCATGTATTCTGAATTTCTAATCAAACACTGTCTCCAACTACTTATTTTCTACCTTCCTTACCATTGGGGTAAATGGAAATGAGTTTCAGACAGTTCTTGTGATTGACCCATAACTTGGGGATGGAGCAAAAAGACTAGACATTCACTAAGACAAGATTACTATGGTTCTCTGTGCACAGGTTAGAAGATCAAGCACCCAGTGACATCTGCTAGGATGATTTATGCTGCCACTGTAATCATAGTTTACTTTAACAGAACAATACTTTGGCCACCTGATGCGAAGAACTGGAAAAGACCCTGATCCTGAGAAAGACTGAAGGCAGGAGGAGAAGGGGTTAACAGAAGATGAGATAGTTGGATGGCATCACTGACTTGACGGACATGAGTTTGAGCAATTTCTGGGAGCTGGTGATGGACAGGGAAGCCTGGAGTGTTACAGTCCATGGGGTTGTGAAGAGTTGAGGGACTGAACTGAACTTAACAGAATAAACCAATTATACGGGTAATATTTACAAATGTCAGACACATGTGTACTCCTGTCATTTAGGCCAAAGTGAGCAAAAAATTTAAAATTGTGGAAACTAATAAAAGTTAATAATACTTAGAGAAACAGTAATTTGCATGTACTTTCTCAATTTTATTTATTAGTAACGGATTAGTGCTTATATTCCTGGTGGCTCAGATGGTGAAGAATCTGCTGCAATGCAAGAGACCAGGGTTCGATCCCTGAGTCAGTAAGATACCTTGGAGAAGGAAATGGCAACCCACTCCAGTATTCTTGCCAGGATAATCCCATAGACAGAGGAGCCTGGTGGGCTACAGTCCATGGGCTTGCGAAGAGACACGACTGAGCAACTAACACTTTCACTTTTAGTTACAAATATAATTCTCTACTATGGGAAAGTCTTACAGAAAAAGAAAATGCTCCAGAGTAACAACAAAAGTGGAACAGTTATTTGTCTAGGGAAAAAAAGGAAAGACGCTGTTTTCACTAAATCATATTATGGCTGAGTAAATATCTCAAGTTCATCTCTCTGATTCAAGATATAAACTATTATATCAGGATGGATAAACAAGGTCCTACTGTAGAACAGAGGGAACTGTATTTAATAGTCTGTGATAAACCATAATGAGAAAGAATATGGAAAAAGAATGAGAATTTGGGGGGGGATTATCAACAATTAAAAAACTAAAATAAAATAAAAATAAAAAAACTATAACAGACTTTTGGTTGCCAAGGGGGAGGGTACTGGAGAAGGTACGGAGTGGGAGGTTTGGAGTAACAGACATAAACTATTATATTAGGATAGATAAAAAACAAGGTCCTACTGTATAGCACAGAGAAATACATCCAGTATCTTGTGATAAACCATAAGGAAAAGAATATGAAAAAATACATATGTATAACCAAATCACTTTGTTGTACAGTAAAAATTAACAATTATAAATCAACTATATTTCAATTAAAATTTTTTTAAAGTTAAACAAATGAAACAAACAAAAATGTATTTTTTAAAAAATTATTTGTAACACTTCTCCTATAATTCTTTCCATATAGAAAAAGCTTATTCTTAGAAACCACACCCTGCAAGGGGAATAACATCACAGAGGAAGTTAAAGTTTCAAACAGATGAGACACAAAATTCATGCTGAAGGTTAGGCTCCTTCTATGGGGAACATGACTGAAACCTCATCTGTGCTGAGTGACAAGAATGCAGAGAACTCTGGCGATTCCAAAAAGCACCACCTGACCCATCTACAGCTGGCTGACTTCCCTACCCAACAACAGATAGGATAAAGTCCTGTAGTTAGAAGGCAAGACATCAGGGCACAAGTTTCTAAGATGAACAGCCTTAAAAATAAGACAATCTTACTGACTGACCAAGGTGGATCATATCTGGCCTTGTCTTCCCCGCCTCTAACTCCTCATACTTCCACGGTGCTGAACTTGCCCGCTGTAGAGCTCTTTGCAAACTGCGTGCAGTCTTCATAAATTACTCCATGCTCTATGGAACACGGCACTTTTTATTTAAAAGAGGCACAAAGGAGAAAGCTATAACCTTACAGTACAGATATCCCTTTGACATTAAAAATCAATAAACACATAAACCAAAGAAGGACATTTAATAAGTTCAAATTACACAAAGTTTAAAAATAAAAGGACCTATTCTCAACTCCCCCCTCCTATTATTTCCAGAAAAAATGCATAAATATTTATCTACTAATCCATCTTCCATCTGTCTGGCTCTTTTTAATTCCAAAGGGGATACTCTTGCTCAGAATGTGTGTTTTATTATTTGTTTAATTATATATGAAGAACTTTCTATATCAGCACACATCATCCTTTTGAAATGCTGCTTGGTATTGCAGCATAATTATCACATACCATAATTTATAAATGTCTATCAATAGGGGACCAGCTAAATCTCATTAAATTTCCATAATGTATGTCTATGTTCTTCTCCACTATTAGGAGAATTTGATTTGACTGGAGTCAGGAGCTGGGTCAGATTCACCTCTGCCTGCATCTACCCCAGTGGCTTAACAAATTGTCTAAGAGTAGAACACATTTCATTATCTGCTGATCAAATTATTAAGTACATACAGACAGATAGATAAAATAACTTCTTTAGATTCCTTATATTAATGAAGTTCTAATGGATTTAAGTGTAAGAACACAATCTTTTCCTTTTAAGTGAGCATAGAGTACCATAATTTCCACATTTAAATATAACTAGCCAGCCTACGTGAAAAAGCAAAAATGAGAGAATGAGAATTCATTCTCAAAAAAAAAAAAGAGAGAGAGAGAATTTCAAGTCCCAGGTGTAACTCTAATTTCACATGGAGCTCATGTTACCTGCCCTAGGGAAAAAAACTAATGGAGGGTATACGGAGTGAGGAATCTTATGATGAAAAATATCAGGATTTTCCCCAGTATCCACTTATGATAGTCCACCAAGGAAGTAAACACATATGCACTCCAAAATTCAGGTGAAGAAAACATATGTCAATTTCTGGCATGTTATTTCTAAGCATATATTACCTGGGCTGGAGACTGAGCAAATTCTCAAACTGCAGTGAACTGAGTTAGTAGAAATAAATACACAGAAAGTCCCCTACATATGAATGAGTTCTATACTGAGAGCACATTCGTAAGTCTAATTTGTTCGTAAGTCCAACAAAGTTAGACTAGGTACCCAAATAACACCATCGACTATACATTAATAGTGCTATATAAGTTTATGAAACTTTTCACACAAATAACACACAAAAAGCAAACACAAAAAGTAAAGAAAGCATGTTTAGTCTCACAGTGTAATACTTTGAAAAGTACAGCAGGACAGTATAGCAGCTGGTACACAGGCTGGCATCAAGTGAACGGGCAAGAGTGACTGTCCAGAGGAGGGAGAGGAGGTGGGAGATGGTGGAGCTGAAGGGTCGTCAGCAACAGGAGAGGGAGGGCAGGCTGCAGCTTCACTCACACCTGACATAGACAGAACCCATGTTCACATCTTTCAAAGTTTGCAACATGCTGACTCATATGTAGGGGACTTACCGTATTCTAATTTCAAAGTCAAAGCTGTATTTAACTGTGTAGGAATTAGTTAACAGGGCTTATGTGTCAGCTGAGGAGAACTTCCCTTCAGTGGGAGAAGGATTTACAGGGGAAGTGCCTTGGGATTGAGCTTTTTCTAATTTAAGATTCAAGGAACCGAAATTGTGACAGTCTGAAGAATGCTTTCATGTTGCTTGAATCACCTAGTGATTCATACGACATACATTTAACTGAGACACAAGAAACTGAGTTCTTCAAAGACATGTTAAAGACTGTATGTGCTGTAAACATCTATGGACAAATCTATCTATGGAGGCAGTCCCCCTTATGGAAGAGTTGAGTGGAAACACAATGTATAGAGATGGCTCTAAAATAGAATATCCATTTGTTTTTGCTGTAGAAACCAAGTGATATAACAGTTTAGGGCTAGACTACACCAGGAGAATGTTGGGGAACTATCCCAAATTCATATTTCTTAGGTAGGTATCAATTCTTCCTTTGGGACTGGACATTTAAGGTATTTTATATGGATTTCAATTGCTTATAGATCTTCCTAAGAAGCAAATTTTATCATGTTAATGTTCCACACGTTCACTTACAGGATAAAGTCCAAACTCCCTAGCACAAATTGCCATCCAAATTCATGACCCAAACATACACATCAATATTCTCACATTTAGGACTACTCAAAAAGGGCAGAGACCTTTCACACCTTCCTAGATTTGCTCATAATGATCTTTCAGTCCTGACTGGCTTCCCATTATCCTCACTTAACTATTTTCATAGAATCTTTCCTGACCTCTTTTCCCACGCCCCCCACCCCAACTTCCCATAAAGAGACCTTACATTAATGTTTTAATATATTCATTTGATTTATTCATTCAACTTTGCCTGAAATTCTTTCAAAATTAATTTGAAATATAAATGAGGGAGACCTGAGTTTGATCCCCAGGTTGGGAAGATCACCTGGAGAAGACAACCCAAAATCCATTATTGGATCTTGGCAGCCCACTCCAGGATTCTCGCCTGGAAAATCCCATGGATGGAGCAGTCTGGTGGGCTACAGTTCAACGTGTTGCAAAGAGTTGAACAAGTCTGAGTGACTTTACTTTCACTTTTCATAAGTGCTGTCTACCAGGTATTGTGCTATCCATGAAAAATTTTAAAAGGGAATAAAATGGACACAGTTCTAGCCCTTACTGAGTTTTCTTTCCGATAGAAAAGCAGACATGAAACAAGTAATTAAAAATATCACAAGTCAATTCCAATCTCTTCCTGTGTGCTCTGCAATATAGACATCTAACTGGGCATGTGCGAAACAGCCGTTCGTTCAGGTTTACGTGTTTTTCTCGACTAAATCAAGAGCCTCTTGAGGGTAGGCTCCCTGTATTATTTATCTTTTTTTTTCCCCCAAGCATAATGTAGTTTCTGGAACATAAGTCGAAAATTCCATGGACAGAAGACCCTGGTAGGCTATAGTTTATGGGGTTGCAAACAGTTGGACATGATTGAGCATGTATACACAAGCACACAGTTGACCACACATAGACATACAAAGGCACACACGCAACTTTAGTGTGCATGCCTATGTTTTGTTATTAGGGTAGAGGACACCTAGAAAACTGCCTATGACTTGACAACAACAAAGCACAGAGGATCATTTTGCATCCACTCAAGTGAATAAGCTAAGACTGTACTTCAATTCAGTTTCTAAAATATTTTCACCTGAAGTGTCTCTAAATCTCTTACTTATATGGATGGAAGTTTGTAACACTGTACAGGAAGTGGTGACCAAAACCATTCCAAAGAAAAAGAAAGGGAAGAAGGCAAGATGGTTGTCTGAGGAGGCTTTACAAATCGCTGAGAAAAATAAGAGAAGTGAAAGGCAAAGAAAAAAGGAAAGATATACCCTACTGAATGCAGAGTCCTAGAGAATAGCAAGGAGAGAGAAGAAAACCTCCCTAAGTGAACAGTGCAAACAAACAGAGGAAAATGATAGAATGGGAAAGACTAAAGATCTCTTCAAAAAACTGGAGACAACAAGGGGACATTTCATGCAAAGTGGGCTCAATAAAGGACAGACATGGTAGGGCCTGAACAGAAGCAGAAGATAGTAAGAAGAGGTGGCAAGAATACACAGAAGAACTGTACAAATAAAGATCTTCACAAACCAGATAATCACAATGGTGTGATCACTCACCTAGAGCCAGACATCCTAGAATGTGAAGTCAAGTGGGCCTTGGGAAGTACTACTACGAACAAAGCTAGTGGAAGTGATCCAATTCCAGCTGAGCTATTTCAAATCCTAAAAAAATGATGCTGTTAAAGTGCTGCACTTAAAATGCCAATAAATTTTGAAAACTCAGCAATGGCCACAGGACTGGAAAAGACCAGTTTTCATTCAAACCCAAAGAAGGGCACTGCCAAAGTATATTCAAACTACCACACAATTGTACTTATTTCACATGCTAGCAAGGTAATGCTCAAAATCCTTCAAGCTAGGCTTCAATAGTACTTGAACCAAGAACTTCCAGATGTTCAAGCTGGATTTAGAAAAGGCAGAGGAACTAGAGATAAAATTGTCTACATCCGTTGGATTATAGAAAAAGCAAGGGAATTCCAGAAAGAATTCTACTTCTGCTTCATTGACTACACTAAAGCCTTTGACTGTGCGGGTCAAAACAAACTGTGGAATATTCTTCAAGAGATGGGAATACCAGACCACCTTATCTGCCTCCTGAGAAATCTGTATGCAGGTCAAGAAGCAACAGTTAGAACTGGACATGGAACAATGGGCTAGTTCAAAATTGGGAAAGGAGTACATCAAGGCTGTATACTGTCACCCTGCTTATTTAAATTATATGCAGAGGACATCATGCAAAGTGCTGGACTGGATGAAGCTCAAGCTGGAATCAAGACTGCCGGGAGAAATATCAATAACCTCAGATAAGCAGATGACACCATCCTAATGGCAGAAGGTGAAGAGGAACTAAAGAGCCTTTTGATGAAGGTGAAAGAGGATTGTGAAAAAACTGGCTTAAAACTCAACATGCAAAAAACTAAAGATCATAGCATCCAGTCCCATCACTTCATTGCAAATAGATGGAAAAAAAGTGGAAACAGTGACAGACTTTATATTCTTGGGCTCAGAAATCACTGTAGATGGTCACTGCAGCCATGAAATGAAAAGATGCTTGCTCCTTGAAGAAAAGCTATGACAAACCTAGACAGCATATTAAAAAGCAGAGACATTACTTTGCCAACAAAGGTCCTTATAGTCAAAGCTACGGTTTTTCCAGTAGTCATGTAAGGAAGTGAGAGCTGGACCATAAAGAAAGCTGAGCACCAAAGAATTAATGCTTTTGAACTGTGGTGTTGGACTCTTAGAGAGACCCTTGAACAGCAAGGAGATCAAACCAGTCAATCCTAATGCAAATAAACCCTGATATTCATTGGAAGGACTGAAGCTGAAGCTCCAATACCTTGGCCACTTGATGCGAAGAGCTAACTCACTAGAAAAGACCCTGATGCTGGGAAAGATTGAAGGCAGAAGGAGAAGGGGATGACAGAGGACAAGATGGTTGGATGGCGTCACTGACTCAATGGACATAAGTTTGAGCAAACCCCGGGAGATAGTGAAGGACAGGGAAGCCTGGCGTGCTACAGTCAATGGGGTTACAAAGAGTTGGACACAACTTAGCAATTGAACAGCAACAACATCCGGTGTTCAATAAGCCTGCAAAGAATTCTTTTTTGAATCTATAGTAGGTATTGAAGCCTTTTCCCAGTTTCCTAATGATGACTGAAAATTTGTCTACTCTTAGCAACTGTGGATTGGTAATATTTCCTTTTTTAACTTAAAAATAATCATAATCAGTAAGTATTGAACACAAGGTGTATTTTCAGGACATGGTGACTAAATCAAAACATGCAGCAGTGGTCACCAACCAGGGACATATAAAAGCTTTCCTGAAAGGAAAAAGCCATACATTTGACATAATTCCCACGAACTGAGGATAGTTGGAGGTATGATGTATATGACTACTTTGCAGATCATGAATTTTACTTTCACATCTCTATTTTACCATTTATTTGTTATTAAATCTTGGACTAACTGCTTACACTTCCTGGAACTTACTTTAAATTGCGGCTGCCTCCTGACTTGTGGGATCACATGACTTTACATTCAGTACTTAACCCTAAACCTGGCATATAGCAGCACAGCTTAAGCATTAGCTGAATGAATGAATGGGAGTTAGTGTGTGACAAATATGTAAGATAGGCAGAGAAATAGCTTTTATGAACCATGAAGCATACAAAACAAATGTGAGGTGTTATTAAAATCTTTGGTGCACACATAAAAAGCATGACTTTTAGAGCCATTTCCCTGGCCTCTCTTGTTCCTACCGTAGAAATAGTATCGTTAATTGAAAATAGACCCCAAGCTGCAGGCATCACAGTGAAAAATTTCAGAAGTATTGAGAGTTCAAAATTCTATTTCAGACTCTAACACTTAAAGTGATAAAAGGGAGAGCTTTCTTTTTATATAGATTATGATCTGTTTTACCAGGGTTGACTTTGGGAAAAGACCTCAATATGCTGAATTACTATAAAACACTCTGCTTCATTTCACTCTTGTAGATGCAATCCATGCGACACCCTTTCCAATTTGTCAAAATATATGAAGGAAAAAGTACTAATACTATTTTCATTTTCCATTTTGGATGCTCTTTAAAAAAGTTAGCTAATGTCAAGCTAACACCTGTTTTCCTGTCTTGATGGGAATGGAATTAAACATGCCTCTTAGTAGGTCTCATGAACTGTTCATGCCTTGGTATTAGGCATCTCAATTTCTGATCTTATTTGGCTAATGCCCTAAGGCCTTCCAAAAAGTAGAGAGGAGGTCATCTGAAGGGGTTCATATCTAAAATCATGGGACTTCCCTGGCAGGTCAGTGGTTAAGACTCCACACTTCCACTGTAGGAGGTGGGGGTTCAATCCCTGGTCAGGGAATTAAGATCCCAAATGCCACATGGTGTAACCAACAAATAAATAAAAATTTTAAATAAAATCAAATCAAACCCCTGTTTCCTCATATGAGAAGCTGGTTCTGAGAACACTGGTTTTAGACGGTCAGAAGAGTGAACCTCTTAATTTTCCAAAATATAATGAGAATAAATATATCAGAACATTCTCCTGTTGACAGAATAAAATGAAAAGAAAGTAAATTGTAATTTAAGATTTGATTAAAGTTGTAGGATCTAAAGAACAGATGAGTGTTTGTAAGGTGAATTATATGGTTATCAGTTTTGAAATGAAGCTTCTTGTGTTTGACACTGTGCTATATGCTTTAGTGCAATATCACATTTAGTCTTCAAAATAAATCTGTTTTTGAGATAAAATAATTTTGAGCTAAAGATAGCAAGTTTAAGCAAATCAAATGACTAACCACAGCTAATAAATGTCCAAGATTTACTCTCAAGTCTTTGATAGTCTACAATTCACTCTGTATTGCTTCCTGTATCTCTTCCACATTTCTCATCACTATTATCGCAATCTGAAGGATCCCAGTCATTTTCAACAGTAAGGGGAGAAGTTTCATTCATTCAGCAATTATTTACTGAGCACTTACTATGTGCCAGGTATTATGCTAGCTTCTATGGAACTAAGTCAGTGAACAAAGTTCCTGCTATCACAGACATTTTATTATAGTCGAGAGAGAGAGAGAGCGACTGACCAAGCACATGTACACGCATTACTTCATTTGTGATACATACCAAAAAAAGAAATAGCCAAGGCAACTTAAGGGGCAGAGGGTGACGGAAAAGGGAGAGGTACCTTAGATACAGGAATCTGGAAAGATCTAGACAAAGACATAAATGAAAGAAAGGAGAATGTTTTGGAGCTATGTAAGAGGAACTCGTTGCAGGAGAAAAGGCAGAAGCACAGATGCCCTGAGCTGAGTGTGTGCTTGGCTCTTCGGAAGAATGGACAATGACATGAGGAACCCGAGGGGGTGAGTAGAGGGTGATGAGAGAGGAGACCAGAGAGCCACCGGGGGTCCCCTGTTAGCACTTCTGAGTCAGAGTCAAAGTGGACTTGCTATCTCAAGAGGTCAGCAGGGTGACAGCAAAGGACCATGAGGGCAGGGTGCATCTCATGAGCTGAGAATCCCATTTGCAGGTCTAGCTGTCCCTGGTAATGTGGAAGTACTGCCACTGCCAAATCTGAAGAGTAGTGTTTTATTTGTAAAGATAGCAACCCCACTATGGAATAAGTACTTCAGATTTAAACAAGAGTGTGGAGACGAAGCTATGGAAGGTCCCTTATGCTTTTTAAAAAATTTTAAATTTGAATTTAGTTGATTTAGAGTGTTGTGTTGGCTTCTGATGTACAGCAAAGTGAACCAGCTATATGTATATGTATATCCACTCTTTTTTGAATTTCCTCCCCTTTGAGGTCACCATGGAGCATTGGGTAGAGTTCCCTGTGCTATACAGTAGGTTCTCATTAGTCATTTATTTATACATAGTATCAATGGTACATATAAGGTCAATCACAATCTCCCAATTCATCCCACCACCCCTAATGTTTTTGGTGGTACAGTGATGAGCATAGATGCCTTCCTTCATTCTTGAATCAATGAAAGTTGTCCTTCTTCCATCTGATTCCCAATGCTTAGGGATGATGGGCAGCAGGATAGAAATTCCCTTCAAGGAAGTCCAAAGGAGTCCAGAAAGGTAGGAATGATATAATCTCAAAGGGACCAGAGTTTCAGTGGAAGAGAAGATGCAAGTAGAAGAAGAGAAGATGCCTCCCCCTGTGGACCTTCATCCTTGGACCTTCAGGGAACATTAGTCAAGAAAGCAGAGCAAATACTACACTTGCGTTAGATTATATAGCATGAATAAAACTGGCCCCCTCACAGTCTAGACTCAGAAGAGAATCAAGTGCAAAGAAAACCAGTTAAGAAACATCAGAAAGCAACTCAAGTTTTCCCTACTATCTTAAAAAAAAAAAAAAAAAAAAGCAAGAACACTCCATCTCAGTCTCACTTTCTCTGAATATCCCATCTGCTCCAGGGCATTCTCTCTCTTCACAGATGTCTGTCTTTGCCCCTTCCCTTTTATCATCTAGGATCTAATCTTTTGCTAGTACTTTTCCAAAACAATGAATGTTGCCAGTCTGCCAGTCTGTCCCAGCTCCTTGCAAATCTGTAGCTCTGCTCAAGTATTAATCAGAGAAACAAAACAAAAACAAACAAACAAAAAAGATATATACAATATTCTTTAGGAAACAGAGGAGAATTAACTTTGTAAATACTCAGGCACTCTTCTGTTCTCCAGTTTAAATGCTATTTTTACTGATTGTCCCTCCAGTGCTACTATCCCTCCAGTGAGCTGTTACTTCCTGAAATTAAATGGAATCAAGGGTTTTTTAATTAAATAGGTGGGATTCACTCTAACAGCATCATCATTACAGTAGTCACAAAATGGAAATGCGTTATAAACTACTTCCTGTTTAGTTATATGTAAATGTGTGTGTATGTGTGTGGGAGGGGGGGCTTCCCAGGTGGCCCTAGCAGTAAAGAAGTTGCCTGCCAATTCAGGAGACATAATAGATCCCTGGGTTCCATCCCTGAGTCTGGAGGATAGACTGAAGGAGGGTATGGCAATCTGCTCCAATACCCTTGGCTGGAGAAGTCTATGGCCAGAGGAACCTGGCAGCCTATGGTCCGCAGAGTCAGAGATGGACACAACAAAAGTGACTTAACACGCAGGAATTTATGTGTGTGTGTGTGTATGTGTGTATATACATGTGTGTGTATATATATGAAGGATCTTGGTGTCTGCTGGCTTTGTTTAATATTACTGGACATTCCTATTTCTTGGATAATGTTTAGATAGGTATCTACCTATATAAACATAGAATTTTCAGCATTACCTGGTTAACAAAAATGCTATTAATGATAAAACAACCTTTTAACTGACCTGGTTTTAAAAGTGAGACACACATATAAACACACTCACTCATGCACATTCCATTACTGGCAGAGGTGGAAGGAATTTGAGGGGTTGGATGTGTGTATACATATGTGTGAAAGAGAACAGTCTTAAAAAGGAATAGAATGGAGTATGTTTTTTTTAATCTATTCATGATTCTGAATATTATGACAGAAAAGAACATCAAACAGTCTCTAAGAGCCTGCAAATATGTTAACAATCACAAAAATATTAGGTGTGATTTTCTGATCAAATAAAAATGATGTCAATTGCACTCCAATGAGTAAATTCCATCACTCACAATGGGAAACTGAAATAAGTTCTGTGATTGTAGCATTTTTCACTTAATCTCCACTTTGGTTTTAGACTGGCCCCTTACATTTTCTTTTAATAATGTGATTTGTTTATTTTCGGCTGCACTGGGTCTTGGTTGCTGCCTGGGCTTTTCTCTGGTTTGGCGAGTGGGAGCTACTCTTTACTGCAGCTGCAGGCTTCTCACTGTGGCAGCTTCTCTTACTGTGGAGCCTGGGCCCTAGCGTGCGCAGGCTTCAGGAGCTGTGGCTTGTGGGCTCAGGAGTTGCAGCTCCTGGGCTCTAGAGTACCGGCTCAGTAGTTGTGGCACATGGGCTTAGCTGTTCCACAGCATGTGTGATCGTCCCAGGTCAGAATCTGAACCCACGTCTCCTGCATTGGCAGGCAGATTCTTTACCACTGAGCCACCAGGGAAGCCTGAGCTTGTCACTTGTCCCCTTACATTCTGAACCTCTATACATCAATAACATAAAACCTCCTATGAGTTTGTTTAAAAAAAAAAAGTCCAATCACCCAATAGGTCTGTTTTCATTTACTTATTTATTTCTAAAGAACTTAACTTTTTTTAAAGATTTTTTTTTTTTTTTGGATGTAGACTTTTTAGAGTCTTCATTGAATTTCTTACAATATCACTTCCGTAACATGCTTTGGTGTTTTGGCTGTGAGGCATGTGGGATCTTAGTTCCCCAAAGAGGGGTCGAACCCACACTCCCTGTATTGGCAGCACAGAGTCTTAATCACTGGACCACCAGGGAAGCCCCTAAAGAATTTATCTTTATGAAAAATTTCAAACACACACAAGAGAGGCAATACTATAATGAATTTCCCAGTTTTAACCATCATTCACTGTGTATCAATATGGCTTTACCTAACATTTCTGCCCTTTTATTTTTGGCCTATGTACCTTTAAGCAACTCGCAGACTATAGAAGGCCTAAAAACCCTAGGTTATTTTTTAGGTCCTTGTACTTTCCTTGGATTTTCTTGCTGGGCAATAGTTGTTCTAGAACCTACAGTTATCCCTGAAGAAAATCTAAAGTACATTATAAAAGTATATGTAAGCTTCAAGTCAAAGAGAAGGCACAAAGAGGAAGCATCAAGTTGCTATTAAATATGAGTTAAAACAGGGTAAAGCAACACCAGAACACTGCTAAGTGGCATAGTTCATAAACCCAGACACAGGAGGGGAAGTGGCAATGGCCTATTGAAGGAAGAGGCATGAAGGCATTGCTGGCATCTGTCCACATGCTCTGGCTGTCCTGCCGTGAGGACCTCACTCAGCTGCCCTTGGAGGGAAGGGCGTCTGGGAGTGACCCTCGCCCCCTCCTGAACTGGCCATCAGCTACTGAGAAACTCTGCATGTGGCTCCTTCACTGTGGACATAGCAGGGCATCAAGGAAAGCGGTGAACACAGTCAGCACATCTCTGTGTTGAGAACAGTGTCCTGACATACTACCTGATTTGAGAAGAAAACCACATCCTACTCTGTGGGGTCACAGTTTTATTTAAAACACAAAATCAGAGTGGTTGACTGTATCCCTTTACTGGACTTAATGGAATTATAATCTGATAGCTTCATAAAAAAAAAAGAATTTTAAAGAGTCACTGATACTTACTAGAATTAACGGCACTGGTTCAAGACTTAATATAGAAAATTATAGATCTTGGCTCAGAGAAATTTTCATCTCTGCCCATAATAAGAGACCTTCAGTTGCCAAAGGCAAGGGCTTTGTGTGCTGAAATTGAAACTCCGATTCTGACATAAAAAGTCATAACTAATAAGCTAAAAGAGAGATATCCCAGAACTCGCAGGAGTTACATGGAAACCACCATAGATCACATTATTTATCCACAGAATGCCTATCTTGTACATTATATCTTTGATCGGGGATGTAGAACCTCCTACTTAATATAAACCATTTTATTGGACATGATTGAAAAGATAAAAGGCAGGTTTAATCCATCATTCTAAATGGCTTCTCCATTTATCTCTCCAAAATAGGCTTTCCCCAGATTATGTCAGGTAAGAGCTTCTCTGAAATGACAAATATATTTACCCTCTACTCCTTGTTATCATGTATGTCATACAATACAATCTCTTGTATCTCTCCTTTCTTCCTGGATAATGTATCAGATGGGCACAGCAGTAGTAGACTGCAGCACACTATACTTAAATGACTGACAAATTCAGGCTAATATTTTATTTCATTGGGGAAAAAAAACTGACATAGTTCTTTATGAAAATAAGGAAACTATAGAACCTGTTAAGAGTAAAACCTACTCTTCCTACTCTTTCCTAATCAATTCATTTGGGCCTTCGATGAATCCTCAATTGGAAATGAATTTTCTGTTTTGACCTTCAAGTAAAATGTATTTACCTCCATTGATGAGTCTGTCTTTGTACATTCTATCAGATGGTTCTTTGGAGGACATTTATGAACTTCTAAGTACATAAATCTAAGAGGTTTCCTTCCTTTATCTTCACGTCTTTACTAACCTTTAGCTCTACTTTCAAAATATACCCCAAATCTTTCCACTTTTCTCCATGTCTGCACACATCTAATTTGTTTAAAAGTATCAGGGTTAGATCAAATTGCCAACATTCATTGGATCATAAAGAAAGCAAAGGTTTAAAAAAAAGAAAAAAAACCCATCTACTTCTGCTTCACTGACTACACTAAAGCCTTTGCATGTGTGGACAACAACAAACAAAATTTTTTTTTTTTTTTTTCCAGTGGGTTTTGTCATACATTGATATGAATCAGCCATGGATTTACATGTAGATGGGAATACTAGAAAACCTTACCTGTCTCCTGAGAAACCTCTATGCCACTGAAGAAGCAATTAGAATGTTACATGAACAATGGATTGGTTCAATATTGGGAAAGAAGTTAGTTAAGGCTGTTTATTGTCACCTTGCTTATTTAACTTCTATGCAAAGTACAGCATGTGAAACACCAGGATGGGTGAATCACAAGCTTGAACCCAGACTGCTGGGAGAAATACCAACAACCTCACATATGCAGATAATACCACTTTAATGGCAGAAAGTAATGAGGAACTAAAGACTCTCTCTTTCTTTTAACTTAATTTTTAAAAATTTATTTACTTTTTAATTGAAGGATAACTGATGTACAGAATTTTGCTGTTTTCTGTCAAACTTTAACATGAATCACCCATAGGTATACATACATCCCCTCCATTTTGAAACTCCCTCCCATCTCCCTCCCCATCCTACACCTCTAGGTTGATACAGAGCCCCTGTTTGAGTTTCCTGAGACAAACAGCAAATTCCCAATGGCTATCTATTTTCCATATGGCAATGTAAGTTTCCATGTTACTCTCTCCATACATCTCACCCTCTTCTCCCCTCTCCCCACATCCATAAGTCTGTTCTCTATGTCTGTTTCTCCTTTGCTGCCCTCTAAGTAAATTCTTCAGTACCATTTTTCTAGATTCCGTATGTATGCACTAGAATACGATACTTATCTTTCTCTTTCTGACTCCCTTCACTCTGTATAATAGGCTCTAGGTTCATCCACCTCATTAGGACTGTCTCAAACACGTTCCTTTTTATGGCTGAGTGATATTGCATTCTGTATATGTACCACAGCTTCTTCATCCATTCATTCGTCGATGGACATCTGGGTTGTTGCCATGTTCTAGCTGTTGTAAATAGTGCTGCAGTGAACAGTGGGGTACTTGTGTCTTTTTCAACTTTGGTGTCCTCGGGGTATATGCCTAGGAGTGGGATTGCCAATATGTGGTCTATCCTGTAGAATGTTCCATGTGTACCTGAGAAGAAGGTGCATTCTTCTGCATTTGGATGGAAATCCTGAAGATATCAATGAAATTCATCTTATCTAATGTATCACTTAAAACTTGTGTTTCCGTACTAATTTTCTGTTTTGATGATCTGTCCATTGGTGTGAGTGGCGTATTAAAGTGTCCCACTATTTTTGTGTTACTGTCAATTTCTCCTTTTATTTCTTTTAATGTTTATCTTATGTATTGAGGTGCTCCTATATTGGGTGCATATTTACAGTTGTTATGTCTTTCTCTTGGATTGATCCCTTGATCATTATGTAGTGTCATTCCTTATCTCTTATAATTTTCTTTATTTTAAGGTCTATTTTGTCTGATATGAGGATTCCTACTCCAACTTTCTTTTGCTTTCCATTTGCATGCAATATATTTTTCCATCCTCTCACTATCAATCTATATGTTTCTTTAGATCTGAAGTGGGTTTCTTGTAGACAGCATATATATGGATCTTGTTTTTGTATCCATTCAGCCAGGCTGTGTCTTTTGGATGGAGCAGTTAATCTGTTTACATTTAAAGTAATTATTGATATATATGTTCCTATTGCCATTTTCTTAATTGTTTGGGGGTTGATTTTATAGATCTTTTTTGTCTCTTGTATTTCTTGACTCTTAGAGGAAAACATAGGCAGAACACTCAATGGCATAAATTAAAGCAAGATCCTCTATGACCCACCTCCTAGAGTAACAGAAATAAAAATAAAAGTAAAGAAGTGGAACCTGATTAAACTTAAAAAGCCTTTGCACAACAAAGGAAACTATAAGCAAGGTGGAAAGACAACCCTCAGAATGGGAGAAAATAATAGCAAATGAAACAACTGACAAAGGATTAATTTCCAAAATATACAAGCAGCTCATAGAACTCAATACCAGAAAAACAAACAACCCAAGCAAGAAGTGGGAAAAAGACTTAAACAGACATTTCTCCAAAGAAGACATACAGATGGCTAACAAACACATGAAAAGATGCTCAGCATCGCCCATTATTAGAGAAATGCAAAACTACAATGAGATATCTCCTCATACCAGTCAGAATGGCCATCATCAAAAAGTCTAGAAACAATACATGCTGGAGAGGGTGTGGAGAAAAGGGAACACTCCTGCACTGATGGTGGAAATGTAAATTGATACAGCGACGATGGAAGACGGTATGGAGATTCCGTAAAAAATGAGAAATAAAACCACTGTATGACCCAGCAATCCCACTCCTAGGCATATACCCCGAGGACACCAAAGTTGAAAAAGACACAAGTACCCCACTGTTCACTGCAGCACTATTTACAACAGCTAGAACATGGCAACAACCCAGATGTCCATCGACGAATGAATGGATGAAGAAGCTGTGGTACATATACAGAATGCAATATCACTCAGCCATAAAAAGGAACGTGTTTGAGACAGTCCTAATGAGGTGGATGAACCTAGAGCCTATTATACAGAGTGAAGGGAGTCAGAAAGAGAAAGATAAGTATCGTATTCTAGTGCATACATACGGAATCTAGAAAAATGGTACTGAAGAATTTACTTAGAGGGCAGCAAAGGAGAAACAGACATAGAGAACAGACTTATGGATGTGGGGAGAGGGGAGAAGAGGGTGAGATGTATGGAGAGAGTAACATGGAAACTTACATTGCCATATGGAAAATAGATAGCCATTGGGAATTTGCTGTTTGTCTCAGGAAACTCAAACAGGGGCTCTGTATCAACCTAGAGGTGTAGGATGGGGAGGGAGATGGGAGGGAGTTTCAAAAGGGAGGGGATGTATGTATACCTATGGGTGATTCATGTTAAAATTTGACAGAAAACAAAAAAACCTTTAACATTCAAAATACCAGACCATGGCATCAGGTCCCATCACTTCATGGCAAGAAGTGGAAAAAGTGGAAACAGTGACAGATTTTATTTTCTTGAGCTCCAAGTCACTGTGGACAGTGATTGCAGCAATGAAATTAAAAGATGCTTACTCCTTGAAAGGACAACTATGACAAACCTAGACAGAGTATTAAAAACCAGAGACATCACTTTGCTGACAAAGGCTCATATAATCAAAGCTATGCTTTTTCCAGTAGTCATGTACAGATGTGAATGCCAAAGAATTGATGCTTTTGAATTGTGGTGCTGGAGAAAACTTTTGAGAGTCCCTTGGACTGCAGGAAGGTCAAACCAGTCCATCCTAAAGGAAATCAACCCTGAATATTCATTGAAAGGACTGCTGCTGAAACTCCAATATGCTGGCTACCGAATGCAAAGAGCCGACTCATTGGAAAAGACCCTGATGCTGAGAAAGATTGAGGGCCGGAGGAAAAGGGGACCACAGAGGATGAGATGATTGGTTGACACATTGACTCAATGGACATGAGTTTGGGCAAAGTCTGGGAGATAGTGAAGGAGAAACAAACCTGGCATGTGCAGTCCGTGGAGTCGCAAATAGTTGGGCATGACCAAACAAGAGATAAGGGGTTTGCAGATGTAAGCCATTATGCACAGAATGGATAAACCAGAAGGTCCTACTGTATAGTACAGAGAACTATATATGATAGTCTATGATAAACCATAATGGAAAAGAATATAAAAGAACATATCTATATATACGTTCATATATATGAGTCACTTTGCTGTACAGCAGAAGTTAATACAACATTGTAAATCAACTATAATTAAAAAAAAAAAAAGTACCACCGTCTCTTTCTGGGATTCTGCAATAGCTCCTATTCCTGGTTTTTCATGACCTACTCAGTGATCTTTGTAAAGTAAAAATCAGGTTGAGTCCTTCTCTTGCTTGAAAACCTCTGATAGTTTTTCACCAAATTGAGAAAAAAGAAAATCAAACTTTTTTCATAGCAAGTGTCTCTACTTATCACTATGACTTCATTTCTAACCACTGTGCCCATTGCTTACTCTGCTGTAGTGACATTTAATGAGTGAATGTGGTCTGTACTCAGAACTCAGCCAGGCAGGCTCTTCTGCCAAATACTTTTATGTCATTTGCATTTCAGCTGAAACGTTGCTTCTTCAGAGAGGCCACTCCAGATTATACAAAATGAAATATTCACCAGTGTTTAGCAAATCTTCCTGTTTTTTTATTTTATATTCAAGGGAATTACCATGATCAGAAATTACACAGTTTATTTACCATTGCTTATCTATTTCCTGTTTCCCTTTTCACTGTTCCAGAACCCAAATTCCATGAAGGCAATGACTTTGTCTATCTTGTTTATTGTTCATCCCTAGCCTCTAGAATTCAGTGAACACTTATTAAACACCTGCTGAGAGAATAATTGATAATTTTGTATGTCTGCCACAAATCGAGAAATCAATATTTTATTAGCTTATAAATGCTAAAATGAATCAAGGGGGTCTTAACACCATTATATTAAAAGCACTCACAAATAACCATTTAAATGGTTTGAATCAACTGGCAGATCCAAAGAAGAATAAAAACGTGCAGTGACAACAGAACCCCCATCTTTCTGGAGGGAGTGCTACATGATAGCACTTTATTTCAGCTAGTGCATATAATAGTCTGATGAGGTGATCCAGTTTTGCAATGAGAGGAATGGAGGTTCAGAGAGGTTTAAAAGCTTGCCTGAAATCATAGAGTAAGTGGTAGATTCTTAACTGCAAACGTACTGCCAAGTAATCGTGATGATGGTGGTGGTGATGGTGGAGGGGTGATAATGACGGTGTGGTGAAAATGATGGTGATGATGATGAGTGGCAGCAAGGACAATCACTAATACTTATTAAGCTATTCTAACTATGTGCCAGGCATCTTGCTAGGTATTTCAGATGCTATGGGTAAGGCCATGCCTATAAATACCTGAATTTCCAGTCTTCTTTTGTTTCCAAGTCTGTCTGGCATGTGTGTGCTAAGTCACTTCAGGCGTGTCCAACTCTTCATGATCTTATTAACCGTAACCCATCAAACTCCTATGTCCATGGGATTCTCTAGGCAAGAATACTGGAATGGGTTGCCATTTCCTATCCAGGAGATCTTCCCAACACAGGGATCTAACCTATGTCTCTTACATTTCCCACACTGGCAGGTGAGTTCTCTACCACCCGTGCGACCATTAGGAGCCGTCAGCATCTAATTCTGATATATAAGCACCAACAAACGAGACCTGTGTGCCTTCTGAGGCAGCCTCCTGGGCTGGTGGGCCCTCCTCCAGGACTGATGATGCCTTGTCATCAGAGACAACCCTCGGAGGCCAGAGTTTCTATAGGTGGTGTAGCTCCTCCTCTCTCTGCTTCCTATTCTCTATGCACCAAGCCCCCAGCACCCTACTTTATAACATGAACAAGGAACAACATTTCTTAGGAGTTAAATCACTGATATTTGATAACTTACTCATTATCACTTCATGCTACATCTGACTTGAATCAATTCAGATACACCGTCTCATTTAATTCCTAAAACAATTCAATGAAGTGTATTACTCCCTCCATTTTATAGATTATATAAATAAGTCTTAGTGACAAATCAATCCTTCACAATCGCACAGTCAGCAAGCGGATGGAAATGCCAGGGTATCGGAACCCAAAGTCTAAATGTTTCACTGATGACTGTATTCAGTCCCACGAGTGGGCTCTTCTCTTTAGAGGAGATATTTCTGGACTCTGTTTCCTAACAACCCTTAGCCACAATGCTCTAATAGCTTCTTGTGAGATTTCATTGCCTGGCTCAGTCATAATTGCATTATAATTTATAACTCCCCCACTGGTTTGCACTTTGTCAGAAATCAAGGATTGTGCAGGTCCCCATGGGAACCAATTATAAGCAAAGTAATGCAGAGTCTTCTCAGCCCATCAGTAAAAATGGTCAGTTATTTTACACTTAGAACAATATTTACATAACCAGGGAATTTGTACCACATCTATTTGTGTTCTTCCTGAAATAGATGGAATGACTATGAAGAATAAAGATTGTAAGAAGACATATTTTTAATGTGAGCCAAAGGAAGAATGCATCTGGGTGTTTTGGTCAATAGTTTTCCCACCCCTCAGAGGAATCAATTACACTTTCTGTGAGCAGACTAATTGAGACCAGTCATTGACATTTGGTTCTCTATACTTCAAGACACAGGATAAACAAAAGCAGGAACAATTCCTTTTCCATTAATGAAGAAATAAAACAAAATCTTAGTTAATGTCAACAGTTTGGATACATTATATGTACATTACAGCAAAAGGATTTTGCTTATAGATTATGGACAATGAAATACACCTCAGTGGCTATTGGAATAAGCATACATAAGCTAAATATATACCTATGAACATCATTTCAATAATTTCAATATTTTAGATTAAATCTATACTGATAACACAAAAACCACTGGAGCCTTGCATTGCTTATCTTCATGATTCTGTATCTTTAAATTTTAAATTAAATTTAATGTTATTTTCCAATAAAGATATGAGGCTAAGTTCTGCAGGTATGAAATTCAAGGACAACTTGTTCTTCTGAAAGTGGGCAGCATACTTTGACTTGAATGTGTTTACATTCTTGTGACAGACAGGAAAAGTCTCCGAGCTGATGGAAGGCACAACTCACTCATTGTACAAACAGCAGAATACATCCTACAGCAAAGTGTTTGAACTAAAATGTGAACTCCACATATCACTAGTCTAAGTCCTAAGCCCTGCTACAGATGTTTGGTTCTGGAGGCAACATTTAACGGCATGAAATACAGAAAGAAATAAAAGCTTAAGGGGAGTATTAATGCCCTTTGCTGCTACAACAAGTTTCCCCAGACTCAGTGGCTTCAACAATACAAATGTATCTTCTCATGGTTCTGAAGGTCAAAACTCTACAAATCAAAGGGTCAGTAGAACTGGATTCCTTCTGGAGGCTTCTGGGTAACATCTGTTTTCCTGTCTTCTCAGCTTCTAGAAGCTGTCTGCATTCCTTGACCTGTAGTCCCTCCCACATATTTTCTAATCCTCAGGTCCTCATGCCTCCCTCTCATAAGGACCCTTGTGATTACATTGGACCTATCAGAAAAATCCATGGTAATCTCTTTATCCCAAGATACTGACTTAATCATATCTACAAAGTCCCTTTTACCAGGTTAGGTAATATGTTTATAAGTTCTGGGGACTATGACATGGATGCCTGTAAAGTAAGTGCTATTATTGTGCTTACTACAGAGGGAAGTAAACAAAAGAAAAAGGAAAAGAGGAGAGAACTTGCTAGTATTGGTATAACACAACAACAACAGTAATAATAGTGGGAATACTTATTATTCATTCATTCAGCAAATATCAATTTGAGCCATTAAATCACATCAAATAATATCTGGCACATGGAGGACTTCCCTGGAAGTTCAGTGGTTAGGATTCTGTGTTTCCACTACATGGGGTACAATTTCCATCCCTGGTGAGGGAACCAGGAGCCTGCATGCTATGCGGCAAGGCCAAAAAATTAAAAAAATAAAAAATAAAAGATCCAGTATATGGTGGACAAACTAAAATAGCGAGTGTATATTAGCTACACTCATCACCTATTCAAATGCTCATGGCCTTTCTATATCTCAATGTCCAGACCAAGTGTTAAGGAATAAGCTGTACTGTGACCAAAGCTTTAAAGACAAGTCTTAAAGCAGTTTCACTTCTACAATTTCCTCAAGATGTGATAAAAATTATATTTTTAATTAGACTTGATCCCAGGATGCTTTCAATAATGATGTAACATGGGTAGTTCTCAAAAGAGGCAAACTCTCTTTTGAAACTCCCTCCCATCTCCCTATGGCTAATTCATGTTGAGGTTTGACAGAAAACAGCAAAATTCTGTAAAGCAATTATCCTTCAATAAGAAATGAATAAATTAAAAAAAGGCAAACTCAGAATAATATGTTTGAATAAGTTTTAACTGAGGAACACTCTTATACTGTGAAAAGGTATGTAATATTGCAAAGAATTAATTGAAGGTAAAGTACAGTGGAAGGTCTAAGAACAGCCATTTGAGAGGAGAATTTTCTCCTTAAGGAGATCAACTCTATTTTTTTGCATTCAGTGGCAAAAAAAAAAAAAAAAGGAAGACACTAAGTGGTTGGATGAAAAAAGAAAACTAATTACTAAGGTCTACTCTTTTAGGCCTTGGGGAAAATTAGAGTTGGATTTCAGATTGTGTCTCTTCTACCTAACAAGAAAACGGAAACACTTATGAAAGTAGAACAGATTTTGCCTCAGGATATTTTTAGGAATTATTAAAATTTTGGAATTTATCCATTTTGATATAAAATTTCAATTACAGAAACTATCATTTCCTGATGAACTTTTCAAAACCACAGCATGGTCTTTAAAAATTTCTATATCTAAATGCATTAGATTGGGGATTTCCAGTAAATGGAAATGGAGAAAAAGAGTGTTTGATCAGCACTGCCATAGATGCTTCCAAAATATTAAAAACAATGGATGAGGGGCATAGCCTATAAAATTTAGACAGTACTGAAATTCCAAGTCATCAGATTGAGGAAAACCTATCAAAAATTGTAAAAGTATTGATTAGGAAAAATATTTTTGAGACATACACCTACAACATGTACTCTTCCTTAGCATTTCAAAGAGCTAGGGAAAGAGAATGATATTATTTTGACTGAATTAAATATTTACAAAAACTTTTTCTTAAAGGGTCAATGCATTGTACTTTAAAATATGCATAACTTAAAAAAATTGAAGTATAGTTAGCTTACAATGTGTTAGTTTCAGGTCTATAGCAAAGTGATTCAAACATATATATATATATAATTCAGAAAACTAAGATTATGGCATCTGGTTCCATCACTTCATGGGAAATAGATGGGGAAACAGTGGAAACAGTGTCAGACTTTATTTTTTTGGGCTCCAAAATCACTGCAGATGGTGATTGCAGCCATGAAATTAAAAGATGCTTACTCCTTGGAAGGAAAGTGATGACCAATCTAGACAGCATATTAAAAAGCAGAGACATTACTTTGCCAACAAAGGCCCATCTAGTCAAGGCTATGGTTTTTCCAGTAGTCATGTATGGATGTGAGAGTTGGACTGTGAAGAAAGCTGAGCACAGAAGAATTGATGCTTTTGAACTGTGGTGTTGGAGAAGACTCTTGAGAGTCCCTTGGACTGCAAGGAGATCCAACCAGTCCATCCTAAAGGAGATCAGTCCTGGGTGCTCATTGGAAGGATTGATTCTGAAGTTGAAACTCCAATCCTTTGGCCATCTCATGCGAAGAGCTGACTCATTGGAAAAGACCCTGATGCTGGGAGGGATTGGGGGCAGGAGGAGGAGGGGATGACAGAGGATGAGATGGTTGTATGGCATCACCAACTCAATGTACATGGGTTTGGGTGGACTCCGGAAGTTGGTGATGGACAGGGAGGCCTTGCATGCTGTGATTCATGGGGTCGCAAAGAGTAGTACACGACTGAGCTTGTTGTAACTTATTTTATATTAATCCCATACCCCTAATTTATTCCTCTCCCCTTCTTTTCCATTTGGTAGTCATAAGTTTGTTTTATCTATCTGTGAGTCTCTTTTTGTTTTGTAAATTAGTTTGCTCTGTTTTATAAAGAGTTAATTTGTATAAAAAGTTATTTGTACAACTTTTTTAGATCCACACATCAGTTCAGTTCAGTCACTCAGTTGTGTCCATTGCGACCCCATGGACTGCAGCACGCCAGGCCTCCCTGTCCATCACCAACTCCTGGAGTTTACTCAACCTCATGTCCATTGAGTCAGTGATGCCATCCAACCAACTCATCCTCTGTCATCCCCTTCTCCTCCCGCCTTCAATCTTTCCCAGCAGCAGGGTCTTTATAAATGATATCATATATTTGTCTTTCTCGGTCTGGTGTATGTGCCCTGCTATGTTCATAGCAGCACTATTCTCAATAGCAAAGACACACAAGCAACCTAACCCACTGACAGGTGAATGGATAAAGAAGATGTGACGCATATATACAGTGGAATATTACTCAGCCATAAAAAGAATGAACCCTGGAGTAGGAAAGGACAACCCACTCCAGTATTCTTGCCTGGAAAATTCCATGGACAGCGGAGCCTGGTGGGCTACAGTCCATGGAGTTGCAAAGAATTGGACATGACTTCACACACACACAGAAAAAACAATGAAATAAATGAAATAATGCCATTTGCAGCAAAATGGATGAGCCTTATCATGCTGTGTGAAGTATGCATGACTTAACACAGTAATTCACTTTTAGATAGCCATTCTTTACATACACCCATGCATTTATATGACAAATATATCTTTACAAAGATATTCACTGCTGCATTGTTTGTAAGGAAAAAGAGACCTCAGAGCAATGAAAAGATTCATCTGTAGAGCAGTTCTATAATAAGGTACATTCATTAACATGGACTATCATACAGTTACCAAAATAAAATATATCTATCCTAGGCCAGCAATTTTCAAAGTGTGATCTGTGTTTCAGAGAGCTTTCAAGGAGTTTACAAGGTCAAAACTACTTCATAATACTAAGATGCTATTGTTATTTTTTCATTCTTTTTTTAAGCCTCATTCCCAATAGATTAAGTGTAGTTTTTTTCCACAGGCAACATGATGTGTGATGTCGCAATGGTAGAAGCATATATGAAAATTCAGCTTGTTCCATTTGATAAAACATTAAAGAGAGCTTCAAAGATATAAAACAATTCTATCCTTATTGCTAGTTTTTTGCTTGTTTGGAGAATATGATTATTGTCATAAATATTATTTAGGTTAATATTTCCATAGTTTTATTATTATTTATATAAATTGGGCTTAGCTGCTCAGTCATATCCAACTCTTTGTGACCCCATGGACTACAGCCCACCAGGTTCCTCTGTCCATGGGATTTCCCAGGCAAAAACACTGGAGTGGGTTGCCATTTCCTTCTCCAGGTGATCTCCTTGACCCAGGGATGGAACCTGAGTCTCTTGCATTTCCTGTATTGGCAGGTGGATTCTTTACCATTAACTTCACCTGGGAAGCCCTTTAAACAAATTCAATAATTTCAAATACGGTAAACTGTAATAGGTATAACCAACATTTCTTTTTTTTTCCGAGTTCTTCATAGTTTTGAAGAGTGTAAAGGAGCCCTGAAATCAAAAAGCTTGAAAACGATTAAACTCAACGACAAGCTCTTTCCCAGCAGAGCTTTCCAATGTTTTCTTTCGTTTGCACCTTCATATTAAAGTACAGACAAACAGGAAGAAGAGCAAGGGGAAGGATATAAATAAGACACACACACACACAAGAACTGAAATCATGGGACTTCCCTGAAGGCCTAGTGGTTAAGAATCCACCTTCGAATACAGGGAATGCAGGTTCCATCTCTGGTCATGAGCGGCAGCTACTGAACCGGGGGAGGTATATAAGAGCCAATAAGATGAAGGTATATAAGAGCCAATAAATAAATATTAAAAAAAAAAAAAACTGAAATCATGAAGAAGGAAAAAGGATCCCTATATAACTACAAAGTAAATTAGACAGTAATAGGTAAATGATGCAAATGTCATAGAGAAAAAGAGTATTATACTAATATTATATGGTTAGAGTCTTCAAAAGATATTCTTTTTATAATAGCTTTCTTTATGTTTATTATTTACGGATATAACCATTACTTTCATATTTTAAAGATTTTTTTCCAAAAGTAATTATTTTATAATATTTGCAAAATACAATGCATAGGGAAGGAACCTGTAACTCACTGCTGAGTCCAATGACTGTCATAATTTTGATGCATTCCTTCTGGGTGTTTTTATACTATAATTGAATTATTTATGAAATAAAAATGCATTCTCTTTTTATTACTTTAAGGTAACACTTTATCAAGTTTTTCAGTGTCATTCCAATCATATCTGAAAAAGTTTCCTCATTAATAATTTTGAAAATTGTGCCCCTATGAAATTTTATGAGTTTGACATTATTTCCAGTCAAATGACCCAGAAGGGGGGTCCTATGAATGAAGGAGATCGTATTGTTTCTGAGAGAAGTTGGGACACTTCAAGCAAAATCTTGGCAGCAGATGTTGACAGCAGGCTCTAAGACAACAGACGCTTTCCAGGCTCAGAGCCACTGTCGGGAGGCCTCAGAATTGGAGAATAAATTATGAGGCCAAATGTCATTGCTGACAGGAAATTCTTTGGGGAGTGACAGAAATCTCTCAGAAACTTAAAAGTGTTCCTTGTACCACACAGGAAGAAATCCATTTCACCATTAGGGGCCACTTAAAATAATTACTGGCTCAAAATCAAATTAATACCTACAGATGAAGGACATGGGCTACCTGGAAGAAGGCACTAACAAATCTACTCATTACGGCTGACATTGTAGTGCTTCAAGAAAGGGCAATCATTCACTTTCGGAAAGCCTCAGGCATTCGTCAGGAGCACTCACAAAGGAAAATCCCAATAGAAGCTGACTGCTCCCCACCAACAGTCTTATAAGGGTGCTTGTGAACATAAACTCTTGTTTTTCAGTTGCTCAGTCATGTCCAACTCTTTGCGACCCCATGGACTGCAGCACACTAGGCCTCCCTGTTCATCATCAACTCCCGGAGTTTACCCAAACCCACGTCCATTCAGTCAGTGATGCCATCCAACCATCTCATCCTCTGTCATCCCCTTCTCCTCCTGCCTTCAATCTTTCCCAGCATCAGAGTCTTTTCCAATGAGTCAGCTCTTCGCATCAGGTGGCCAAAGTATTGGAGTTTCAGCTCCAGCATCAGTCCTTCCAATGAATATTCAGGATTGATTGGTTTGATCTCCCTGCAGTTCAAGGGACTCTCAAAGAGTCTTCTCCAGCACCACAGTTCATAAACTAGTCAGTGTTAAATACTTCACTCCTCTTTATTACCATATCTTTGGGGAACTACCTCATGAAACCCAATCTCACAGAATTTATGAACCTGTTTTTAAGATTTTTATATGTAATGAAAACATTCTGTTTGACAACAGAAATATACACTTGAGTAAACCCTGAGAGTTTTCATTACAAATAACGTTTTTTTTCTTTTTTGCTCTTTCTTTTTATTATATTTATATGAGATGATGGATGCTTACTAAACTTACTGCAGTAATCATTTCACAATATATGTGTTAAACCATTATGTTGTATATCTTAAATTTATATAGTGATGTTTGTCAATTGTTTCTCAATAAAATTGGGGAAAAAAGCACCAAGTAACCCAAAATATTTCAGATGAGAACATATTAAAATGGTGAAATATATCTGAAGCAATCTGATGTGTTATCTTATATTAGTCAGTTAATATTTTCTAGTGAAAATTTCCCTGATAATAATATTGATAACTATATTATCACATTTCTAAGTGTTGTTAAAAAATTAAATATAAACTTGACACTAATGGATACCTTCATTTGTATTCAAACTTTCTGATTAATTACTACATAAAACTAAGACTAATAAATTGCCAATTTAAACTAAAAGAATAATTGACTACACCATATTCAGTACATATATAGCACTAGAAAACCCTTCAACATTCAGGTGCATCAAATGACTTAATAAAAATATGAGCATACCACACAAAATAAATTAAAACACACTTTAAAAAACTAAGCAGGAAATTCACAATGTAGTATGTTTCTTATTATTGTCAGTTAGACTTCTATGGTATTCCACTTTGGTACTTGGTTTGAAATACCCTATTACGGTGGGACAAGTTCAATAAAACATTAAAAAAGATATTACTACTTAAGAGTCAAGTGGTCTCACCATAATCAAAGTGTTATTCATAAATAATGGATACATTCATAGCAGAAAGCATTAGTTCTATTTCTACAATGTGGCCTGTTGCAATATTCAAGTTTCCAGAAGGAAGAAGGAGACTAAGGGCTACAAACACCTACTGTGTGACATAAACTTAGGAAGGGACAACTTAGTCTTTGTCATACATCACAAGGAAGCCTGTGCAGAACTGCTTGTTCTAGAGCATGATCGTATGGGCCTCTGGAAGGATGAGGGAATGATAGAGGACACCATTGAGTGGAAGATACCAGATAAACCCAGCAGGCACATATGACCACAGAGACACAAAATCAAGGTCACAAAAGTGTTGATCTGAGCTTTGGTGTTTTAGCACTGTCATTGTGGCTTTAGATTCCACATTTCCTTGAAATTCAATGTCCATTGGTTTGTTGACCAAAGTTCCAGGAACAATTCTGATGACCAAGGAATGAAATAACTATTCTATCTTGATTTCATAAAATATGGAAGCAGAAATGTTCATTTCAATGATTTTACTTATTTTCTTGCAACAGAAACACTATTCACTTGTGGCATTCATTAAACTCACGAGTAGCTCATGCCAGGCCAGGGCAGGTGGCAGAGCACTGCATCTAACTTGGATTTAGATCTATATGTAAGAAGGATAGAGGCCGAAAAACCTTGGAAAGCTTGACAAGTTTAAGTGAATAAAATAGTAATAAGATTTAATGTTCTAAAATGTACACCAATTATACATTTATAATTTAATTATAATTAAAGTTTGGACACCTGGTACCAAGGGCTAAATCATTGGAAAAGACCCTGATGCTGGGAAAGTTTGAGGGCAGGAGGAGAAGGGGGTGACAGAGGATGAGACGGTTGGATGGCATCACTTACTCAATGGACATGAGTTTGAGCAAACTCTGGGACATAGTGAAGGACAGGGAAGCCTGGCATGCTGCAGTACACAGGGTTGCAAAGAGTCAGACACGACTTAGTGACTGAACAACAACAAAAAGTGTAAAGAAGAAAGCCAAGAAAGTTAAACTGAACACTCAGGACATAGAAGGTATACAATTCATAAGTGTTTAAGGAACATCAATAAGCAACAATACCAAAACATTAAATATATATATTACTCTGTGCTCACTAGGATACAGCTTCTATTCAATAGATTCATAATCACTGTAATTAAAGAAAGAGACCCTGCATTGGGTCTCTTCATCCCAATTACAGCATTGGGATGAAAAATTACTAAAGCATTTGTATTAATGATGATTGGCTCAATCTTCCAACGTGATGAAAACCATCATCTGAGGACAAAACTATTCAAGGACTAGACTTCAAGGCAAAAGCCAGATCTGAAAAGTCATTTCTCTTGCTCTGCACCCCTCTAGGGCAAGGTCACCATTATCTCGAGGTGTTAGGAGGACAAAGACACAGCATCTTGATGAGATCTGAAAGTATAAGCTACATCTTCAATTATACATGAGTTAATCATCAGAGTTCAATAGATTTACCATCTGGTTATCTGCTTGGTCTAAAAGAAACAACTTGCATTAGGCAAAAATATATCACAAGTGATATTTCTCTGTCTCCCTCAATTTATTGATAGCATTTCTTGAAGGCTGCTATATGCTAAGTGCAATGTTTAAAGCATTACAGGGTCTCATATGAGTATGAATATCAATAAAGGAAGAGAAAGCAGTTGGTGAGTGATGAGGATGGAAGATATTTCAGGAAAATCACTCAAATATTCTCACTGGTGTTTGCACCATTTCACAGATAGGAAAAAGGAGGATGAGAGATTAAGTAGTTGAAAGGAACTCACCAAACTTACAGATAAATACAGAAGCCAGGATTCTAAGCTTATTTCAGAGCTAGTCATGCTTATTCTACTCCACAAAACAAAGATTAAATAGTCTATGAGTTTACAAGGAAAAAAAGACATATTCTTTTAAAATACTTAATATGGTATTGAATAGGGAGACAACATAATTCCTTCAAATAACCTATCTTCCTTGGTAAATATTTTTAAGAAATCAAGGTATTAATTTCTATGGCATTGATCCTGGTATAGAAAGTGATTAAAAAAAAAAAAAAACTGACAAAGGAATAGTATAGAAAACAAAGAGTAGATCATCCAACAATTAAATAAGCCATTTAAGGCCTAAAAAGTCTATGATTGTACAAGCAACTCCTGCAGCTCAATTCCAGAAAAATAAATGACCCAATCAAAAAATGGGCCAAAGAACTAAACAGACATTTCTCCAAAGAAGACATGCAGATGGCTAACAAACACATGAAAAGATGCTCAACATCACTCATCATCAGAGAAATGCAAATCAAAACCACAATGAGGTACCATTACATGCCAGTCAGGATGGCTGCTATCCAAAAGTCTACAAGCAATAAATGCTGGAGAGGCTGTGGAGAAAAGGGAACCCTCCTACACTGTTGGTGGGAATGCAAACTAGCACAGCCGCTATGGAGAACAGTGCGGAGATTTCTTAAAAAACTGGAAATAGAACTGCCATATGACCCAGCAATCCCACTTCTGGGCATACACACTGAGGAAACCAGATCTGAAAGAGACACGTGCACCCCAATGTTCATCGCAGCACTGTTTATAATAGCCAGGACATGGAAGCAACCTAGATGCCCATCAGCAGATGAATGGATAAGGAAGCTGTGGTACACATACATCATGGAATATTACTCAGCTGTTAAAAAGAATTCATTTGAATCAGTTCTAATGAGATGGATAAAACTGGAGCCCATTATACAGAGTGAAGTAAGCCAGAAAGATAAAGAACATTACAGCATACTAACACATATATATGGAATTTAGAAAGATGGTAATGATAACCCTATATGCAAAACAGAAAAAGAGACACAGATGTACAGAACAGACTTTTGGACTCTGTGGGAGAAGGCGAGGGTGGGATGTTTCGAGAGAATAGCATTGAAACATGTATATTATCTATAGTGAAACAGATCACCAGCCCAGGTTGGATGCATGAGACAAGTGCTCGGGCCTGGTGCACTGGGAAGACTCAGAGGGATTGGCTAGAGAGGGAGGTGGGAGGGGGGATCAGGATGGGGAATACATGTAAATCCATGGCTGATTCATGTCAATGTATGACAAAACCCACTACAATATTGTAATTAGCCTCCAACTAATAAAAATAAACAACAAAAAAGAAGTCTATGATTGCATACCAAACTTTCATTAATAACTTAAAAGTGGATTTTCTCCCCATCAAGAAATTTTGCTCTTAAACTAAAGAGTATTAAAAAGTAATTGCTAATAAAATCCAGAGGTTTAGGTTCAGTACCAAAGCACTCATTCAATTGAAAATATATTTGTTGCGTATCCATTAGGAACAAATAAACAAAAGTCTGCTAAGTGTTAAGAATACAAAGGTGATCTAGGCAGAGATGATTCCTTGCCTACCAGGATTACATTCTAGTAAGTAAGAAAGACATAGAATAAAGCCTTACAGAAATTACCATTTTGTTGAACGTGTGATATGTTAAAAATGCTAAGGAAATGGTCTGATATGATCATGACAAATTTCAGAAAAGCTTCCATAGGATTGAGTTTTGAGCTGGGTTCTGAAACTTGAGTGGAAATTTAAAGGATGAAAGAAAGGAAAGAGAATTCTAAGCAAATGACTCAGCACATTGAAAGCTACGATGAAGGAAAAAACATAGAACATTCGAAGGAAAGGAAAATGATCCATTGACTGAATCATGGGAAGTGAGGGAGTAAGTTAAGACAGCAAAGAAGGAACAACTAGATTGTATAGGGACTCCTGGACTCTGCTAAATAAATTTAGTTGTAAAAATCAATATTTGGAAAGGAAAATCTTTAAGACATTTTAAGAACCGGAGTTGGAATATTTGTTTTTGTTTGTTCTTAAAAGATCAGACTGTCTCATGCATCCAACCTGGGCTAGTGATCTGTTTCACCCTTGATAGTATACTTGTTTCAGTGCTATTCTCTCAGAACATCCCACCCTCGCCTTCTCCCACAGAGTCCAAAAGTCTGTTCTGTACATCTGTGTCTCTTTTTCTGTTTTGCATATAGGGTTATCGTTACCATCTTTTTAAATTCCATATATATGCATTAGTATACTGTATTGGTCTTTATCTTTCTGGCTTACTTCACTCTGTATAATGGGCTCCAGGCTGATTCATGTCAATGTATGGCAAAAACCACTACAATATTGTAAAGTAATTAGCCTCCAACTAATAAAAATAAATGAAAAAAAAAATAAAGATCAGACTAGTTCCAGTGGGGAAAAGAAAGTAAGGACAGCTTGAGAGAATGTTGGGGAGGGAAAAGGATAATTATTTCCATTTTAATTCAAGCTTTGAGGTAATTCTGGAATAGTTAAGAGGAGATATTTGGGCTCCATACACATTTGGAGCCCAAAGCTGGACTGAAGGTAAAAAAAAATGGGAGAGTCATACAAATAAACACTGAAGTTTGAACATGGATTTAGGTGTTTAGAGACAGAATATATTGTAGGAAAAAAAAAGCATTTTGAGGGCTAACCTGGAGGGATGCCATGATTTATAGGAAGAAGTAGAGAAGCCGGATAAAGAGTGTGGGGTTACAAAAGCCTGAAGAGAAGGAGGGAATGGACAATGTGACTGGATGCTATTAAGTAAAATAAAACAAAAACAAAAACAAAAACTGAGCAATGGATTTGGTGCATGAGACCATCAATGGTACTGAGAAGAAACATCACAGCAAATTGGTATAGGTGGAAGGCAGATGGCTGAGATGTATATAGAATTTCTTTAAAACTTTCAAGAAAGTGTGTTACAAAAGTACTGTGGTAGAGGGAGGAAAGAGAGAGGGAGGGAAGCGTCTGTTTGGTCCCACCATGTTTTTGTTTTTCACCTGTGTTTGGCTGCACTGCTCTCTGCCGTGGCACGTGGGCTTCTCTAAGGGTGGAGCACGGGTTCTGTCTGAGCCTGCAGGCTCGGTAGTTGCGGTGTGCAAGCTCAGTAACTGGTACTCAAGCTTAGTTGCCCTGAGGCATGTGGGGTCTGAGTTCCTGGACCAGGGATTGAAGCTGTATTCCCTGCATTAGAAGGCAGATTCTTAACCAATGGACCACCAGGGAAGTCCTCTGCCTCAGTTTTAATTGGGGAAAATAGTTCCTATATAGATACAGATATATTGAGAAAGACCCAGCAGAGAGAGGAGAGTCACATAACAGGTGATCAAAGGGATATTCATTAATGAGAAGTAGAGAACAGGGAAGGATGGATTCCAAAGCAGGAGGAAATCAGCCTCAGAGGGGAAGAGAGACACCTCTGTCATTGCAATAGGAGGGAAGGAGACAATGATAGATTTGTTATGTTTGGTGGTGGCAGGTGAAGGGAGTTCCCATCACTTAACTGCTACCTTCCAAATTAAGTGAAAAGGGATGTCATTTGCTGAGTATCTGGAGAGGATGGCAGCAGTGATTTCAGAAGGGTGAACATGGTTTGCAGTAGCCATTGTGAACTGGAAACTGAGTTGATCAGGGAAGGATTTTAGAGGAATTTCAGAGATGTAGCTAAGGTTGTTGATCTTAGTGTGGCAATATATTTTTCTCTTCTGGTTTACCTACGGTTTACCTGGAGATAGGAAAAAAAAAGCAGATAGTTGAGTGTATCTGTGGTTGGGATTGAGTTAGATCAGAACCACAAGGATGACAAGCCCAAGCTATTGGACAGGATAAAGAAAGAGGGGCCGATGGACTAGCCAAGACATTGGAGGAAGATCATTAATTGAACAACCATGCTAGAAAATAGAAGGTTACAAACTGAGAATAGGAAGTTGACATCATGATTTTGGAGAAAGCAGTTTCCCGAGGTTGCTGATTTCGAGTTTGACTCTAACAGTGAGTGGCTGAGATTGAAGAGGACGTTATTGCAGAGGATGAGGTTAAAAATGTTGAGAGGTCAGGATGGTTCACTATGATAAATGACTATTGACAACACCTAAGGAATTGTGTTGGCAGCAACTGTGCTAGAAATGAAAACTTATCTGGATACCAAAACTGCAGTGGCAGAGCAAATTACCTAAGGCCAATGGATGATGGGTGGAGAGGGTGGTCTTCTGTGAGCCTCAGACAAAACAGAGTGCTTACACATAGGAAGAGGACCTATCATAGAGAAGCCACAAAAGGGCATGACAGCCACTGCACCATTGAGAATCAGCAAAGCTCAGCGAAGCTAAAATGGAGCAGTGTCTTTGGGGAAGAGCCTGGATTTGATGCTGGCAGGATGGGAGCAGAAACTCTGAGTAAATGCTGAGGGTCCTTGCTGATGGTGAGATAGTGGATCCAGGGAGAGATCAATAAAGGAAGAATACAGTTTTGTGCAATGGTAGATAATACAGGGTGAACAACAGTGGAGAATAAATGTCATACTCCAAGTACTGATGACTTCAAGATGAGACCTCAGGGAAGGCCTCTAAGATCAAGGCAACATTAAAATACAGAATTTGACCTACTGGGGTTTAAGCAGCACCAGTAAATGCAGTTCTAAAATTCTAGAACCACAGAATCTTAACTCCTCAACTAGTGGTTTACCATTTCCATCAGAGCTGATTTGGAATAACTGTTATCATCTATGAAAGACTACGTCATATGGTACCAACACACACTAGTAAAGTAATGCTCAAAATTCTCCAAGCCAGGCTTCAGCAATACGTGAACCGTGAACCGTGAACTTCCGAATGTTCAAGCTGGTTTTAGAAAAGGCAGAGGAACCAGAGATCAAATTGCCAACATCTGCTGGATCATCAAAAAAGCAACAGAGTTCCAGAAAAACATCTATTTCTGCTTTATTGACTATGCCAAAGCCTTTGACTGTGTGGATCACAATAAACTGTGGAAAATTCTTCAAGAGATGGGAATACCAGACCACCTGACCTGCCTCTTGAGAAACCTGTATGCAGGTCAGGAAGTGACAGTTAGAACTGGACATGGAACAACAGACTGGTTCCAAATAGGAAAAGGAGTAAGTCAAGGCTGTATATTGTCACCCTGCTTATTTAACTTATATGCAGAGTACATCATGAGAAACACTGGGTTGGAAGAAGCACAAGCTGGAGTCAAGATTGCTGGGTATAATATAAATAACCTCAGATATGCAGATGACACCACCCTTATGGCAGAAAGTGAAGAAGAACTAAAAAGCCTCTTGATGAAAGTGAAGGAGGATAGTGAAAAAGTTGGCTTAAAGCTTAACATTCAGAAAACTAAGATCATGGCATCCGGTCCCATCACTTCATGGGAAATAGATGGGGAGACAGTGGAAACAGTGTCAGACTTTATTGTTTTGAGCTCCAAAATCACTGCAGATGGTGACTGAAGCCATGAAATTAAAAGATGCTTACTCCTTGGAAGGAAAGTGATGACCAACCTAGAGAGCATGTTAAAAAGTAGAGACATTACTTTGCCAACAAAGGTCCATCTAGTCAAGGCTATGGTTTTTCCAGTGGTCACGTATGGATGTGAGAGTTGGACTGTGAAGAAAGCTGAGCACCGAAGAATTGATGCTTTTGAACTGTGGTTTTGGAGAAGACTCTTGAGAGTCCCTTGGACTGCAAGGAGATCCAACCAGTCTATCCTAAAGGAGATCAGTCCTGGGTGTTCATTGGAAGGACTGATGCTGAAGTTTAAACTCCAATACTTTGGCCACCTGATAAGAAGAGTTGACTCACTGGAAAAGACCCCGATGCTGGGAGGGATTGGGGGCAGAAGGAGAAGGGGACGACAGAGGATGAGATGGTTGGATGGCATCACCGACTCGATGGACATGGATTTGGGTGGACTCCGGGAGTTGGTGATGGACAGGGAGGCCTTGCATGCTGCGATTCATGGGGTCTCAAAGAGTCGGACACGACTGAGCGACTGAACTGAACTGAACTGATCCTGCCTTAATTTGTCAATTAAGGTGAAAGTTTACTCTCAGGGTGAATCAAAAAAGAATTAATACTCCTTTCAAAATCTAAATTTAAAAAAAGTGATACAAAGGAGCATATTTACAAAACACACAGACACAGAAAACAAACTTATGGTTACCAAAAGGAAGCGGGGAAGGGACAAATTTGGAATTAACAGATATATGTTGCTATATACGAAACACATAAACCACAAGGACCTACTGCATGGCACAGGGACTATATTCATCATCTTTTAATAAGCTATAACTGAAAAGAATCTGAAAAACAGCGTATGTATAATGTGTGTTACATTATAACTGAATCACTCTGCTGTACACCTAAAGCACTGTTCATCAACAATACTTCAATAAAAATATAAAATTAAATAAATTAAAGAAAAACAAAACTCGATATCAATTTACTACCTAGAAAAACATGAGGAAAAAAGATCAGTCAAGGAGCCTTTGGTAAGTCAGGATCTTATATAGGATTCTGAAGAGAAAAACTCCTCTAATAGATTTACTACACATTTCCACTTTTTCTTATGAAAATATTTCAGGGGTTTGGAAATATTTATTTTACCTTCTATGTCAGCAAGTTTTGAGTGAATTACAATAATTAATTTTAGTACCTATATGAACCTAAAATATTCATCTACTGAATTTATATCCCCTCTCCACAGTTTTATATTGCCTGTATTAAAGATCTTAGTGTATATATATATCTTGAATTATGGATCATTTAAAAATCCTTTTGAGATATAAATCCAGAATTTTCAAAGCTTTAAAAGATCTTGTACATCATTTCTTCCTCTACTTTTATTTTGCAGCCAAGAAAACCAAGTTACAGAGAGGTCCCACCAAGAGAGACAGTGTCCAACATAGCTTTAAAAGAAGAAAAGTGAAGTGGGAACCCACACCCTTAATGCCTATCCAGCCCTCATAAAATTGGCATATGATGAGCAAACATATCTTGCTGTCTCACGTTTCTTTTTTCATTCATCTTTGGCACCTTTCAGCCTGTAAATAAAGCAAAAGCACGTTGTAGCCATGTTCTAGTTTCTTCATGGAGGAAGGTTGTTTAAAGCACCCTCTGAGTCAATCCTCTGGCAGTCAAAAGCTTTCACAGAAGACTTGTGTTATTTTAAGAATGATATTTTTTCACTGATCCCTGAAGAACTAGATACTTAAACATTTATTGGTACAAGGTCATTGCTTTAGTGAAATGGCTTTAACTTAACATAAATCAACTTAGCACCTCTGTATACCCCTACTTTAAGGAAGGACAGAGAAATCTAAAGGGAAGGTCAGTTTAATTCTTTCTTGTCCAGACTCATTGAGGTAATTTCCACCTGAGTGTTTAAGAACAAAGGGAGGTGCAAACCTTACTGAAAATGAACACACCACTGCAACGTGGTAGCTAAACAAGTTCTTTTATATTTGATGTGTTCAACATAAAGGAAAAGAAAAATGAAAGCGTCCTAAAGCCACAATTCAAGTTAAATACTGAAATCCTCATAAGGGAAATGTGTGCCTGTGTGTATATTACATACACGGTCACTCTATGTATTATATTTTGTCATATTTTCATGAACAAAGTGATCTATTGACCACAATCAAAAGGATTCGTGCTTTGAAATTTCTCTCTTTTGTTTTTAAGTGCTGCAGCCTGCCCTGAGTCTTCCCTACCATCCTTTGCACTCTTGACTTTATCTGTGATGTAAGTGTTAAACGTATAGCATGTGGGACTTCCTGGTGGTCCAGTGACTAAGACACCCTGCTCCCCATGCAGGGTGCTGGGGTTCAATCCCTGACAGGGAACTAGATCCCACATGCCCCAACCAAGAGTTTATGTGCTGCAACTAAAGATCCCATGCGTTGCAAGGAAGACTGAAGGTCTTCTGTGCCCCAGATAAGACTCACCACAGTCAAGTAAATAAAGAAATAAATAGCATGTGGTCAAACAAGGGTTAAAGATGAATTAAGTGGGTTGTCTCATATCTGCTCCAGAACAAAGTTTTTATATGCAAAAACTAAACTGCTACCTTCTGAATGAAACCTTTGGTTTTTAGCCTCATGAGCACAACTTTGTTGAGTCAAATTGTTTCAAGATTTAATATAGAAAAACGACCCTTTGCAAGTTGCCTCCAGCAGAGCTTTGTCAAAATGCCCAAGACAGAAGTGACAAGTGTAGAAAAAAGATTGTCAGCTACTAAAAAGATAAAAATATACACACTTCACAATTAGTTGATACATATACATAAATGTAACCCACAGAAATAGCACAGCTTGCTAATAAAATTGACTTCTATTTAATAAGGAGACATTCACAAGCAGTTCAAAAATAAAGCAACTTTTAAAAATTAATTCCCTTGACTAAAGTTTTGAAGAGGGACGGAAAGGCAGGAAGCCCTTCATTAACTAATTCTGTGAGTTCTAACCAGACATGCTACAGATCTGAGCATGAGAAATGGGACCAGAATGCATGGAAACAGAAAATCCCTCTGAGTAGAGGCAGTCTCCACTTGGTGTTCTTGGCCAGTTTTTCCTCAGCTCAGAGAAACCAATCTTGGACCTGTGTTCCATCCTAATGTCTGATATTGGAGTGGCTCTAGGAATTTGTATGAAATCTGTTGTAAATGACTTTTTAATCCAACCGCTTTGCCAAAATTAATATACCAGGTTTCATTAGCATAAACACTAAGGAGATGATAAAAATTAACAAAAAAGGTACCACGCTCAATGCTTGCTTGAAACAGTTTGTATAGCTTTTATCTCCCCTGTGTGTGTTTTTAATGATCTTAGCAAAGCAGAATGGAAATATTTGTGTTCTCTGTAATCAGCTCACATGCTTAAGTTGTCTATTCCCAACCTAAATACAGTTGTATATTCAGTAATAATCCATGCAACGGGGAGCAGGATCAAGATATACCGTGTCTTTGGCATCAGCCTACTGTTAGGGAACACGTTTTGTAGGCTACACGTTCATTTGGAGTTTCTTTTCTCATTTCATGATAAACTTCTTGACTATCCTAGCAATATAAAATAAGTACATTTCCCATCTCACTGGTGGAATTTCTTTTCCTTTGACTACTGACTCCAGTCTGCCATCTCACTTCTCCAGACCTGCCGATCCACCAGCCTTCTTTCTATCTTCATCTGCTTTCCAGGACAATGCAGCTAATAGGTTTGGGCTGGCAGCTGAACTGCTGAGAACTGTTCAGACCTGAGCTTACTACTGAAAAGTTGACGAACGACTCACGGTTTCTAGATGCTATGAGGTTACCAGCAGGCAAAGTATTCATCAAAGGATTTCACAGAGACACAGTCTAATATGGGCTTCCAGGTTGTCTGAGTGGTAAGAATCCATCTGCAATGCAGGAGATGCGGGTTTGATCCCTGGGTTGGGAAGATCCCATGGAGAAGGAAATGGAAACCCACTCCAGGACTTGTGCCTGGAAAATTCCATGGACAGAGGAGCCTGGTGGGCTATACATATAGTACATGGGGTCGCAGTGAGTTGGACACAACTTGGCGATTAAACAACAACAGCAAATCTAATTGTGCCATTTCTATAGGCCTATTGATGCTTTTGAACTGTGGTGTTGGAGAAGACTCTTGAGAGTCCCTTGGACTGCAAGGAGATCCAACCAGTCCATCCTAAAGGAGATCAGTCCTGGTGGTTCATTGGAAGGACTGATTCTGAAGCTGAAACTCCAATACTTTGGCCACTTCATGCGAAGAGTTGACTCATTGGAAAAGACCCTAATGCTGGGAGGGATTGGGGGCAGGAGGAGAAGGGGACGACAGAGGATGAGATGGCTGGATGGCATCACCAACTCAGTGGACATGAGTCTGAGTAAACTCTGGCAGTTGGTGATGGACAGGGAGGCCTGGCGTGCTGTGATTCATGGGGTCTCAAAGAGTCGGACATGACTGAGTGACTGAATTGAACTGAACTGATCCCTGTCATCTTTTTGGTCTGTTTCTTTCAGCTTGCCAACTTTCTGGCCAACTGTGGGTTACCCAGTGAATAGGCTAAGTTGGGATTCATTCAGTTTTTTTGTTTTTGTTTTTTTTTAGGCAGTACATTTTGTTCCAGCTATGCCCAAAATGCAATGTGATATTCAAATAACATCTTACTGATGGTTCTGACTCGATGAGGTTTACTCCAGTAATTAACAGCTTTGGTAACACCATATGGCATTGAGAGAAAGCCTCTGAATGTAAGTCAGAACTGAGAGTTCCAGCCCTGACTCAGCCACAAAGGATGCATGACATGGAGAATCTGTTATCTTTCTTGACTGTCAGCCCGCGCATTTATACAATGAAGGGGAAAGATGGGATAAAATACAAGAATCCTGCAGCTCTATAAAAAAAAAAGCCTATGATTCTAGGATATCTATTCAAGTAATGTATTTACAAGAGAAAGCAAGACAATAGTTACCACGAGAGAACTACTGACCACCGACCGAGAGAACCATCTGACAGTTGTGTAGCCGTGAAAGAAATACAGAGAGGGGAAAAGGGGTGGGTGGGCTGGATAAACTCAGAGATTGGGATTGAAATATATACACTATTGATACTATGTACAACAAAGTGAAAGGGTTAGTTGCTCAGTCCTGACCAACTCTTTGTGACCCCATGGACTACAGCCTGCCAGGCTCCTCTGTGCACAGATTTCTCCAGGCCAGAATACTGGAGTAGGTAGCCATTCCCGTCCCCAGGGGACCATCCCAAGCCAGGGATCAAACCCAGGTCTCCAGCACTGCAGGCAGATTCTTTACTGTCTGAGCCCACCCAGGGAAGCCCAACTAAACAGATAATTAATGAGAACCTAATGCACAGTGCAAGGAAGTCTACTCAGAGCTCTGTGTGACCTAAATGGGAAGAGAATTCACAAAAGAGGGGATGGATACGTGTGTGCGTGGATACCTGTGTGTGTTATTCACATTTCTGTACAGCAGAAACTAACAACCCTATAAAGCAACTATGCTCCCATAAAAATTAAAAAAAAGAAAGAAAGAAAGAAACGCTGGATCACAGATCCCATTCGCTCTGTTTTTCACTACGAATTGTTCCTACCGAACTTGTCTGATGGCACTTCAAATGAGAGTGCATCTATAGGAATCTCCAGAGAGAAACACAGGAGACCTCTGTGCCTCACAGCCTTAAGGAGGTCTTGATTTCTAGCAATCAAGAAAGGTGAACTAGGTTCTAATTTCTACGACCATTTAACAACAGTTAAGATTTTAGATCTATAAAGAAAAAAAAATCCTCTACTTGTTGGGATATAATTGTCTATTATATTCTAATTCCAAACTCCATGATCTTAGACCACACAATCCTCTCCTTGTTTCTCTTTAAAGCTTTGTGACCACCAAACAGCTGGGTAAAGATGTTTAAGACAGTTTGATACTCCAGAAGAACAACATGTGGCTTTACCATACTTCATTTACCACTTTTCCACAGCAAACTTCTGATCCTTGTGACTATCTCTATTGCACTGCAGACAGAAAAAAGAAAAAAAAAACAAAAACAAAACAAAAAATCCAAAAAAAACCTCAAAGAAGAGATGTCACTGCACATTCATGTAATTATTAAGTGAGTTGAAAAATGAGTCACATGGAAGTCTTCCAAGGAGAAAATATGACAACTCCTTCATTTATTGTGATAATTTCACACCAATTTCAGCATCGGATAATCTATACTTGGTTGAAGTTGACTCCAGTATATCTGCTGTTACTGAAGGCTGTGTGTATGCGTGCTCAGTTACTTAGGCGTGTCCAGCTCTTTATGAACCCACGGACTGTAGCCCTGCAGGATCCTCTGCCCATGGAATTTTCCAGGCAAGAATACTGGAGTGGGAGCTTATTTCCCACTCCAGGGGATCTTCCTGACCAGGGATCGAACCTGTGTCTCTTGTGTTTTCTGCATTGGCAAGTGGATTTTTTTTTTTTTAAACCACTATCACCACCTGAGTAGCCCCCATATGGATGAACTTGAAATTATTTGGCAATTATAACCCTATAAAAATTTCAATTTAGTTTCAGCTCAGAAATCTAACAAGGCAAAAACATTCTAATTTAAGGAAATGGATGCTATATTTGTTTGTTCAGATATATTAATGGATTCCTGATGAACCAAGAAACCAAAAATTCATATCAAAGAATGTGTGATTAATTTGACACAGAACCTTTAAAATTTTTTTACCAGGTCTTTTCTGAAAGTCAACTATACTAATATATCAAACACAATTGGATTATTCCCCATTTCTTTCCTTTTCTCACTCTGAAATCAATGCATTTCCATATCACCTGCTATTCTTATAATATGGATTCTGAGGATAAGGTATCAGTTCAATATCTTTAAACATTCTTGTTTTGAATGGTTGTCCATTCTGATACTTTTTTCTTATTGTTTGTCAATGATGTAACTGGTAGAAATCTTAAAGCAGTGAATTAAATTAGAGATAAATGGAAAGATCAGAGTAAGATAGTTTATTCATTTATAGTATCATTTGTCAATCAAGTAAGCCACTGAAGCCTGGGCGTCTCATTCTAATGTGAAGGAACAAAATGAAAACATAAATGAATGGAAGTTGCTGATGAGGACTCATGTTAGAAGATCCAGCTGGCTTTCCTCAGAACTTGCTTGCCTTTCAAAACTCATGGGAGCTCTCCCATTGTGGGTAACAGTGTTACGCACTTACCTTGTTATTTTTGTTCTGACATAAGTGATATATATCTATCTATATATGGAGAGAGAGAGTTCATTCAGAAGTGCCATAATACACATATCTTATGTTCTAAAATTTTATTTAAATATTTAAATTTCTCTTTAAGTCATTTTACCTTAGTGATATTTCAGAGTCAGTTGGTCACTTTTTTCCCCTAGCTCTTTAAGTCAGCAATTAAAAATCATAGAGAAAAACCTATGGTATCCCAGAGGTATCATGATAAAGTGCCTGGCAATTTTAAGAATTAAACAACAGCAAAGTAGCACTGTCTTCCAAGTATATGGTAGAAAAAATTTTGTAAAACTCAAGACTACCCTGACTTCAACATGAATTTCCTTTATGCACAGATTTTTCACTTGGATTAATCTTTGCTTCATTTTGTATTATCTCATTCAAAAATAATAAATTGCTTTAATCACTGTTCCTCAGGTATGCTAATCAATTACTTTAAATATAATACTAAAACCTTATATATACGTATATTTTCATTGTTTTATGTATAAGCACACATATGTATGTCATACCACTTTTTAAATAAAATATATCTCTCCAATTTCCTGGAAGCTGCAAAAGTTTCCTTCTCAAACTTGCTAAATTTTCAAAACATTGTAGTTTCCTAAGGAACAGAAATCTTGTCTCTGAAGGAATTGGTGTGAATCACTTCCTCAAAAGTCAGCAGGCATCTTGAGAAGAGACTGCTTAAGTCCCAGCATAACATTTTCCTAAGTGAATATCCCCAAATAATTCACATATTCTGTTATCATAAGAGGGTAAGAAAGAAAAGAGAGAGTAAAGAGAAAGAAAAGAGATATGAGTTTGCCTTTCACCTCTGTGTTCTGAGTTAGGTTTTGAGTTAACACCTTTTTATTACTGAAGAACAGACAAAAGCAAAGAACTTACTCCTCACGGACACTGCGGCAAGAATATTCACTCACTCATCCTTCCACTGATTCATCCGTTCATCCATCCAGCCAGCCAGCCAGCCTTCCAGCCATCCAGTCACTTATTTATTCATGTGTCCATTCTTTCAAGAGAGGAGGCTGTATGTTTTCTCTCTTACTCTGGCCAATGCACCTCCTTGAAGAAAAAATCACGTTGCTGCAGCATAATTTTAATTGTGAAGATTTCAGTCTCTGCTTAGGGCCAGTATTTCATGGGCAGATTTTTCTGGTTCCTGTAAACTTTGTTCCATAAGCTTGGGAAGAGTTCAACAATAATCTTTCTTACCATGTAAACAATTTTACTCAGAACCATGCAGAGCATCATGCTAAATCCTAATAATGACACATAGAGAGGGAGTGAGTAAGCTGAGGGACAAGAGCTGGAGCGTGTGGATCCAGCTCCTCTCCATCAGTCTCCAGAGTCCTCAGAGATCCTGCTGCCATGGTGCCTTCCATAATGGTTTCTGCTAGAACTCCTTTGGTTTCATCTTTTTCCCCAAAGTACTATCTTCCTGTGAAGCAATGAATGGCATTCTTCACCTGGTGAAGACTTCACCAGGTGAAGAATGACACTTAGAGACACATCAATAAACTTTCTCTAGAACAAGTGAAAGGAACAAGGTCCTTCTCAAAAGAAGTTTTATCTGGAAGTCATACAGGAAAACTACAGAAGTGTGACATTTGCTAGGGGCATAAGTGAATGCTCTCAGGAGAAACCTGTATAGACACATGGGCCATGGGGCAGAGCAGGAGAGATGCTGAGTGAGGATGTTATCTCAGCCTGGTCCTGGGAGGAGTTGGAGAACAGGAGTGGTACCATCAAGGTGTCCTTCCTTGCAGAAAGATGGCTGGTCTTTTACACCCTATGTAGGTCAGTCATAGGCTCTTGACTTCTTCTAGGAGAAGTGAACAATCTCCAAGGAATTTCTGATCAAAGTAGGTCCCTACTGCCAACAGTAATTCCTATAAGAAGAGCACAGGCATGAACTGTCAGATCCACAGAGGCTGGTTGGAGGGTTGGTGATACAGCCTGATGACACGGATCTGGGTTGGGGTACCAACAGGCTTCATTAAAGATGTCTTTGGGTCTTCTTACAGTCTATCATAGGGGTAACAATGAACCTTACAGGGGGAAATTTTTGCTACTTGGTATCAGCTCAGTCACTCAGTTGTGTCCACCTCTTTGCAACCCTATGGACTGCAGCATGTCAGGCCTCCCTGTCCATCACCAACTCCCAGAGCTTACTCAAACTCATGTATCTCGAGTTGGTGATGCCATCCAGTCATCTCATCCTCTGTCGTCCCCTTCTCCTGCCTTCAATCTTTCCCAGCATCAGGGTCTTTCCAAATGAGTCAGTTCTTGATATCTGAGCTGTATTTCTGTAGCTTGTTCTGAAAAGGATGTCCTCTCAGGATCAGCCACCATTTAAGGATCTTGGACAGGCCTGTGCACAGTGACCCTTGGCATTTTACATAGCATGATGGAAGTGGGCAACCTGGGGAATTCTTTCACCTCTCCAGATACCATTTCTTCTTCTGCAAAATGTAAAAGTCTTACTAAGCTGCCTCTAATTCGTCCATTAGAGCAAGTTGTCCTGAGATAATAAATTGGCCTCTGAGGATGTAAATTTAGATCACATTTGAAAACATGGAATGAACTTACAAGATTTGAGATCTAGTGTAAATTCTGGATCTGGGAAAAGCTCCTCTGGCAAGGTGCTGTAAAAGCTCTGACAGCACAATCCACTTTCTTTGTTTTATCTTTTATTCTGAGCTAAGGGAGTTGTCCCTTTCTGTTACTAGCTTTTCTTTAGAAACAACCCAAGAAATATGAACGAAACACGTCGTGTTCATTTTTACTCAATTGGAAGATAGTGAACTAAGACATTCTCCATTGCCCTGGAGTCTTCAAACTGTTGTTGAAATTAAAGTAATTGTTAGGGAACTCAGCTTGGTGCTCTGTGATGACCTAGAGAGGAAGGATTGGCGTGAATGGGAGGGAGGCTTAAGAGGAGGGGATATATGTATACATAATAGCTGATTCGCTTTGTTGTACAGAAGAAAATAACACAATATTGTTAAGCGATTATACTCCAAAAAAGATAAATTGTATCATCATTCATTTCTAATCTGTTGCACATGAAAGATATTAACTGACTAAAAATTTGCCTTCCAAAATCATGTAAGCATCAGTTCAAATCCAGTTCTGCCACCCACCACCTGGAAGACCTTTGGTTATTTACTTAGCTATTCTAAGATTCAGTTCTATTATTAGTTTACAGATGGGATTAAGAAGCATATCCATTGCAAGGAGTTCTGAGGATTAAATAGAAGAGTGCTTAGAAAACACCATGCCTTATACACAATAAACATCAAACATTTCTTCTTATTTTCTTTTGCATGTCTTTATTCTTATACTTGTTAGTATAATGCTCTTGAAAATTTCTGAAAGCTAAGTACTTTTCTTCCATTTTGATATCAGTCAGATTGGTCATTAAGACCCCAACTGGCTTGTTCATGGTGTATATTGATGATGCCAAGCTCAGAGATGAGACGGATCGGATGATGACTTTTAGTAGCTTAGCTTGTAGTAATAACATTAGTTTAAGATGCTGGCTGCAATTTTAAGCATCACAAGCCATGAGTCTCCTACAGCCGTTGTTCACCTTACTACTGCATAGGTCCGTCCGTCTAATTATTTCAAACACTATCTCAGGTTTGAATGGTTCTTGCTATGCATCTCTGTAAGAGCAAACACAGCTCATGACCCATCAGATAGGCCTCTTTTATGAAAACGTCTCTTGTTATCCCATCTGCTTGGCTCTTTCTTGCATTACCTTCTAAATGTATATATTCTAGTTAGGTATTGTGTTTGTTTTCTATTGGTGTAACAGGTCTAAAAAACTTGGTGACTAAAACCAATTCAAATTGGTTCTCTTGTGGTTGTAGGTTAGAATTCTGACATGGGTCTCACTGGGCTAAAATTAAGGTGTCCCTGAGGCTTGCAGTCTCTTCTGGAGGCTCTAGAAGAACATGTACTCCCCCATCTTGTTCACTTTTTAGAGTCACTCAGATCCCTCGGCTCTGATCCCCAGCCCTCCTTGTTCAAAGCCAGCATCACTGGGTCAAGGTCTCATAACATCACTCTGATCTTCTTTTTCGCCTTCCTCGTCCACTTCTCAGAACCCTCATGGTTATACTGGGTTAATAGAGGCAACCCAGAATAATTTCACTATTTGAGGTTCATGGATTAGCACCCTTCATTTTATCTGCTGCCTTAACTTCCCTTTGTCACAAAGCATAACCTTTTCTAGGTCCTAGGGGTTAGGGTTGGATATTTTGGGGGGTGGTGAGCAGAGAAGGTGTGTCCTTACCATCATAGAGTTTATAATCTAGTGGGGTGGGAGAGAGATACAAGAAGAAAAGTAAGCCAATAACCTGAAGAATGATAATAAATAGCGATAATATTTGAGAAAGAGATAAGCCAGATGAATGGGGCTAGAACCTGAGAGGGGAGGATCTATAGAGACAGACAGTCGGGGCAGCACACTAGAAAGGTGACACAGAAGCTGAGGCTCGGGGGAGGATGCTGCTGCTCACACGGATGGCGGACAAAGAGGAGTCGGGAAAGACTAGGAGAGGGAATGGAGGCTGGCTTTCCAGGCCGGAGGCCCCACACTGCAAAGTTTAAAAGGGGAAAAGAGAGACTGGTCCATTTCATAAACTACAGAGAGTTCATGCAGTTAGCGTATAACAGGCTTGGGGGAGGATGAAACTGAATGTGTTAGTTGCTCAGACATGTCCGACTCTTTGCAACCCCATGGACTATAGCTCACCAGACTCCTCTGTCTATGGGATCTCTCAAGTGAGAAAACTGGAGTAGGTTACCATTCCCTTCTCCAGGGGATCGCCTTCACCCAGGGATTGAACCTGTGTCTTCTGCAAGTATCCTGCATTGCAGGTGGATTCTTTCACTGCTGAACCACTGGGGAAGCCCACACATACATATATTATATTTTAATAAAAAGAAAATTTTCAAGTGAAGTTGTAACACAACTCTTAGCATGAATTAAGACTGTAGAATAATCAACACAGAACTACTGTATAGCACAGAGAACTCTACTCAATATTCTGTAGTAACCTATATGGGAAAAAAATCTGGAAAAAAATGAATATATGTATGTGTATAACTTTGCTGGACACCTGAAACGAATACACATTGTATATCAACTATACTCCAACATAAAATAAAAATTAAGTTAAAAAATGTAAACAGTCTCACTTCATTGCCAGAAGAAGTGAGATGGTTAATTACTTGAATTAATCAACAAAATAGAATGGGTTCCTCCTGGTACCATACTTGACTCACCTGTCCTTAACCTTTTCAAATGCTTCACATAAGATGCCTCTGAGACAGTGGAGGATTTTAGAGTACCTCTTAGCCAAACACCAAACCCACCGCCTGGCACCAGAAGACATCTCAGATGTAATATGGCAGCCACCACACCATCACAGGTAGGCACACCAAGGTCACACAGTTGGCCCAATGTCACACAGCACATCAGTCATGAAAAATCCAATCCAATCCACATCCCCTTCATGCACTCTCTCCAGTATGCCGCTTTTACTTTTCTACTCTGCGTTTTGGGTCCCAAAGCCAATAATTTATGGCATATATTGTCATTGGATACATTGAAAAATGTAGACACATCAAACAGAGACTGGAGTGTCGGAGAGAAACTCAATCTAAAGCCAAAATTAATCGAAGTGTCTCAGAATCTGACATTGCTAGAAGAAACATTGCTGTGACTCTCAATTTATTCCACTGAGAAAGTGCAACGTAATATGTTTTAATGCACTTTCTGTAGGTCTGCAATGCAAGTTTGATTTGTTTTCCCCAGAAGCAATTTACTTTTAAATTCCAAAAGCCTCAGACGTCATTGAAGAATGTTTTGGACTACTTAATCATGGCAACAGGGATTAAACTGGGAAACTGGCAGAAATAGTTTGCTGAAAATTAGGCATTTCATTGGTCTAAAGGAAGGGAAGAAGAAAACTGTCAAATACTTGCAGTTGCACACTCAGAATTAGGAAGTGGCAAAGGGCAGTGAATGACAGATGAATGAAGTATGTCTGAGCACGTGTGAGAAAGAGGAAAGCAGCTCCCTGCTGGACATGATGCACACAAGGAAACCTAAGGAGTATATCTTGTGCAGTCTGTAAAAGGACAATCACATGTATTGGTTTGAACTAATGACTCATGAATGAACCTCTCACAGGGAAAGAGTGTTCCATAGGAGTCAAGTGACAACTGACTTTGAGGAAACATAGCCAGACATTATCAAATCCTGATCAACTGTTTTCAGGTCTCCATTTCCTGGTGACAATTACATAGTTTCCACTTTCATCAAAAGCTGATGTGGCCGGAAGAAAGAAGAAAGCAAAGGGGGAAAAAGCAGAAGAACTTAATGGTAAACACAAACATGCTGGTTGGAAACGACTCAGCCATGGTCTGATATTACATTGACTCTAGAACAGCACTAAAGTGGGCCACCGGGTCCACATTCTTAAAGATGCTTCAAATGGCTTATTCTCATTCCTCATCGGCCCCCATAAATATCATTTGCACTAGGGTATCATCTTCCAAAACAGAAGGCAACATGGCATTCAAAAGTTTAACTTTCCTATACCAAGTAGGTTGTCCAAAAGTATTTCTTGTTCCTGCTGTTTTCTTCCCAAATGCACACTGACTTTTAAATTTAGATTCAATAAGAAATAATGAAAAGTTAACAGAACAACTAAACTCAGTTCATATCTTTCAAAATGTAACTCTTAAAAAATTTAAGTGCAACATATTTTAATTAAAAAATGAATAATAATAAAAAAGATGGATATAAGAGATATTTGACAAATGTTTCATTTTCCACTTTATTTTATTTCATTTTGGGGGATTATGCTGATGCCAACTTTCTTTTTTTCTTTTCAAAATAATTTTTCAGTTCAGTTCAGTTGCTCAGTAGTGTCCAACTCTTTGTGACTCCATGGACTGCAGCACACCAGGTCTCCCTGTCCATCACCAACTCCCAGAGTTTACTCAACCTCATGTCCATTGAGTCAGTGATGCCATCCAACCACCTCATCCTCTGTCATCCCCTTCTCCTCCCACTGTCAATCTTTCCCAGCATCAGGGTCTTTTCCAATGAGTCAACTCTTTGCATGAGGTGGCCAAAGTACCGGAGTTTCAGCTTCAGCATCGGTCCTTCCAATGAACACCCAGGACTGATCTCCTTTAGGATGGACTGGTTGGATCTCCTTGCAGTTCAAGGGGCTCTCAAGAGTCTTCTCCAATACCACAGTTCAAAAGCATCAATTCTTTGGCGCTCAGCTTCCTTTATAGTTCAACTCTCACATCCATACATGACTACTGGAAAAACCATAGCTTTGACTAGACAGATCTTGGTTTAATATGCGATCTAGGTTGGTCATAACTTTTCTTCCAAGGAGTGTCTTTTTATTTCATGGCTGTAGTCAACACCTGCAGTGATTTTGGAGCCACCCAAAATAAAGTCTTCCACTGTTTCCACTGTCTCCCCATCTATTTGCCATGAAGTGATGGGACTGGATGCCATAATCTTTGTTTTCTGAATGTTAAGCTTTAAGCCAAGTTTTTCACTCTCCTCTTTCACTTTCATCAAGAGGCCCTTTAGTTCTTCACTTTATGCCATAAGGGTGGTGTCATCTGCATATCTGAGGTTATTTATATTTCTCCTGGCAATCTTCATTCCAGCTTCTGTTTCATCCAGCCCAGCGTTTCTCATGATGTACTTGGCATATAAGTTAAATAAGCAGGGTGACAATATACAGCCTTGATGTACTCCTTTTCCTATTTGGAACCAGTCTGTTGTTCCATGTCCAGTTCTAACTATTGCTTCCTGACCTGCATACAGGTTTCTCAAGAGGCAGGTCAGGTGGTCTGGTATTCCCATCTCCTTCAGAATTTTCCACAGTTTATTGTGATCCACACAGTCAAAGGTTTTGGCATAGTCAATAAAGCAGAAATAGATGTTTTTCTGGAACTCTGTTGCTTTTTCAATGATCCAGCAGATGCTCGCAATTTGATCTCTGGTTCCTCTGCCTTTTCTAAAACCAGCTTGAACATCTGGAAGTTAATGGTTCATGTATTGCTGAAGCCTGGCTTGGAGAATTTTGAGCATTACTTTACTAGCGTGTGAGATGAGTGCAATTGTGTGGTAGTTTGAGCATTCTTTGGCATTGCCTTTCTTAGGGATTGGAATGAAAACTGACCTTTTCCAGTCCTGTGGCCACTCTGAGTTTTCCAAATTTGCTGGCATATTGAGTGCAGCACTTTCACAGCATCATCATTTAGGATTTGAAATAGCTCAACTGGAATTCCATCATCTCCACTAGCTTTGTTCGTAGTGATGCTTTCTAAGGCCCACTTGACTTCACATTCCAGGATCTGGCTCTAAGTGAGTGATCACACCGTCATGATTATCTGGGTTGTGAAGATGTTTTTTGTACAGTTCTTCTGTGTATTCTTGCCACTTCTTCTTAATATCTTCTGCTTCTGTTAGGTCTATACCATTTCTGTCCGTTATTGAGCTCATTTTTTCAAGAAATGTTATTTTGGTATCTCTAATTTTCTTGAAGAGATCTCTAGTCTTTCCCACTCTGTTGTTTTCCTCTATTTCTTTGCATTGATCGCTGAGGAAGGCTTTCTTATCTCTCCCTGCTATTCTTTGGAACTCTGCATTCAAATGGGTATATCTTTCCTTTTCTCCTTTGCTTAATTTTTATTGAAGTATAATTGCTTTACAATGTTGTGTTATTTGTACTGCACAGCAAAATGAATTAGCCACACACATATCCCCTCTTCTGGAGTCTCTTCCCTTACAGGTCACCATGGATCATTGAGTAGAGTTCTGTGTATTGTACAGTAGGTTCTCATTCATTATCTGTTTTATATGTCGTATCAATAGTATATATGTGTCAATCCCAATTACTAAAAACATAATCTATTTAGGTGCTAACTGTGATCAAACATGACTATGTACTCTCTGCCAATTTTTATGACTTACAACAGTTTTGGGGATATGGAAATTACTATTTAAAAAAATTTTTTTTCTTTGTTAAAAATGAAATGAATTATAAATTACAATCATTTGCAATAATAACCTTGTGTTAAATTCTTCTGAATCCTTGCAAAATCTGGGCTTGACTGTGTTAAACTTCAACAAAGCAAATCACCGTCAGAGGAATGCTTAGAGGTTGTGTCAGTTAACACAAATATGCTAATTTTATACCCAGATGATAGTCACAGCAGAGGCGTGCCGACATGCTCACTAACGTCTGTGTCCCGGTTCCCCTGGGGACACACAGACACCTCCCCACTCTGCTGCATTTAGGGAGCTGAGTCACGTGGTGGGGCTCTGGGCAGTGGAGGGTGGAGAGGAACGCTCGTGACTGTGGAGTGGGTACGCAGGCCGTCTCCTCTTCTCTCTTCCTCTGCCTGCTCGCTGAAGAGAACGGGACAAGGACTCAGAGGCCTTAGAAATGGTCAAGCCATATGATGACAGAGGCCTGACTCCTGTGACTTGCTGAGTGCAGGCATGGGTTAGAATCCACACACCTGACGCTCTGACCACACTGCACGATGACAAAATGAAAAATCAACCTTACTGAGTTTTGATGGGAAGAGAAGAGTAGCTACCATAATAGCTAACACATTTATCTAATTTCATCCTCACAACAACCTGTTTTTCATTTTCAGTATGTTAACCACACTGTCACAAAGAACAAACAGACTTGGAAGGGAGAAACAAGTGCCTTCAACTTCTAACCAGATGTCAGGGTAAAGCCTGTAGTCTTTAACATGACAGTGTATTGTTCCCTAAGAATAAATGTGGAGGCATGGAAGCAGAGAAGGGACCTACAATCATGATTTCGGTGTTTGAATTTGTGGAAAAGGACACTATAATTTATAGTTACACAGAGAGCTGAAGCAGGTGGTCTCGGGGTTGGGACGTATAAGAGAAACAGTGCAGAGAGGAGACTTAGGAACCTGGAAATTATCTTCTGTAATCAGGGCTGATGAGTCCCTGCGTCTAAAGTAAAGTGGGCATTACATCTAATAGCTTGACTGTAGTTGGAGATGAGACCCCAGGGCTCCAGAGAAGTACCTGGGAGATGGGAAATAGGGATGGATGAGCGGGTGTCTACTCAGTCCTGCCCGGACCATTTTGTCCATCATCACAAGAGGAACTGCTATACGACTTCTCACTATTTCTTTTCCCAACATCAATTCTCATGAGGATTGTGAGAAGAATATTCAATCAATGCTTTTAAAATCTTTTAAACAGATATTCTCTGGGAACATGTGGGTAGTAAATGCAATGAAGAAGAGATAAAGAGCCTGTAGGGTTATGACTAATACCTGACTAAACTCCCAAGGGCAAATAATCCCAGGAAGTCATTTTATTCTGCTTTATTAAAGGGAGAACATCAAAGCTAAAGGGTTCTCTTTTTTTAAAAGGAATTTCCAATGATGGAAAAGACCCTGAAAAATTCATCTCTATGTTTATCTGTAAAAGAACAAATTCCTCTGAAACTAAATGTTTTAAATTTTTGGTGAATTGGAGAGGTAACTCTCAGCACTGTATAATGTTAAATGTACCTACCTTTGGTCCTCAGTGTCCCAAACAGAAAAAATATCATCGTATGTATGTAAAGAAATCCTTTTAAGTGTTGTTTCCTCCATCTAGGGTTTAAATGAGATCATACAGGGGACCCTTTAACAATGCCAGGGTTGGGGGCATGGAAAATTCATGTCTAACTTTATAGTCAGCCCTTGGTACATACAGTTACTCATCTATGGATTCAATTAACCTCAGACTGTGTAGGACATCAGTATGTATTTACTGAAAAAACCCTGCATATAAGTGGAATTGCACAGTTTAAACCATTGTTCTTCAAGAGTCAACAGTATACGGAAAGAACATAATCCCTCAAAAATTAAAGTTTTAAAAAATACTATTTTTTTTTCATAGTAAAATAGGTACTGTATGTGTGCTAAGTCACTTCAGTCATGTCCAACTCCTTGTGACCCTATAGACTGTAGCTCGCCAGGCTCCTCAGTCCATGGGCTTCTCTAGGGAAGAATACTGGAGTGGGTTGCCATGCTCTCCCCCAGGGGATCTTTCCAATCCAGGGATTGAACCCAAGTCTCCTGCATTAGCAGGCAGGTTCTTTACCACTGGTGCCACCTGTGAAGCCCCAAAATAGCTATATGGACAAGTAAATTATGATACAGCCATGCAACAGATTACTATGAAACCATTTTGTAAAATGAATTGGATCTGGGAGCTTCCCTGGCAGTCCAGTGGCTAAGATTCCATGCTCCCAGTGTCGGGTACCTGGGGTCAATTCCTGGTCAGGGGCCTAGATCCCACATGTTGTAATTAAGAATCTGCATGCCACAACTAAGACCTGGTACAGCCAAATAAATTAACAAATATATATTTTTAAATGAATTGGATCTGTATTACACAATGCCAATAAAAAATCAAGCTGTCAAAAATATTGATAATGTCTTTCCATCTATAATTCAAATCTCTGTGCTTCATTTGCCATAGAAAATATTTGGATATAGATGTATAAATATATATAAAGGAAAATTGCATATATAAATGACCTGGGCTTGATCTCTGGGTTGGGAAGATACCCTGGAGAAGGGAATAGCTACCCACTCCAGTATTCTTGCCTGGAGAATCCCATGTACAGAGGAGCCCTGCAGGCTACAGTCCCTGGGGTTGCAAAGAGTCAGACATGATTGAGCAACTCACACACACACACACACCCACCCACACACACCCACACACACACACACATATAACTTCATATACTGCCAAATGTTTTAATTTTTTACCGTTAGAATTATGTAAATAAAAGGGAAAATTTTAAACTATAATATTAGGACCTTATTTCCATGCTCATCTTGCTTTAATTTTAAACTGGCAACCAGGCAGATCTACTTTCCAAACAGCCACTTGAATTTTCTAGGAAACACTTGTTCTGAAATTCTGTCTTCTACAGGGAGGAGCACATAGAAGATAATAACTATCTGACTCTCTGACACAAGTGATTTCTAAGCTCTTTTGCTTTACTGGAAACTGTTCCACAAAAGACAGAAAATGAGATGTCCATTTCAAATCTGTATGTAGTACAACATAGTTTTCTGAGGGAACTTTCTAGGAAAATGTCCTAACTCATGCCACTTTGGGGCTGTTATGCCAAGAATCTCATGGAAATATTAGCTTTTAACAACAAATATAAAGCTTTCCAGAGTTGGCTGTAAAAGATTTATCACTTTTTGAACTAGGTATCTATGATGACCCATAAGACACATTAAACCCAAAGAGTGACTTTGATAAAAATTTCCCTAGGCAAATAATTAAGGAAAGCAGAAAAGGAGAGCCACAAGTATGCTCATCGCAGCACTATTAATAGTAATGAAAACTGGAAACAGCATTCAGGTCCAATAACAGGGAAATTAGCTAAATTTTATGGCAAATGAAACTATAAGAGATATATTTACATGTAAAGGAATTCATGATAAACTCAACATAATAGCAGGTACTATAAAAATGTATACTATATTAAATTATTGACACAAATATGTATATGAAAAAATATTCATGATCAAATAAAAGAGTTCAGGAAAATACATATACCCTCCCCCCAAATAAGTAATAAATTTCTACAGGGAGAATTTGTTTTCCTACATGGTGGTGGTTTAGTCACTAAGTCATGTCCGACTCTTGCAACCCCATGGACTGTAGCCTGCTAGGCTTCTCCATACATAGGATTCTCCAGGCAAAAATACTGGCTGGAGTGGGTTGCCATTTCCTTCTCCAGGGTACCTTACTGACTCAGGAATTAAACCCAGGTTTCCTGCATTGCAGGCAGATTCTTTACCAACTGAGCTATACTATGTAGGTGTGTATATAAATATATATATGTTATATATATTTATTAAATTTATTAAATATTATATGTTTATATATAATTATATATTATATTATAATTATGTTATATTATATATATATATTTATATAGACACACACACATATATATATGTATCTAAATAAATAATTTAGATGTTATACAAATTAAAAGTAATCAAAAATCAAAAATAAAACTCAGTGCATCCTGACTCTGTTATTTGGGAGGAGAAAAGTTTTCAAGAATGAAATGAGAAATATGAATTTGCTTACTTTAATTCTTATTATTGTCTTCCCTGAGAATAAAACGTCACACACACACACACATATATGGACACCTGTGTGTGTGTATGTATACTTGAAAGGTCACCTAGAATAAGACTTGTGAAATGCAAAATAGTTCCAAGATAGTTTGCATTGGGTTGGCTACAAAATTTGTTTGAACTTTTTGGCCAATGCAATGTATGTCAATCATTCACTTATACAGAAATAACCTGCTATGACACATAAGTATATAATGCTCCCCGAACAACGAAAAGGAAGCCTAGGAAGTTTTCATTTTAAATTAGGAATAAAAAAAAATTATAACTCGAGATCTAGAGAATTTGAGTGCTAAAGAGATCGCCTGTCTCTAATCAGACATTACTCATCAAATCTGTCCTTATCCATTCAAACTATCTTGTCAAGATTACTATCTTTATAAGCAAACACTGTCCTAATTATCATCAGGGTGAAAAGAATTATTTTTATTAACTAAAATCCAGGAACTATGCAGTTTCTTTATATTTCTAACAAAATGGTGTATTTGATACTGACAAAGAGATTGAAAATGATGTTTACTGGATTCAAAAAAAAGCAGATTCTTTAAACACTGTGTCAATGCTATGGTAAAATGAAATAAAATTTGAACATGTCCTTTAAACATTGATTCCTCTGTCCATTTCCAACTTGAGAGTACTAAGAGGAAAAATAATCAAACTCAGGGTGTAGAAATGGAAATATAAATACTTCTGATATATTAGTGCCATCATCATATACATACTTTGTGTGTGTGTGGAAAATAAGATAATCAATCATGAAAAATGTAAGTTTATTTTATACCAGTTACCCAAAATATGAAAAAATAAAGCTAATAAATTTCTGAATATTAACGGAAATTTTAAAAAGAACTTTTAGATAAATTCTTCATTTCTTTCACTGGTACACCAACAAAGCTGGCCCTTTTTTTCTTTCAATATTTTTCTACTCAACTTTTGAAGTCTGAAATAGTGGCAAATAACTATTTTTCAGGCTTTAAGTTTTATTTTATCTTCTTCATTGACTGTTGGGAAATAAATGTAAATCAGTGCTAACTAGATCTTTGGATCATTCCATTATGATATTCCATTATCATTCCATTTGTCCATTAAAGACAAATAAGAAGCAGCCACATTTAAGTTCTTTTCTGTCACTGTAACAAATCACATTTGAAATCAGTATATTTTCACTAACCATTTAATTAACATCCTCATTTATTAGCAGAATTCTGCAGGAATTCTTAAAATATCTTTTAAAAATATTTAAATGAAGTATAGTTGGTTCTCAATATTGTGTTAATTTCTACTATACAACAAAATGATTCAGTTACACACACACACACACATTCTTTTTCATACTCTTTTCTATTATGGTTTATTACAGGATACTGAATATAGCTCCCTGTGCTATACAGTAGACCCATGTTTATCTGTTCTCTCTATAATCCTCTGCATCTGCTAATCCTGAGCTCCCACTGTCCCTCCTCTCCTCCTTGGCAACCACAAGCCTGCTCTCTGTCTGTGAGTCTGTTTCTGTTTCAAAGATAAGCTCATTTCTGTCATATTTTAGATGCTACATGTAAGTTATATCATATGGTATTTAAGATACTTTTCCAGACAGGCTTAATAAGTGTATTAAACTATAAAAATTGCTGTTGTTATCATAATGCTTTTAAACTGTGTTATCCAACGTATTGATCCTTCCCATTTCTTACACTTATTCTTTTCTTCCTGTATAATTAAATTCTTTTTAAGATGAGAGAATATGTCTAAGTGACAGTCGAACATGTAACAGGATGAGCCCCATGATGATATCTTATTATAAGGACTTGGGTCCAGTAGACATTGATTTATTTAACCCGTCCTTAGAGTGATGTGGGATTAGGGGATCAGTCTTCTGCTGGGGTGCTTTACTGAACAGCTGATCAGAAGATCTGCTCCAAGTAGGGTATAAAATTCTTTCCTGTAGGGGGGAACTGATGTGTTACACTGTAACTTCAGCGATGTGTTTTATTTTATCCTCTGTGTTTCAAATTGCAAGCTCCTTTGGCATTTTCCTTTTCATTTATCACTTGGCTTTAGAAGGCAAGAGATTTCCTACAGCATATTCCATTGCATGGCTGACAATATCAATTCTACATTTGATACATTAGCAAGCAGAAGGAAAGAGAAGAAGCCCAATTGGGTATAAATAATTAAATTTGTAAAAGGTCAGTGAGCAATGGCAGGAAGGAGAAAGGCTGGAGAAGTTGTGGTGCTTTGTTGCTTCACCACAGACATATTAAAATATGAATATTATCTGCTGCATAGCTAACAAAAGAGATGAAGGACAGCAATGCTCCCAACCAGCATGAAAGCTTGAATTCGGCTGATAACCAAGTGTTGACTTGTTAATTGTGCTTGAAAGGAAAGTTACACAAACCACAGGTTCCTATACTCTACTATACACTAATGTTAGAGAAACTCATTCACTTATATTTAAAAATAAAGCCAATGTGATATGTGGTATGTTTTCAGTCAAATTTTGGTGACGCTAATTTAGAAAAAAAAAATCTGCATTTGCTTTGGCATAAACAAAAACTGAAATTTGGAATTAAGCTGCAGGGGAGAGGAAGAAAATGGTTAGAATTTGAAAATAGGAAAATATCACTTTTCTCATGACCCAAACCAATACATTTAGGTATTAGACACATACATACATACACACACATAAACACACATGCACACACACATACACACACCACTTCACATGGTATTTTATTCTTATAGTGGGGCTGACCTATATCTAGTGATCTTGGACTATGTTGCTTCATGTAAAAATACACTGTGGAAGATCTTTACAAGCCATCACATCACCATCTTTTTAAAAATGTCTTCATAGTATTCCACCATACATTGTAAAGTTTTCTAAATAATATAAAAAAAATTTATTATTGAGAGACATGTGAGTTGTAGTACCAGTTTTTTTATATATCACTAGTAGTGCTGCAATGAATACCTTTGTATAAACACCTATATGCATATATTCTCCATATAGGATTATGCATGTTTTATAAGCTAACACATAGTACAAGATCACTCCAGTTAGATTTTATGTTGGGCAGAAATCATACAAAATATTTAATTTCACTTAATTTTGTTTATTCCTGGAGAAGGAAATGGCAGGCCACTCCAGTATTCTTGCCTGGTGAATCCCGTGGACAGAGAAGCCTGGTGGGTTACAGTCCGTGGGGTCACCAAAAGTTGGACATGACTTAGCAACTAGACAACAAGAACAATTTTGCTTATTAATGTATTAGGTTTCTTGATTCATTATGGAGAGGATTTGGGAAAGCTTAGAAGCTAGATGTATGCAGAGCAGAAAGAGATAGTGGCTTAGTTATTGAAGCAGTAGCATTTCTGTCATGGTGTAATAGGAAAAAGCAATCTTGACACTGACAGTTTTATGTTCTTAGTATTTCATTACAGGTACTTGTAGGTCCCCCTCGGTCGGATACTTCTTAACAGTGTCCTCTTACGGAAGTAAGAGATCATTTATTTCTCTGCTTCTAAAGGTTTTCCTGCTTAATTGTCCATTAGCAAATTAAAGCATATATTTTCACTAACACCCAATTTACAGCTTGATAATGTCTATAGTTGGAGAAGGAAATGGCAACCTACTCCAGTATTCTTGCCTGGAAAATCCCATGGACTGAGGATCCCTGTAGGCTACAGTCCATGGGGTTGCAGAGTCGGACACGACTGAGAGACTTCATTTCATTTCAGTCTATAGTCTAATTGATTCCCTGTCACATTTGAAAGTGAATACAGATGTTCATGACTCAGATATCTGTAAAATTTGGAAAACAAATCCACTTTGATTGCATTGCAAAAGAATTTAAATCCTTTTAGAAAAAGCAACTGCAAATACTTAATTTGTAAAAAACAATAAGCTTAAAAAGCATATAGTCCCTTGATAAATATTCAAGATTCAATATAGAAAAAATCAGTAGGTGTTAAAAGAAATAGAATTCATGATGTACTTTAATCAAGTGTGAGAAAATACACCATAGTCCAGAAATCTGACATTATTTTGTAATAATTATTAAAGACTGATGTGATTCTAGATGGAATCTACAAACTGAGGTGGTGAAGGACTAAAGAACCATGATTTCATTGGTCTCTGTCTCTCCAGGACACTTCACACTTACTTGTAAACTCTGTGTTAAGTCTTTAAGTCTTTGACCTGATGTGAGAATTACCCATGTAGGTTGAAATCCTGGGTTGGCTTCCTCATTATCCATCAAAACTCTGCCAGCATGTATGATCAAAAGACAGTGTAAAATTATTCTGAATGTTGCAGGATAATCCTTCCATAAAACATCACATATTATACAGCACACTGTCCTGGGTGACTTAAAAAATTACATACATACATACATACATATATACACACACACACATGCATACATACATATAGGCTGCTCTGGATCTTAGTTGTGGCAAGTGGGATCTTGTTCCCTAACCAGGGACTGAACCCAGGCCCCCTGCGTTGGAGGCAGAGTCTTAGCCCCTGGACCACCAGGGAAGTCTCCTGGGTGACTTTTGGACTCTGTCCCAGCAGACTCTGTGCCTACCTTCTTCCTCGTTGACTGAGACTGTGGGGAGGAGAGCACATGGATGAAACACTGTCATTTGCCTGGTTTGAAAGCCTTTCACAGTGACAAGGTGATATCAAAGTGACAGGAAATAAAACCAGTGGTTGAAAAAATAAATTCTGCTCTTGGAAAGTATGGTGCTATTTCTTTCCCTGGGTTCTTTCTTCTACCCCTACATTCTTTCTTCTATCTATAGGTTTCCAATTTGTTTGAGAAGAGAAATATGGGTCATGGATCAAACTTTTAGTTTTAAAACAGGGTATATCTCTGAGTCATTCTTACTCCTCATACATTTTGAAGACAAATTTGTGCTAAAACCAGATATTAGAGGGAAGTTAATGTGAGAGGGAGAGAATTTTTAGCCAAGTTTGAATACACATTAGGGAACAAAAATCTCTTTCTGTTTGTTCATTTTTAATATACTTAGAAATCCAACAATCCAGTCGCAGATCAGATAATTTAACACTACTAATGGTTTCAAAATAAGAAAATTAAATGGATTCAAGAGGTATCCCTGGAAATTTCAACAGGATTTTGCCACAGACATCACACACACACACACACACTCCTTTGCCAAGAAAGTCTGACACAATGTAGTAGGGTATGTTAGTTATGAGACTGCTGCTGCTAAGTCGCATCAGTCGTGTCCGACTGTGTGACCCCATAGACGGTAGCCTACCAGGGTCCCCCGTCCCTGGGATTCTCCAGGCAAGAACACTGCAGTGGGTTGCCATTTCCTTCTCCAAGTTATTAGACTAGCTAAAGCAATTGGCATCTTTATTCATATATGAGGAGAAAAACATCAAAGATTCATCTTGTCCCTTTTTTAAGGCATACTGCAAGTTAAGGGTTCATTGCAAGCTATGTAAGTGAAGAAACTGGGTTTCAACAGGAAAGAATTCAGAAATAGAGACTCTCCATGAAAAGCATGGACTATTTCTAGAAATAAACAGTAAAACAAAAAGAAGCATTTTTAAAACCGTATAAAGCTCAAAGTGTTAAAGAGCAGCCTTTGTATCACAGGTCTTACTATTTCTTACAAGTAATAAAATAGTAGACTTGCTTCTCAATTATCGGAATATGGTTTGTCTAATTTGGGGAGTTACTGTGATGTATCTTAAAACACGTAGCTTTCTTTTTTACCATTTACTAAGCTCTAGGCTGTCTTTGAATTACTTGGAATGTATTCAGATTACATTAACCCAAAGAGAACATGTATCTATATATTGTGAACAAAATAGAATATATATCTATATATCATGAAGCTAATTATAAATTAGCTTGCTGCTTTTGAACTGTGGTGTTGGAGAAGACTCTTGAGAGTCCCATGGACTGCAAGGAGATCCAAAAAGTCAGTCCTAAAGGAAATCAGTCTTAAATATTCATTGGAAAGACTGATACTGAAGCTGGAACTCCAATACTTTGTTCATCTGATGTGAAGAACTGATTCATTGGAAAAGACCCTGATGCTGGGAAAGATCGAAGGTAGGAGAAGAAGGGGACAACAGAGGATGAGATGGTTGGATGGTACCACTGACTTGATGGACATGAGTTTGAGCAAGCTCTGGGAGTTGGTGATGGACAGGGAAGCCTGGCATGCTGCAGTCCATGGGGTCGCAAAGAGTTGGACATGACTGAGTGACTGAACTGAACTGAATTATAAATTATTTGAGACTGTTTTGTGATCTTGTTTTTCCTCCATTAATTTCTCAAATCAAGTCAAAAGTAGACCCTTGGCTAATGGATTCTAGACTGATATCTATGTATGTATGTTTTCGAGGAGGGCAAGGCAATCCACTCCAGTGTTCTCGCCTGGAAAATTCCGTGGACAGGGAGACCTGGTAGGCTACAGTCCATGGGGTCACAGAGTTGGACACGACTGAGCTACTAAACAACAACAATAAATGAATCTTTTCTGTCAGAATTTTCTTCTCAATCAATTTTATGTCAAACATGAATATATAAACATGGCCACACTTCTTTGATCAGAAAGGATACATAAATAATTTAATTTCAGTCTTGCTGCCTTTTTTTTGAGGGTAAAGGTAAAAGACCAAGTTTTCTCAAATCTAACATAAATTTATATGCAGCCTGGTGATTCTAGGTAAATGAATTAACTAGATAGGGATTTCCTTATCTAAAATCATGGGTTTGAATTAGGTGTGCCCTGGGGATTTTTATAATTTTTGTAATATATAATATTATAATATAATATTATATATAACATATATAATAATATTATGATTTTATAATAAATCAGAAATGGTTTAGAAGAAAAACACAAATACTTGAAGAACTTATTGTTCATTGTTGATATATACAGATACTACCACATTTGATGTTAATCTACTCAATAATTATTCACTTGATAATAATTGCAATAATTATCATGTATGGAGAATGGAACAGGACAACAGTTTCTACTCTTTGTTCTTTATTTGCAGTTTCTCTGTAGCTTGAGATTGCTATATGTCTATCTATCTATACAGATATGTATACATATACATGAAATTGCCTCAACATGTTGATGTGATACACTTTCTCACTGCACTCCAAGACGCTACAGCCAATCACCTTGCAGACTCTAAAGACCACGTAACGTTGATGGATGCTCCTAACAATTGCAGCTTTCATCTTCAACACTCCTCTGTCCTTAACTTCCTCTCCATAGAAACCATTCACATAAACCTACAGTGATGAGCGATGAATGGAGGCCGGTATGCTCCAATGGAGGCACTCTATGCTGCCATTAAAGAAAGTTATTTATGCTTATTCACGTACTGAAAGGTTCTTCCGTACTTTGGTCTTTTTGTGAAGCATCTTCATGGCCACCACCAAATTTCAAGCGGAAGCAGAGTGTAGGAAATCGAGACAAAGTGCCAAGGTCTTGTAGTGCCTGCCCCTGTGCGCTGACCTGTTACCGTCTGCATGTAAGACTCATGAAAGCTCTGATTTTCAATCTGGCCTTCAGTAAACAAAGTAAAACTGGTTTCTATTATCCCTCATGACTGACCTATTAGCATACACAATTTGTCAATAGAAGACTATGTAGGCCTGTTAATTTATTTTGGTCATAGGTAAGGGAGGAAGGGATTAAACAGATAAGCAAGTGAACAGGGTTATGTTAGGGAGGAAGTTCTAGAACAATTTTTTTCTTAACAAAAGGGTCCCAGGGACTGGGGATGTTTGGCAAACCCTGTAAAATATCAAAATATTGTGATGTGGAAGAATCTATATGTTCTCTGTTGTAATTTCCAAAAAGTAAGTGTCAGCTAGTCACTATTAAAGACTAAAACAATTTGTTAAATATAATTTGCCTTTATTAAAATATGGGCAGTATGGAATATATACAAATTGTTCTGGCTCCTCAGAAAATTACATTAGAGAACCTTTAAATTACATCATTATGATTAATTACACATAGTAGTGTAGTTTGGATATGTAACCCTGGGGTCTGATGGATGATTTGGTGCTGTAGAGATTTTTCAGATAAGCAAGGATAGTGATGATTGCCAAATATTGGGCTCAAGTCTTTATGTAGAAAACACCTCATAAGTTATTTTATTCTCTGGATCCTGTATCATTTGAAATTTTACTTGCTACACTTATAGGAGATTTCTTTTTTAAGAAAAAAATTATAGAAAGCAAGTTCCTTGAAAGAGAAGACTCAGCATTGGGTCTTTAACTGCTAAACTGTTTTCTTTTCCTCCTTCCCTTTCTATTTTTTAATCTTAATTTTTTAAGGCTTAACAGATAACTAGAGGGATGGTGGAGGCAGAAAATGCTGTCTTGGTTAGAAATTTGATCCCTTCTCCAAAACCATTCAGACCATCAGTTAACAGAGTTGAAAGGGATAGGGCAGGAATACCACTGAAGATTTTTCCCCCGCTCTGCCTGAGATGAGCTCACATTGATTAATTTTCGAGAAGCTAAAGCTGATTAGTATTCTCTGTGTTGGCTTCAATTCCTAGATGTCATTCAGTGTACCTGGAGCATCGGTCATGTGATGTTAGCAGACAGAGCCAAAAGGGAACAGTAGTGACTACAAATCTTGTAGAAGGTAGTCACATGGAAAGCAGGCTACAGGAAAAGCTATCAAAATAGCTGGGCGGCATCTTCCACGTATTTGCTGATGTAACTAAAGCTCTCAGGGGGCCAGGGGTGGGGAGGTGCTTCTGTACTCTCTAGGCAGAGACAAATGGACAGAGGCAGCTAGTCATAAATCACAGAACTCCTGGGTCAGCTTTCTTCCAGCTCTGACTTTAGCTTCCATCAATGTAAATTTTACATGTAAATGAGGGAAGCTCATTTGAATGAAGTGTATATTTTAAATGTATTAACATGAATTATTCAAGGACACAGCAGGAAAGCAACAGATGTACCCATCCGAGGGGGTCATGCTCAGTTTCACTTGATGAATGTTTGTTTTGCTGCTTTGAAAAATTAATGCAATAAAATATTTAAAATGAATAAAGAGGTTTCAAATTTACTTGGAGAAAAAGAATATTTCCTTCCAGGAATTTTTTTTTTTTGATGTGCCATTGGCATTAAGTAGGATAGTATTAAATAGTTTGTCTTGATGTGCTATAGAAGTTGCAGAGAATATTCATTAAGTGTAGCTATGTGAGCACTGATTATGCATTGAGAGAGAAATTTTGAAATGTGAGAAACTCAAGCATATTGTATTACTCAGATACCTCAGAAATTAAGTAAAAGGATGGACAATTTGAAACTGGTTATTTGGTGGAGGAAGATAGAAGATCATATAAAATTTGAATCATTTAATCATCTGTGTTCAAAGTTTCTTCGGTGGTCTTCTAATCTTGAAATATAGTGTCAAGTCATTAAGTCAAGATGCATTTATGAAGAGAACCCAACCATTATTTCCTTAATGAGAACTGGCTTCTCTTGTGGGTAAATCAATGGCATTTATTGTTATTTTCACATTTTTATTTGTTTACTTTTTGCTGCACTGTGCGGCTTGTGGGATCTTCATTCCCTGACCAGAGACTGAACCTGAGTCTTCAGCAGTGAGAATGTGTAGTCTTAACCACTGGACCAGTGAGGAATTCCCTCAATGGCATTTTGTAAGATAAACCTGTCTGAAACATTTGCTAAATAATTATAGAAGTTAAAGAAAAAAATATAATAACAGAAAAAATACAATAACTTCAAGGATCACACAAACCACTGTATGCTTAGTGGAGATTTCCTGGTTTCTAGGGTTAGGGAACTCAAGAGTTTCTCATCATGTGGCATTTTACCATCGTCCCTGGAGGTGACAATAACTTAGAGACCTGTGTTTTCCCCTTGCATCACCTTTCACTCAACCAAAGTCAATCAAAATAATTGATTTTTTAATCCCTCTCATACACTCCCTCATCATTTAAAGGAGAAATATTTTCTCCAAGTATTTATTTTTTCAATTTTTTACAAAAAGTATCTCTAAGGGATTTAAAAAAACAATTTTCCTTCCAAGTGAAAGCAGAAGCTTTTGTCAGAGAAAACTTTGCAGAAATTCCCTGGGACACTGTCAGAGAGACAGTTTGAGTGAATACAGGCCTCAGCATTCTGACTTAGTGCCTGGTGCCTACAAGTGGCTCAGAGGAGCTGCTGCTAGGCCACCAGCAGGATTGCTTGCCAGCACTTGTCTAGAGAAGCAGAAGACGAGAGTCAGTCCTCAGACGTCACCCTGCAGGCTACTGTTTCCCTTACTCTTCCCCATCTACGTGTTATAAATCAACAGAGCTGTGTGACCAGCACTGAAATATAGTCACTTATATTAACTGTGCTCCCAATGAATGAGGCGCCAACACCTCTGCCCTACCAAACCACAACACAGTGAGTGGAGGGTCGCTGATGCTAACAGGCCCTTCTCTGCACCGTGTCAAAGATTTGAGCTCCAAGCCTAAATCTTATGGGTAAACAGTTTTACCTTTTTACTGAGTCCTTACTGGTTCTTCACATGAATCCTTTGATTTATCTTTAGCAAGCATCTATATTAACTCCCAATCAGAAACAAACATAAGACTCTTCAGCAACTTGAAGGCATTCGTCATCTTTTCTACCTTCATAGATGATGGATGCCACCTATTTACATCTGTACTGTGAGGATGTACTTACTTACATCATTAACCTAAGAGTCATCTGAGAGTCATTCTGGACACCTTCCTTTCCCCCTAACTAACACAGAACCTCTCGCCAGATCTTGTCTCTTCTACCTCAGAATGTAACTGCAAATGTTCATTAACATTAACAATAAATATAATATTAAATTAATATTAATATCAGATATTAATATTGTTAGCAATAAATAAACATAATCTGGGAGATGATGGTATCTACCACCCACCATCAGGCCATCTTTAGTTCTTTCCTGTCCCCAGCAATAGTTCCTAGTGGTCACCCAATTTCCACTCTTTTTTCCCCCATAATCCAATTTCTACACAAGAATCAGTATAACTTTTTAAAGATATAAATGGGAATCTGTCAGTCCCCTGCTTAAAACCTCCCAGGGCACTTAGATTCCAGTCCCGACCTTTAAGGAGGCCTGAGGCTCCAAGGAATCAGACCAGCGCTGACCCCAGCCTGTGATGAAGCCCTGCTCCCTCCTTCCTGGGCTCCACGGGCATCGGTCGTCCTGCAGTTGCACAGACCCCACTCCTTCCGCCTCAGCGTTTTGCACATGGGTTCCTTCCACCTGTAATGCTCCCCTCACCCCCACTCTTTACCTATCCATGTCCATTTCAGGTCTCAAATTAAATAGTCAACCCAGAAAGGTTTTTTTTTTTTTGAGAACTAAAATCAGTTCAGTTCAGTTGCTCACTCGTGTCCAAATCTTTGCAACCCCATGGACCGCAGCACACCAGGCTTCCCTGTCCATCACCAACTCCTGGAGCTTGCTCAAACTCATGTCCATCGAGTGAGTGATGCCATCCAACCATCTCATCCTCTGTCATCTCCTCCTCCTCCTGCCTTCAGTCTTACCCAGCATCAGGATCTTTTCTGATAGGTCATATCTTATTTTATTGTATTCTGTTTTTGTTTTTAAACTTATCAACTAGCTCTCACTCAGACATTAGCTTCAAAAGTTCAGGGCCGATAATTATTTTGGTTGCCACCATATTTCCAAGAGTTTCAGTAAATATTTGTTAAAGTAAAGGAATAAATTCCAGCACAGTTTCACTCAAGCAATTTTACCAGAAATGTTTTCCCTGACTTTTTGTTTAATTATCTTGCCTAGACCAGAAAGTAATTACGGCTGCTAACACTCCACTCCTAAACTTCAAAGTGGTAGAGTTTAAGATATGTTAAAGCAAGGTGACAGTGAATAAATAATACTGACCTCTCTTTGTGTTGGTGCTGATGATAAATTTTATTACTACATAAATACTTACTGAGTACTTACTGGGAGGTGACTCTCCATTAACGCCTTTACATGTATAACCTCATCTAACTTAACAATCCTGTGTGTGTGTGTGTATGCACTAAGTAGCTTTAGTCATATCCAACTCTTTGTGACCCGAAGGACTGTAGCCCACCAGGGTCCTCTGTCCATGGGATTCTTCAGGCAAGAATACCGAGTGGGGTGCCATGCCCTCCTCCAGGGGATCTTCCCGACCCAGGGATCCAACTGGCATCTCTTATGTGTCCTGCACTGCCAGGCAGGTTCTTTACCACTGCACCACCTGGGAATCCCCTAATAATTCTATGAGGTAGGTGGTATTTTTGTTCTCCTTATACAGGTGAAGAGGCTGAGTCACAAAAGGGTAAAGTCACTTGCCCCCCAGTCACACAGCTAGTAGACGGCAGAGCTGGGATTCTGATCTCTGGTTCGAGTTCAGTTCATGCAGCCTTTTTATTCTGAGGAGTGCGTGGTGGTTGAGGACAAAGTGAGGAAGCTTGGTGAGCATCAGAGTGTGGAGACAGAGCATGAGGGGCCTCCACTTCAACAGAAGAACTTCGGCTGGAATGTGACATTCATCTGGGGATGCCTGTCCTAGAAATTAAAGTGGGATTTGGATCAAGCACATATTTTTTGATAACTAGAATTGAACCTGTGAAAAATGAATGGTAATTACGGATGAATCTGGGAACCAAGGTTTGGATATTGATATAAATCTATTTTTCCCCCTCTTTTTACTCCTTTGTTACTGTTAGATTGAGAATTCCAAAGGCGCAAAAAAGAAATCATAGCATTATATGGTTAATGGAGAACTTGAGAGTCCCTTGGACTGCAAGAAGATCCAACCAGTCCATCCTAAAGGAGATAAGTCCTGGGTGTTCATTGGAAGGACTGATGCTGAAGCTGAAACTCCAATACTTTGGCCACCTCATGCAAACAGCTGACTCATTGGAAAAGACCCTGATGCTGGGAGGGATTGGGGGCAGGAGGAGAAGGGGACGACAGAGGATGAGATGGCTGGATGGCATCACCAACTCGACGGGCATGAGTTTGAGTAAACTCCGGGAGTTGGTGATGGACAGGGAGGCCTGGCGTGCTGCGATTCATGGGGTCGCAAAGAGTCAGACGCGACTGAACTGAACTGAACTGATGAGAATACAACACCGAATTCCGGTTTGTGCGCTAAAATTTACATTAATATGTCATTAGACTTTAGATCACCAGGGACAGAGCTCAGCGATGTTCCTGGTTAACTGAAAACATTCAATAAACTACAACAGGATTTAAAACAACTTGGAAATGAAAGTATAACATTATCTTTAAATTTAAAAAAGTAGAATCTGGCCATTATAGGAAAAAAAATAGATTGGTGAGGCTTAAGTACAGGAATAGCCATTATATGCTAGTGCCAATTTAAGTTTCCCATTTATGTGTCCAAGATATTGACATATAACTGCAAAATGCACTGATGTGTCTGTCACAGCTCTGTTAAAGGAAGTCCTTTCTGGTACATCTGCCAACAGGTTGTTAGTGGACTCACCAGGATATCTTAGAAGAGGAGGGTTCTGTCTTGGTTCTCCTAGCTGAGTAGATGGGAGTTTTTGGACTAGAGGACAATTCTAGCCATTTATTGATGAGCTCAACTATGTGGCTCAGTGGTAAAGAATCAGCCTGACAACGCAGGAGACGCAGGTTCCATCCCGGCGTCAGGAAGATCCCCTGGAGAAGGAAATGGCAACCCACTCCAGTTTTATTGCCTGGGAAATCCCATGGACAGAGGAGCCTGGCGGCCTACAGTCCATGGTGTAGCAAAAGGGTTGGATATGACTTAGCTACTAAACAACAACTATGGTATCTCTAAGGTAAGAAAATCCTCCTTCCTTAATGATAAACAGTAAGATCTAGTCCTTATAGATTGGGCCTACTTCAAAGTCATCTTCCAAAAAATGGATTTTCTGGAAGAAAAAAAGAAAAGAAACCACCAAGAAGCTATTTGAATGATGCCAGCTAAAGTACACAACTATTTGTTGCTTTTATCATTTATTTGTTTGGATTAAAAAAAAAATGACATCCTGAAATGCCAAAGATGATAGGATAAGAGGCTTTTAAGCATGATTTCCACATCTCTAGTCACTCATTTTCATTTTGCAACATGGTATTTCTGTGAAAATAGGAATACACACAAAATAGGATTGACTCCAAGGCTTTAAGATGAGATCAATACAGGAAATGAAAACGCAGTTCTACCAGGCAGCATTTACATAACACCCTTCTTGAGAGAAATCAATGCTATTCACCTACTCACCCCACTTAGGTATGAGAAGCTTTAAAAAAATAAATAAAAGGCCTTCTGAAAGCAGGCTATGTTACATAATTTCACAAACCCACGGTACAGAGGAATAAGGTGCATATTCTACAAGGGGCTGGTGTGAGGGTTCCCTGATTTCCTGGACTATCTCCCACACTCACTGAGAGGAGGAGACAAACTTAAACAAGCAGAAAGCCTGGGGAGCTCAGTGTCAGACAATGTTCACCAGAAAAGAATTAAAAGCTTTGAAAAGTAAATGTAAATCCAATTTGTATTTCAAAGATCGTGCAATTGGGGAAATTTCACTTCATATCAAAGTGGGAATATTTTACTATGGAGGCTCTAAAATAGCTCAGTATTTTCAACTTCAAAATCCCCATAACTTACAGAAAAAGCAAGAAAATGGGGCAGGCACACACAAAAAAAGCAGTCCTTTTGAAAATTAAGTAATTCTCCGGAAGGCTTAATCTCTTCCTGTAAGACACTTGATAAATCACAACACCAGAGAGACTGAAGGGGAGGGGGTAACACCTGGGTCAGTTTGGAGAAGCTCCTACATCTGCAGAGGGTCATTCCCAGAGGCACACTTCTGAAAGCTTTGATATTCAATGAAAAATCATCAAGGCAGTCTCTTCTAATGATTATACAAGGAGTATGGGTTACAGATTACTCAGGAATGAATCATGCTCTTTGGAAAGTCACGGAGCCAAAGTCCACAAAATGCATTCATAATTCCCATCTACACGAAGGTAAACTGTAATCGAGTCCTACTAGTGGCTGGCCAAATTTTAGAATCACTTCAGAAATAAGTGGCATCATGCAAGTGTTTTCATTCTTTACATATGAGATTTAACCTTACAGCACACCTATTTAATACGTTTTGTTTTGATACAATATTTTAACTTTCATATACTGCTTTTCTTCCACCATTTTTTCCCAGAGTGGATTTTTTAACTGTGTTTGAAATATTGACTAAGAAATATTTTCTCATTATCAGTGCAGAAGAGAGCTTTTTGTTTCAGTAAAAATGTGTTCACAGTTGAAAAAAGTGGAAACGGATCTCAACATGGCTGGTGTTTCTTGTTCGTAGGCAGAGTTATAAGATACTGTAATACCTTCTGCCTTTAAGATTTTGAGTTCTAAGATGCAGAAAATGGATAGCATTGCCTATAGAGTGGAAGTGATTTATGTCACCATCTAGCACAGCAAGAAACCACTCTGGAACACATGGCTATAATTTGGAATGGCTGCCAGATGATATCATGATTTTGCTTTGGTAACAAGCCCTCATGTTGAAAGTCTCCTTTTGAAAACAATGGGTTTGTCTCACTTAAAATTACAAATGAATAAATCATAAAATGATCATACATTGTGAGGTGGGGAGCAGGTAAAAAAATGAATTCCAAAGTTATTTTCTGGGAAAAAATGCAGAAATATTATTTATTTATTTTTTAAAAATATATATATATATTTTTTATTATTATTATTTTTTTTTGTCATACATTGATATGAATCAGCCATAGATTTACATGTATTCCCCATCCCGATCCCCCCTCCCACCTCCCTCTCCACCCGATTCCTCTGGGTCTTCCCAGTGCACCAGGCCTGAGCACTTGTCTCATGCATCCCACCTGGGCTGGTGATCTGTTTCACCATAGATAGTATACATGCTGTTCTTTTGAAACATCCCACCCTCACATTCTCCCACAGAGTTCAAAAGTCTGTTCTGTATTTCTGTGTCTCTTTTTCTGTTTTGCATATAGGGTTATCGTTACCACCTTTCTAAATTCCATATATATGTGTTAGTATGCTGTAATGTTCTTTATCTTTCTGGCTTACTTCACTCTGTATAATGGGCTCCAGCTTCATCCATCTCATTAGGACTGGTTCAAATGAATTCTTTTTAATGGCTGAGTAATATTCCATGGTGTATATGTACCACAGCTTCCTTATCCATTCGTCTGCTGATGGGCATCTAGGTTGCTTCCATGTCCTGGCTATTATAAACAGTGCTGCGATGAACATTGGGGTGCACGTGTCTCTTTCAGATCTGGTTTCCTCAGTGTGTATGCCCAGAAGTGGGATTGCTGGGTCATATGGCAGTTCTATTTCCAGTTTTTTAAGAAATCTCCACACTGTTCTCCATAGCGGCTGTACTAGTTTGCATTCCCACCAACAGTGTAAGAGGGTTCCCTTTTCTCCACACCCTCTCCAGCATTTATTGCTTGTAGACTTTTGGATAGCAGCCATCCTGACTGGCGTGTAATGGTACCTCATTGTGGTTTTGATTTGCATTTCTCTGATGATGAGTGATGTTGAGCACCTTTTCATGTGTGTGTTAGCCATCTGTATGTCTTCTTTGGAGAAATGTCTGTTTAGTTCTTTGGCCCATTTTTTGATTGGGTCATTTATTTTTCTGGAATTGAGCTGCAGGAGTTGCTTGTATATTTTTGAGATTAATCCTTTGTCTGTTGCTTCATTTGCTATTATTTTCTCCCAATCTGAGGGCTGTCTTTTCACCTTACTTATAGTTTCCTTTGTAGTGCAAAAGCTTTTAAGTTTCATTAGGTCCCATTTGTTAATTTTTGCTTTTATTTCCAATATTCTGGGAGGTGGGTCATAGAGGATCTTGCTGTGATTTATGTCGGAGAGTGTTTTGCCTATGTTCTCCTCTAGGAGTTTTATAGTTTCTGGTCTTACATTTAGATCTTTAATCCATTTTGAGTTTATTTTTGTGTATGGTGTTAGAAAGTGTTCTAGTTTCATTCTTTTACAAGTGGTTGACCAGTTTTCCCAGCACCACTCGTTAAAGAGGTTGTCTTTTTTCCATTGTATATCCTTGCCTCCTTTGTCAAAGATAAGGTGTCCATAGGTCTGTGGATTTATCTCTGGGCTTTCTATTCTGTTCCATTGATCTATATTTCTGTCTTTGTGCCAGTACCATACTGTCTTGATGACTGTGGCTTTGTAGTAGAGTCTGAAGTCAGGCAGGTTGATTCCTCCAGTTCCATTCTTCTTTCTCAAGATTACTTTGGCTATTCGAGGTTTTTTGTATTTCCATACAAATTGTGAAATTCTTTGGTCTAGTTCTGTGAAAAATACCGTTGGTAACTTGATAGGGATTGCATTGAATCTATAGATTGCTTTGGGTAGAATAGCCATTTTGACAATATTGATTCTTCCAATCCATGAACACGGTATGTTTCTCCATCTGTTTGTGTCCTCTTTGATTTCTTTCATCAGTGTTTTATAGTTTTCTATGTATAGGTCTTTTGTTTCTTTAGGTAGGTATACTCCTAAGTATTTTATTCTTTTTGTTGCAGTGGTGAATGGTATTGTTTCCTTAATTTCTCTTTCTGTTTTTCATTGTTAGTGTATAGGAATGCAAGGGATTTCTGTGTGTTAATTTTATATCCTGCAACTTTACTATATTCATTGATTAGCTCTAGTAATTTTCTGGTAGAGTCTTTAGGGTTTTCTATGTAGAGGATCATGTCATCTGCAAACAGTGAGAGTTTCACTTCTTCTTTTCCTATCTGGATTCCTTTTACTTCTTTTTCTGCTCTGATTGCTGTGGCCAAAACTTCCAACACTATGTTGAATAGTAGTGGTGAGAGTGGGCACCCTTGTCTTGTTCCTGATTTCAGGGGAAATGCTTTCAATTTTTCACCATTGAGGGTGATGCTTGCTGTGGGTTTGTCATATATAGCTTTCATTATGTTGAGGTATGATCCTTCTATTCCTGCTTTTTGGAGAGTTTTAATCATAAATGAGTGTTGAATTTTGTCAAAGGCTTTCTCTGCATCTATTGAGATAATCATATGGTTTTTATCTTTCAATTTGTTAATGTGGTGTATTACATTGATTGATTTGCGGATATTAAAGAATCCTTGCATTCCTGGGATAAAGCCCACTTGGTCATGGTGTATGATTTTTTTAATATGTTGTTGGATTCTGTTTGCTAGAATTTTGTTAAGGATTTTTGCATCTATGTTCATCAGTGATATTGGCCTGTAGTTTTCTTTTTTTGTGACATCTTTGTCTGGTTTTGGAATTAGGGTGATGGTGGCCTCATAGAATAAGTTTGGAAGCTTACCTTCATCTGCAATTTTCTGGAAGAGTTTGAGTAAGATAGGTGTTAGCTCTTCTCTAAATTTTTGGTAGAATTTAGCTGTGAAGCCATCTGGTCCTGGGCTTTTGTTTGCTGGAAGATTTTTGATTACAGTTTCGATTTCCTTGCTTGTGATGGGTCTGTTAAGATCTTCTATTTCTATATTATTTAAAAGAAGAAAACTGCCAAGGAGGCAATGGACAGAGCCCTTCCACGTGTTAAAACATCATAGAAAATACTTATTATTAAAGGTATAACTAAACACCTGACTTGACAGGTAGATCTATGAGAACAACAGAAATTCCAAGAAAATTTTAAAAATATTCACGGTAACTGACTAGATGAAAAATGGAGCATTTGGATTCAATGAGAAGGGACATATCATTCAATAAATGGTGTTGGAACAACTGACTATCAGGAAATAAAGAAAAATAAAGCTAATTTCTCCCTTTTTGTATCTTATGCCAAAAATCTATTTTAGATAATTTTATAAGCAGATTTGTTAAAATGAAGTGATACTTTTATTTATATGTACACACATATATGTATGTATGTGTATATAAAATTTTACAAGAATCTGCAATGAAAATAAAAACCACCATTAATGAAGGCAAAAGGTAAGTGACTGACAAACACGTTTTCTTTCATGCCAACACCAGCTTTCTCTTCTACAAATGAATAAGAAGGTCAGCTGAAAACTAAACAGACAATATGAATAGAGAGCTTGAAAAGAGAAAATGTCAAAGTTCTAAACACATGAAAAGAGGCCCAGACTTCACTTATATTTCTTTTATTAAGACTACAATATGGTAAATTTTCACCTGTTACATTAGAGAAAAACAAGATTCATAACCATCATATTAGCTGAAGTGTCAGGAGAATGAACTTCTTATACTGACTGTTGTGAATCTGACTTAGGATAACCTATAAGAGGAGAATTTGGCAAAATTTATCAAAATCTAGTAAGCAAGAATACTATTTTACCCAGCAAGTCCGCTTCACACATTTTTCCTATAGATAGGTTGCATTTATTTGAAAAGGAACAAATATCAATTTTAATTTTTGAGCTATTTGTAACAGAAAAGGATTAAAAAAAAAACCTAGATATTCATAAGTAAGGACTTTAGAAGATTTTTATTAAAAGTATGTGTATCGTTAAAATGGGATACATCTGTGTATCTTTTTCTCTTTTTCTGTTTTGTAAAGTAATTAGCCTCCAACTAATAAAAATAAATGGGAAAAAAAGAAATAAAAATAAATATAAATAAATAAATAAAATGGGATACTCATCAAAAGTAGTGAAACAACTTTCCTTGTACTGTGAACAACCTTCAGATTCATTGTTCAGTGAAAAATATCAAGGATTATAAGATAGTGTATACTTGCCTCCACTGGAGTGAAAATCTAAATGTAAATTTTCCTGCACACCCTCTGGAAACATAAGAAATGTTGACATTAGTTTTTCAAGGGGGAAAACTAGGGTGACCACCACAGGAAAAGAAGAGAAACTATTTTTCACTGTGAAGCTTTTTTGAATGTTGCAACTATTTCCATACATTAACAACTCAAAATATAACAAACCAAATGTACATTAAAAAAAGAATCCATCATAGTCAAGTTTTAAATTTTCCAGGAAAATAAATGGCCTACTATTTTAAAATTAAGCTACCTAAGAGACAACAGGCAAATCAAGGGTTATATAGTGATTAACCCAAGTATAAGATACAATTTAGGATCCACTCCCAATTAGTAGTACCAAAATTTAAATAACTAAATAAAGGACACTGGTTTGGTATCAAAAATGGGTACTGTGTCACATCTAGTTTTCAAAGACTGATTTGACTTTCAACTGGAGAATAAACAAAATGAGGTACAACAATTCAAAGAAATACCACTCACTCAGCATTAGCAAGAAGTGACCTATGATCATTCTACAGCATGCATCGACTTTAAATCCTTAGGCTGAGAAGGAAGGCAGATTCAGAAGACTTCACACTGTATGATATTATTTATATAACATTCTCCAAAAAGCTAAACTGTGGAGATGAAAAACAAAGTTGTGATTTCCAGTGAACAAACGGGAAAGGGATGGTTTGACCACAACGGGACAGTGTAAGAGAGTTTTTAGAAATTACTCTATAATTTGATATAGTTACCCTAATAGTATGTTATTTCCATTTTTGGAGATACTGTGACAAAAGTGATTTTACAAAAAACCTCGAATAGCCAAAGTAATCTTGAGAAAGAAGAATGGAACTGGAGGAATCAACCTGCCTGACTTCAGACTCTACTACAAAGCCACAGTCATCAAGACAGTATGGTACTGGCACAAAGACAGAAATATAGATCAATGGAACAGAATAGAAAGCCCAGAGATAAATCCACAGACCTATGGACACCTTATCTTTGACAAAGGAGGCAAGGATATACAATGGAAAAAAGACAACCTCTTTAACGAGTGGTGCTGGGAAAACTGGTCAACCACTTGTAAAAGAATGAAACTAGAACACTTTCTAACACCATACACAAAAATAAACTCAAAATGGATTAAAGATCTAAATGTAAGACCAGAAACTATAAAACTCCTAGAGGAGAACATAGGCAAAACACTCTCCGACATAAATCACAGCAAGATCCTCTATGACCCACCTCCCAGAATATTGGAAATAAAAGCAAAAATTAACAAATGGGACCTAATGAAACTTAAAAGCTTTTGCACTACAAAGGAAACTATAAGTAAGGTGAAAAGACAGCCCTCAGATTGGGAGAAAATAATAGCAAATGAAGCAACAGACAAAGGATTAATCTCAAAAATATACAAGCAACTCCTGCAGCTCAATTCCAGAAAAATAAATGACCCAATCAAAAAATGGGCCAAAGAACTAAACAGACATTTCTCCAAAGAAGACATACAGATGGCTAACACACACATGAAAAGGTGCTCAACATCACTCATCATCAGAGAAATGCAAATCAAAACCACAATGAGGTACCATTACACGCCAGTCAGGATGGCTGCTATCCAAAAGTCTACAAGCAATAAATGCTGGAGAGGGTGTGGAGAAAAGGGAACCCTCTTACACTGTTGGTGGGAATGCAAACTAGTACAGCCGCTATGGAGAACAGTGTGGAGATTTCTTAAAAAACTGGAAATAGAACTGCCATATGACCCAGCAATCCCACTTCTGGGCATACACACTGAGGAAACCAGATCTGAAAGAGACACGTGCACCCCAATGTTCATCGCAGCACTGTTTATAATAGCCAGGACATGGAAGCAACCTAGATGCCCATCAGCAGACGAATGGATAAGGAAGCTGTGGTACATATACACCATGGAATATTACTCAGCCATTAAAAAGAATTCATTTGAATCAGTTCTAATGAGATGGATGAAACTGGAGCCCATTATACAGAGTGAAGTAAGCCAGAAAGATAAAGAACATTACAGCATACTAACACATATATATGGAATTTAGAAAGGTGGTAACGATAACCCTATATGCAAAACAGAAAAAGAGACACAGATGTACAGAACAGACTTTTGGACTCTGTGGGAGAAGGTGAGGGTGGGATGTTTCGAGAGAACAGCATGTATACTATCTATGGTGAAACAGATCACCAGCCCAGGTTGGATGCATGAGACAAGTGCTCGGGCCTGGTGCACTGGGAAGACCCAGAGGAATCGGGTGGAGAGGGAGGTGGGAGGGGGGATCGGGATGGGGAATACATGTAACTCCATGGCTAATTCATGTCAATGTATGATAAACCCCACTGCAATGTTGTGAAGTAATTAGCCTCCAACTAATAAAAATAAATGAAAAATAAATAAATAAAGTAGGTCTGGAAGCAAGAATAACTAAAAATAAAAAATTAAAAGCTGAAAGTCAGATATAGAGCAGGAACTAGTTCTGTGAGATACACTATACGATCAGACACATGTGTTGGTAGGACCTTTGTGTAAAGTAAGCATACGTGCCACAGGTAATTAACCTCATACAGGGAATAGTAATATCTAATGGTATGAAGGGACAGGTTAATTATTAAGTACTGCTGAGATACCCTGTTGAAGAATCAATTTGATACTTAGTTAATACCAAATATACTGCAAGTTAAATTCAGAGAAAAAGTAAAAGATATACAAGTGAATGCTGATGAAATCTCTTAACATCTGAAGGTTTTTTTTTTTTTTATAGTATAGTGTATTCAAAATCCTGAGTCAAAATCCAAAATCCAGAGTCATACAGAATGAAGTCAGTCAGAAAGAGAAAAACAAACATCATATATTAATGCATATATATGGAATCTAGAAAAATGGTACTGACGGGCCTCTATATAGGGCAGGAATAAAGATGCAGACAGTGGGGGAAGGAGAGGGTGAGATGAATTGAGAATAGGATTGATATATATATACGCTACTGTGTGTAAACGAGATAGCTAACGGGAAACTGCTGCAGAACGCAGGGAAGGCCGCTCGGTGCTCTGTGATGACCTAGGGGTGGGATGCGGGGTGCGATTCAGGTCCAAGAGGGAGGGGATTGGATTCACTTTGTTGTACAACAGAAACTAACACATTATAAAGCAATTATAGGCCAATTAAAAAATTAATTTTAAAAAGGTATAGTGGAGAAGGTTACTTTATTTCACTTAAAAGTTAAACTATTATTATTTTTTTTAATGTAAGTTACATTTAAACAGCAAACTAGGTCAAAACACTTGTAAGAAATGTGATAGACAAATACTTAATATTTTAATATAGAAGCAGTTAAAACAATAAAATTGATTAAATTCAGGCTTTAAAAAATCTAACCAGATGGAACATAACCCAATTACCTAGACTGGGCCAAAACAGACCAAACTAGCCCCTCTAGTTCTGCTCAATTCAAAGGATTCCTCAAGCTCTGATCTGGGCATCTCTCCTCCAAGTGGCATGGATCATTCCCTTCTCTCACCCCCATCCTCTGGCCCCTGCATTACTCTTCTTCTGCTGTATGTTTATCGCTCACCCTGGAAATATATTCCCAGGTCTAGTTTACAGTCAAGAATATTTTCTTAATAAAGAAAAAATACTAAATGTCTACTAGTGTAAAGGACTTGAGTTAACATCAGATAAACCAGGCTTCGGGCTTCCCAGGTGGCTCAGCGTTAGAGAATCTGCCTGCCAAACAGGAGACACAGGTTTGATCCCCGAACTGGGAAGATCCTCTGGAGAAGGAAATGGCAACACACTTCAGTACTCTTTTTTTTTTTTTTATTTGTTTTTTATTGAAGGATAATTGCTTTGCAGAATTTTGTTGTTTTCTGTCAAACCTCAACATGAATCCGCCATAGCGATACAAATATCCCCTTCATTTTGAACCTCCCTCCCATCTCCCGCCCCATCCCACCCCTCTAGATTGATACTGAGCCCCTGTTTGAGTATTCTTGCCTGGGAAATCGCACCTAGAGAGGAGCTTTACAGTCCATAGGGTCACAAAAGAGTCAGACACAACTGCTTGACTAAAAAGCAGCAGCAGAAACCAGTATGCCATCTTTTTGTGCCTCCAATCACTGAACTACACAGATTGTCCACCATGTTGTTGAGATTTTGATATCTTTGGCCTTAATCTAGGATTGCTGAAATGTTTTTCACTGTGGTAGATATCTTTTATGATTTTGAGATTCACAACCCCTTTGTAACCACAAAAGGAATTCAAGTCAGTTCTTTGAATTAGGTTCCTGTAGCAACTGCTTTTCTAAGTGGTGCTTTTCAGCCTAAAAGAAGTTCTCAGAGCAAGACACCTTCTCCAGTATCTCAGGAATGCAAGGAACAAAAAACATTATCAACTCTCACTAAGTTTCCATGGCTTCTTCAGTCCATTCAGTAGATGGATGCCAGACAGAAGGAGAAAAAAACAAATCTGTAATTCCTCTGATTGAGGCTTTTTAGCAACCTGCCTTTTCTTCTGGACCCAGCTCTCCAAATTTATATGCAACTCAAAACAGCAAAAATTAAAAGAAAGTCATTCTACAGAGTAGTTTATGAAGAAAGATGGTTTCTCTAAAGGAAGTTTCTATAAACATGCTACCTTTCCTTTTTAACAAGAGAACCACTTACGATGTGCTCAGTTGCTCAGTCATGTACGACTCTTTGCGAGCCCATGGACTGTAGCCCAGCAGGCTCCTCAGTCCATGGGATTCTCCAGGCAAGGATATTGGAGTGGGTTGCCATTTTTACTCCAGGGGATCTTCCCAACCCAAGGATTGAACCTGTGTCTCTTATGTCTCCTGCATTGGCACAGAGATTCTTTACCCCTTGCACCACCTGGGCAGCCCTGCTGCTTATATATACTAACTGGGCTTCCCAGGTGCTGCTAGTGGTAAAGAACCCTCCTGCAAATGGAGGAGATGCAGGTTCAATCCCTGGGTCAGGAAGATCCCCTGGAGGAGGGCATGGCAACCTACTCCAGTATTCTTGCCTGGAGAATCCCATGGACAGAGGAGCCTGGTGGGCTATAGTCCATGGGGTCACAAAGAGTTGGACAGGACTGAAGCAACTTAGCACGCATGCAAATGAAAAACAAAGTATGTGGTTTACTGAAAGTGTTGAGAAAATATTTCTATTCTTCCAGAAGCTAGAGTAAGTATTGAAGTGAGCAACTGCATCTCAAAGAGGAAGGCTTCAAATATACTAAAGGTATGAAACACTTAAGCCAACAGAGAATACTCTTCTTATTTAGCGAATAAAGAAGAAACATGGTCCTCCAAGCTGGGAATGGGGGGAAAACATACACAGAGGAAGAGTTATGGGATTTCCTTCTGATTTCCTCTCCTAAGTATTTTCCTCTCCATCCAACAACAGCAAAAAAATTATGACTTAGTATAACTACTTACACCTAAAGAACACTTACATATACCAGGAACATCCCACAGACTCCACACAGTGCAACTTACTTAGTCCACAGCCACCTTACAATGATAGTACACAAAGGAACTATGATTATCTCCATTTTGCCTATGAGAATTGAGTCACAAAGAGGTTAAGTAATTTTCCCAAAATCACATGTCTAGGAAACGGCAGAACTAAATCCTGGAATCAATTAGCCGACTTACTATGTGTAAGTCTGAGCAACTGACATAAATTCTGTAACTCTCAGCCTCCTCATCTGCAAAATGGAGCAGTTCTTTTTCACTAAGGGCACTTTGAGAATAAAATAGAATAATCCATAATGCACTAAGCACTATGGTCGGCTTACAGTAACCCCTACTTCATTATCCCCAGAAAAGAAGAGCTGACTGATAGAATGTGGGAACGTAAGAACACAGCCATTTCCTGCCTCTAACTATCTCCTCGTCCCCCAGCTTTACTGAGATTCAATTAACATGTAATGTGTACATTTAGCTTAGGTGTTCAAAGTGTCAGTTTAATACATGCATATGTTGGTTTGATAACCTCCATAGTGTTAGTAAATACCTCCTCTAACTGTATCTTTTAGGAGATAGTGGTGTCAAAAAGTGAATCTGAAGTAGTGATATACAAAGAGATATACAAAGAGAAACATTCCATGGGCAGACAGGAAACAAACAAGCAGAATCTAGAAAGGCTTACATCCTAAAGTTAAAATAGTAAACCCAAAGGCAAAAATTATTTTCACTGCAGAAGCCAAATGAGTATAAAATAAATCTACTAAATCCAGAATGAATGTGTTTCTGTGCCAAACCTAAGGCAGCAAGAGATTAACAATGTAAACAATACAGCTTGATAAAAATTTTCTGAATGAACAGGTAACAGAAGTCTAAGGGAGAAGCTCTTGGTGCAATAGATAAACTTCACTCAGCCACCAGGGAGAAGAGGCATAAATATTTATTCAAATTGCAGTTCAAATCAATGGAAAGGTTAATGAGTCCATTCTGCTGATGGCAAGGCCGTGCAGCCCCCATGCAGGACAAGGACCCAACCTGCAGAACTTCACGAAGAGAGAAACCTTCGCCAGGGCTTGAACTGGGTAAGTGAAAGACAACACGTCTAATTGCTAGTTGTGGAGTTAATTAATTGTGACAACCAACAGGATGTGTGGTATTCTAACACATTTTGTATTATTTTTGCTTCTTTTAATTTTCATAATCCACTATTTTAAAAAAATCTGGAGATAGGAGCAATGGTACGAGGTAGAATCGAGAGATAATTTAAAATTTATGAGAAAGAAAAGGATACATGCTCTTTTGAACATTGACTTTTATCCAAAGAAAGCTTTTTAAATTTAAATATTTTAAAATTTACAAAGAGGAACACAGTACGCAAAACACTTCTGTACGGAATCACTGGAGCTGGTTTCTACTTTCACTTTATAACTATTTACTGATTGAATGTATTAAGACACAGTGTGGTTGAGAAACCACGAACAGTGGGCTCAATGTTTTAAAATTCATTTCAGTGTATCTATATTAAACATTTCCTATGTTTAAATGCTGGTACTGGAGGAGATGTAAGGATTAAAAAAGGCATAATTCTGCCATCCCGTGAGATAAGGTGAGTCCCAAGGCTACATATCACAAATAGAGACTCAATATAGATAAAATGATTTGATGAACTGCAGTGAAAGTTAAGAGAAGAGAAATTGAAGATCAGAAAAATCTGCATGAAAAGTGTTACATCTATATTTGAGCAACATTTCTTTGGGAAAGGAGGGTAGCAAGGGATCCTATGATCTGTGAACTGGAGGTGCAAAGATATGTCATGAGATTACAACAAGAAGTTCGAAATCATTCATGTTTTTATAGTTGTTTTACCTAAAATAATGACTGCCTGAATTAAGATAGCTGTCTTGGTCCAATCAGAATTGTGACTAGTATTTATGAATCTGGGAGTCACTACAGCAAATTTCAGGTAAACATTTATCTGGTGTGCTACTCTTTCTAACCCTGCTAGTAAACTGTTGAGCTCCAGCTGAGATACTTCATTAACTGGACGCCATTCTAGAATGATATGGCAACTATGTGAAAAGCTTGGAAATTGAGGAGTGGTCTTAACCTCACTATAAGGGAGGTATATCTTACATAGTCCATGTACTAGATAAGTCCATCAATGAGGGTACTTTATAGATTTAAAAAGTAAAACTGTGTTTCCAGCCTAGAGGCTGGATGTTGATGAAATGATTCTTATGATGCAAACAAATGCTACTTATAATAGGATTATCTACCATTTCCTACCAGCACTTATGTGGAATTGTACAAAATCTTAGTTAATTCTAGCAACATTTATGTAAAGAAGGCATTATAAACATCTAATGGACTCATTAGGTTCCTTGATGAACCCAGAAAGAGACTAAATAACTTGCCTATGTTCAAAAGTAACAAGAGACAGGACCAAAACTCAAACCAAGACTAATTAGGGAGAAGACAGTTTTCTCTATAGAATATGTTCTCTAGCTAATTAAGTTCACAGAGGCAAAGCAGCATACCCTCCAGAGGACTCTCATTGAAAGCACGTAAAGCAAATGGACATTTCTCTTTCCTTCACCATCCTAAAGTGAAAGTGAAAGTTGCTCAGTTATGTCCAACTCTTTGCGACCCCATGGACTATACAGTTCATGGAATTCTCCAGGTGAGAATTCTGTAGTGGGTAGCCTTTCCCTTCTTCAGGGGATCTTCCCATCCCAGGGATCAAACCCAGGTTTCCCACATTGCAGGTGGATTCTTTAGCAGCTGAGCCAGGAGGGAAGCCCAAGACTACTGGAGTGGGTAGCCTATCCCTTCTCCAGGGGATCTTCCTGACCCAGGAATCGAGCCAGGGTCTCCTGCACTGCAGGTGGATTCTTTACCAACTGAGCTACCAGGGAAGTCTCACCATGCTAAGTGCAGCAAAAGACATAACACTGTCTCTGGGATGAGAAAAGTGCTGGGGCTGTAAAAGGATGTAGAAAATAGTAAGCTGTGTCTTTTCAAAATAAATTACAGGAGACATTACATCTTAAATTGTTATAACTCTTACATGAATTTATTGGGTTAAATCATAATCATTTATTAAGGATAACCAGGTAACTCTTTCCTTAGAGATCTTTCATATTAGGTTAAGAGGCAATAAGCTTAAAAGAATCACGATTTGGGGACTCTAGAACAGGAGACTTTACCATCTTTGAAAATTTTAAAAATATGTGAAAACTAATAGAATGTAGTATTTAATCAGTTATTGATACATGATATTATTTATTTCTTCTTATTATTATATCAGTGTGATTATTTACACCAGCTAGCAAACCTGGAAGTCTGAAGATGCATCCTGCCAGGTGAGCAGAACATTGAAGTACAATCCAATTAGAGACAAGCACTATGTGGAGTCAGCAGAGACCGACAGACAGGCACAGGACGGGGCTTATGATGAGAACAGAACTCCCAAAGAAGGCACTGCCAGAGAATGCTCACACAACCACACAACGGCACTCATCTCACACGCTAGCAAAGTCATGCTCGAAGTTCTCCAAGCCAGGCTTCAACAGTACATGAACCATGAACTTCCAGATGTTCAAGCTGGATTTAGAAAAGCCAGAGGAACCAGAGATCAAATTGCCAACATCCGTTGGATCATCGAAAAAGCAAGAGAGTTCCAGAGAAACATCTACTTCTGCTTTACTGACCAAACCAAAACCTTTGACTGTGTGGATCATGACAAACAGTGGAAAATTCTTCAAGAGATGGGAACAACAGACCACCTGACCTGCCTCCTGAGAAATCTGTATGCAGGTCAGGAAGCAACAGTTAGAACTGGACATGGAACAACAGACTGGTTCCAAATTGGGAAAGGAGTACGTCAAGGCTGTATATTGTCACCCTGCTTATTTAACTTGTATGCAGAATCCATCATGCGAGAAGCTGGGCTGGATGAAGCACAAGCTGGAATCAAGATTGCCAGGAGAAATATCAATAACCTCAAATACGCAGATGACACCACCCTATGGCAGAAAGTGAAGAAAAGCTAAAGAGCCTCTTGAGGAAAGTGAAAGAAGAGAGTGAAAAAGTTGGCTTAAAACAACATTCAAAAAATTAAGATCATGGCATCTGGTCCCATCATTTCATGGCAAATAGATGGGGAAACACAGGAAACAGTGAGAAACTTTATTTTTTGGGCTCTAAAATTACTGCAGATGGTGACCGCAGGCATGAAATCTGCTTGATCCTTGGAAGAAAAGCTATGACCAACCTAGACGGCATATTAAAAAGCAGAGACATTACTTTGCCAACAAAGATTCATCTACTCAAAGCTATGGTTTCTCCAGTAGTCATGTATGGATGTGAGAGTTGGACTATAAAGAGAACTGAGCACTGAAGAATTGATGCTTTTGAACTGTGGTGTTGGAGAAGTCTCTTGAGAATCCCTTGGACTGCAAGGAGATCCAACCAGTCCATCCTAAAGGAAATCAATCCTGAATATTCATTGGAAGGACTGATTCTGAAGCTGAAACTCCAATCCTTTGTCCACCTGATGCAAAGAACTGACTCACTGGAAAAGAACCTGATGCTGGGAAAGATTGAAGGTATGAGGAGAAGGGGACAACAGAGGATGAAATGGTTGGATGGATTCACTAACTGGATGGACGTGAGTTTGAACAAGTTCTGGGAGTTGGTGATGGACAGGGAGGCCTGGTGAGTTGCAGTCCATGGGGTTGCAAAGAGTCGGACACGACTGAGCAACTGAAATGAACTGATGACAGACCCGTGGTTACCCTTCTGGCTTTTAAAGATTGTATTTAAACTCTCCCCAAATTCTGACAGGCTCACATGCCACTCACAAGTCACACAGTTCCATTTCCAAAACCCCACACACCACACACACTGTGTATGCACATTGTTTCGACAAAGCATCCATGTATTCAATCAATATGCTATTTGCTAATAAAAAGATAAAGCATATGTTTAGAAGCATAACCATTGCCTCCACATATGAGAAAGCAAAATACCCAGTATACCATAAGGAATCTATGTGCTTGCTTCCAAAGTATGATAGTGTAACTCCTTTAATAGAAATGTATTTCTTAACCATTCCCCTTAAAATGGCTTCTAGAACACCTCTAGCTTTTCTACCTAAGATTAGAAAGATGAGAGGACATCTTAAGCTTCATCTTTATCATGGCTATCTCCTTTAGTCTTTTCTAATTATGAGAAGATGAAAAAATGTGAATCTTGAGTTTTACTCTAAATCAGGGACATTGTTTTGTTTAACTGTTTCCATGTTTGCGTCAGGACCTCTTTATACTCTTAACAAGTATTAAGAGTGGAAATAACTTTCGTTTACATAGGTTAAAGCTATTTACCATTTAAAAATCCAAAATTTTAGACGCTTCCTTAATAGCTTATTTTAAAATACAGATGTAGAAAAGAAACACATGGTTTCCAGGAGAAAAGGGGATGAGAAGGGATAAACTGGGTGATTGGGATCGACATATACATACTCCTATACATAAAATAGATAACTAATAAGGACCTACACTATAGCATTGGGAATTCTACTCAATACTCTGTAATGGCTTATGTGGGAAAAGAACCTTAAAAAAAGGAGTAAATGTGTAAGTATAACTGATTCACTTTGCTATATACCTGAAACTAATACAACATTATAAATCAGTTATACTCCAATCATTTTTTTAAAAGACATCACATGATGCCATAGGTGACATATTTTTTATAAAAAATTTCAAAAACAAATAAGCACACGAGTGGCCTTGTTTTATATTTGTGCAAATCTCTGTAATTTGGGGCTTAATAGAAGACGGATTCTTGTATCTGCTTCTGCGTTCAATCTGTTGCCGCATCATACATCATATAGCCTCTGGGAAACTCAATTCTACACTCAGGAGAGAATCAGACTGAAAAAGGCAAATAATAAGCCCATATTATGAAAATATGTTGACCTTGCAGACCACCAGAAAGGGAAAGAATGTCAGGGACCCCACAGGTCTCTGGACCACCATTTGGTTCAAATACAGTACACTATCTTAAAGTGATTGCTCATAAAAATAAGTTAGTTTCAATATTTCATTCCTATACTTTTGTGCTTTGTAGAGAACATTTGAATTAAAACCCCATTATCTTAAATATTGGTACAGTTTTGATTCTTTAGGATGTACCTTTATCAAAACAAGTAGGATTGGCTGAATCCTGTTAACCAACCAGTGGTCTGTTCATAAGCAGGACACAGGATTGCAATTCTATCCACCACTATAAAGGTCTTTCCCATAGTCAAACTGTCTTTGCTTTTTCCAGAGAAGCCTGTCAACTATTAACAATTGTTACACTACTTAGGGTGGGTAGTACATTTGTCTCTAGAGAAGTCAGTGAAACTTTGGAGACAGTATAGGTTACACCAGGTATTCTCACCAGGAGCAAAAGAACTGGGATGCAGACAGCCCGACACCTGTCAGTCACTGTTTACCAGCTTCCCCCGCCAGGGGGACGTGTCTTCCTAGATCCTCTTTCGCTGTCCATCAGGAAACCAGCCCCCCTCCCCCCTGGCGCAGTCTGAGGGCGAGCCATCCAGAGAGAGATGTAGGTTCTGACTGACGGAAGCCAGGCTAGCACCCAGGAGGTGAACATCTGCTCTACCACCAAACAGTGAGAAATCAGATTTTGAGTCTTTCACTTGAGGCATTTCAATGACTCAACTAGTACCACTGTTTCATCAGCCTCTATTCCAAAATAAGTTCCACTCACAGTTCAAGAGAAAATGGCCCTATTTACAGCTTCCTCTTGCTACTTGCTATAATAGTAATACATCTTCAATGGAGAGATACATTTATTTTAAATGCTTGAAAGTATTTTAATTCTATGAATAATAAGAAACACTCAAATCAGTAAGAATTTAATCAACTGAATAATAAAAACACACAGTTGACCCTTGAACAATGTAGGTTTGAACTGGGAAGTTCCACTTATACTTAGAATTTTTTTAATAGTAAACTGAAATACTGTCCTACTACACATAGCTACACAGGTGGCTCAGTGGCAAAGAATCTGCCTGCCAATGCAGAACCACAGGTGACATGGGTTTGATCCCTGCATTAGAAAGATCCTCTGGAGGAGGAAATGGCAATCCACTCCAGTATTCTTGCCGGGATAATCCCATGGACAGGGAGCCTGGCAGGCTACAGTCCATGGTGTTGCAAAGAGTCAGACATGACTGGGCATGCATGCAAAAAGTACCTACTACATGATCTAAGGCTAATTAAACCCATGGATGTAGAACTGCAGATAGAAGGAATTATACACAGAGAGAACAAACTGTAAGTTATACAAGGATTTTCAACTGGGAGAAGGATTAGTGTCTCAACCCTCAAAGGACAACTGTATATTGGGTTAAAACTTAATAAATGTTGATAATTATCTCCCTGAACTTTTACTTTATGTCTCAAACCTAAGCTTTCCTATGGCACTCAGCTATTCAGAGATTTCAGTTCAGTTCAGTTCAGTCACTCAGTCATGTCCAACTCTTTGTGACCCCATGAATCACAGCATGCCAGGCCTCCCTGTCCATCATCAACTCCCGGAGTTTACTCAAACTCATGTCCATCGAGTCAGTGATGCCATCCAGCCATCTCATCCTCTGTCGTCCCCTTCTCCTCCTGCCCCCAATCCCTCCCAGCATCAGGGTCTTTTCCAATGAGTCAACTCTTCGCATGAGGTGGCCAAAGTATTGGAGTTTCAGCTTCAGCATTAGGACACTCTTTATCTCATCAGAATAGGGCATCATATATGTTTTAGATTTAATCACCTAAAACTCAAGGGTGATACCAGCTTTATAAACTCTTTGAGCCCTTATAAACACTAATGATCTTTTTTTAATAACAGGAATTATTGAAAGCAAATATTAAGGTTGAGAGCTAAGAGATACATATTTGTATGAATTTAGATTTACAGTGTCCAATTTTCTGGGCACATTTTATGGAAAAAAATGGCTTGAAATAATATTTGACTTCATTAGGTCAAAAATAATGTTATCTATACATGCACTCCTATGTTGCATGCAGCACGATTCACAGTAGCCAAGGTGTGGAAATAATCTAAATATTCACCGATGGATGAATGGATAAAGAAGCTGTGGTGTGTGTGTGTGTATACACACACACATATATAAATGGAACACCATTCAGCCTTTAAAAGGAACAAAATAATGCCATTTGCAGCAACACAGATGCAACTAGAGATGATCATACTAGTGAAGTTAGTCAGAAACAGAAAGACAAACATCATATGATATCACTCATATGTGGAATCTAAAATATGACACAAATGAATGCATCTACAAGACAGAAGCAGACTCTTAGACACAGAGAACAGGCCTGTGGTTGCCAAAGGGAGGGGAGAGGAAGAGGGAGGAACTGGGAGCAGGCGGTTGGTGGATGTCAACTATTACATTTAGAATGGATAAATGACACCCCACTCCAGTACTCTAGCCTGGAAAATCCCATGGATGGAGGAGCCTGGTAAGCTACAGTCCATGGGGTCGCAGAGAGTCGGACACGACTGAGCAACTTCACTTTACTTTCACTGTATAGCACAGGGAACTATATCCAATCTTTTGGGATAAACCAGAATGGAAAAGAATATAAAAATAATGTACATATGTGTAGAACTCTATTTCCTCTACAGCAAAAATTAGAGTGCTCACTTCAACAGCATATATACTAAAATTGAAATGATACAGAGAAGATTAGCATGGCCCGGTGCAAGGAGGACACACACATTTGTGAAGCGTTTCATATTTGTTCACAGCAAGATCCTCTATGACCCGCCTCCTAGAGTAATGGAAATAAAAAAAAGAAAATAAATAAATGGGACCTAATTAAACAAAGCTTTTGCACAGCAAAGGAAGCTATAAACAAGGTGAAAAGACAACCCTAAGAATGGGAGAAGATAATGGCAAATGAAACAACTGAAAAGGATTAATTTCTAAACTATACAAGCAGCTCATACAACTCAATATCAGGAAAACAAGCAGCTCAATCAAAAAGTGGCCAAAAGACCTAAACAGACATTTCTCCAAAGACAAATAGATGGCTAATAAACACATGGAAAGATGCTCAACATTGCTTATTATTAGAGAAATGCAAATCAAAACTACAAGGAGATATTACTTCATACTTGTCAGAATGGCCATCATAAAAAAAAAAAATCTACAAACTAAATGCCAGAGAGAGTGTGGAGAAAAGGGAACCCTCTCGCACTGTTGGTGAGAAAATAAATTGATACAATCACTATGGAAGACAGCATGGAGACTCCTTAAAAATTTAGGAATAAAACTACCATACTACCCAGCAATACCACTTCTAGACATACACTCTAAGGAAACAAATATTGAAAAATACACATGTAACCAAGTGTTCGTTGCAGCACTATTTACAATAGCTAAGACATGGAAGCAACCTAAATTTCCACCAACAGATGAATGAATAACAAAACTGTGCTATATATATATATATATATATATATATATATATATATATATATATTCAATAGAATATTACTCAGCCATGAAAAGGAAGGTATTTGAGTCAGTGCTAATGAGGTAGATGAGCCTAGAGCCTATTATACAGAGTGAAGTAAATCAGAAAAACAAATATCATATATTAATGCATATATGTGGAATTTAGAAAGAGAGTACTAACCAATCTACTTGCAGGGTAGCAATGGAGATGCAGACATAGAGAACAGAGTTATGGATACGGGGATTGGTTGGGGGAGGAGAGGGTGAGACAGAGAGAGAGAGTAGCATGGAAACATATACTCTACCATATGTAAAATAAGAGAGCCAGTGGGAATTTGCTATATGATGCAGGAAACTCAATCAAACCAGGGCTCTGTGACAACCTAGAGGTGTGCGATGGGATGGGAGGGAGGTTTAAGAGGGAGGGGACATGTGTATATCTATGGCTGATTCATGTTGATGTATGGCAGAAAACAACACAATACTGTAAAGTAATTATCCTTCAAGTAAAAAGAAATTAAAACAAAAGTAGAACAACATGTTTAGTCAACTATACTTCAATAATAAGCAAAAATATTCTCTGATATATTAGCACTCATCTCCAAAGACTCTCTTTTTGGATATTTCATAGTCTTCAATTCTAATATATCCTTATGAGCAGGTATAAAGGAACTATTAAGTCAAAATAATTAACAACATAGCTTTTACTGTTTAACAAGCCACTCAAATGATACAAAGACTTTTAAAAATAGGAGAACCTAAGACAATCTTCCAGAAGCTGTTTGTAATGTAATTTAGAAATAATATGGATGCTATTCAGTTGAAATGATTTCTATAATGGTCTACTAGTTTTTTGTTGCTGTTGTAACAAATTAACAAAAACAAGAGGGGTATAAAATGATACAACTGCACCATCTTATACTTTTATGGTTAAAAGGTTGACGCAGATTCCACTGGGATAAAATCATGGTGTCAACAGTGCCGAGTTCCTTTCCTGTCCCCTCAAACTTTAGGGGAGAATCCAATTTCTTGCTTTTTTCAGTTCCCAGAGGCTGGCTGCCCACACTGCTTCATTTTCAAGGCCAGTGGTGGTGAGTCAAGTTCTTCTGTTGCCTCCCTCTGATCTCCTGTTCTGCCCCCCACCTCCACTTTTAAGAAGCCCTGTGATTATACTGAGTCCACTCAAATAATCCAGAATAATTTCCCTACTTTAAGATGAATGTATTTGCAACCTTAACCCTATTTGCAACCTTAATTCATCTGCCATATTCACCAGGAGTGGGGATTAGGACTTAGAGATCTTTGGGGGATGAGGAGATGATTCTGCCTACCACAAGTCGATATTCATTCATTTAATAATTATCAATACTCTCATGTAACAGGAGTCAGTTTAGATGCTTAAAATGTAAACAGCAAGGTGCAATCTTTACATTCAAAGACTTAATGTATTAATTGTTTGAAGGCACAGGGAAAGATAAACATGAGAATTCTTTTGTAGAAAAATGTACAATCTAATGGGACAGATGTCTTTGAAATATATGAATTCTAAAGAAAGATCATAAACATGCTAATTTCCTTTGAAAGATTTCTTCTTCTGCAATGAAAAATGACTAAAATAATAGTAAGCTAATTGATTCATCATTCATAGGCTTAAAGAGGTAAGAAATCAGAGGAAACAGCTATCAGATAAATCGTGCCTGGTTCAGAGCTTGCTTAGTGAGTGTTTTCATTTATATTCCTCTTAAAATATTTTCTTAAATTTTGCAGACTTCTCATTCTAAAGAATTAGATCATAAAAAAAATGATGTGTGCATGACAAGCTTTCTTGATGGTTTCTGGCAAGGAGTGGCAAGAATCTAATTCACACTATTATCCATGTATCCAAAAATTGGTTAGGATATATTTTTAAATCAATCCTATTAAATGAAATTTTAGATTTGGAAATGCACTAAGCACTTAATTATTCAGAGCCTGGTTTCTATGGCTTGTCTCTTAATTGGTCTTAAGCCACTCAACCCTCTGCTTGCTAATAGCACTCACATACACTCATGGTTTACTACTCATTAATTATGCTGTCAGGAGGCAAAGTCTAATATCAACTTAGGAATAAAATTAAGGCTCTGTAATTTATTTTGTGGGTTTTTTTTTTTTTTTTTTGGCTGCACCACAGGGCGTGTGGGATCTTAGTTCCATGACCGGGGAATGAATTCATGTCTCCTGCCTTGGAAGCACCGAGTCCTAACCACTGGACCACTAGGATAGTCCCTTCTAAGTCTTTACCGTGAAAACTTCAAGGCATAAAAATGTGAAGACCTGAATGGAGTTATCATTTTGGATGAAAATAGATGAAAATGATCTGTGATTCTGGAGATGTATAGAAAACCTGTTCATCCTTCTTCTCCATTCCATGGAGAAGTTCCATGACCTTATGATGACTTCAATCAGATTCTGGAGCGAGAATTTGCTCTGTAGACTCTGAATAAATTATGCTACTACTCACTGGTACTTACACATAATTATAGAGAACATATGGTCAGCAAAACATATTGACCATACCACACTGATTAAGCATTACAAGCTGTATTATATCATTCTATTATAGTAGGGCTAATAAACCTGTGTCACACTTCCCCTAGAGAGAGAGAAGCAACATTATGCCAAAAGAGATGAAAGTGTAGACCAATAAACCCCTTTCTGTTTTTTCTCATGATATTCACATTTTTATGTGGAGACAATAAAAAAAGGGGTGCAAAGTACAGCACAGTAATAGTGCCTATCTAGATCCAGTGGCAAGAAGTTAAGATCTAGACAGTATTAAATTAGGCAAGAACATTACCCATATCAAAAAGCAGAATTCATCACTGTCCCAACCAAGAATGAGAAATTAAAGAAATAACAATTTGATTGTCAGCAAAACACACTGAAAAGCAGTTTTGGAAAAATGAGACTTTCCAAGAAGTAACCAGAACCTTTCTCAACCAAATTGTTTCTTTTTTTTCTTTTTGAATATTTAGCACTTGTTCTGTGTGTGTGTGTGTACACAGATATGGGCTTCCTTGGCTCGATGGTAAAGAATCTGCCTGCAATACAGGAGACCCAGGTTCTATCCCTGAGTTGGGAAGATCCTCAGGAGAAGGGAATGGTTACTAACTCCAGTATCCTTGCCTGAGGAATCCCATGGACACAAGGGCTTGGCAGGCTACAGTCCATGGGGTTATAAAGAGATAGACACAACTGAGTGGCTAGCATGGATATGTGCACGCGTGCTAAGTCGCTTCAGTTGTGTCCAGCTATGAGAGTCTGTGTCTGTAGCCTGCTAAGTCTTCCTGGTTCATGGGACTCTCCGAGCAAGAATACTGGAGTGGATTGCCATGCCCTCCTCCAGGGGATCTTCCTGACCCACGGACTGAACCCACACCTCTTACACATGTGTTTAGATATAGAAATGTGAGAATTTTTGTCAAAAATTAAGAAAAGATTTAAATGTTTCTCTCAGTGTTTCCCTCCAAGTTTGTTGGTGACAGAGAAAGCAGGTGTCCCCACAAACCCTTTGGGAATTTTGTTAACACCAAATATAAGTACAAGGGCTGTTCAATTCATGGAATTGTGTATCAGTTTCAAATTAGATTTATTGAAATTCTCCAGGCCAGAATACTGGAGTGGGTAGCCTTTCCCTTCTCTAGGAAATCTTCACAACCCAGGGATTCAACCTAGGTCTCCTGAATTGCAGGTGGATGTTTTACCAGCTGAGCCATGAGGGAAGCCCGTTGAGAATCTACACTGAACTAAATAGTAGCACCTGAAGAAACAACATGAAGACAAACAAAACTTCTAAACAAAATCCAGATTTTAAATACTCAGAATAAAATGCATAAAGAAAAAAAAAATCACTATAGTACAATTCACCTTCCCTAACCTTCTCCTGTGAAATTTAGGGAAGATGAAGGGAAGAGTGAGGGCTAGTAAGGGAGTCTACAACGTTGATGAAAACCTTCCAAAGTACTAACTGCAAGCCACCGTTGTTCAGCTAAAGACCATCTCCATTTCATTTTTGTCAACTCAAGACATCCCCACACTGGACCCATTAATAATGCCCACCACACAGCCTTTATCTAAGACCAAAACTTCACGGGTTCTTTTCTCTGTGGCATGATTCCCCGTGCCCATCCCTCACCTTCACTTTGTTTGCATCATGACAATTTCCTGGCCCTTCTTTCTCTTCCCATTTTTGTCAATAACCAACCTCTTCACATCATCAGTTGTTCTAGGATCAACCATGTCATGGTGGCACTTCATCATTACGGTGTTGCACATTTCTCTTTCTAAATTTAAACTCTGACTACCATCTGTCTAGGATCACTGATATTCATTTTTGTCATCCCTAATACATGGTTCTGAAAGAGATGGGCATATCAGACCACCTGACCTGCCTCACGAGAAACCTGTATGCAGGTCAGGAAGCAACAGTTAGAACTGGGCATGGAACAACAGACTGGTTCCAACTAGGAAAAGGAGTACGTCAAGGCTGTATATTGTCACCCTACTTATTTAACTTATATGCAGAGTACATCATGAAAAATGCTGGGGTGGAAGAAGCACAAGCTGGAATCAAGATTGTCAGGAGAAATATCAATAACCTCAGATATGCAGATGACACCACCTTTATGGCAAAAAGTGAAGAACTAAAGAGCCTCTTGATGAAAGTGAAAGAGGAGAGTGGAAAAGTTGGTTTAAAGCTCAACATTCAGAAAACTAAGATCATGGCATCTGGTCCCATCACTTCATAGCTAATAGATAGGGAAACAGTGGAAACAGTGGTTGACTTTATTTTTCTGGGCTCCAAAATCACTGCAGATGGTGATTGCAGCCATGAAATTAAAAGACGCTTACTCCTTAGAAGGAAAGTTATGACCAACCTAGATAGCATATTAAAAAGCAGAGACATTACTTTGCCAACAAAGGTCCATCTAGTCAGGGCTATGGTTTTTTCCAGTGGTCATGTATGGATGTGAGAGTTGGACTATAAAGAAAGCTGAGCAGAGAAGAATTGATGCTTTTGATCTGTGGTGTTGGAGAAGACTCTTGAGAGTCCCTTGGACTGCAAGAAGATCCAACCAGTCCATCCTAAAGGAGATCAGTCCTGGGTGTTCATTGGAAGGACTAATGCTGAAGCTGAAACTCCAAGCCTTTGGCCACCTGATGCGAAGAGCTGACTCATTGGAAAAGACCCTGATGCTGGGAAAGATTGAGGGCAGGAGGAGGAGGGGACGACAGAGGATGAGATGATTGGATGGCATCACTGACTCGATGGACATGGGTTCGGGTGGACTCTGGGAGTTGGTGATGGACAGGGAGGCCTGGTATGCTGCAGTTCATGGGGTCACAAACAGTTGAACGACTGAGTGACTGAACTAAATACATGGTTCACAAATACTGCTATAAATGTTTAAGAGTAATGAAAACAATGTGTTTGGTCTATGAAATTCACTTTACTACTTTAGCTATATCTACTTTCTTCCTCTGGCCTTCCCTATGGCCAGAAGTTTTAAATCAAGACATAATTTTCCAGACTTCTCTGGTGGTCCAGCAGTTAAGACTGCATGTTCCCAATGTAGGGGGTACTTGGTTTGATCCCTGGTTGGGGAACTAATATCCTGCATGCCTCACAGTGTGACCAAAAAAACTTTTTTTTTTCAATAAAAAAAGAGAATTAAATAAAAATAAAAACAAACAATTTCACAATTACTGGATCAGCATCCTTAATTTGAATTCTCCCAAATCAGAGCCTGGAACAAGATAGTTTAATTGAGAGCTGATGCCAGGAAGTAGAAACATAATAGAAGAGGAATAGAAAATCTGGGAAGAAAGAAAAACCAATAAAAGTTGCCCCAGTGAGCTTGTTATCACCATGAGAAACCCCTAGAATCTGCTGATTCTCACATTCTTTTGATGGACAGATGTCTAAGGGAGTGATAACTATCTAAGAATAGCAAAATACCTACATCAGGCTGAGTAAGATTTTCTAGATTTTGCCCTGATTTATGGAAGTAGAGAGATTTGGTGGCTCCTTGATATGGGATGCTTCCTGGAGGCAGCCCTCTTTCACAGCTACGATCACAGGGGAGGAGTGTTGTAGTTTGGTGCATAAAACCCATTCCAACCACTTTTAATCTCCTGAAGATGGTCCCCTGTATTTCTCTATCTGGTCTCTCATTATCCAGATTTCAAAATGCAATTATCTCTGTCTCCTTTCTTTTTTTTTCCCATTTATTTTTATTAGTTGGAGGCTAATTACTTTACAATATTGTAGTGGTTTTTGTCATACATTGACATGAATCAGCCATGGATTTACATGTATTCCCCATCCTGATCCCCCCTCCCACCTCCCTCTCCACCCGATTCCTCTGGGTCTTCCCAGTGCACCAGGCCCGAGCACTTGTCTCATGCATCCACTTCTCTCTCTTATTAGTTACCAACTCCCCAAATACCTTCGTAGTAACAGGTGTGGTGCCATAGAAAGGTTGAGAGATGACTGGCCAAGAACATAGAATTCACAGCCCTTAAGTCTCAATTAAGCTTGTACTATGAAATTCACTAATAATGTTGCAACAGTGTTTCACCATGAAACAACTGTGTGTTTGGTAGACAGAAATAATCTAGAAGGCATCACAAACATTAAAGATGAGGAACTCAGCAGAAAGAGGTTTCCTAAATATTGCAAAAATCCTTTTATTGATGAGAAATCTAAGCCAACATCCAGTTGGGGATTGTGGTACTTGCAAAGTATATTATGCATACGATGTTTTAGTTTCACAAAGAGGAATAGCTCAAAGTTAGTCAACGCTACTCATGAGTAGAAACATAGAGATATATTTTTACTAAATTGTACATCATATTTTTTCTATTTGCTGCCTTTTATTCAATTATAGTTGCATTTGTGACTTATCAGACTGGCACCACTGAGAAAACACCGCTTAGTGTTTTCATGATAAAACATTTTCCCTGATAAAAATGTGTGTGTCCATGGCTCACATATTCAGATTTGTAATTGAAATTTCATTTTAGTACATTTTTGATATTTTACTCTGGAGAAAGTTTCAAATTTACATAAACAACATTAACTTTTTCATTTTATTAAAAAAAACTATCAGATCGTAAATTTTTTGCCTTGGACACTCCCTAAAACCCTACAGGTTTTTATTTGCATAAACATAAAATAGTATAATTATCTGTCAAAGGATTAAGAAGGCATATCATTTTATTTTATTAAGTAGGAAAATAAGATTCCTCTGTCATGTAAATATTTGTCCAAATTTCTGTTCATCAGAAGATTGTCTAAAATAGAAAGATCCCATAATAGGGTGCACTCTTTCTCAATCCTTCCCTAATTCTTGGACTTCAGTTGGGATCAAAACTACTTAACAAAGAGAAATAAAATCATACTAAAAGAGGGTTGGTTATTCCACTGTTTTCTGGAAAGACTGTTCTACTGACCAGTACATGGGCTTATGGGCAAAAGTCTAATTTGAAAGCAAAATGCGATTTTCCCTCCTCAAACCAGCCTGAAAACACATGTCATTATATATGAAAGCCTTTTCTAGGCAGTGCCACCCTCTGCTCCCCAGCGTCTTTGAACATGAGCCTTTCTATTTCACGCCCTACAGATCCCTGAAGTGCCTGGGAACTTACCCTTTGCTTTTGCCATGGGTTAGAATTTGGAATGCAGAGTTCCAAAGAACAGTAAGGAGAGATAAGAAAGCCTTCCTCAGTGATCAACGCAAAGAAATAGAGGAAAACAACAGAATAGGAAAGACTAGAGATGTCTTCAAGAAAATTAGAGATACAAAGAGAACTTTTCATGCAAAGGTGGGCTCAATAAAGGACAGAAATGGTATGGACCTAACAGAATAAGAAGAGGTGGCAAGAATACACAGAAGAACTATACAAAAAAGATCTTCATGATCCAGATAATTATGATGGTGTGATCACTCACTTTTTTTTTTTTCTTTTCTTTGCTGGGAAAGATTGAGGGCAGGAGGAGAAGGGGATGACAGAGGATGAGATGGTTGGATGGCATCACCGACTCAATGGACATGGGTTTGGATGGACTCCGGGAGTTGGTGATGGACAGGGAGGCCTGGCATGCTGCGGTTCATGGAGTTGCAAAGAGTCGGACATGACTGAGTGACTGAACTGATCACTCACTTAGAGCCAGACATCTTGGAACGTGAAGTCAAGTGGGCCTTAGGGAGCATCACTACGAACAAAGCTAGTGGAGGTGATGGAATTCCAGTTGAGCTATTTCAAATCTAAAAAGATGCTGCTGTGAAAGTGCTGCACTCAATATGCCAGCAAATTTGGAAAACTCAGAGTGGCCACAGGACTGGAAAAAGTCGGTTTTCATGCCAATCCCAAAGAAAGGCAATGCCAAAGAATGCTCAAACTACCACACAATTGCACTCATCTCACACATTAGCAAAGTGATGCTCAAAATTCTCCAAGCCAGGCTTCAACAGTACGTGAACTGTGAATTTCCAGATGTACAAGCTGGATTTAGAAAAGGCAGAAGGACCAGAGATCAAATTGCCAACATCTGCTGGATCATCAAAAAAAGCAAAACAGTTCCAGAGAACATCTACTTCTGCTTTATGGACCATGCCAAAGCCTTTGACTATGTGGATCACAACAAATTGTGGAAAATTCTTCAAGAGATGGGAAAACCAGACCACCTTACCTGCCTCCTGAGAAATCTGTATGCAGGTCAAGAATCAACAGTTAGAACTGGACATGGAACAACACACTGGTTCCCAATTGGGAAAGGAGTATGTCAAGGCTGTGTATCGTCACCCTGCTTATTTAACTTATATGCAGAGTACATCATGAGAAACACTGGACTGGAGGAAGCACAAGCTGGAATCAAGATTGCTGGGGGAAATATCAATAACCTCAGATATGCAGATGACACCACCCTTATGGCAGAAAGCGAAGAACTAAAGAGCTTCTTGATGAAAGTGAAAGAGGAGAGTGAAAAAGTTGGTTTAAAACTCAACATTCAGAAAACAAAGATCATAGCATCTGGTCCCACCACTTCATGGCAAATAGATGGGGAAACAATGGAAACACTGTCAGAATTTATTATTTTGGGCTCCAAAATCACTGTAGATGGTGACTGCAGCCATGAAATTAAAAGACGCTTACTCCTTGGAAGAAAAGTTATGACCAACCTAGACAGCATATTAAAAAGCAGAGACATTACTTTGCCAACAAAAGTCCATCTAGTCAAAGCTGTGGATTTTCCAGTAGTCATAGATGGATGTGAGAGTTGGACTATAAAGGAAGCTGAGCACCAAAGAATTGTTGCTTTTGAACTGTGGTGTTGAAGAAGACTCTTGAGAATCCCTTGGAAAGCAGGGAAATCCAACCAGTTCATCCTAAAGGAAATCAGTCCTGAATATTGGAAGGACTGATGCTGAAGCTGAAACTCCAATACTTTGTCCACCTGATATGAACAACTGACTCATTGGAAAAGACCTTGTTGCTGGGAAAGATTGAAGGAAGGAGGAGGAGGGGATGACAGTGGATGAGATGGTTGGATGGCATCACCGACTCAATGGACATGAGTTTGAGTAAACTCCGGGAGCTGGTGATGGATAGGGAGGCCTGGCGTGCTGCAGTCCATGGGGTTGCAAAGAGTCAGACATGACTGAGTGACTGAACTGAACTAACTGCGGCTATAGAGGATTGCTGAGCAGTGTGTTTTGGGACAAAGAAATGTCTGAGGTTAGGCAAGCAAACAACTCTTGATGCTTTACTTTGTCCGCAGAACATCAAGATCGATATGCAGGACATGTGACGTTTATGGAACACTGTTTCCTTTTCCCTCTAAAGGAGGGAGAAAATACTGGATGGTCCCTTTCTTAAGAGCAGTAGAATGATTGTTGCTTTTTGATAAAGCTTTTGCTGCTCCTTCCCACCAACTGGTAGTATTAATTTCCTGTACTTCAAATGCCAGAATTCAAATAATTAGAATTTTTTTGCATGCATATCTAGCTTCATTGTTTCAACTAGCCAAAACTTGGGGACAATGTTATAATTCATAGTGAACAGAGCTAGTTCTGGGAGGCTGTGATAGGCATTAGAGATCCATGATATATTCATTAAAATTAGGTCTCTTATGAACAATTAGGAAGAACTCAGAAAGAGAAAGCCTGATCAATGTCAAAGTTTTGGGCTGAGGTAGCTTTTCTTCTCATTCTTCTACCGAAAGGACAGAGGATGGAATTTGGAAACTAGATTATCATCTCAGGAAGTCAATGAACTTTGCAGTTTAAGAGGAATCTTTGTCAAGAGACACAGAACGAAAATGTACATTTCCCCAAGTCATCCCTAAATGGAGAAGGAAGTGATGTGAATATGGTACTGACTTCTCTCTTCTTGCTAAGAGTGAGAGGAGAAGGAGGACTCACTCTTTTCATCTAAGTCTGAAGATCCTAGATTATTTTTTTTGCATCCTTGTGAGTCCCTTATTCACACAACCTTAAAGCATCACACTGAAACCATCCATGTGCTATTCTAAAACCCCACAAATTTCTGAAGTCAAGATGCCAAATCTTTAAAGTGAATGCTGAGGCTTTTACAACTTAAAAAAAAAAAAAAACTATTTTAATTGCAAGCCAGTTAGATCAATTATAGGTGATTTTGTTTAGTTTTTAGTTTTTTCAGAGAGAGAGAAGCATTTTCTCTTTGACAAATTATTTTCTGATTCCCAGCATGTTGTCAGCCTTTCCCTACCCCGCTGAGAATGTGTGGGGCTCTGTGTTCCCCAGCAGACTGGAAGGTACCAGCCTTCTCCGTCTATCAGCAGCAGAACAATGCACAGGTCCTTTGGAAAGCGGCATTTCAGCTCAGTGCGTATTTCAGGGCTGCTCCTGAGACAGGAATCAGAGTTCTTGTCTGCGGACAGGAGGATGGAATCCACAAACATGCAGACACTCATGGTAGCAAGCAAATAGGATTTATTAAAGAGGAAGAAAGTACAAAGCTCGCAGCATAGACACTGAGGGGTAAAGAGTCCCCTGTAGGTGATTTTAATTACCAAGGACAGTCTCTCTACAGATACAATGTATTTTAAAAGTGAAGAAAATCATCTCTTCTCCTGAACAATCAAAGGAATCACTTCTAATCAGATATCAGGGCTCATTGTGACATCTGCTCACACACCTCAAGATAGAATAGAAAACTGGATTAAGATATGAATTTCTGAAAATAAGACCTCAACCATCTACAACAAATAAGCAACAAGGACCAAGAAAGGCAAATACCATGCACACAAATTTAATTATCCTTGTCATAACAGAGGTAATGAGCCTAGCCAAGCCATCTTACTGCAGTGCATTCCAAAATACCCACTTCCTGCATTATGTCCACTTTATTCCATTCCAAACATAAATATCAAAGGTTATCTACCCTTAGGTTGCTTCCATGTCCTGGCTATTGTAAACAGTGTTGCAATGCACATTGGGGTGTCTGTGTCCTTTTGAATTACGGTTTTCTCTGGGTACAACCTAAATGTCCATCAAAAGATGAATGGATAAAGATATATATATGGATAAATGGATACAGATAAAGATATAGATAAATGGATAAAGAATGGATAAAGATATATATCTATATATATATAAAGATATATATAATGGATAGACCTGGAAATGATCATACTAAATGAATTAAGACAGACAAAGAAAGAAAAATATCATATGATATCACTTATATGCAGAATCAAAGAAAAAAAAAGATACAAATGAACTTATTTACAAAACATAAACAGATTTACAGACACAGAAAACAAACTTGGGTTACCAAAGGGGAAGCAGGGGGAGGATAATTTAGGAGTTTTGGATTAACACATACATACTATATTTAATATCTATATATTTACATCTGTATGTAAAATAGACCTCTGTATATAAAGGTATATCTGTATATGAAATAACCAACAAGGACCTACTATTGCACAGGGAACTATATTCAATATTTTATAATAATTTATAAGGGAAAAGAATCTACATATATATAAAGAGAAAAGAATCTATATATATAAAATCTATATAAAGAATCTATAATCTATATCATATATATATGAATATAGATATGTAAAGAAATATACATAACTGAATCACTTTGCTGTATATCTGAAACTAACAAACATTATAAATCAACTATACATCAATAAAAAAATTGCATGTCTTCTGTTAGCATTTGAAGCCTTTACTAAAATCTATTTGACTTCCAAAGTAAGGATAAATAAGTTAATTCAAGTATTGATGATAATTGATACTGTATATTTAATTGTATCATGTTCAAGGCAAATCTCAGAAGCATAAAGTTGTATCTCTCAAGATTTTTTTTTTAATTGAGCATAAATATTTTGTTTTTCATGGTCCCATGAGATAAAACTAAGTAAGAAACTCATAACTGAGTTCTTGCTATTCACAATGTTTCCATTGGGTGTAGCTATGATATTAGAGAGGTTAATACCACAGCCTGCTTATTCAAGGAAGGATGCTCAGATATGTGGGGGATTTGTAAACTCCGGGAGTTTGTGATGGACAGGGAGGCCTGGTATGCTGCGATTCATGGGGTTGCAAAGAGTCGGACATGACTGAGCGACTGAACTGAACTGTCTTTAGCATTAAACTACATGAGTCAGCTGTATGTTCCATGGGTTAACATAAAACAATTTCAAATCAACCACATCAAGATGGATTTCACTGCCTTTTTCCAAAAAGGAAGAATCGTACAAAACTGAGACCTGTGTTAAAACTTCACTCAACAATAATTCCACCTAGTTTACTCATTCTTGAATTTTTCTAATAGAATCATGTAATTCACATCTAGATTGAATGCCTTCTGTACGTAGACACCTGTAGGATCAAATGAGATGAATAAGCAGAAAACCCTTTAACAATGCAACTCCTTTACTCAGCGATGGGTCTGAGCAGAGTGTCTTTAAATGTCTTTTATCTTAAAGGGAAAAAGAAAAAGTATTTCTCCTAAAACGCAAGGGCAGCTGACTTGCTGAGATGAAAACTGCTAACTCTTTTCCTAACAACACCATATGTCTCCAATTGGATCATAATGCAGCTAGTTCTCAGGAGAATGTCACGCATGGAAACTAACCAAATTGAGTCACAGCCTCACTGCTGACTCATGATTAACCAGGGGTCGTACTTCGGGATTTTTCAGAGCATCCAAATGCCAATCCAAATGGCCTTTCTTCTTTCCCAAAATTCTCCCCAAACTTAGCGTGTCATAAAATGAACCTGAGCCTGCCAGAAAACTATGTCTTTTTTTTTGTTCAGACTTCATTTTCTATATAACTCAATATATTTTAAAGAACCAAAATGCTCAACCTGTAAATGCTTTAGCCATGGATTTTAAATGTAGATACTTAATGTAGCAAACATTACAAAGATGCAACATAAAATTATCAAAAGAAAAAGACTGAAGTCACATTTTCCCCCTGAGAATCACTGAAAATAAAAAACAAACAAACATGTATGAGTCAGATATTTCCTTATCTGTTATTCTCTTTTAGAACTTCACTCAACATTTAATATTTTTATGCATGAGTAAGATGTATTTTTTCTTCCAGTTTTATTGAGATATGAGTAAGATATTTTAACCTACTTAATACACAATACTACTCATATATTTTTCTTAAAAATTAATATCATGTCAAGGCAGTCCTTGTATCATATTCTGATACATATGATATACTCTTTTGCATTGATTGTAATTCTTAATAGCATAGAGTTATATCATCTTATGTGTCAAATATTGAGAATTTTGCCTTCAAAAATATGAAATGCCCTGAAGTAGTCTTAACTGGTGCTTCCTAGATTATCTCTGATGAATGGGTGTACTAAAAAAATTTAATGTGCATTTGATATTTTTGTACAACATGAAGTTATGTGCTAAGATTTCATGATAATGTCATATTGCTATAAAAGTTTCTAAATGCTCTTTCTGCCTTTCTGCATTCTCGTCATAGGCTGTTAAGAACTGTTTGGGAACTGGTTTCAATCTATGGATTACACTGTTATTATTATTTTTACAATATGTCACTCACTGTTCAGATATTTTACAAAGTAGAAATCAGGATACCAATATTAATGATATGCATCACAAACTTTCTTCACGGCAAGTGCATTTTAAACTATTCTTTGCAATTTTCCTTCTAATTCACTTTAAGGAATTAGTAGCGGAGATTCAAAAAGACAGGCCAAAGATGAATCACCAAGAAGCTTTTGGTAGTTTTGAGAAAGATGAGTTGCACAGTATTAAAAAAAATACATATTTATAAAGGCAATAATTTTCCTCCCAATGGAGGAAACTATGGGCCTTACCATGTACTCATTCTGATAGCAGCAATGAGCCTAGGTATTATCTAATGATTACTTTATGGCATTTCTTACCTGGGATTCCTGGTGGTGTTTTCAGATATTTTCCATTAAAATGTTGAATTACCACTTCACATTTTTCAGTAGACTCCATTCTGGGAAAAGAAATAAACAGAGGATTATATACTTTCATGAAGTTGTACATATCTAGGAAAAATAAAAAGAGAAGGAAATTAAGAAAGCCCTAGACAAGCTTCATTTGAGAGTTTTACCAGAATCGTCACTAGTTGCCATGACCACCATAGCGATAGAACACCACAAACCCGTTGCTGACAAGAGCAAGGCTTACTCTACTGAAGACTGACTGTGTGGACGGCTCTGTGTGGAGTCCTCACTCAGACATAATCCCGAGGCATCATTTTATTTAATCCGTACAACAATTTAATCCGTACACTCAAAGGGCTCTATTAACACCTTCTGAATGTCCGAGTTAGCAAACATGAGAGGCGGTTCTTGCTGTTGCCTTTCACACCATGAGGCCAGCCAGGCTCAGCAAGAGGAGCAGCCTTGGCAGCATGTGGTTGAGGTGGGCTTGTAGCGGAGGCCAGGGTGACACCCACCTGCACTGCAGCTACTAAGCTGTACCTTGAGGGTCTCCACCAAAGAAGGCGAGGGAGTGTGCTGGCTTTAAGCCACTGGCAGGCTAAGGGAGAGACTCACACAGGAGCGTTGTCATCACGATGCCATTTCATGCTTGCATCATGACACCTTTATTCAACATCATGAGGGGACAGATACAGAAGGGAGCTATTTCTGGTACCAAATGTCTTAGGAAAATAAACATACACAAACCTCAGGTCTTGAACTTTCTTGCTTTCGAATTTTAGATAACCTCCTATTTCTTCATACTAGGTATACTAGGTATATGCATACTAGGTATAGGCAGGTTTCTTTTGCCAAATTTTGGCATCTCACATAAAAGCTAATGAACAATATTTGGGACCATACCATCACACTGGCAACATTAGCAGTTGGGTCTCATTTGAGGTTGGCCCACCTTCAAGCCTCAAGGGTGTACTTTCCTTTGCTTGCTGAATAAAACTGAGCTGTAACCAAGCTGTAACACTGGTCCGCTATTTCAAAACTTTGCTGCGGTGAGACAGAACCAAGGAAATTACACACTCCCCTGACATGGCTGGTGCCGTGTCGTGGATTTAACCTGGCTGGAACAATCTCAGCTTGGCCCCAGCAAGGTGGAGACCAAGCAGAGCAAAAGCCCAACTTGGCGGAAGCTCACATGATAGAAGCTGAATGCAAAGGAATCCCAGTGCGGTGGAAGAGACAAGAAGCCTAACATGATGGGAACTGGGACAACAAAAACAAACCTGGCAGAAAGCTCAGGCAGCTCAGTCTCAAACTCCGGAAGACCTCCAGTTAAGGTCAGCAAGCTACAACTTGCTGTGTATCAACAAGGATACACAAAACTATACCCAACCATGGAAAATATCACTCACCCTTAGATGGACACCGCTATAAGGACTCTGAGGCTTGAGACTAGCAAGAGGGGGAGGCCCAATGCCCCTCGCTGTTCCAGCTCAGCAGGAAGTAGCCAGAGAGACCTCGACTACCCTATTCCCAAAGAACTGGGCCTCCCATTTCTTGAGCGGGGAATGTTAGGTAGTTAGAACTGGAAGAAGGAGTCCAAAATGGTGGTGGCTAAAGGACAAGGAAGGACTTCCCTGTAGCTCAGACTGTGAAGAATCTGCCTGCAATGCAGGAGAACTGGGTTTGATCCCTGGGTCAGGAAGATCCTCTGGAGAAGGGAAGAGCAATCCACTCCAGTATTCTTGCCTGGAGAATCCCCATGGACAGAGGAGCCTGGTGGGCTACAGTCCATGGGGTTGCAAAGAGTCAGACATGGCTGAGCAACTAACACTACATCACACTGTCAACATTAGCAGTCTTGCCATCTCCTAAGTAGAATAGTATCAGCAACATTCCTAAATTTTAACTCTATCTGGCCTTTATCATTTGGTAAAATTGGGTGGAAAAGGTAAAATTAAAGGGTCAATTCTAATCAAAAGAAATTAATGCCCATGAGTGGCACACCAGAGGAAAAATAGACTTAAAAAATGGCACGCATACATAGAAAAGAGTATGTATGAAATGTGCAAAATTTGCCCAAAAGGCAAAGTGTATAATTCTGGATTTTCTGCTGGATTTTATCAATAATATGAGATTTCTTGGAATGAAGCCCTTTGACACAATTTGTTAAACTTATCTGCATCCAAATATTATGTGTGTTTTCATGATCATATCAAATGCAGAGTAAACAAGAAAAGGAAAAAAAATATATAAACAACTGCCAAATGAGTTATACATTTATTATAGTTACGGGAATTCCAATGTGAGAGGAATTGCAGATGCCAGGAAAACTCTGAGAAATGTGCACAGGAGGCCAGAAAGGCCACTGCGGAAATAACTAGGGCAGGGGCCCGGGGTGGGCAGGTGGAAGGTCATGTCCCTGTAGATGGGGCAGAGTGAGCAGAGTGCTGGGGCTGGATGGAGTTTCACTGGGGAAACTGGCGATAAGCTGAGAGGTGAGGCAGGGGCACTTGAGTTATCAAGTTAAGGACTTTTTTTTTTTTTGGAAGTTAGTTGATTTATAATGTTGTGTTAGTTTCAGGTGTAGAGCAAAGTGATTCAGTTATATTAAAAAAACTAAGATCATGGATCCCAGTCCCATCACTTCATGGCAAACAGAAGGGGAAAAGTTTAAAAAAAAAAAAAGTAACACAATGAAGCTATGAGCCATGCCATCTAGAGTCACCCTGAAGGAGATGAAACCAGTCAGTCCTAAAGGAAATCAACTCCGAATATTCATCAGAAGGACTGATGCTGAAACTCCAATGCTTTGGACACTTGATGCAAAGAGCCAACTCATTGGAAAAGACCCTGATGCTGGGAAAAATTGAGGACAGGAAGAGAAGGGGATGACAGAGGATGAGATGGTTGGATGGCATCACTGCCTCAATGGACATGAGTTTGAACAAACTCCAGGAGATAGGGAAGGACAAGGAAGCCTGGTATGCTGCAGTCCATGGGGTTGTAAAGAGTCAGACACAACTTAGCAACAGAACAACAAAATACATACTTATGTATGTATATACATACATATATATATACACACACATATACATTTACACACATATGTATGTACATACATACATATATACATCTATATATGCACATGCATATATATACATATGGCTTCTCTGATAGCTCAGCTGGTAAAGAATCTGTCTGTGATGCAAGCGACCCTGGTTTGATTCCTAGGTCGGGAAGATCTGCTGGAGAAGTGATAGGCTACCCACTCTAGTATTATTGGGCTTCCTTTGTGGCTCAGCAGGTAAAGAATCCTAAAGAATTCACCTGCAATGCAGGAAACCTGTGTTCGATCCCTGGGAGTATGTATACACACACACACACACACACACACACACACACACACACATATATAATCTTTTTCAGATTCTTTTTTATAGGTTATTAGAAAATATCACATATATTTATTGTGCTATGCAGTAGGACCTTGTTGTTTATTTATTTTATATACAAGAATGTGTCTTTATTAACTCCTAATTTATCCCTCTATGCATTTCCCCCTGTTTGTTTTCTATGTCTGTGACTCTACTTGTTTTACATATAAGTTTATTTGTATCATTTTTTTTAAGAGTCAAGTTCTATGTGACATTGCATTTGTCTTTCTCTATCTGGCTTACTGTAATTAGTATGATCATCTCTAGATTCATCCATGTCGCTGCCAATGGCATTATTTCATTCTTTTTTTATGCTGAGTAATATTCCATTGTGTATATGTACCACATCTTCTTTATCCCTTCCTCTGTCAATGGACATGTAGGTGGCATCTGTGTCTTGGCTATTGTAAACAGTGCTGCAATAAACACTGGGGTGCACGTATCTTTTTGAATTATGGTTTTCTCTGGACATATGCCCAGGAGTGGTACTGCTGGATCATACAGCACCTCTATTTGAAGATGTTTTCAAAAGCACATTCCATCTGGGCGCTCTAATTATTTTACGATTCAAATTTAAAAAAGAGTATTTTCGAAGGTACCTACATTCCTAGGAAACATAGAGAAGATGCACATTTTCCTGCACTGGTACAGATGGTGAACCAGAGCAGGACTGACATCGAGGGCATGAGACCTATGCATCACTGGAGCCCTGAGCCTGGAAAATGTCACTCGATTTAAAGCTCTGCTGTCACTGTCAATACGTTTTAAACAAGGGGGTCTTCTATTTTTAATTTTCACTAGGACCCACAAATTACATAGCTGGTCCTGCTCAGATGAGAAAGCACAGGAAATTAATTTGACATAATATTCACGTATCAGATGCCCAGTGGATCCACATACTGTTGTTTGGAAGAACATCTGAAGAGTGACTCACTTTTGTGTCCACATGCAAAAGGAAAACTCTTTAAGCTTAATGATATCCAATTTTAAGTAATAAAAACAAAAATGGCATTTTGTTCAATGTTTAATCACAGTGTCAACTACAAACTGGCACTTGCCATCTAACTCCGTAAGATCGAGATCAGGCGCTGCTGCAGCTGCTGACGTTCAGACCCCCCTGAAAGGAGTTCAGGGTGAAGAGTAGAAATGAGGCACCCTGCACTGGAAGAAAACTGACAGGGTAAGCCTTCAGACAGTTAGTTTCAGGAATTGATGTTATGAGCCCAGTGCCATCTCCTCATATCTACAAAAGCACTGAAATCTATCGTGGAGATGACTGCTCCTTGTGACTAACAAAATCTGCAAAAAATGTATGCTTGATAGCATATGCTGCCCCTTCACCAAGATCACGGTTACACTGACCTTCCCCTCTACATCTTTGGAGCAGTGTCCCAGAGCTACCTGAGGTGCTGTTCCTGGGCTGCCGTCCTCAATTTGCCCCCAAAGAAAACGTAACTTGCAGCTCTCACATTATTTTTTTTTAACTCAACAACAGATTTTCTGAAATCAGAGGATATTTGGATTAGAAAGACAAGATGAACCATTCCCCATTCCAAATATTGAGGAGCAGCTAAGTACAATTTTGCTAACTCATTCAAGTTTTCTTTCCAGGGGAATATTTCACATCCTCCAACTTGTTATTTTTATTTTTTCTTTTAAGTAGGAAACTTCCACTTCTAGGAACAAAAGAATTCAAATTCTGCTTTCTCTCTGCCCACAGGACCAACTCTCCATTGTCTCTTACGGAAGATAACCTTCCCTCCAAGCAGAGACATGAATGGGAGAGGAAATGTAAGCCCTTAATTACTACAGATGTTACTATGGAATTTTTATTCCAGGAGAGCACCAGAATGAAAAGCTTATGCCCCAGGGCCCCCTCCCTGCTCAATCTCTCTCCGGGTACTCATCTAGATAAAAGGCAGTTAAGAATCTAAAGCTTGCTTGCCAGAGTCCTACAAATCAAATCCTTCCTCTTTGTCTTGAAAATGACATGGAATTCTAAATGAACACTGAAGCTGGATGGGGGTTAGTTGTGTGTGAGCTTGTTAACACCATGTGATAAGACTTGGGGACTGCAGAGGAAGTCAAAGAAGAAAGACAGGGGGCTTCATCCAGTCCACCCACCTGGTTTGAAAGGCTCACATCTCCCCTTCTGGATGCTAGAATGATCGTCTTTTGTCGAAACTGTTTTACAGCACCATCAAGCCAGGTGGGGGCTGTTGGTGGGAACACAAGACGCCAGCACAGAGCGCTCACTCTGGCTTCACTCGGATTTAACTAAGTGAATGTCTGCAGGAGTCTTTAGAGACTCTTATCTCTGAAAGAATAAATGCAATACAAGTCTGTTTTCTGGAGCTGCTGGCCCTGAGTGCCAAACCACATTATGTGGCACCAACCACCCAGAAGTGACTATTTCATTTTTATATACAGGGCACATTTAACAAGGCGAAGTCTTCCCAGCAAAGACGACCATTGAGGAGCTGTGGAGTGGAGAGGCTCAGAGTGAGACCCACGAGCTCTGGGGGAGGGGCTGCATTTGAAGGGCCACCTTAGGAAAAATGTGCCCATTTCCTTCTCCAGTTTCACAGTTAGCCTATTTGAAATGCCAGCCTAAGCCATCTGCAATCTGGCCAATGCTCCACTTGAAACTGACCCGAGCCTTATCAAGTGGGTCTGAAAAGGCAGCATGCCAGACAAAGCCGCCTGACGTGGGCCCTTTGGATGGGCCAGTGCACCCATTCTTTCTAGGTGGCACCTGAACCCTCTCACATCCCTCAGAAGAGCTCGCGTGCCAGCCAACCATTCACCTGTCGAGGCATTAATCAGGTTCCGACAAGGCTCCAATCACTGTACAAAGCCTCAGGGTATTCTGTTAGGTCTGATGTTTAAATAGAACCACACATTAAAGGTCCTGTTTGACATTCTTTCTTGTCTCCATGCCTAGGAACCTGGCTTCATTCATTTGCAATGCACCACCGAATTGTGACTTCGAGAAAATTTCTTTTTTAACAACAGCTACTAAGAGGTGCTCGTTTCACAGCCAATGCAATCCTCACAGGCAAATTACATCAGGTGAGAGCCTGCTTCAATATTAGAGTCCGACTTAACACAAAGAAGTGGAAAAGTATTGTATAAAACCATTTTAAGCCTATCTGTCTCACCTTCACAGAGAATCTCTCAGTATATTATCTTCAAGCAATAAGCACGATTATGCATGTAGTAAAAACAAATTTGTCCTGTCATTTGAGATGGTTAATGAGAGGCTTCCACTAATTGTGAAATTTTTGTGGTTTTGCAATCATAAGATCTGTACAAGTTATTGGCGACTTAGAACATACAGCTTTGCAAGCCAGTCACCTTTGCTTCCAGTAAGATTTATAGAAAGGGTCAACATGAAAAGATTTTTGGAAAAAAGCAAATTATGTCATTGACTTCTTAAACCCTGGTAACAGAAGGAATCATAGTGAGTTTCAGGAAGAAAGAGGGGTGAAGGAGTTGAATTTCCTTCTGTTATTGCAATTTGTTTTCTTCCTTTGAGGTGTTTAACATCCTTAAGAGACAAAAGTCATAAATGTCAAGCCTTCCTGCCTCTTCCCTTTGAGGAAACTCTGACATCTTGGTGGCTCCTTGCTTAGCATCACAGCACATTCCTCTTATGGAATGGAGCTGTGGACAACATTTGGCTCATGAAAACCCACTCCAAAGTTTTAAAATCACATATATTCAGGACTAGAAATAGCCTCAGATATCAACTACTACATGACACAGAGGAAGAAGGTGGTGACTTCTCTAAAGTCGAGTTACTGGATGAGCCTGCAAAGGAACTTTGGCCCTTGACGCTCAGTCCAATGGCTTGTTTGGAAGAAATGGGGCTCCATGGCTGGCCTCCTGTCATCCCTCCTGATTTCCTGCACTGATCTGCTTTCATCTTATTGAAGCTTGGTGGGTCCTTCCATCCCCATGTCATGCAGCTACCGTTGACTAGAGCAGGTGTTCTCAGAAATGGAAATTATACCCTGAGCTGGTATAATGAGAAGGGTACTTCATCGCTGTGGTATTCTTTCCAAAACCTAGACATAACATGGATCCCATCATGCAGTAAACATCACAGAAACTTAGATCTGGAGACGTTTTCCAGGATACCTTGCTGGGACTACTCATGGAAAACAAGGAAAGTCTGAGATGCTGTCAGAGGCCAGAGTAGACTGATGAAAAAGACAACCAAATGCAAGATAGTACCAGGGGCCAGATTCTGGAACAGAAAGAGGATTATCAGTGGAAACATCGGTGAAATTCATATAAACTATGGCGTTTAGTTAATAATAGTGTACTTATGTCAGTTTATTAATTCTGACAAATATGTTATGGTAATGCAAAGTGTGGTCAATGGGAAAAATTGGATATAGCGTGTATAAAACCTGTGTATGCTCTTTGTAAAGTGCTCTTTCCATGTGCTCTTTCTATAAAATGAAATTTATTCCCAAATTTGAAAAGGCTTATTTTAAAAATGACTCTACTGCTGCACTGGCACAGGAGGCTGAGAGGAGCTACTCCACGTTCAAGGTCAGGAGGGGCGGCCGTGAGAAGATACCCCTCATCCAAGGTAAAGAGCAGCAGCAGCGCTTTGCTGGAGCAGCCGTGAAGAGATACCCAACATCCAAGGTAAGAGAAACCCAAGTAAGACATAGGTGTTGCAAGAGGGCATCAGAGGGCAGACACACTAAAACCATAATCACAGAAAACTAGCCAATCTGATCACAGGACCACAGTCTTGTCTAACTCAATGAAACTAAGCCATGCCGTGTGGGGCTACCCAAGACAGACGGGTCATGGTGGAGAGGTCTTACAGAATGTGGTCCACTGGAGAAGGGAATGGCAAACCACTTCAGTGTTCTTGCCTTGAGAACCCCATGAACAGTATGAGAAGGCAAAATGATAGGATACTGAAAGAGGAACTCCCCAGGTCGGTAGGTACCCAATATGCTACTGGAGATCAGTGGAGAAATGACTCCAGAAAGAATGAAGGGATGGAGCCAAAGCAAAAACAACACCCAGTTGTGGATGTGACTGGTGATAGAAGCAAGGTCCAATGCTGTAACGAGCAATATCGCATAGGAACCTGGAATGTTAGGTCCATGAATCAAGGCAAATTGGAAGTGGTCAAACAGGAGATGGCAAGAGTAAATGTTGACATTCTAGGAATCAGCGAACTAAAATGGACTGGAATGGGTGAATTTAACTCAGATGACCATTATATCTACTACTGTGGGCAGGAACCCCTTAGAAGAAATGGAGTAGCCATCATAGTCAACAAAAGAGTCCGAACTTGGATGCAATCTCAAAAATAACAGAATGATCTCTGTTCGTTTCCAAGGCAAACCATTCAATATCACGGTAATCCAAGCCTATGCCCCAACCAGGAACGCTGAAGAAGCTGAAGTTGAAAGGTTCTATGAAGACCTACAAGACTTTTTAGAACTAACACCCAAAAAAGATGTCCTTTTCATTATAGGGGACTGGAATGCAAAATTAGGAAGTCAAGAAACACCTGGAGTAACAGGCAAATTTGGCCTTGGAGTACACAATGAAGCAGGGCAAAGGCTAACAGTTTTGCCAAGAGAACGCACTGGTCATAGCAAACACCCTCTTCCAACAACACAAGAGAAGACTCTATACATGGACATCACCAGATGGTCAACACTGAAATCAGACTGATTATATTCTTTGCAGTCAAAGATGGAGAAGTTCCATACAGTCAGCAAAAACAAGACCGGGAGCTGACTGTGGCTCAGATCATGAACTCCTTATTGCCAAATTCAGACTTAAACTGAAGAAAGTAGGGATAACCACTAGATCATTCAGGTATGACCTAAATCAAATCCCTTATGACTATACAGTGGAAGTGAGAAATAGGTTTAAGGGACTAGATCTGATAGACAGAGAGCCTGATGAACTATGGACAGAGGTTTGTGACATTGTACAGGAGACAGGGATCAAGACCATCCCCATGGAAAAGAAATGCAAAAAGCAAAATGACTGTCTGAGGAGGCCTTACAAATAGTTGTGAAGCGAAGAGGAGTGAAAAGCAAAGGAGAAAAGGAAAGACATTCCCATTTGAATGCAGAGTAACAAAGAATAGCCAGGAGAGATAAGAAAACCTTCCTCAGCGATCAATGCAAAGAAATAGAGGAAAACAACAGAATGGGGAAGACTAGAGATCTCTTCAAGAAAATTAGAGATAACAAGGGAACATTTCATGCAAAGATGGGCTCAATAAAGGACAGAAATGGTATGGGCCTAACAGAAGCAGAAGATATTAAGAAGAGGTGGCAAGAATATACAGAAGAACAGTACAAAAAAGATCTTCACGACCCAGATAATCACAATGGTGTGATCACTCACCTAGAGCCAGACATCCTGGAATGTGAAGTCAAGTGGGCCTTAGGAAGCATCACTACGAACAAAGCTAGTGGAGGTGATGGAATTCCAGTTGAGCTATTTCAAATCCTAAAAGATAGTGCTGTGAAGGTGCTGCACTCAATATGCCAGCAAATTTGGAAAACTCAGCAGTGGCCACAGGACTGGAAAAGGTCAGTTTTCATTCCAATCCCTAAGAAAGGCAATGCCAAAGAATGCTCAAACTACCACACAATTGCACTCATCTCACACGTTAGCAAAGTAATGCTCAAAATTCTCCAAGCCAGGCTTCAACAGTACATGAACTGTGAACTTTCAGATGTTCCAGCTGGATTTAGAAAAAGCAGAGAAACCAGAAATCAAATTGCCAACATCTGTTGGATCATCAAAAAAGCACAAAGTTCCAGAAGAGCATCTACTTCTGCTTTACTAATTATGCCAAAGCCTTTGACTGTGTGGATCACAACAGACTGTGGAAAATTCTTCAGGAGACGAGAATACCAGATCACCTTATCTGCCTTCTGAGAAATTTGTATGCTGGTCAAGAATCAACAGTTAGAACTGGACATAAAACAACAGACTGGTTCCAAATTGGGAAAGGTGTATGTCAAGGCTGTATATTGTCACCCTGCTTACTTAACTTACATGTAGAGTACATCATGCAAAGTGCTTGGCTGGAAGAAGCACAAACTGGAATCAAGATTGCCAAGGAAAATATCAGTAACCTCAGATATGCATATGGCACTGATTATGGCAGAAAGTGAAGAAGAATAAAGAGCCCCTTGATGAAAGTGAAAGAGGAGAGTGAAAAAGTTGGCTTAAAGCTCAACATTTAGAAAACAAAGATCATGGCATCTGGTTCCATCACTTCATGGCAAGTATATGGGTAAACAATGGAACCAGTGACAGACTTTATTTTTGGGGTTCCAAAATCACTGCAGATGGTGACTGCAGCCATGAAATTAAATGACCCTTGCTTTTTGGAAGAAAAGTTATGACCAACATAGACAGAAAATTAAAAAGCAGAGACATTACTTTGCCAACAAAAGTCTGTCTAGTCAAAGCTATGGTTTTTCTAGGAGCCATGTATGAATGTGAGAGCTGGACTGTAAAGAAAGCTGAGTGCTAAAGAATTGATGCTTTTGGACTATGGTGTTGGAGAAGACTCTTGAGCATCCCGTGGACTTCAAGGAGATCAAATCAGTCCATCCTAAAGGAGATCAATCCTGACTATTCATTGGAAGGACAGATGCTGAAGCTGAAAATCCAATACTTTGGCCATCTGATGCAAAGAACTGACTCACGGGAAAAGACCCTGATGCTGGGCAAGATTGAAGGCAGGAGGAGAAGGGGATGACTAGGGATGAGATGACTGGATGGCATCATCAACTCGATGCACATGAATTTTAGTGAGCTAGCAATGGTCAATGATTCAATCAAATTGTGTTGTGTGATAAGACCTCCATAGACACCACTGAACAGGGTTTGCAGAGCTTATGGGTTGATGGACACATTGATGTGTTGGGAAGGTGGGACACCAGAGAGGGCAGAGAACCTCTGAGTCATTTCTCCCCTCCCCACTCCCTCTTCCCCATGCATCTTTTCTATTTGGCTGTTCCTGAGCTGTACATTTTCTGAAATACAAGTAAATATTTAAGTGTTTTCCCATGTTCTGTGGATAGTTGTAGTGAACTTTCAAGCCTGAGGAGTTTCAAGGGAACCCCCGAATTTGTAGTGGCGGAGAAGAAATGTGGGTTGCCTGATACCCTATGTGTGGTTGCTGTGTGAAGTGGGATGCATCTTGTGGGACTGAGCCCTTGAACCTGTGCAGTCTGATAACTTTGAGTAGTGAGGGTTAAAATGGAAATGAATTGTTAGACACTCAGTTGGCATGAGAGAACTGGATAACTGGTGTGGGAAAATGATATGTAGCTGATGTCAGAAAAATCCACATATTTGGTGTCAGAAATGAAGTCAGAAGAAACAGACATCACTGCGTAGTTACTCTCGTTTGAGCAGTTGCTTTCTCTAAACAGACCCAGTCAGTTTGCCACCGCTCCAATCTGAAGAAGGAGTAGCAGGGTGGGTTTATTGCTGAGCTTGCACTGTTTTCTAGTTTTGTGTTTTAACAGTGGTGTCAGGGGGACTCATCCATGCGTACTGATGTTTCTCTCTAGCCCTCCCCCATGTCTTCTCTGCTCTGTCCTATGCCCCAAAGAAATGGCACTCCCATGGACTATATCATCTTTACTCTGTCACTGGATGGCTTGCACGGGTGTCAGGACTGGAGGCCTGGTGGAAACAGAGGTCCGGCTGGTCCTACTCGTCCTTCCTGCTCCGGTACCACATCTGTCGGGCAGGGGTTACATCCGTCCTGGTCTGTGGTGGTGCCTCCAGGGGGTCCCTTCTGCAAGGCCCTGGGTCGCCCTGGACTCGGGGCACACACCGCCACCTGTTTTCTTCTCTCCGGGGGAAAGGCATGCTCCGCCGCTCATCTTTGGGTGTCTCAGCTCCCCTTCATCAGCTCCCAGAGCTCTGTCACCCCTCTGAAAAGACTCCTCCACAGTAGGGTCTTCAGTTAGATTGTTTGGAATGAAGCTCTGTTTCCAGCCAGCACACTGATGGCTGCCTCATAAAACTATAAGCAGTCAGGAACAAAATTATACATGAGGCTGTGTCTTTCAAGATAAATATAAGGAAAAAAATGTTTACTCACACATAAGCCTGGGAGCTGCTTATTTCAGAATACCTGCCTGCCCCCAGGCAACATTCTTGTCTGGATGGATCATAATCTATTAATTTATCTTTTCACCATATATTACTAATGTTTTCAAAAGGAACGTGGTGAAGAGAATGGAAAAACAAATCAATTCAAAATCAAAATTGAGATAAGGAAGGAATTGATAACTAGTATGTTCAGGTCTCACCATTCAATGCAACTGAAGTGTATTATCACTTTTGATCAGTCTCTTTGAGCTGTAGCCATATTTCATTACTAGGTATTACTATCTGTTACATCTCTCTTCTTTTTTTTCTCTTCTCCTTTTTTTTTTTTTTTTTTTGCTTTTTTCTCTTTTTCCCAAACATGTGGAACTTGGCCTGACCTTGACCACCCTCCTTTCCTTTGCTGGGATGGAGCGTTTCTCTCCGGCTCTGCCAGGAACTCTCCTGCTGGTTCCTTCTCATCATTTGCATCTTGGGTTAAAGCTCTGTCCTCAGAGGGCTTTTCTGTCCTTGACTTCAAGCCTCTCATTTTTTTCATACTCTCTAGAGCACCCATATGCTTTATACTGTTTTTGTAACACTATTGTTAATATTCATCATTTGATATTTTATATTTGATGACATTCTTATTGTGTCCCCAAATCCAGCAGAATGCCAGTCAGTGAAAGGAGATGTTTTGTGTGTGTATATGTATCTCTAATGATCACATGTGGAATAATTACTGGCATATTAGAGAAGGCAATGGCTACCACTCCAGTATTCTGGCCTGGAGAATCCCACAGACAGAGGAGCCTGGCGGGCTACTGTCCATGGGGTCACAAAGAGTTGGACATGATTGAGCAACCAATGCTTTCACACTGGCTTATTAGTAGTACCCACGTATTTAATGGGTGAACTGAATGAATGGATGAATGAATGCATTTTACGTATCAGGAAGGGAAGCTAGAGAGTTTAACTAGTCCAAGGACACAAATCAGAAGAACAGAACAAAGATGCAACCTAAGTGATTTCTGACCCATAAAGCCATGTGTATAACCGCACTTCATGGATGGTATTGTTGTTTAGTCGCTAAGTCGTGTCTGACCCTTCTGTGACCCATGGACTGTGTCTGCCAGGCTCCTCTGTCCATGGGATTTTCCAGGTAAGAACACTGGAGTGGATTGCCATTTCCTTCTCCAGGGGATCTTCCTGATGCAAGGATCAAACCCAAGTCTTCTGCACCGGCAGGCAGATTCTTTAGCACTGAGCCACCAGAGAAGCCCTCATGTTAGGGTGCTCCAGCTCACAGAAAGCTGAGCATGTTGGAAAGATATTAAATAAACGAGGGTCACACATGTCTTCCAAACGATACTGCAGAGTGCTTGTCTTCACTGACCGGAAACTAACAGCCTACCTGAAATCCCCACAACCTCCAGGGTCCAGGAGTGCCTGTCAGGGTTTGTGCTTAGAGCAGGTAGAGGGTGAAGAGATCTTACAGTCCCTGAGAACGAGGAATGCCCCCATTTCCAATTCCAAGGTAACAAAGTTCTCCAATTTCAGTTTCACAGGGTGAATAGTACTCAGAAGCCTTCTCTCATTCTACCAACTCTGTCTTGGGAATAATGTCATGCCAATTTCGGCATAATAAAACAAGAAACTGTATGGTTTTTCTCCTTCTCTAACTTTTTATAAAATCATGTATACAGCAGGATGGAAGCCCAGAGGATTTCAGAATAATAGATTATCCTGTGAAATTTAAGCCATTTGTTTGTTTAGTTGATAGACTGATTGGTTGGTTTGGGTTTTGAAACTTAGAGACTGAATATATGGAAAAGCAAGGATACTGTTCTGCCTTCTTTAGCGATGACCATGATTTTCTGATGTTAAAAGACAGAAAGACAGAGGCAACGTGAAGAAACAGATGAAGACAAGCACACAGAACAAGAACAGAGATGAAGAAGCTAGAGGGTGTTCCAGAGGTTTGTTCCTCCTTGGATCACATCTGCTGGCAATCGAGAGAGGAACTAAAATTACCAAACAGAATAACAGTCCTCCTCCTTTTCAACCTCAGCAAACACAATTCTAACCTGTTTCTGTGCAAACACAGCTGTAGTTTGGAGGTTAGTAATCACTAAGTTTACATTTTAGAGATTTTCTCTGCTCAAACTTGATTTCCTAGTTCCATGAATTTGAGAGAATGATGGTGAATGAATTGCCAAAACAGCAAGGGAGGAATATTAACACAAAGATGTAATTAAGGTAGATAGAATCAAAACATATCCCAGACAATAAAATCACATTTAGATAAGCTTGATGGTCATTATAAAGCATCATAGAGTTGCCTAAAAAGACAGTATTGGCATTTGCCTTGTAATTTTAAAAAATTTCTTTATTTTCTTTATGTTTATCCTGAATTGGGATTCTATTTCAGGAGGTGGGAAACGATAGGGAGTAAGAAGTATCAGGGAGAGGATAATAAGTGAATAAAATTGCAATGATAATTAAAGTAATTAAAAGAAATTACAAAAACAATATTGTAATCCATTTATCCTGATTTTTAATAGTCAGGCTGATATTTGTCTTCCTATAACCATGATTTTTTTTTTTTTAACTTAGTGAAAAGAAAGAAGAACTGAAATGATTTACTTGTAAAACCTGCCCGTTTGGTAGGAAGCGATAGAACACAGGGTTGCCCAGATGTTAAAAGTCATTCAAACAAAACTCCATGAGAATCTAATTAAGAGGACTGAGAGAGGTGAAAAAAAACTGCAAAATAGAAAGGTCTCTGTGCTCAGCAGTCTCTCACGCTCTCTAGCTCACGAGGGAACATTAAAGGCACTCCTTAAAGAGGGTCTATGTTCCCAGATGTTGAAGCTGGATTAATTGTGAACATTCATTCCTCATCCCGTCTCCATTTTGGGTCACTCTTTCCTGGCCCCTCATAACACTCTTTCAATGTGATTTTTGTTAGACAAACGGTCTCATGTTTCTGGAAATGGGAAGTGGATAACGTGAGCACACAGTCCTGTCCCTCTAGACCCAGGCTGATTTATGCTCGGATCCTCACGCTGGAAGGCAAGGTGGCCTGTTGGCACCCGCCAGCCCTGCAGCCGCGGCTCTGACTGTCTGACTGTCCGCATTCCCACCATAAACTTTTGCTTTTAGGAGTTTATGACTTGGCTATAAAATGCTGCCTGCAGCAGGGTGGATCTTACAAAATTGTTTTATGTTACAAGAATGGAAAAACAAAATAATAAAATAAAATAAAAGGTCTGTAATTTCAGACACTATCTAGTGCTTCTGGGACTTTAAAAAGCCTGTAATTGTGCTGTCTCTGCACTCTCCTGGTGTTCAAATCAATGCTTTGAAGTTCAGTGGTTTAAATATAAAACGAAGATACCACCTTTACTTTGAAGAAGTGATTTTCAAAGATGGTGAATGTATAGCTGGCAAGTAAAATAACAATGAGGGGTTTTCTTTAGAATCGAAGGAATTTCAGGATCTCTTCCACGTGAATCAAGAACTTCTGGAGAGAGTAGCATGGAAACATATACACTACCATATGTAAAACAGACAGTCGGTGGGAATTTGTTGATTAACTCAGGGAACTCAAACTGGGGCTCTGTGGCAACCTAAAGCAGTGGGAAATGGTGGGAGGGAGTTTCAAAAGGGAGGGGACGTGTGTATACCTATGGCGGATTCATACTGTCCTATAGCAGAAACCAACACAATATTGTAAAGCAATTATCCTTCAATTAAAAATAAAGAAAGAAAGAAAAAAAGAACCACATCTGGAATTTTGTTTCCCAAGACAGAAATGTAAAAAAAAAAAAAAAAAAGCCCTGAGCTTACTTCCTCCTAGAAGCACACCAAAATCACTATAATCCCTGTGGTTTTGAGAACATAGGCTTTTGTTCATCTGTACCTGAACCTATTGGTAGGGTCTCCTGTTTATCTTCTGTAAGATTTTATATAGGATTTTAACTTCTCTTGCCCTTATCTTTTCTATAATTATAAAATGTGAATAATAATAATAAAACAATAATTAACTCAAAAAGTAAAAAAAAAAAAAAAAAAAAAGAAGAAGAAGAAGAAGGAATCAGAATGAAACAGGAGGGACAGAGTCACGGTATAGTCAAGAACTGTGCCCATCCGTGGGCACAGATAACCATAAATAAGAGGGTAATTACATCTGTGAAAGTTCTTCCCAAGGAGCAAGCGGTCTGAAACCTACATTAGACTCCCCAAACTGGAGCCCACAGAACATCTGGGCTTGAAGGCCAGTGGGGCTTGCTTTTACATAAGGGCTGCTGGAAATAGAGACTCCACTCTTAAAGGGAGCACACAAAATTTCACACACTCCAGGAACCGGGGTGGAAGCAGTCATTTGAAAGGAGCCTCAGTCAGACCCACCCACTGATCTTAGAGAGTCCCCTGGAGAGACAGGAGGCAACTGGGACTCCCCCTGTGGATGGAGAAGCTGGGAGCTCTTTATGCCTTAATAAAGAAAATGCCATAGTGGAAGCCTCCCTCTAGTATATTAGCCATGGGACTCAGCTCTCTCCCCACTCACCAGCCGGTTGGCACCAGTACTGGGAACCCGACTAACTGGGATGGGACCCAGCCCCACCCACCAGCAAACAGGCGCTGCAAGAACCTCTGAGCCCACAGCCACACCTGGACATAGCCCTGTCTACCAGAGATCCTGGGGCCCAGTCCTTCACACCAACACACAGGGACTAGACCTGGAATCCCTAAGAACCTGCAGCCAGGGACTCTGCTATCCAGCCTTACATATCAGAGGGCAGACGTCAGTCCCAGGACAACCGACAAAGCCCTGCCGCCTGCTGTGGCAGGACTTACCGACCCATTAGCAGGTCAGCACCATTTCAGGCCCACAGACCAGCAGGCCAAAACAAGCCTCAAGACACTCCACACCCCACAGCAAGCTCTCTCAGAAACCACGCCTGGGCCCTACGGCCAGACCCCAGGACACGGCTCTGCCCACCGGGGAGATGACACTGTCCCTGGGACCTGGCTTTACTTTCCGCTTCCCAGGTGGCGCGAGTGATAAAGAACTCAGCTGCCAATGTAGTAGACATACAAGACAGATGTGGGTTTGATCCCTGGGTCAGGAAGATCCCCTGGAAGAGGAAATGACAACCCACTCCAGTATTCTTACCCGGAGAATCCCATGGACAGAGGAGGCTGGTGGGCTACAGTCCATGGGCTCGTAAAAAGTCAGACATACTGAGTGATTAACACTTTAACTTTCTTTCACTCACTGGTAGGCAGGCACCAGTCCTGGGGTTCCTGGACCCTGACCTCACCCATTAGTAAGCCAGCACTAGCCCCAGGGTCCCATCGGGTTCTGCTGCTAGCCACCTCATGACCCATGCCTGCCAATCAGCAGCCTCTCTAAAGGGCAGGGCCTGGCAATCACCTGGACTGGGTCGAGCCATGATAAGCAGACCACCCACAAGATGTCTCCTGCGAGGTTGGAAAACACAACCAACCTACCAGATACACAGAAATAAAATAGCAATTTAAGAAAAATCAGGTAACAGAAGAACATATTCCAGATGAAAGAACAGATGAAACCCAGAAGAAAAATTAAGTGGATATCTATCTGAGAAAGAGTTCAAGGTAATGTTAGCAAAGATGATCAAAGAACTTGGGAGATAATTAATACTGTTAAAATCACTCTGCATCCTAAGGCAATCTACAGATTCAGTGCAATCCCTATCAAAATACCAATAACAATTATCACAGAAATAGGACAGATAATTTTAAATTTTTTATGGAAGCATAAAAGACCCCAAATAGCCAAAACAACCTTGAGAATAAAGAATAGATCTGGAAGGTGTCATGTTCCCTGACTTTAGGTTATAGTACAAAACTACAGAAACCAAAACAGTGAGGTACTGGCATAAAAACAGATACATAGATCAGTGGAGCAGAATAGAGCCCAGAAGTATATTCACACACTAATGGTCAATTCACCTACAGTTGTGTTGGGAAACCTGAACAGCTGCATGTAAAAAAAAATGAAATTAGAAAAATTTCTCACACCATATACAAAGTGTATTAAAGACCTAAATGTAAGACCAGAAGCCATAAAAAGGTCCTAGAAGAAAACATAGACAGAATACTCTGATGTAAATCACAGCAATTTTTTTTCTTTGGTGGATAATTCTAAGACCAAGAAAATAATAGCAAAATAAACAGACGGGGCCTAATTAAACTTTAAAGATTTTACACAGGAAAGGAAACCATTGACAAAAAGACAACCTTCTGAATGGAAGAAAATATTTGCAACTGATATGACTGATAAGGGCTTAATATCCAAAACATACAAATTCAATATATAAAAAAAAAACCTCAATATCTAAAACTGAACTACTAGATTTTAAAATGGACACAAGTCCTGAATAGACATTTTTCACAAAAAGATGTCGAGATGGCCGACAAACAAATGAAAAGATGCTCCACGTCACAAGTCAGCAGAGAGCTCTAAATCAAAACCACAATGTGATATTACCTCACATCTGTGAGAATGGCTATCATCAAAGAACATGAATAGCAAATGTTGGCAAGATGTGGGGGAAAGGGAACTCTTGCACACTATTGCGGGCATGTCAGTTGGTACACGCACTGAAAAACAGAATGCAAAGTCCTCAAAACCTACAAACAGAAATACCACGTGATCCAGCAATCCCATTCATGCATGTACATCAGAAGAAAACAAAAACAGTATTTCAAAAAGATATATGCACCTACACGTTCATAGCAGTATTTTTATGATGACCAAGGCATGTAAAGAACTGTGTCCATCAATAATAGATGGATAAAGTTGCGTGCGTGTGTGTGTGTGTATAAACATTTTTATATTAAGTTCATTAACTTTTTACTTGGAGTATAGTTGGCTTACACTGTTATATTAATCTCTGCTACACAGCAAAGTGATTCAGTTTTACACATATATACATTCTTTTTTAAATGTTCTTTTCCATTATGGTTTATTCCAGGAGACTGGATTATAAATCACGTATATATAATGGGTGGATCCCAGTTCAATCTGACTGATGGGAAGACTTTAAGGAGAGACTCAGAACACACATGAAGGGCAGACTGTGTGAAGACACAGGAAAAGAAGACCATCTATTGATACAAAATGCAGACAGGAAACCAAACCCTACTGCTACCTTGATCTTGAACTTCTAGCCTCTAGAATTGAGAGAAAATATGTGTCTGTTGTTTAAAGTTACCTAGTCTGTTAAATTCTGCTATGATTGTCTGAACAAACTAATATATTCATAGTTTGTACCAAAAATCTTTTGCTTAAAAATAATTAAAAAAAAAACATAGACCTTCTTGGAAAAAGGTGTTCACTTGATGAATTTGAAACGTTTCTTTCTCAGCAGCACCACACATGAAGGAGAAACTGATTTGTTAGAGAGAGGTTTGGGCCGGCAGGGATACGCTATGTGAAGTGGAGCGTGGCAGGCGTTCACTATGCCAGGCCTCCAAGATCAGCCAGTACCGTCTCCAAGAATGACTACATTGGCAATTTCAGAGACCCCGGTGGTCTGATTAGCTCTGCTTTGACCATTAAAATCAACAGTTAATAATGTTCTGAAAACTTGAATTCCTCATGAATATATTCAAGTCTGGGACATGTTCTTGATTCTGCTGTCTTCTCTTCAAATCATAAGACATGCATCTTGTAGAGGTCTCCCAGGCTAGTATGTGTAGAACATTGTGTAGACATTAAGACTTGGTCCATGACCTCCAGGAAGTCAAGGTAGAGATTAGTTAACAATTGTGTTTTCGTATCTTTCCGAGTGTGTTCACAGAACTTGGTTTGGGATGATTTTTCCGAGAGATGGCAGGGTTCCCCACAGGCAGACGTGCCTGTCTGCGAAGGGCTGGCTTCCAGATTACATGTAACATCCATCCATTCATTCACGTTGAGTCCGCTGAAGACACATAAACACACCCAGCCGTGGAGACACAGCTTTTCCTTTTCTTCTTTGCCACTGAGCAGCTTCTTTCTCTCTGCAGCTTCCTTCACTTTGTGTTTTTTCATGAAGGCACAGCAGGTACAACCATTGTAACTCCATTTCTGGCTGAGATCCCCTTTGGTAAACATTCCCTTAAAGTTAAAAAGAAAACTACTCGTCTTTTTCCAACAATGAGAAAAGTGCAATTTGTTCTTTTTTGTTTTGATTAAAACATCAAAAGCTCGCAGCAAGGGCCTCTTAAATGCAAATGCCCTCTTCACCTCCTCTTAGATTTCTGAGTTCCTTGGGACTTCCCAACAATTACTGTTTTTCTGAATCTTCTCTCTTCCCCTGGCTGAGAAATTCTACCATCTAGCTCTTTGGAAATCAGTGTTAAATCATGTGGATGCTTTGTTCAGCCCGTGGGGTCTTTGACTTTGGGGTTCTGAGCATTTATTACCCTTAGTGAAATTGACAGCATCTGATTTTGTTCATCTATAGGCATAGAGAGGACTGGGAAAGTGTTAGGCATTTCATTATGACGTGTGACAGATATAAACATTCTGTGTACATATTTTAGCAGGAACAACATATTTACAGTTGCATTGGAATTCTCTAACTCAAAGCAAAGATACAGAGTCAGTTTGATAAGCTACTTCTCTTTGAATAGTCTACATTCCAGCACTATTCTAATGTTAGAAAGGGATGGAATTAAAAGTGAATATTCAGGAAAGAGCAGGTGTTTTACCTGGCAAAGCCAACGCCTCTGCTGACTCCATTAGCATCTCTTAGTATTCTCGTGGAAATGACATGTCCAAAGGGTTTCAGCATATTCTCAAGTTCCTGCTCATCCATAGAAATGGGGAGATTTGAGATGTATAGGTTTGTTGGGTCTTGCTCTTGTTGCTAAGGGAAAAAAGAAACACATGTGGTAAGTTCTGAATATAGAGAAACACTGCACAAATGGATACATTTTCCTTACATTGCCATCTAGATTCCAATCTCTAACATTCTGCTCAAGTTCTTTCAGTAAGGGCCATGTTTCTTTTCTTTTCTTTTTTTTTTTTTTAAAGAAAGAAAAGAAAATTTTTATTTGAGCCAAATTGAGGATTATAGCCTGGAAAAGCATCTCAGAAAGCTCTGAGAACTGTTAACACCCGTTAGAAGTCAGTGCACAGTTATATGTTTTTTTCCACTGAATTTCAAGATGGGCCAGAATGCTTCTCATAGAAACAATGTCACCTGTGACAACCAAGCTTTCTGTCCAGCCTTCCTTAGAAAAGACTAATGAACTTTTATTGTAATTGAACAAAGGTAAACACATATATTCTATGACCACTAACTGGTGGTTCTATAACCAATCTAACTGCCTTCACCACTAGTTACTAATGTTGCATTTAGAGAGTGTTCATCGTCGTGTGTGCGTGCGTGCTAAGTAACTTCAGTCGTGTCCAACTCTTTGTGACACTATAGACCATAGCCTGCCAGGCTCCTCTGTCCGTGGGATTCTCCAGGCAAGAATACTGGAGTGGGTTGCCATGACCTCCTCCAGGGGATCTTCCTAACCCAGGGATCCAACCCACATCTTTTACATCTCCTGCATTGGCAGGCGGGTTCTTGATGAGTAGTGCTACCTGGGAAGCCCTTCACAATACACTAGGCATTGTTTTAAATCCTTGACATAGACTATTTCATTCAATATTCCCAGTATATATAATTGCTACTATTTTAGAGAGGACAAAATTGAGCCATAGCTTGTCTAAGATACATAGGTCGTAAACGTCAAAGCCAGGGCTGAAACTCCCCAAATTTGGGGGTTTCCCTGTCTTACTACATTGCTTTCCACTGAATCAATGGGGGAAAAGAAGTATGGTCCTAGAACGTCGTTTATCATCGGCCTCAGCATCAGTTGGGAACTTGCCAGTAATGTAAATTCTCAGGACCCACCCCAGGAGCAGAAACTTGAGGGTGGGCCAAATGACCTGTGTTTTGACAAGCCCTTCAGGTGATCTTATGATCGCTCAAGTGTGGCACTCACTGCCACAGAATGCAACTAAATATTTATACGTGAATGAGATTATGAAGCAGTAGTGCTTAAATAAGCTTTTTTAATAGGATGGGAAATCAAACAACCTGCCACCATTATTTCCAAGTACAGGAATATTTGCTATTTTACAGGCTGAATTTATATGTTGGAACTCAGTTATATGTCTCAAAATAACGCACAGCCAAAAACTTGACGTGATTAGTTAATATCAAAATAGATCAGATAGTTAAATGAACTATTATATTTTAATTAAAATAACAAGAAACACAATCACAATGGGAAAAGCAGTTCTGAAGTCTGTAGCAAATGAGATTATATAACAGTAAAAATATCTGTTGTGAAGAGATGATATCTTCTGTAGAAATTTGAGGTTTTAAGCACAATGAACAAGATTCCAATTACTATTACAGGTCAAGAAACAAGTTTGGCATGACAGTAAACTCCATTATGTTTAGCAGTTCTAAATATTCATGCAGGTCATAATGTTTTTATTAGGCTTTGAGATGAATAAGATCTGTTATTAGGTTCTTTTTGAAACACAGTTTTCAAGCTTTTTGATCACCAGGGAATTCTCTGCAAATAAATATGCAATCAATCAAAAAATACAACACAATTTTAGCATTTGGGAATATAGTTTAAATGGAGCAACTGTATAACTGTGGTCAGTTTCTCTCTTTCTCACACACACACATCACTAATTAATGGTATGATCCTAGAGAGAAAACAGAGATAGTACTTTTTCCTAAGTGACATGATCCCCACCCCCAGTAGGGGTGATTAAAAAAAAAGTGGTATTTCAGATACGTAATAACAAGCCTATGCACATACAACTTTCACCTTTATATTATTTTACTGCCCATCCTCTAATTTTAATCTTCATATCATCTTTCCAAAGGCAGGTAAGCAAATAGCATCATAGTTACTGGATAATGAGGAAATGGAGGCACGAATTTTTCATCATCTTTCCTGAAGACAATTTGATAATTAGTGACAGGGTTCAAATTAAATTTAGTCAGGTTTTCTATCTTCCATCTCAGTGCATTTTCCACTACTCCAGTCCAGTGTTATCCACGCTTTAATCATTTGCATATCATCTTAGAAAATGTGCCAGCCATGTACTGATTTTACTTACTTAATACTTTTCTTTACATCAAAATACCTTTGGGCTTAAGTAAACCCATTTAAAAAGGCAACATTATGTTGCCGTGTAGCTAAAAGGCCAGGATCACTTGGCATAAGTAGGTTACTATCAAAACTGGTAACAAATTAATATTATTAAATTATATTAGATATTGCTTCTTCACAGAAGATTATGACCTTGGTGACTGACTTTCTCTTAGTTACAAACAAGATCTGTAATTAGGAGAGGTATTGACTACACTAGGACCAGACAGAGTCTTTTTCCTGGGAAGAATCAGAGTTGAGAAAAGAATAACTTTCTCATAGTGTGATTTTTGGGGCTTACACTTCCAGGTCAACTCAAGTCCCAGTGGGAGTTCCTTCTTTAGCCCAGAGAGCAGACTGCAACATATGGTTGTCTCAGGAATGGGTGGGAATTTGCCCGATGTTCTGCACCCCTTTGTCCTAAATGAGGATAAACAACCACAAGCAAACAATCCCCTTATGCCAGCATTCTGTACGATCTTTTCATCTTTCAAGTAGTATTAGACCAGTGTATCCTGATTCATTTACTTGCACCTTCTCAAAATGGAGTGCAACAAACAGACAGAGCTTAGTACACAAGAGAATGCTCAGTAAGCCACTTTCTGAATTCAAATTCAAAGAGCAAGGCCAATCCTTAATCTGCATTCATAGAGACAGTACAGAATTGGAGAGTGTCATTCCTTGATTTGTGTTCACAGAAAGACTATAGTGTTGGGCAGTGTTATTCATTAACTCATTCTCTCCTTTGAAATACAAGTCTTGAACAAATATATTTGTTGACTTGACAATAGAAATTAATTTCTGTACAGAATGAACTTTAAAATAATATATACATCTATATTTTACTATTTATATATCAGATTTATGTAAACAGATGGTTTCTTTTGAAAGGGTCTTTGGCACTTCGGCTCTTTGAACCTGAAAGACTATGTCTTTTAAATTTGTAAAAAAGCATAACTCATGTGTGTGATACCTACAATCTAGAATCTTTTACCAATCTGTTTTTAACTTTTCATGATCATTAAGCTCCAGAATGGAGCTGAAGGGGCACTTCATCCAGTCGGATCATTTAACAGATGGGGGAACATAGAGATTGGAGTAGTGCTTATGAGTTACTCCAGGCCACCCAGCTAACTAGTAACGGGCCGGAAGTAGAACCCCTGTCCCTTCATTCTTGGTCTAATGTCCTTCCCAATTCTTCATACTGCCTTTCCCCGTAAACTCCAGAGAATGGTAGGCAGAAGTTTGCAGTTCAAAGAACTATTAGTACAGAAAAGAATATCTCAGCATATCTTATTTTATTCACTTTTGCATATTCATTACTTAGTTTAGACACAAAGTTAAGGCTGCCAAGAAAGGGGGTCCCTGGCCTTAGTTGGCATCTCACGTATCATCACTGAATGACTCCTCTGCAGCGAGTAATCTGTAAAAGTATATGACTGTAATTCATACATCTACTACATTTAATTGACCGTGTCACCATAAGTAACTCCTCCATTTGGTCTGTCTGTATCTTTTCATCTGTATAGGGATTTCCTGATTTATTATTATTTAGCTTTGTCAAAAGATTGTGAAGAAGTTAGAATGGTACCTGCCCCATTATTAATGGGAGCAGAGACCTTGCCATTTTATGTAAGAATATGCAAACATTCATTTCATGACTTCACTTTCCATGGATTTTTGGTGTTAGATTTATTGGTATTCATTCACTTTTTAAATGTAGTTTGGAACAACTTCAGAACATTTTGAGGAAGCTTAGCAAATGAAGACAAATAGAGGACAACATTATTACTCATATCATGATCAAATATTATGTCTGGGTCTCTGTTGGATACATAACATAACTATTATATATACATGATTCTAGAAAAGGTAACAACTTTTGAACAAGATTTCAACACTCAATCTGTTAACAGTCATGCTTGATGAAATTATATTTAAATATTCAGGAAGTAGTTATTGGCATTAGAGATTTTAGAGCAAAGTTTCTCAAGCCACCTGTGGTGGGAACCATTTTTATTTCCAACCTGTCACAAACTGATATTTGTAAAATATTTATATTTGTCAAAGCTAATAGAATGAAATTAAAAGACACAAGATGCAAGTTGCAGTTTTTTATTGCCATATTCAACAGATCAAAATTACATTTGGATTAAATGTCATGATAATGTGAAATTGTTATACAAAGTTTTAAATGCTTACTCTATTTCTGTATGTATTTCATTTTGAACAAGTACTATTTGGTAGATCAAATTATAACACTAATTTAGGGGATTATATTTCTATTTTTTCCATGATAATATATTACACTAAGTTACCAGTCTTTGCCTACTTTATATACTATCAAGTTGTTTGGTTTTTTTTTTAAAGCACAGCATTATGTACAATCAATTAATAGTCACTTTTAACTGTTAGGTAGACAAAATTGTCTCAGAATGAATTGTCCTGAGCAGTGGTGACAAAATATCCTGAAATATCCTGAAGGTGTCTGAAACAACTCTAAAGCAAACATAGAATTTTAAATATTTTTAAACACAATGAAGGGGATGGTCATATAGACTACAGATAATGATATTATTCCTTAATGGAGCAGAGTTTTACAGTATTTAAGGTGTTTGGGGGCATTTATTTTATTGTGTATGGCCCTTTCTAACACTTTTAGGCAGTAGATAGGCAAGAGTTATTATCATCACTCTACAAACGAGAAAATTGATTCTGATATTTTAAGAAGGATACCAAACACACATGGCAGGTAAGTGAATAAATGACATCATAAGTGACATTTTTGATCTTGATCAAGATCAAGATCAAGATCAAGATAGTACCCTTTCTACTACAGTACGCCAACTCTTGGGATTGCCAACAAACATTGCTATTCAATGGATCTCACTAGTAGAATGAAAAATCAATGCGGAAACAAAGGTGCAATTGCTTATCTTTAAAATTTATTTTAATTGGAGGATAATTAAAATATTGTGATGGTATTACTTTTTAATGGAAGAGCTTATTTTAAATGCTACAGCAATTTAAAAATTAATAATAATAAAAACAAAATGTTTTCCCTTTCCCCGAAAACAAAAGCTTGGAGTCAGAGCCTCTTGCATTAACAAGCTGCCCTTAAAGACATCAGAGGTTTTAGAATTCGTTTAACACTGACTTTGTACACAAATGTTCTTACCCTTCTAGCAACATCATCAGCCTGTTTGATGCACGGCTCTAGGAGTTCCAGCTCCTCTCAGCAAGATCTGGAGGGAACCAGCCGTTCGGGACATACTTCTCTGATGACTGATTTCATTTGCCACCTGGACTGAGCCACACGATGCTCAGAGAATTGGTCAGGCATTATTCTAAATCTAGCTCTGAGAGTGTTTCCTGAATGCTGTTAACATTTAAACTAATTTGTTTACTGAGTAAAACAGATCACTCTCTCTAATGTGAGTGGGCCTCATCCAATCACTGAAGATCTGAAAAAGGCTGACCCTCCCTCAAGTTTAGTTTGACCACCTTCAAGCTGGGACACTTTCTTTCCTGTCTTTGAACTCAAAACTGAAACACTGGCTCTTACTGGGTCTCCAGCACAGCTTGCTGACCTCAGATCTTAAGACTTGTCAGCCTCCATAATCAGGCAGATTTCATGAAACAGAACTCTTCTCACACACACACACACACACATGTACCTAACTAATACAATGTGTTAATTTTGTCAAATCTGTTTTGCCATAAAAATAATGAGAGAAGTCTCAGCCCTGACCTTCACAGTAGGAACTTTTTGTTCCCTAGCCACAAAAACATGGTCTTGGACCAGGTATAAAGAGACCCAGAGTCTTCCCCTTCCTCTAGAAGCATCTAATGCATTAGTTAAAGACTGCTAAAGGGAAAGTAAAGAACGACTACTAAGAAGTAGGCTTTCACCCATAAATAGGGCCCAATAAAGGTATCCTCTGTCTTATTTGCTAAGCAATGAAGGCGGCTGCCCTCTATTTTCACTTGTCTTCTCCCTCTGCTTAGAGTGAGAAGGTGATTTCTCTTCCCCTGCTCTCACATACCTATGGAGTCAGAGCAGGGCATCCACCAGTTTTTCCTCCTGAGGCACCAATAAGAACAATTTCCATAAAAGAAGAATCAATAAGACCAATTTCCCTAAGGGACGCATGTTGCAAAGAACGATTTCATTATTTCAGATTTCATGTAAGCACAGTGTTGGCAATTGGAGTTCTTATCCCCAAGTTCACCTGGGGACACGGGTTAGCTCTGGACAACACACTCATCAGAGAATGAGAAATCGTGTCCAAGGCTCAGGACACCCTGAACACTGGGTCACGTGCTGCTCTCTACAGTAGGGCTGGCTGAAAGCAGCCCTCGGGGTGAGGCGGGCAGTGAAGGGCTAAGTGAGCGCCCTGGGTCTCAGAGGCTGAGTGGGAGTTACCTGTGGTCCTGGGCCAGGCGGGGTCCTGGCTCTGTGTGACGCCTCCCTCCACAGGACCTCCTGAACTCAGCCCAGTATCACCTGATGGGCTGGCTTCTCCTGTGAGAAAACGCTAAATTAACATTTTACAATATTGAGTTCTCTCTATAGTTTTATTGTAACGTACTGTTGTATCACAAATACGTATGGTTTTGAGTCCTGACGGTCAAGAATGAGAACAAGAAACAAAACTATAGAGAAACAGACTCAATATTGTAAACAAATTCCACCCCTTTCCCTCAGTCTCATTCACCTCTCCAACGGGGTTTTCGACGCCATGAGTTTTAGAATAGAATGTCATCACCTGATTCGTGGACAATGACAATGGTTCTTCTTCAAACAACTGAAATTCTGGAAAGGGCATGGATGTGGCCATCCATTTGCTACAGCACCCTGTTCATTTCTTCTGGAATGATCATCACAACACACACACATACAGAACACATGCAAACCATCTCTGTGTCTTCTGCCCAGAACACAACAGCTGGGCCTTGCTGAGGCTCACAGGCATGTGGGGGGCACACACAAATGTGTCGTCGAGTGAGGCGTAAAGGTGTTAAGGATATAGAACTCCACTCCAGGGCAACCATTTCCACTGCGCTCAGCGTCAGTGACACCTCAGCCCTTATTTTCCGTGAGAAAGCTGAGGTTAAAAGAAGACATGCAATTGTCTAAGGTCACACAGTTGCTAAATCCAATAATTCAAATCCCAATCTATCTGACTTAGAGATCCGAGATTTCAACAAAAGCAATGTGTTTAAGGGCTGGTTCATAACTTCTAACGGATCACGGTGAAGAAGCCAGCACTGGGTAGATTCCTACAGGTCTTCAGTGGAAGCACAATTTACCTTTCTATGAATGGAAATCCCTTCATCCTACTGAGGGAACAAGTTTGAGAAAGACCCAAAGTTAAGTTCTGTTTTCAAGGCTGGCATAATAAAAAATTTCTCAAGTTCCTATGAAAAACACACCTGGCTAGTTTTCTTCTAACCTCTATTACATGAGGATGCGTCTTAAAACTATATGCTTTATGTAGAGGGAGTGAAAAAATGACAGCTTGGTTTGTGAAATGTTGCTGTTACATTGCTGTTTTGCTCAAATCTACTTTTATTCCAAAATTGTCCAATGTCAATTTCACAGGAAACCGGTTTTGTAAAGCCATGCACATTTCACATGGAACAGAGAAAGAGGATGCCTTCAGTTCTACACCAGTACCTACTTTAAGAAAACAAATTCAGCTGTACATGTAAATCCTGTCAGTCTAAGTGAAGGATGGCATATCCTAGGTTTATTTAATCCCAGTCTTTCTGAAGACAGCCTGAAAAGACTGCAGAACATGTGGTGGCCTGTGATCCTTAACATTACCGATTACCATGCAGAAAATCTGTGCATGTGTTTGACCATGAAAACTGATGTATCACTATCAGTGCAGGGAGAAGGATGTCACCAGGATGCTACCATCTTGTTTCATTTCTTGTATTTCTGGTATTAAAATCATGAGCTTGGTAGAAAAACAGCAAGCAAGATGTACACAGAGGGTTGTAAGTGTTCAAAGGAGATAAACCATTTTACTTTCGAAAACTATTAACTTCCGTCACCAATGCCAGCTTTTTTTTGGCACATAAATTAATTGCAATTTTCTTGAAACATATCAGTGGGAAAGTGATCAGTCTTATTCTTACTGTGACTCAACACTGAGTTAGAAGGATGCCCCCAAGACTTCCTGGAAGATGGATGAAAAAAGCCCGCAGAAATCTGTTTGCCCCCAGTTCTGCAGGAATCCTGGGCTCCGGGCCAGCACACCTGGAGAACTGGGGGCTCTCAGGGACACAGTGAAGAAGGAATTCATAGGGCCTGGACTCCATCTCAGGCCTGTCTGTGCTGGCCATGCTCGGCTGCCTCTCCAGCGGACTCTGAACTCCCTGCTTAGTGCCTGTGGGGACGACAATGGAAGGATAAGACCCCCTCCAGGCAGGGGAATCTTGAAGATCACATCCAGGCTACTCATTGCCTAAGAGGAAGCATACCGTAATCACCCCTGTCTCCGGACAGGTCATAAACTTTTTTTCGTATTTATCAGGATGTAGTCACAGGCTTATCGATTATTAACTGGTTGGAATGTAACTGCGGGCTTATTGACTATTGACTGTTTGGACACGTACACATGGGATAGGTGGTGGGGTTTAGACACGTACACATGGGGGATAAAAGATTTTCACAAGTGCTGGACGGGGTCCTTGGCTAAGAGGAGACTCTGCCTTGGGCCCGCCGGCGTAATAAACGGCACTCCACTATCTGCATTGTCCTTCTGAGTGAGTCTGTTTCCCGGAAAGCGTGGCTATAACAACAGTACTGATGCCAGCCAAAGCCACTTGTGGATTTACATGTCTTGACTCAAGGCACTTTACCAAATAGACCATCCTCTTATATTTTATACCATTCCTATCGACTGTTCAGCTTCCCAGGTGGCTCCGCCTGCCAACGTGGGAGATGTAAGAGACTTGGGTTTAATCCCTGGATCGGGAAGGTCCCCTGGAGAAGGAAATAGCAACCCACTCCAGTATTCTGAAGGCCCATGGACAGAGGAGCCTGGTGGGCCACAGTCCTTGGGGTCACCAAGAGTCAGATAGGACTGTGCGTGCGTGCGCGCACACACACACACACTGACTGTTCATTCACTCACTCATCAAACATTTAACTGTCTAGTCTGCATCAGTCACTGAGCTAAATCCTGACAACAGAGACATGATGGGCATGTTCCCTGCCTGCCATAGAGAGCTCAGACTTATGGACAGTGTACAACTGAATCTCAATAAGAAAGCTATTTCCCGTCAGTGAACACATGAGTGCAACCAAGGATGGAGACATCTGCCTCCTATACTCTTATTCTCCATAACGTGAAATTCTGTTTTCCTCAATATGGTGATTAGACAGTCTAAATTATTTATAAATGGTGTCTCAGCTACATTATGAACATAAAATTAATTCCTGAAATATATAGCCCCTTAGGAGATATTAACCACTAAGACAACCAAAATTTTCACTGTGGGTTTAACAAAAAATTTTATGTATAAACCTTTAGGACTAAATGTTAAATAGGAATAACCTGTAAACAGATAGTGACACAGTGATTCTGACATTGAGTTTTATCACAGTAACTAGTTATCATTTCTCAGCAAATTTCCTGAACTGTAAAATAGAAATAATAACTAATAACTTCACACAGTTATCATGAGAATCCAATGACACAATATACTAAAAATTTAGGGGAGTTCCAGACACATAGTAGAAACTCTGTAACTCATTATTCTCTCTATAATTATGAGTAATTATAGAAATAAAAGCATTTAGGACATTGTAGAAGGAGAGTTACGAACTAAATGTAAGTCATGTTCATAAAACAGCAATTATTGCTATTTAGAATCTGTCCCGTTGCATTTCTCATGGGTGCAAACTTACCAGACCTTATATTAAATTACACAGAGGTGGACATATTAAACTGATGATGAGATTCTTAAAATGTGGCCACTGGATCAGCAGGAGAATCTAGAAATGTATCGCAGGGGGAAACAGAACACTGTACTTATCATTTATGAGCTAAAAAGATTAATGATTTATTACTAGGCTCATTAATCAAAACTGTGTGGCTTTTTTTTTTTTTAAGGAGCAATTCCACTGTTCAAGTCAATTAGCCCACCAAAGCTATTACACCAAAGAAGCTTCAATGCTATTCAGACTTCCCCAGGAGTATTTGGAGTATAAAATAAATGCTATTATTCAGAAGATACCGAATTGCTAAGCTTCTTAAATTCATACAATTGGGAACCTACAGTACATTAACATGCTGAAACTCATTAAGAGTCTTTTTTTCCCCAGCTTTAGAGTCATTGGCATTCTCGGCACAGTGAAGAACAATAACGTGCTCCAGGCCTCCAAGGAGAGAATGCCTTGCGCTCCTCCAGCTCTACTTCAGTGCATCCCTGGGGCAGCAGAGGTGCCCGTCCTTTGAGAGGGTGGCAGCTTCTGCTGGACGACCCTAACTAATACCTGGGCAGGACTGCAGAGCTGGATCATACTGTGTGCGGAAGAGGAGAGGGAAAGGAGTAGCAGGTTTATAGCATCGTTTATCGTTCCCTTGTTAGAGTCTCTAAAACATTCCAGAATAAATATGCAAAATATGAGTAATGGATTTCACCCATCAATTAGAATCTATGAGGCTCTTCTTTTTTTCTTTTAATTGAAGTATAGTTGATTTACAATGCTGTGTTTCAGGTGTAGAGCAAAGTGATTCAGATATGTATAACAAATATATACGTAGTATATATACGTATGTGTGTGTGTGTATATATATAAAACCTATACAGTGGACTTCCCTGATAGCTCAGCTGATAAAGTATCCGCCTGCAATGCAGGAGACCCCAGTTCGATTCCTGGGTCAGGAAGTTCCGCTGGAGAAGGGATAGGCTACCCACTCCAGTATTCTTGGGTTTCCCTGGTGGCTCAGGTGGTGAAGAATCCGCCTGCAATGCGGGAGACCTGGGTTCAATCCTTGGGTTGGGAAGATCTCCTGAAGAAGGGAATGGCTACACATTCCAGTATTCTAGCCTGGAGAATTCCATGGAGTGTATAGTCCATGGGGTCACAAAGACTCAGACATGACTGAGCGACTTTCACTTCAGCCTATACAGTAGGCCCTTGTTGGTTATCTGTTTTTATGTGGTGGTGTGTATCTGTTAATTGCAAACCCTCATTCTATCCCTCCTTTCCTCTCCCCTTTGATAAGCATAAGCTTGTTTTCTGCATCTGTGGGCCTATTTATGTTTTGTACATAAGTTCATTTGTGGCATTTTATTTTAGATTCCACATATAAGCATTATCATATGATATCTGTCTTTCTCTAACTGGCTTACTTCACTAGGGATGACCATTTCTATGTCCATCCAGGTTGCTGCAAATGGTATTATGTCATTCCTTTTATAGCTGAGTAATACTCATTGTATATATGTACCACATCTTCTTTATCCGTTCACCTCTTGATGCACACTCAGGGTGCTTCCATGAGGCTTTTTTAAGTGAATAACTAAATAAGCGAGGGATCCTTAAAGTAGAATGCAAACTAATAAATATGAAAGCAATGTTGGAATTACAAAATCAATACTTGGTGACAATAATAGTAATAATGGACTTAAGCATGAATGATCAGAATATGTCAAAACGAGTGAGTAAAATTTGATGAGAACCAGGAACTGTACATAATCCCAAAGAATTTCCCTCCAAATCTCAAAGAATTTCCCCTGAAAGGTTACTAATCACAAGGGGAAAATGGTAACTTATCCACGGCGATACCTCTCAGACAACATCTTACAATCAGTTCTATCACCGACATGGAGTGGGTGGACACCATGTGCCCCCCTCCCGTGTGATGCGTCTAAGGAGAGGAGTGCTCTGTGGTCTTTGCTCCAATAGTGCAGGCCTGAATGGACTCACTGGAAAGTATCAGGCACACGTAAGTTGAGAGACATTCAATATACAGTAACTGGTCTGTAATCTTTAAAAAAAAATCAAGATGACGAAAGACTGAAGACGAACCAGAGATTAAAGGACACTAAAAAGATGTGACAGGTCCATGTAAGGACTCACACTGGACTGAACGCTGGCTCCTGCTCTGATAAAATGCTTCCTAATTATAAAGGAGTCTATTGAGACTTTAGACATTTTTAGCGTATCAGTGTTAATTTCCTGATTTTGATCATTTTACTGGGTATGAATGTCCTTGTTATTAGGAAGTACACTGAAGTGTTTATGGACAACAGGGCACCAAGTCTGTAACTCAGTGTCAAGTATCTTAGAATGACAATAATGCTACATATATATATACACATATATATATAAATATATTTCCAGAGAAAATGATAAAGTAAAAGTGGGAAATGTTTAATATGTGGAAAATCTAGGCGGAAAGTGTTATGAGATTCTTGTAACTTTTTGGTAACCTTAAAATTATTTGAAAATAAAGCTAAGACAACTGTAAAAGTAAAATAAACAAGCTATTAGTCTACATATATAAAATCCAAAAATAGAAATATTCGTAAGCACTTCACCTTACTCAAGAATCAGAAGGCACGATATATTGTTTGACTTGCATTCAAACTGTACTCTCTCAAGATAAAAAGAGCAAGAAACATGCAATTCAGCATTTGTTCCCCTTAATACCATGTGATTCTTACAGTTAACAAACCATGGACAGCCCCTATCTTTTGGAATCATATGTATACTCCTAGATCCTGCTATCCAAGGAAAGGATTTAGTAAAATGTCTGTGTGGGAGATTGAACAGAGAGAATGAAGATGGAGGTTCAAATTGAATCTCTGGTCTCTAGAAACAATAGAGCATAAAAGAAGAGCCAGATAAATTATCTTTAAAGGCAGACATAATTCTTTTCCCATACCACCATCTCTCCATGACCCGGGCAGATTTTCACCCCATAGTGTAGCCCACACATACACCACCCTCACTGGCAGACACAGAGCTGATGATGTTGAGAGTCTGTAGCCCCAGACACAACAGGGGAAGAGGCAATGGTTGCTATAGTTATGCACAGGCCACTGATTTTGAAATGAGGCAATGCTGCCTGTCAGGAGACACCTGGCAATATATTGAAACATTTTTACTTGCCATGATGGCAGAAAGGAAGCTGCTATTGGTACCCAGTAACATATAAGAAAGCCCTCCACAACAAAGTATGTTCTGTGCATGACAGTATCTATTATGTCAAACTTGAGACACCCTGGTACAAACCCCTTTAAAGTTGGGAAAAACATATATACAGGGCACAAATATACTGTTATTACATATCTATCACTATGTATAATAATATATCTTATATAAATATACATGAGACTCCTAGTGTTGATTTAGTTACTTTTATGAAGAACTTAAACTTATGTTTAAATATTTAATCAATTATGTATGTCTATATTATCTGTTTATAGCTCCAATACAAATAATAAACCAAGAGTGTTTAAAACTACATAAAAGTGGGACTTCCTTGGTGGTCCAGTGGCTAAGACTTCACACTCCCAGCACAGGGGGCCCGAGTCCCCTGGTCAGGGAACTAGATCCCACACGCTCTAACAACATCATACCTGCTGCAGCTAGAGAAGGCACGCACTGCAACGAAGACCCAGCACAGAGAAAAGAAATACATTTAAAAAGTAAAATGGCATAAAAGCAAAGTTTCATGACCACTACAATTTAATTAAAACATTAATGTGATATCATGGAGGATGTCATTTTGCCAAATCTAAATTGCCACTTGCTGTGTGAGCATGTTCCTGCTTGCTGCAGGTTTTTGAAGTTCATGGGCTTTTTTGCCATGTGACAGCATGCTTTCCCATCACTTTTCTCTACTTAAATTGCTATGAAACCTTCATCTGAGCACGGTTTGCCAGGCTAACAGTTTTCATTTGGCCTAAAAGCATCATTTACTTGTTACGTCTGCCTCGTTTTCTCCTCATTAGCCCCAGACAGTGACAGTAGGTCTCCTTGGCACCATGCAATTATAGACACAAACACACACACAGGCAGCGGCATCAGCTGGTCAACCAGATGACCTCAAATATGCTTTCATAATCATTTCAAAGGTTGTTATAGAAAGGAAAATCCCAGATTCATAAATTCTCACAGGAAATCCATGAAGACTTAAAAATATTTCCACAAGCTCCAGTGAGAAAGACGCCGTATGATGAAACGTTATCAGGGATTTCCAAGGCTGATTTGGTTTCAAATGCATAAACAGGTACGCATTATATTACACACACACACACACACACACTCTAATTATGGACTAGTGAGTTCACTTGCTTGAATGTCTCCTTACCATTTAAAAGAAGGATACTTCTCTCATAGGTTTATTATGAGGATTAAATGAGACTTCACAGAGGTTAACATCTATATCTTTTTCCCATCTAAGTTGCTACACACATTCACGGAGTGCCAGCCTCTATTTTCTTCTTAAGTAAATTAGAAACAAAATTGTTATACGCTTAAACAAAATAAAATTAAGCTTAACTTGAGGGAACAGGTAGCTGGATCAATTTCAGAAACTTACATTAAGGTGCACACTAAATCAAAATGTATCTATTTAAAGGTAATGGCATTTCACTTATTATTAATAGCTCTTCTGTGAAAACTGCCTGCTTTAGCAGAGAGGAAATCAGAAATCAAAGAAGATAGGTAGGAAGGGCAGCAAGGACAGGAATGGTGGCTTCCTCTGACTTTTCTTTTTCCTTTCCACCACTGTTTGCTTATGAACCTTTAACACAATGGCAGATTACAATTTACAATAAAATTAGGATAAGATTTATATAAAGAAAGGATTGCATATGGTGCATATCAGATTAACTGAAAAAATTACAAAATTCATAGAATTCAAAACATTTTCCAGGCAGGCAGAAAGGCCAAGTTCCTCAGCAGGAACGCGCCTCCTGCGCCCAAGGAGAGGGGCCAAGGCAGCTGGGACACAGTGAGCTGAGGGGGGCAGAAAACCCCCTTGGAAGGTAGGCGGGATCCAGAGCAGGCAGGACGCTGAGAGTGTGCTGAGGCTACGAACGGGACCAACGATTTTCTTCTTTTTTAAAAATTATTTTATACCGGAGTACAGTTGATTTACAGTCTTCTGTTCAGTTCCTGCTGTACAGTGACGTGAACCAGCTCCACATAAACATATCTGCACTCTTTTGGATGTCCTTCCCGTTTAGGCCACCAGCGAGCATTGAGTGGCGTTCCCTGTGCTACACACGAGGGTCTCATCATCTCTGAATATCCCTTGGAAGGACTGATGCTGAAGTTGAAGCTCCAATACTTTGGCCACCTGATGTGAAGAACTGACTCATTGGAAAAGATGCTGATGCTGGGAAAGATCGAAGGCAGGAGGAGAAGGGGGCAGCAGAGGATGATATGGTTAGATGGCATCACCAACCCGATGGATGTGAGTTTGAGCAAGCTTCGGGCGTTGGTGATGGACAGGGAGGCCTGGTGTGCTGCAGGCCGTGGGGCTCCAAGAGCTGGACACGACTGAGCGACTGAACTGAACTGATAATGAAGAGATCTAGACAGGTTACCACCAACTGGCCCTGCTACGACATTGTGTCTCTGTGTCTCCTTCATTCTGAAGCCGGCACTGAAATCACCAAGTCTCATGTCTCATGCTCATGAGGTGAGAGGACTCTAAGAGTTCAAGCCCCATGTTCCTCTGCAGCCCGAGCAGGTCAACAGACCCGTTCCTGTACACGCTGACAAATAGTGTTCATGGTACGGAATGGCCAAGGATTTTTAAACATCAGTGATTTAGTAGTTCTGATTCAAAAGCTACCAATCCATGAAGAGACCCCCAAAACTGGAGCTCTTGATTTTGTCATCATTTCATTTTCATGATAGTAATTGACAATTTATATTTTAACAATACTTGGTATGAAGAGAGAGGAAAAGGGGAAGTGTGATTATTATAGAAAGGAACACCTAACACAATGTAGAGCTGAGGAAAAGATCTTCGACTGGAAGTGAAGAGAGAGAGTGTGGCAAAGGCTAAACAAAACCCCAATAATATCAAAAGACCAGAGCCAAGGATGAGCATCAGGTACAGGTGCATCAGATGACAGTGCCTCTCATGAGGCACCTGCAGTGTCTTGAGCCCCGCCCTGTGTTGTCTCCAACACTTCTATCCTTCAAGCTGGATGTTACTGTCACCACTATCTTGCAGAAGAGTAAACAGTGGATAGAGGACTGATCTAAAGGCATACAGCCACCACAGTCAAGGTCCAAGTCCAAGCCGGTGACTCCAGAGCCCCAGCTCTTTAAAGATACGAGACGACCACCAATGACACAATTATTCCACCCCAAATTCCAATGTATGTGTGCATTAAAATCTTTAATTAAAATTCTTTACTGACTGAGCTATGAGGGAAGCCCATATATATATACATATATATACACACACACTCACACATTATGTCAGTCCTAAAGGAAATCAACCCTGAATATTCACTGGAAAGACTGATGCTGAAGCTGAAGCTCCAATACTTTGGCCACCTGATGCAAAGAGATAACTCAGTGGAAAAGATCTTGACGCTGGGAAAGACTGAAGGGAGGAGGAGGAGGGGATGATAAAGGATGAGATGGTTGGATGGCCTCGCTGATTTAATGGACATGAGTTTGAGCAAGCTCTCTGAGATGGTGGACAGGAGAGCCTAGCGTGTTGCCGTCCACAGGGTCACAAGAGTCAGACACAAGCTAGTGACTGAACAGCAACAATATAATGTATAGTAACTTCTGGACTTATTATACCAGCCATAAAAGTGACTTACTAAGAGAGAAACAGATTGGAATACACATACTGACCCGGACTCTGTCAAAAAAGCTTCAGCAAATTCAGAATCTACCAGAATACAGAGCACAAATAAATTAATAAGAAAGGAATGTGTAGGTAAATCTTGACCTGCTATCATCAGAGTACTTCTAAACAAAACTAGAAACAACTAAATTTCGTACACGATGGGATAGTTTAGTGAACTATGTTTCCATAAAATGGAGAATCTTGTGGTTATTAAAATGGATTCTTGTAGAAAGTATGGATAAAATAAAGTATCGATGTTATATAATTATATGGGGAAAGGAGGGTGAAAAAACATGTTGGCACATTATGCGTTTGCACAGAGAAGAACCAGAAGGAAATACATTACTTTTAAATGTTGTTTACCAAGTGGCATCCAGAATATACTTTCCTTCTCCCTGTTTCTTATTTATTCATGATTTCAAAATTTTTAATACAGAAAAGTAAGATTGATTACATATCAAAATAATAAACTTAATATAAATTCAGAGAAAAAAATTTTTTTCTGGAGTCATCAACAAGTCTTTGCTTTTCAAGGGAAGTGCAGAATTCCAGTGCCTGTATGAGTGTATCTAAGGGATATATTTCCAGAAGTAGAATTTCTGTATCAACAGAAAGACTAATTTAGTATGTTTCAGGTACTCCATAAAATATGCACCAGTTTTTACATCTGCCAAGAGTATATAATAGATCCATGCTCCTTACACATAATCTATAGTAATGTGACCCATCTTTTTAATCTTTGCCTACTTATTTGCTAAATTTAAGGACCCATTTATGCCTTCCATCCTTAGAGTCACTGAAAGTTTATACTTTGGGATCTTTTTTTTTTTCCCACTTCCTAGGAATAATAAGGCAGAGCAAAAGATGAAAAAGCATCAAAGGGTAACAGAGTGGTTTGGGATTTGTGAGGACAAATGACCATGCATGCAAGCAATGTGCACAAATGTGATAAGGCATCTGATGCACCAACGTGAATAGCCCCTTCATGGAACACACACAACATCCCAGCAGGCAGTCTGTCCCCAAAAGATATTATTTATGACTAGAAAACTAGACCCACGGCTTCACCTCTGACCTTAAGGTTGGTTCTTCACCTCTCAGTTACCAAAAATCACGTTGAAAAAAGCTAACGATGGCAACAGCCATTCGATGGGCAGTGAGGATTAGGGCAGTTGTACACGGAAGAGGCTGGGAATTCTCCAAGAGGAGACACTGGGAACACAGCTGTGATCACGCTTGGTCACACGATCGACAGAGACTAGGCACTGATTCTAGGGAAGTACAACAGGTACACTGTCAACTTTAGGAAGGTCTGCTCGGTCAGCCTTAGGTGGAAGTTCTGGTAGTGCTGCAAAAAGATGTGGTGTGACGTACAGAGAGAAGAGCACAGAATCTGAGCTGCAAATACTCATTTTACTTCTTGACCAGTCGCCGAGCTCTCTAACCCTCACTTTTCTTGGCCACAGATGAAGCTCACCGTGTCGTATCACCGGGCCGTGAGGTACATGAGCTGAGGTTGTTTGTGGAACACCCAGCACGGTGTCTGGCGTTGACAGGAACCCCCAAGCAGCCCCTGGATTTCACACAGGTTCATTAAAGGGAAATTCCACTTGACTGCAGGATGTCATTTTACAATTCACAAAAGGCAGTGGGATCACTTTCCAGAAAATATTCTTCAACCAAAGTTTCACCCAAAAAAAAAGCCCAAAACAAAAAAAACCCAACCACTAATTAGGCGGAAGGGGTGGGGGAACAATACAGAAGAATGAAGCAATCTTCAAGAAGTGCTACTCTTATTTCTTTCCCTCCAAATTAAAACAATTCTCCATTATGTATCTGATGAAATGACACAAGCTCCTCTTGTGCTCTGTAACATGGAAACAGCACACTCCCCAGATAATCAGAGGTAGGCCCAGGAAGAAAGATTTGCCTCAAGGCTTGTAACTGCTGTTACCTTCATCATGGGCTGAGTTTCAAAAAGATCCCATTCAAGTCTGTCCCCCTTCTTCTAAGCCATCTGAAAGCATGTATGCATGCCTGCCTGCATGTGCGTGCCCAAATATCTAAACTTACTTACGAACCCTAACTTTCAATAACCGAATTCTATATTCTATGTTAAAAAAAATAATTCTACCTTCCATGTTAAATGAAAGTAAAATAATTAACTTACAATATATACCTGATCTTCATGTTTCTACAGAGAAGAGAGGTGATCATTCACTTGCATCTAGATCTTGTCTTCCCACCCCTACATACAGTCCCCACAGGGCAATCTTATCAAGTCTCAGGAGTTTAAATTCCATCTCCAAGCCATCTCTCCAGTCCTGTGCTTTCATCTCCAGATGCACATGCCCAAATGCCTGCTCAACATTTCCACCTGCAGGTCCCACAGACACTGCCCTCCCCCCTAACTCACTCCTTTCCGGCCCTCTCCATCATGTAAATGGTAACGCTTCAGGGGCTCACGTCATAAAACTCTGTCATCCCAGACTCCCCTCTTCCTTTTTCTGTCTGCATTCAGTCATTAAATCCTATAAATCCTGCTTTCAAAAGCATTCAGAATTCACAGACTTCTTACCTCTCTGTGTGATGCCCATGGTCCAGCCCATGGACCTCTCTCTCCTAGGTTCTTATACATAAACAGTGTCCTCACTGATCTCCCTACTTCCACACCTGCTTCTCAACTCAGCCTATCAGCAGATTGAGTCATCCTTGCAAAGCTGTAAACAGGTCAGATCATGAGCCTGCTCAAAATCTACCCAGCTTCCTGTCTTAGCCAGAACAAAAGCACATGCCCATAGAATGACCTGCAAGTCCCCCACTCTGCCTCTTCGGCTTCCTCAATGATCCTCAACCACCACAGGCCCGATTTCCCCTCAGGGCTTCTGTGCTTGCTCTTCCTGCTGCTTAGCATCACCTTTCCCCAGAAAATTACATAGCTTTCTTCCTTACTCCTTCACACCTCTGTACAATGTCACCTTCTGAGAGAGGCGGCCCCTTACAACACTGTTCAGAGTTGCACACATGTACCTTTTCCTCTCCCTTCTTTCCCATGCTTTGTCTTTCTCCACAATAATGTGGAGAATAACTCTCTCCCTCCTAAGACTAAGTTTCACAGAGCAGGGTATTTGTTGACCTTGTTCATTTATGTGACTCCAGCTCTTGGAAGATATCTTTGCACACAATGGGTGCACTTTTGAACTGTGGTGTTGGAGAAGACTCTTGAGAGTCCCTTGGACTGCAAGGAGATCCAGCCAGTTCATCCTAAAGGAGATCAGTCCTGGGTGTTCATTGGAAGGACTGATGCTGAAGCTGAAACTCCAGTACTTTGGCCACCTCATGCGAAGAGCCGACTCATTGGAAAAGACCCTGATGCTGGGAGGGATTGGGGGCAGGAGGAGAAGGGGACGACAGAGGATGAGATGGCTGGATGGCATCACCGACTCGATGGACATGAGTTTGAGTAAACTCCGGGAGTTGATGATGGACAGGGAGGCTTGGCGTGCTGCAGTTCATGGGGTCGCAAAGAGTCGGACACGACTGAGCGACTGAACTGAACCAAACTGAACTGAAAAGTTTGTTGAAAAAAAAGAGTAGGTTTTAAGCAAAGTTTTGGAGCACCAATTTGTCGCACTGCTCTCAAGATAGCGTACATACGTGGGGGAAGCAAGGATCCTGTGTGGGGACAAGGATTAACCTGGGAGCATTTCCTTACCTGTGCCGTGGCTAGCAGAGTGGAGGAGAACGCAAGGCCCAGGAGCCAAGACATGCAAGCAGCTTAATGTACATCAGCAAATGAATGGATAAAGAAGATGTGGTACATATATAAAATGGGATACTACTCAGCCATAAAAAAGTTAAATCATGCCATTGGCAGACACACGGACCTAGAGATGATCCTACTAAGTAAGTCGGACAAAGAAAGACAAAGATATGATATCACTTACATGTGACCTAATATATGATACAAAGGGACTTATCTAGGAAACTGATTCACAGAACAGGCTGTGGTTGCCAAGGTGAAGGCGGGTTTGGGGGTATGAAATGGAAGTTTGGAGTTAGTCAATGCAAACTGTTACATACAAGATAGATAAATGGATAAACAAGGTCTTACTGTATAGCACAGGGAACTATATTCAATATACTGTGATAATCCATAATGGACAAGAATATGAAACAAATATACATATGTATGACTGAATAACTTAACTGTGCACCAGAACCTAATACAACACTGTACATCAACTATACTTCACTAGTTAAAAAAAAAAGAACACAGTGATTCTGTTATTTACAAGCCACTCAAAGATATATAAATGTTTAACTGCTTTAATAATTATGCTACTGATCAATATTGTATTTGCTGTGCTGTATTATTTTCCTTTTCTTCAGTCAGATATCGAGCCAGATATCTGTTCAATTAAAAAAGACAATAAAGCTAATCCTTATTATAAAGCCATCCAAACTTTACAATGTTCCACCCTACTTATTAGATTAAGACCAAGGCAAGCCAAAAATTACAGCCTGTGCATGGAGCCATGGAAATAGCAACCCACTCCAGGATTCTTCCTGGAAACTCCTGTGGATGGAGGAGCCCGGCAGGCTACATCCATGGGGTCACAAAGAACCAGACACAGCTGAGCACACACATGTGTAGCCACGGGAAGAGGGTGGTCTTTGGAGGAGAGAACTGAATTCTGTTCTGGCTTTTGCCACAAGTTCATTCTGAGACCCTGGGCTAATCATTTGACCTCTCTTGGCTCTGGAGTGTCCGCATCTGTTTGAAATGGTTGAACAAGGTTGTCTCTAAGGCCTCGTTCAGCTCCAAATTCCATGACTGTATTCATCAAGCAACCTCGTAGGCCAGACTCCAAGTTCCTCTGAGGCCAGGAACACGACCCAGCTATTCACACTGTGGCCAAATCCACAGACCCAAAGCATCGAAACTCTCTTCCCAAGCATGTTCAGAACAGCCCAGAGAGCCAGCACATGTAAAGGAAAATCATTTCCAGGAACAGTCTCAGGGGTGCACTCAACAAGGGGCCAAAATTACACATCAAGATGGTAGGGGTGGTGGTCGTGAATCCAATCCAACTCCAATAAATAGGAAGGATGACACTGAAATTTGGATGAGATTATAATGAGAATCTGTTCTTTGCAGACATGGCAGGAATCCGAGCTAATATGCTGGGGAGGATGACCCAATATTTGGAAACAGTTCTGCAAAAGCTTAGGGCTTAAGCTGTCTAGGTCTTTGTGAATCTTAGTTATATCAGTTGGGTTAAACACAGAGGTACAACATTTGCGGAGGGGGAAGGACTGAATATAAAGGGAAATATAATAATTTGTGTATCTTACATAATCATTTGTTTATCTTAGTACTTTATATAAAATATATGCAATAATCACTGATATTTACAACAATTAATAGTTTTAAGTCATGTCAACAGGCAAATATATGCCTCAAATCCTATTATTTGCATAGTACATTATACTTATACTTTTTAAATTAATTTTGATTGGAGTATAGTTGCCTTACAATTTTGTGTTTGTTTCTGCTGTGCCACAAAGTGGATCAGCTACACATATACATATATCCCTTCCCTTTTGGATTCCTTCCCCTTCAGCTCAACACAGTCCATTAAGGAGAGTTCCTTGTGATATACAGTAGGTTCTCATCAGTTATCTATTTTGTAATAGTATCAATAGTGAATATGTACCTATCCCGACCTCTTAATTCATTCCATCCCCCTCTCCCACCTTCGTATCCATATATTTGTTCCCTATGTTTGTGGCTCTATTTTTGCTTTGCAAATAAGGTCACCTATACCATTTTTCTGGATTCCATATATATGCATTAATATACGATATTTGTTTTTCTCTGACTTATTTCACTCTGTATGACAGTCTCTAGGTCCATCCACATTTCTAAAAAAGACCCATCTTCATTTCTTTTTATGGCTGAGAAATATTCCATTGTATAAAAAAAAACTACATGTTTCATTGTTTTCAAGGCAGAGATCAGAAAAATATTTTCCTTAGAAGTAAATTCCTCTTATTACAAAATGTGCTCAGGTTAAGAATGCTAACAGCTCACTGCTGAATTCACTAGAGCAAATTATAATCAACTGGCTTCTAGAAATCATGGTGCTTACCTCTTTTCGTATAAAGAAGTAAAATCAGGAAAGTGGGCACAATATCTATTTTCTCTACTATTCTATATTCAGTGCCTGTCAAAGTGATCCAATATTTTTTGATGAATGAACTCGTGTTCCTTGGCATGTATTCGAATGACTACACAATTGTTTATACTGAAACAGAGAAATTAAGGCATTCCCATAAAGCATAGCAGTAACTTACATCGAGTAACGAAGCCATGCAAGGGGTAGGTTGATACTTCATAGAGGCCTCCAAAGAGAATAAGTAGTTCCTTAAATACAGACTCAGAGGTTCTAGAAACAAGACTGGTGACATGCCTGGTCTGACAGTTAAATTGGATGAAGATAATTCACTGAAATGAGACAGACGATGGTTTCCCATCTCTGAACGAACACACCGTGATTTTAATTGAAGTGGGTTCTATACTTTCAGAGGACACAAGGCTGTCATCCACTACTATTCAGGATTTTGGAAGAAGCCCTGATGGCAGAGTCAGACTGATCTTGCACACCAGGTCTGCTCCTTTCTAGCTTGGTGACCTTCGGTGACTTATTCAAGCTTGCTGAACCTTAGCATCTCAGGGGGTTAATGTGCCCTTCCCAAGATTTCTGGAGAATCCAAGAGAACATATATGTAGATACACAAGTATTGTGCCTGCACAGGCAATATATGCAATGAAATATAGGTCTTATTATCACTGAGATATCATTATTTACTGCTGACATAGTGAAGAAAGAGAATATTTAAATTTAACTCTCCTTCAATAAAAAAAAGTCCATATGAATTTATTTGGCCAGAGTCCTTATTTTTCACAAGGCTGAAAAGGCAAATAAATAAAAATTCCAACAGAAGATAGGTGAATATTTAAAATCAAAATGGCTTAAAGGGTTGCTCTGTTAAGATTTTTCATACATGCAATAACCATGAGTGTGTGCTAAGTCACTTCAGTCATGTCTGGCTCTGTGTGACCCCATGGACTGTAGCCCGCCAGGCTCCTCTGTCCACGGGATTCTCCAGGCAAGAGTTCTGGAGTGGATGGCCATGCCTTCCTCCAGGGGGGGTCTTCCCAAAGCAAGGATCGACTCTGTGGATCTTTGTCTCTTACATCCCTTGCATTGGCAGGTGTTCTTCACCACCAGCACCACCTGAGAAGCCATCTCCTTCCATTCTGTTTGTGGTCACTAAGGACATTCTGAATGTAATCTGAAAAATGCAACCTGCTTTCCCCGCAAGCGTCTTTCCACTATCCACTCACTCACTTGACCCCATGGCCCCTCTGGAGCCTATTAGTGTCCTTTGTGACTGATAGGACACCAAAACTGACCTTTATGCGAGGTTGTGCTTCATCTTTATTACTATGTTTGACTATAACTTTCTTAGTGAAAGAGACAAATGTAAATATAGTTTAACAGTCCACAGGCAGAATATCTGAAAATTATATTTTTAAAGGTGCATTCCATAAGGCATTTGTATTCCAAAGTAAAAGAAGTACTTAGGGGAAAAAAAAGATTCTGGATAATTCATTGTTTTCATTGATCTTGGCCACCAGTGCCCTTCACTGTAGATACCTGAATTGGCAGCATCACTGAGTCCTAAGAAAGAAGGCAGTAATTCTTCAAAATCTTAAATCAAAGGGTCTAAGTTTTTTAAAAGGCAAAAATTTATAGGGTCATACACATAACTCAAAAACTGTAAGAACTTCTGCATGGACTAAAACCAATATACTTCTCACGAAACAGAGAGGCTTTCGATTTGTCCAGTCCAATCAGGTGCCAATGCTTGATCCCAGATGTAAAGATAAAGCCTTGAGACCTTCTTTCTATAAATTCACATCACAAGTCTCTCTTTTTAATATTAGCTGTGAGGGTGCTTGTATTGCTAACAGGACTTATCACAGGTAAAACAGGATTCAGTTCAGTTCAGTTCAGTCACTCAGTTGTGTCTGACTCTTTGAGATCCCATGGACTGCAACATGCCAGGCCTCCCTGTCCATCACCAACTCCCAGAGTTTACTCAAACTCATGTCCATTCAGTCTGTGATGCCATCCAACCATCTCATCCTCTGTCCCCTCCTCCTCCCACCATCCATCTTTCCCAGCATCAGGGTCATTTCAAAGGAGTCAGTCCTTCGCATCAAGTGGCCAAATTATTGGACTTTCAGCTTCAGCATCAGTCCCTCCAATGAATATTCAGGACTGATCTCCTTTAGGATGGACTGGTTGGATCTCCTTGCAGTCCAAGGGACTCCCAAGAGTCTTCTCCAACACCACAGTTCAAAAGCATCAATTCTTTGGTGCTCAGCTTTCTTTATAGTCCGACTCTCATATCCATACATGACTGCTGGAAAAACCATAGCTTTGACTAGATGGATCTTTGTTGGCAAATATCTCTGCTTTTTAATTACAGTCCTACAAAATCAATTGTAACGGAAACTGCAAATCATCCAGTTAAAGAATCCTCAGTGTGCCTGGCTGTCTGTTGGCTGTAGCTTGGGCTCCCTGGGAAGATGATCATGGAGTTTTATTTATTTATTTTCTAAGCACATCATTTAAAACCATGGTCTAGTAAACTTAAAAAAAAGTAAGAATTTATTTTAATTGAAGTATAGTTGTACAATTTTTAAAAATTTTTATCTATTGGAGAATAATTGATTTACAATATTGCACTAGTTTTAGGTGTACAGCAAAGTAATTCAGCTATACATATGCATCTATCTATTCTTTCTTTAAATGCATTAATACTTATTGACTAAAAAGGATGTGACATTAAACTATAACCTTAACCTTCACAATGAAAAGTGAAAGTGTTAGTTGCTCAGTCGTGTCCGACTCTTTGCGACCCCATGGACTGTAGCCCTCCAGGCTCCTCTGTCCATGGGATTCTCAAGGCAAGAATACAGGCGTGGCGTGCCATTCTTCCTCCAGGGGACCTTCCTGACCCAGGGATCAAACCCACATCTCCTGTGTTTCCTGAATTTCAGACAGATTTTTTTACCCGCTGAGCCAGTATGATATCTGTCACTAGTTTGTTTTTTTCCTCATCCATCTAGGAGGTTTGTCTGTGGTAGAGATGGAATTTTAGAGCATCGTGTGAGTTAAGGACGGACTTTGGGATGGTTGCCTCTGAAAAGGAGTGGGCGGAGGGGGAGGTTTAGTGGTGATGCAGACTTGACCTTGGCTGCTCCTAGAGCTAGAATGGCCCTTAGTCATTCTGATTTGGCCTAGAGAGCCAGGTGCTAAAACCAGCACACAGATCAGTCCTTGGATGTGCCCACCCAAGAAAGGCTAGCCTCGGCCCTAGTGTCCTCTGCGGCTCTGAGTATCACTGTTAATTCTCTTGTCATTTCACAGCCTTTGAAGCAGGTGAGGTGACAGGCTCTTCACTCTGGGGCATTCAGCTGGCATGTCACAATGTCACCACACCCTTCAACACTTCCAAGGTTAGCTGGTTCCCTAGTTATGATTTCTGATAGATCTAGAAGAAATGGGATAGGGATGCCACCGAAGTCTCTGCTTCCCAACTGAGATGACTGGCTTGGATTCATCCATCCCACCACTGACAGAACAGCGGCCACTGCTAGAATCATCCCCATTCCCCAAGACTCCTCTTGACATCCCAGTGAGAGCATCAAACCCAGATAATGACCATGAAGAGAGCAAATTTGCACAGATTTTAATATGTTAACAAGGAGAATTTTTCCTTTCCCACAAGATCTAATTTCAACTCTATAGGGATTACACTGTTTACTATTCCATTTTTCTCTGATAGAACATCTGCTATGGATAAAAATGTAAGGAAATTCTTAATATTCTTGTATCCACTTAGAGCCAGAAATAGCCATGTTCCTAAAGCGCTGGCTACTTTCTCTCTCAAGACTTAGGTCAGTGACTATTTAATAATGTAATCAGCAGGCTTCAAAACTTTCCAGCTGCAATGAAATAATGCCATTTGCAGCACCATGGATGGCCCTAGAGATTTATCACATTAAGCAAAGTAAGTCAGACAAAGATAAATAGAACATATCATTCATATGCGGAATCTAAAATGACACAAATAAACATGCATAGCGAACAGAAGGGCTTCCCTGGTGGCTCAGTGTTAAAGAATCTGCCTGCCAGTGCAGGAGACTCGAGTTCGATTCCTAGGTCAGCAAGATCCCCTGGAGAAGGAAATGGCAACACCCTCCAGTATTCTTGCCTGGGAAATCCCTTAGAAAGGGGAGCCGGCAGGCTGCAGTCCGTGGGGTGGTACAGAGTCAGACACAAATGGAAGCGACTCAGCACAGCCCATGGTACAGAAACAGACTTTCAGAATAAAGACGAGACTTGTGGTTGCCAACGCAGAGGAGAGGTGGAAGGGGGAAGGGTTGGGAGTTTGGGATTAACAGATGCAAACTAGTGTATAAGGATGGATAAACAGCAAGATCCTATTGCGTAGCACAGGGAACTATATTCAATACCCTATGATAAACTGTAATGGAAAAAATATGAAAGAATATAAACAAGAATGGATGCATGTGTATAACTGAGTCAGTTCGCTGTACAGCAGAAATTAACATTGTTAATCAACTGTATTTCAATAAAATTAAAACCAAATAACAAAAAAAAGTAACCTTTCCATCTGCCATTGAAATGGAGAGTAATGATGATTCAGGTGGCACTAGAGGTAAAGAACTCACTTGTCAATGCAGGAGACTCAAGAGATGAGAGTTCAATTTCTGGGTCAGGAAGATCCCCTGTAGGAGGAAATGGCAACCCACTCCAGGATTCTTGCCTGGGGAATTCTGTGGACGGAGCAACCTGGTGGGCTACAGTCCATGGGGTCACAAAGAGTTAGACACGACTCTCTCTCTCTCTCTCTCTCTCACACACACACACACACACACACACACACACACACACACACACACGAGTGATGACCAGTAAATTCATCTTCAATCTGTCCTCTTGCCTTGTGAATTCTAAAGGAATTCTTGTATGAACTACCCCCTAAGGGTATCCAGTGTTAAGAATTCAAAACAAAAGCAGCTCCCAGGGCTGTCACTCAGCAGGGGCTCTGCCCTGCTCTTTACTGCAAAAGGTAAGCTACTCTCTCAATGGAAGGAGCCATCAGCCCAAGTCAAGCCTGCCACCAGGAGCGTTTGACACTATCACACTTGAGGGCCATCGCATAGGCTGGGCCCATCAATGGAACTTAATAAAACAGACCACAAGAAAAGTGTCGGCTGGAAACATCCCAGTACATAGCTGTAAGCTGTCCTGTATTTTGTGGGCTTTCCGAAATGAAAAACCTTGACCTGTCTTTTCTCAAATGGGCTTCCTGGCTCCTGACAGCCTTTCCATTCCTACTTTCATTTGGCAAGAAATCCAGTAAGAAATTGTCCCATGGAGGACAGAAATGGCAGGGGACCAAAAATAGAAGTGTCTGATTTCTGTAAACACGAATTGTGTCTAGTTTCTCCTTATGTGAGTTTGAAGGAAGAGACGACAAAAGAACCAAGGAGTATTTTTTTTTGTATGGGAGAATAGGAAAAAAAAAACAGTCAACTGTTTTGCGGGGTGAGTAGAAGTTGGGGGTGAAAGACTGATTTAGCTGTTTTTCTTGTTGCATGTTTATTTTTATAGTGAAGATGGTGATTAATAACTCATTGCTATACTTATGAGAAAGCACTTTCACACTGAACTGAAAAAACTACTTAACACTGTCCTCCAAAATGAGGACGGTCCAGAAACGATGGCTCTTATATTATAAACTTACAGAAATGTCACTCATCTCTGGTATTCCATCTAAATATTCTAGAGTAAGGATGAAGGTGTTTCTTAACCCAACTGGCACAGTCTACCCCAGCACAAAGAAGTCACTTATTTCATACAACTTACTTCATTTCTCACAATAACAAACTGCAAAGGAGAATTTAAATATGCATTTGCATATTTCTTTATTTGCATAAAGAAATTTATTTTCTTTAAATAGGCAAGATAAAACTTTATGGTGATTTGGGGACAGAAATAATAATATAAACATTTTCCAGATGTGAAAAACACTACCTTTCATGAAAGATATTAACTTCAAGGTAGAGACAGCTCACAGAACATCCCTGCCTCGACTTTTACAAGTACACAGGGGACCCTTCACCATTCATTTCCACGGTGAAGGGATGCAGCAGTGAACTCTCTGAGGCCTCAGGGTTATGTCAAGAACAGGGAAACAGCAAACCATCCCTGAACTGAATTTTCTTCCTTTCAAATCCGAGAAACTGAATATAAGACAATTCTGGGGACTTTAGCTCCCCTAATGCCATCTTGTGTTCTGAGGGTAATTTGGAAAGGCAGTTGTACAAGTGTCCTGGACACAGAAGTTTCTGGGAAACACATGAGCCAATGCAGTTTTCCTAAGACACCCCTCTGTTAGGTACAGAGCATCTGAACGGTGGTGAGTGAATGTGCACTCATTCGTTCTGTTCTCAGCTCCATCCCTGAAGATCCCTCACTGGTGGTTCTGCCTCAAGAGCTCCTTGTGTGAGAGTGGTGGAGAGGGTGCGTGTCTTCACACTGGATGAGTTCTGCCAAATCCTGAGTCCCCACCTCACTCAAACACATCCTTGGAGACACTTCTATAGACAGCTCCCCCTTTTCCCCTACCCCTTGGCTGCCTGGGCCATAAACAAGACAGCAGACAGTGGAGCTCTCAGACATGAACGTCTGCATCACGTGTCACTCCTGATAGACGGCCTGACAATATCACCACGGAGCAAGGACAGGAAGCTGCAGTTTAAGATGCTTCAATATGTTCAGAGACTATACTAGAGGCGGGGGCGGGGGGGAGTTGGCACACACGTATCAAGGCAGGAAAATACAACACTGGGATTATGCTATAGAAGAGAAGTAATTATAGATGTTAGAACGAGAACGGTGAGTGGGGAGCGATTGTCACAATTTCAGGCAGATGGTGTATTCACCTCTGTAGATGGTTTCGCTTCCTGACATCAAGCGGCAGAGTTCTCACAATCAGCAGCATATGCTTCTTTTGTACCCGGGGCCAATTAGTCTGTCACAACAGACTGGAAGCCTTCAGCAGGTGACCGCGTGTCCTTGGAGCATCAGTGGCTCACAGTCTCTAGAACCAGGCTGATGGGAAAGACAGCCAAGGAGGGAAGGCAGAACCCTCGCTGGAACACCTGCAGCTTTTGTGGAAGGATCAGGGAATACTCAGTCGGGAGCCTTCCCTCTCTTGCTTTTGGGTAGTAAACAAACCTGAAATTACCACCATTTCTTATGCTAATAGCAACAGCCACTGTGTGGCTTCACCAGCCCCTGGTTCTCAGATCTAAATAACAATGCTAATTCCTCAATCTCAGTCCATCTTTCCCACAACCTTGAGATATAATTATGCGGCAATAAAGCTTCTCTTTATGTGAATGAAGGCTTCCACAGAAATCATCCATAAATGACAAAACTATCTCTGCTAAATGTTTAAGTTAAAAATGGAATTTTTAAAGCTTATGCACAATTTCATACGCTTCCACTACCCTTTGTGCACAAACGGTATACTCTTGTCTCCTCTGGAGGGACTTCTCTCATTCTAGCTTCAAAGAAAAGCAAGTGCTCCTACCACAGGTGATTGTCTATGTTACAAAGTCAAGAAAAACTGAGAAAGTGAACTTTATTTGCATAATGGGCTACTCTTGAAATCCATGCCCTGTTGGGATTAACATGTACACAATAATACATATAAAATGGATAACCTATGTATAACACAGAGAACCATACTCAATCTCTTGTGATAACCTATGAGGAGAAAGAATCTGGAAAAGAATAGACATATGTATAGCTGAATCACTCTGTGGTACACTAAAAACTAACACAACATTGTAAATCAACCAGGCATGCTGCGTGCTAAGTCACTTCAGTCAGGTCCGACTCTGCAACCCCATGGGCTATAGCCCGCCAGGCTCCTCTGTCCATGGAATTCTCCAGGCAAGAATACTGGAGAGGGTTTCTATGCCCTTCTCCAGATGATTTACTAGCCTTTGATTCAAAAAAATAAATTCTAAAGAAATGCCCTGATCCAAAGGAAAAATGGGGGGATTTATACCATATGGTTTTCTGTCCTCACGAAAAATAAATTTAAACTTTACACAAGATATTAGATTTAAATGATCCACTTCTAGGGATCACAGTCACTAGCAAACCTCTCCTCCTTACCCTTCAGTGTAACTGCTATGATGGGCAACAGGACTGCCCCTCACTCTGGAATATGACCCAGAAAACTCCATCTTCACTTGGTGAGTCAAACAGCCCTTAGCTGAAACCTAGTTTTACAAACATATGAGACTTGACACCAGGAGACATGTTCCCTTGGAAAACGGTGGAATCACATTTTAATTAAACCAGCGGTCATGTGACAACAGTCTTGCTAACTTTCAAAATTTGGAATTAAGATCTAGCCTTGCCAAGCAATGGTCAAAGCTAATAGATATCAAGTTGGCCTCTTTTATTAAAAAGATATATTTGGTCTTAATAAGTAAACTGCTAACTCTTCAATAGAGATAAAGTATAGTGGTATGTTTGTTTTTCCCTCTTAAAAATCTAAACTCTTCACTGATAATTAACTTTTCTTTAGTAATTATTTCATTTGGAAAGCTTGTAATCAGCAAAGTATTTTGAAAAGTAATCTCAGCATTTTAAAAGAGTGGCAATATAACTGTAGTGTCAAGCAAGAAAAACAAAATCAGCAATTTAAAATTGGTCAGATGCCCACTAGATGCCAGCTACTTCACATGTGTTTTCTCAGAATGGTCTTACAAAATAGGCATTATTATTGCCATTTTACAGATGAGGAAATGGGGACTTTGAAGAAGATAAGTCACTTGCCCAAGGTGGAAGAAATGAGAGGCTTCTGTTGTTGCTGGGGTCCTGTTTTTACCTTTAGAAAAATGGTGAGGCATTTAAAACAAAATGTGGTTGTGTCAAAATATATCTCTATTTCTATACTGGTAACATTTATTCAATACATAGTTCTATATATGCCAATTTTTTTCCTGGAACATACACATGTATTTTTCATTCTTTCTGGAGTTATTTCTCAACTGCTCTCCATTAGCATATTGGGTGCCTGCCAACCTGGGGAGTTCCTCTTTCAGTGTCCTATCTTTTTGCCTTTTCATACTGTTCATGGGTTTCTCAAGGCAAGAATATTGAAAGGGTTTGCCATTCCCTTCTCCAGTGGACCACATTTTGTCAGAACTCTCCACCATGGCCCATCTGTCTTGGGTGGCCCTACATGGCCTGGCTCATAGTTTCATTGAGTTAGACAAGGTTGTGGTCCATGTGATCAGAGTGGTTCATTTTCTGTGATTGTGGTTTTCAGTCTGTCTGCCCTTCTGATGGTGAAGGATAAGAGAGAGGCTTATGGAATGTTAGGTCCATGAATCAAGGCATATTGGAAATGGTCAAACAGGAGATGCCAAGACTGAACATCAACATTTTAGGAATCAGCAAACTAAAATGGCCAGGAATGGGTGAATTTAACTCAGATGAGCATTATATCTACTACTGTGGGCAAGAATCCCTTAGAAGAAATGGAGTAGCCATCGTAGTCAACAAAAGGGTCTGAAATGCAGTACTTGGATGCAGTCTCAAAAAAGACAGAATGATCTCTGTTCGTTTCCAAGGCAAATCATTCAATATCACAGTAATCCAAGTCTATGCCCTGATAAGTAATGCTGAAGAAGCTGAAGTTGAATGGTTCTATGAAAACCCATAAGACCTTCTAGAACTAACACTCCCCAAAGATATCCTTTTCATTATAGGGGACTAGAATGCAAAAACAGGAAGTCAGGAAACACCTGGAGTAACAGGCAAATTTGGCCTTGGAGTGCAGAATGAAGCAGGGCAAAGGCTAATACCGTTCTGCCAAGAGAACACACTGGTCATAGCAAACACTCTCTTCCAACAACACAAGAGAAGACTCTACACATGGATAGAAGGTTAATACCGAAATCAGGTCGATTATATTCCTTGCAGCCAAAGATGGAGAATCTCTATACAGTCAGCAAAAACAAGACCGGGAGCTGACTGTGGCTCAGATCACAAACTCCGTATTTCCAAATTCAGACTTAAATTGAAGAAAGGAGGGAAAACCACTAGACCATTCAGGTGTGACCTAAATCAAATCCCTTATGACTATACAATAGAAGTGACAAATAGATACAAGGGATCAGATCTGATAGAGTGCCTGAAGAACTATGGACTGAGGTTTGTGACATTGTACAGGAGGCAGTGATCCAGATGATATCCAAGAAAAAGAAATGCAAAAAGGCAAATGGTTGTCTGAAGAGGGCTTGCAAATAGCTATGAAAAGAAGAGAAATGAAAGGCAAGGGAGAAAAAGAAAGATATTCCCATTTGAATGCAGAGTTCCAAAGAATAGCAAGGAGAGATAAGAAAGCCTTCCTCAGTGATCATTGCAAAGAAACAGAGGAAAACAATAGAATAGGAAAGACTAGAGATCTCCTCAAGAAAATTAGAGATACCAAGGGAACTTCTCATGCAAAGATGGGCACAATAAAGGACAGAAATGGTAGGGACCTAACAGAAGCAGAAGATATTAAGAAGACATGGCAAGAATACACAGAAGAACTATCCAAAGAAATCTTTGTGACCCAGATAACCAACGATGGTGTGATCACTCACCTAGAGCCAGACATCCTGGAATGTGAAGTCAAGTGGGCCTTAGGAACCATCACTACGAACAAAGCTACTGGAGATGATGGAATTCCAGTTGAGCTATCTCAAATCCTAAAAGATGATGCTGTGAAAGTGCTGCACTCAATATGCCAGCAAATGTGGAAAACTGAGCAGTGGCCACAGGACTGGAAATGGTCATTTTTCATTCCAACCCAAAAAAAGACAATGCCAAAGAATGCTCAAACTATCACACAATTGCACTCATCTCACACGCTAGCAAAGTAATGCTCAAAATTCTCCAAGCCAGTCTTCAACAGTACGTGAACTGTGAACTTTCAGATGTTCAAGCTGGATTTAGAAAAGGTAGAGGAAACAGAGATCAAATTGCCAACATCTGCTGGATCATCGAAAAAGCAAGAGAGTTTAGAAAAATACCTACTTCTGCTTTATTGACTATCCCAAAGCCTTTGACTGTGTGAATCACAACAAACTGTGGAACATTCTTCAAGAAATGGGAATACCAGACCATCTGGTATTCTCAGGCCTCCTGAGAAATCTGTATGAAGGTCAGGAAGCAACAGTTAGAACTGGACATGGAACAACAGACTGGTTCCAAATAGGAAAAAGAGTATGTCAAGGCTGTATATTGTCACCCTGCTTATTTAACTTATATGCAGAGTACATCATGAGAAACACTGGGTTGGATGAAGCACAAGCTGGAATCAAGATGGCCGGGAGAAATATCAAGAACCTCAGATATGCAGATGACACCACCCTTATGACAGAAAGTGAAGAACTAAAGAACCTCTTGATGAAAGTGAAAGAGGAGAGTGAAAAAGTTGGCTTAAAACTCAACATTCAGAAAACAAAGATCATGGCATCTGGTCCCATCACTTCACAGCAAATAGAAGGGGAAATAGTGGAAACAGTGACAGACTTTTTATTTTGGGGGGCTCCAAAATCACTGCAGATGGTGACTGCAGCCATGAAATTAAAAAACGCTTGCTCCTTGGAAGGAAAGTTATGACCAACCTAGACAGCATATTAAAATGCAGAGACACCACTTTGCCAACAAAGGTCCATCTAGTCAAAGCTATGGCTTTTCCAGTAGTCATGTATGGATGTGAGAGTTGGACTATAAAGAAAGCTGAGCGCCAAAGAATTGATGCTTTGAACTGTGGTTTTGGAGAAGTCTCTTGAGAGTCCCTTGGACTTCAAGGAGATCCAACCAGTCCATCTTAAGGAAATCAGTCCTGAATATTCATTGGAAGGACTGATGTGAAGCTGGAAGTCCAATAATTTGGCCACCTGATGCAAAGTAATGACTCATTTGAAAAGATCCTGCTGCTGGGAAAGATTGAAGGTGGGAGGAGAAGGGGATGACAAAGGATGAGATGGATGAATGGCATCACTGGCTCAACGGACATGAGTTTGAGTAAACTCTGGGAGTTGGTGATGGACAGGGAGGCCTGGCATGCTGCAGCTCATGGGGTCACAATGAGTCAGACACGAGTGAGTGACTGACCTGAACTGAACTGACACATGTATTTTATTTTTAACACTCTTACAGAAGTAAGGATTAATGTTTAAAAGTCATACAGAAAAAAAAAAATAACAAAATAAAAGTTATACAGGTCTTTCAGGCTCTGACTGGGAATGTGGAATTTAGACTCAATCTTCTAAATCTATTCTAATCAGGTGAGTTTCTACCTACTTTAACAGTGATTAACTTGCTAGAAATGGACTGATGAAAATAATACCGTACTGTAACATGGCATGCCTGGGTAAAACTTAAAGCCAGCTACGTGTACACATAATCTGGGCATGGTAGAAATGTTAGAGGACACTTGCACCAACATGAACATAGGTACAAAGATCCTACCCATAACTCTCTGGGTGACAACCAGATGTCACTCTTAAACAGCATTCCCTAAGAAGTATCTGATCTCTTTGTAATGTCTGCTATAGACAACATTTTTTTTTATCATTTCACCAGCCTTTGTGTCAAACCCCCACTCCCCACTGAATTAGAATAATATGTACACATATTAACCAACTTCAAGCAAAAGAGCTATACCTGCTTGCTTTATCTTAAGACTGCATGGGGAGGCATATACAATCCAGTATTGAGGTGAGTTAGCCTGGGGACCAAACTGCCTGAGATCAGATCATGCTTCTATATCTGTCTCGTTCCATGGCTTCACAAATGTAATTCAACCACACTTTTGGTACAGCACACTTAAATGTAAGGGGAGATGATTTTAGTATAACACATGTACCGCAACAGGTTGTTTGAAGAGTTAAATAATACATTTTAATGTGTCAAAACAGCACTTGTGTCTAGTACTGGACTCTAGCACTGACATAAACACTCATAAATGTTAGTCATTATTAACCTCTCCAGAGCCCTGGATCAGTCTTTTCATCCTTCAGATATGCTACTCAGGAACTCATTTTCCAAGCTATAATGAGTGGCTTTTGTGTCTTTTGGAAAGCGGAGGTTGACATTCCCTGTTTAGAAACTTAAGAGTTCCCCATAGTCTCAAGAATTAATTTCAAAGTTTAAGCTGGGTTAATAAGGCCTTGAATTACCTCTACAACTTTCTTCATTCTCCTTCAACAACACAGTGCTCCTTAGCCCCACCCCACACCCACACCCACACACTCACTCTGTCTCTCATACTCTCCCCCTGTATCCTCGAGACCCAGATTTCTCACAGTTCGCAATTTGCTTTTTCCCTCTTTCTATTTGTACCTATAAACCTTCTTACAAGATATTCCTTCCTTCCAGGACTCACTTTCTTTTTTCCTAAACCTCGTTTTCACTTTTCCTGGAAAAAGTGAAATAGTGCATTCTGCAATAGTGAATTATGATTCCTCCCTCTGTTAAACTACTTACAACATACTAGGGACATTTACCATCCATAAACCTCTATAATTGCCAAGTATCTTGCCTGTCTGACCTCCTGAAATCCAAGATCCTTGAGAACAGCTATAACTTGCTACTCACATTTGTTTTCCTAGAACCAGCCAGTCAAATGTTTGGATAATAAAAATTGGGGAACATGGGCCTTGCAAGAGATGTAGAAAACATGTCTTCCACACAAATTCTGGAGTCTTATCAGGTCTTATCTCACCACCTGCCTCATTGGAAGGGCTTCAAACACAACACAGTTTGGGGTTAATTCAGCAACACATGAGCAGAATGCGAAGGCAGATTGTCCTCTGACTTCTCACAGTGAAGAACCTCCATATCTGCATGTTGAACTGTAACAAATCTCTAGCAGACCTAAGGGTAGATACTGAAAAGTCAGACAAAAGCATCCCTGCAGTTAAAGTTCTCAGGAGGAAGAAAGAACATCCAGAGGTCACACTGTCCTGGAGTCTGATTTTATTTAGGATTTGGCTAAAATATCCTAAACTGAGTTTCTACCTCAGAAGGTGTCTTAGAAACTCAATAAATGTAAGAACTAGGGTGTCTACTCACTTTCACCTTAGAAGATGTCTTAGAAACTCAATAAATACTAGGGTGTATTTTCATTCTCTGAAGTCCTTGTCCTGTCTTTGAGGAAGTGAAATAAACTACAGGGCCATCATCATCTTTCACACAAGTACTAGCTGAAACACCATTCAGGGGTCAGCTGCACTGTTCAGCATTTGTTATGAATGCAGAATCTCAGATTCTGTCCCACATATGCAGGATTACAATCAGAAAAGAGGTCTCCCAGGCAGCCAGCATAGGTATAAATGCACTGTTGTTTACAATACAAATCAGAATGTCTTTCCTTAATTGTAACAGAGCGATGTGTGTCAGAAGGCATAATGTGTCTACATGTTATGGAAAAGTTAATTATCTGACAATATGATGCAGACATTACGATAATGTTTATGGAGAACTGTTTTTGACACTGGTAATACTTAGACCACAATGTTGACGGAAAGAAAAGCTGCGAGAGTCTGTGTATATCTTAGACTCTTGTGCTCTTAAGGTTGCGTGTATTTGCAAACAGCACAAAAGCTGGAAGGATGAGGTTAACTAACAGTCATCATCTCTGGGTGGTAAGATTATAGATAAAACTCATTTTTGTCTTTGCACCTTCCAATTTTAGCCATGAGAAAATGGCTCTATATTTGAAATTAAAAGGTACTTGTAGAAAAATTCTTTGAGTATCTTAAAAGCTCTTCATTGGAACAGTATTTTCATAACAAATAACTGGAAACAAGCCAACTCTCAGTCTAATGGGAATTGCTTTATTAAATTGTGATATATTAACAACTTAATATATCACAGGTACATACATACTAAATCACTTCAGTCATGTCTGACTGTTTGTGACCCTGTGGACTGTGGCATGCCAGGCTCTGGTCTCCATAGGATTCTTTAGGAAGAATACTGGAATGGGTTTCCATGCCCTCCTCCAGGGGATCTTCCTGACTCAGGGTTGGAACCCACATCTCTTACGTCTCCTGCATTGGCAGGTGGGTTCTTTACCACTAGCACCACCTGGGAAGCCCGTATCACAGGTGGCTCAGTGGTCAAGAATCAGCCTGCCAATGGAGGAGACGCAGGAGATGCAGGTTCAATCCCTGGGTTGGGAAGATCCTCCTGGGGGAGGAAATGGCTACCCACTCCAGTACTCTTGCCTGGAAAATTCCATGGACAGAGCCTGGTGGGTTACAGTCCATGGGGTTGCAAAAAGTCAGACACAACTTAGTGAAGGAGTCTGATATATTCATAAATTGGAATTTTATGCATCTGTCAAAAATGAATGGGGAATGTTTACATGTGCTATTATAAAGGAAGCACCAGGGTATTTAGTTTTGTGGAGAAAGTACATGGAGAAAATGGAGTAGTATACTGTCATTTATCTAAAACCTGGGGAGGAGGTGTAAATACACACATATGTTTTTGCTTCTATTAAAGAAAGCATAAACTGTAATTTGAAAAATTATTTACGTGTGGGAGGAGGATAGAGAGGAAAAGGATAGAAAGAAGACTTACTTGAATATATCATATGAATTTTACTTTGGAATCAATCATATTAATATTTTACATAATTGTAATAAAATTTGAATTAAATAAGCAATCTCAAACAATTGAAAGTAAAATAAAGCAAATAAACCCAAAGTAGAATACAGCTAGTATCACCAGCACACAGAGAATAATTTATAATATACAAGTGCTTTTAATACACAGTACTTTAATACTATTATAAATCTCCATCAGGGTATGTACCTTATGGAAAATAAAAAAGAACTACAAACGTGCTTTAAACTTTCAATATAATATTGCAGGTAGCATGGACTTATTATTATTCTAAGAGTCATTTTACAAATGAATGATCCACTAATGGCTAACTTAAAAAAGAGGACTTTTAACATAATGAAAAGGAATACAGATATAAAATCAACAATGCTAAAGAAAAAGCCAACAATCCTGAATTTGAGTTGGAAGTGTATTTATAAAATCATACTATAGTTTATCCTGAAAAAGTCCTGCTTCTGTCTGTCATAAATGAGTCAAACCAAGGATCAAAACCAAAGCAATGAGCAATCTTAGCTCCCAGATTTTGGCTTTTAATGACCATTTCCCACTAAACAGAACAAGAGCTGCTTGCAGAATTAGCTGACTCCAGTGCTGGGATAGGAAAAGTATAAAATGAACTTGGAATATCTTACCCTACCTGAAAGCAAAGAAAGTGATACTCCTAGTATTGTGTCAAAACGACTGCTATGTACTAAACTGTGTCTGCCAATATTTCAACATTGACACTCTAACCCTCAATGTGACGGCATTTAGAAAGGGACCTTTAAGAGGTTACTAGGTCAGAATGACATCATGAGGGTGGATGACTAGTGTTTGTCTTCTATTCTTCCTTGGCCACATGAGGACACAAAGAGAAAAGTGGCCATTGACAAAGACGGCTTTCACCCAGACCCAAGCATGCTGGACTCCAGATCTCAGTCTTCCAGCCTCCAGAAATGTGAGAAATGAATTTGCTGTGTAAACCACCCAGACTCAGAAGCCACTTTGCAGGGGTTCTCATTGATCTCTCAAATGGGACAATTTAAGCACCATTAAAAAAATAATAATAAATAGATCAAAACAGAGCAAATATGCTTGTTTCTGTGAGTTCAAAATGATCTTTAAAACAAAATAAAATGAAACATAACCAAAGAAACCTTTACCAATCACCATTACAAAGTATTAGGGAGGCAAGTTGTTATATTTGATTACAAAGGAAAAGAATCAAGCTTTGATCTTGCCTTTCCTATATAAACGATCTTACAGAGCACCTAAATAGTGGAAACAGGGCCTTTATATAAGTATCCCAGCTAATAAACAAGACAGGGATAACAAAATTAGGACACAATCATTTTGCTATTCCTAATGAATAAATGGAACTTGACAATAATCACCATATTGTCGCTTCACAAAAAACTGGATAACCAGACAGTACATGCCTCCTGCCAGCCACCACTTACGAAGTGATCTTTCCAAGAAGTAAAATCTACCTAACAATCCACAGGAGACATAGGGTCAGAGGAGCATTTTAAACATACACAGATGCTATAGCAAAATCCAGACTAAAGTAAACTCTACAGAGTAAATAACTTGGTTTCTTCTTAAAAAAAAAGAAAATTCAGGGGGGAAAAGCGAGAAGATATGACTTACAAGTAAAACAAGATTTAAGAAATATTTCATCTAATCACATGCATAGGCATTCTTTGGATGCTGATTCAAACAAAATGAAACCTTTAAGAGACGATCTGAACACTGAACATTTAATTACATTAATAAATTATTAATTTAGCCTTCAATTTTGGTATTGGGGCTTTATATTTTAGAAATATATGGAGAAATATTTATGGTTGTTATAATAAATTTATAGTTTGTTTCAAAATAGTTTGGAAGGAAAGAGGATAATTGGAATTATAAATGAAACTTGTTGGGTGATGGAGGCCAGAGTCTTCATTATATAACACTCACTGCCTTTGAATCTGATATACAGATTCAAAACCGAAAGATGTAAAAAACCAATAGAAAAGTGAACAAAGCACATGAACAAATAACTCACAGAATCAAAAGGCTAATACATATATTGTAAAAGACTAATATCAGTTTACAGTAAAGTGTAAATTAAAACCAGAACTTGTTTTACACCTATAAGATTAATACAAATAAAAAGAGATTTTTAAAAGTCAGAAGAGACTTACAGAGAAATAAGTTTCAGAAAGAAAAAAACAAATATATATTAACACATTTATATGGACTCTAGGAAGATGGTACTGATGAACCTACTTGCAAGGTAGCAGTGCAGATGCAGACATAGAGAATAGACATATGGATGTGGGAAGGGGAGAGGAACGTGAGGGTGGGACGAATGAAGACAGAGGCATGGAAACATATACGTTACTAGTGGGGAATTGCTCTATGACTCAGGAAACTCAAACCGGGTCTGTGACAACCTAGAGGGGTGGGATGAGCTGGGAGGTGGGAGGGAGGCTTCAGAGGGAGGGCGCATATGTGTACCCATGGCTGATTCATGTTGATGTGTGGCAGAAACCAATGCAATATTGTAAAGCAATTATCCTTCAGTTAAAAATATTTTTTTTTTAATAAGGAGTGGCTTCAAAGCTAGGTTCTGTGTGACTTAACCTACTAACCTAGGTATGAAAACGAAACACACAATCTCAGTTTTTTCTCTGATACACGTGCCTTACCAAAGTGTTGCTGAATGAAGACATAAAGGCCTCAACGGGATAGAAATTATCAGTATCATGAATATGGCTGAGAGCAAATGTCCGCCCTGAAACAGCCACTAAGTCTCTCACCAGGGTCCCCTTCTTAAGTGTTACTTTACAGAATTGCCAGCTTTAACTGCAGCTGATAGCAAATGGCATATTTTCCTTTTTGTTACTTCATGAGGAAATGACTTGATTCTGAAGGCTTAAAAGACGATATAGTGAACAGAAATATGAACTATCCATACTGGAGAGAGAGAAAGAAATTTAAAGAATGTTAAATCTTTAATCTTTGTCAAAGAGCTACCAGAGCACAGATAACACGGCCACAGAACCAAGGGCCAATGGGATTCAAAGAATCACATTCAAGCTTGTGAACAATCATGTTTTTCATTGGTTGGTTGCATTTATGGGTATGTCCAGGTCATTTCATTAATTGATTAGGATCCATCCCACTGTATACTCTACCCTGAAAGTCCAACTCTTATCCTTAAGCCAAATACAGTAGCAAGTGAAGACAGAATTTTATAATATTCTTTAATATGGTTACATAATTCTATAAATTTTTCTTACAATGAAAATATGTAATTATATTTAAACAGCCAAAACAATATAGTAAGTTCTATATATTGACCAAAATGTCCTCCCCTCAATAAATCTTAGGAATAGCATAGTGCACATGCTGCTAAGTCCTGTCCGACTCTGTGCGACCCCATAGACGGCAGCCCACCAGGCTCCCCCATCCCTGGGATTCTCCAGGCAAGAACACTGCAGTGGGTTGCCATTTCCTTCTCCAATGCATGAAAATGAAAAGTGAAAGTGAAGTCACTCAGTCGTGTCTGACTCTTAGCGGCCCCATGGACTGCAGCCTCCCAGGCTCCTCCGTCCATGGGATTTTCCAGGCAAGAGGACTGGAGTGGGGTGCCACTGCCATTGACTTCTTGGATAGTCCATATGGAATTCTTCTAAAGTTCTTAATATGGTGAAAAATGGGGATATAGTAAAAGTAAATGATTGTACTAATTTTCCCTTAATGTAAGACATACACAAATTGTCTTCCTGCTCACAGAAAATATTATTCCATTTAAGCCCAAGTCTTGGGACTTCCCTGGTGGCTCAGATGGTAAAGAGTTTGCCAGCAATACTGGAGACCCAGGTTCCATCCCTGGATAGGGAAGATCCTCTGGAGAAGGGAAAGACTACCCACTCTGGTATTCTTGCCTGGAGAATTCCATGGACATGGGAGCCTGGCAGGGCTATAGTCCATGGGGGTCTCAAAGAGTTGGACTTTCACTTTCCTTGACCAACCATTCATAAAAGTAGGTACATTTCAATGAGTAAATAAAGAAAGGAGTGTTGAGAAGTTTTCTCCAAAATACTGTAATTTTCCATTTGCAAATTTCATGACAATGCCCATTATATCCTGACTATAGAATTTACATGAAAAAAAAATCTAGTTTACAGCACTTTTAGACACAAACTGCTTCAGTTTTATTATTCCAATAAAAGCAATGGATTGTTGATTCTCTGTTTTTCTCTCACCAGGGATTCCATTTTGCCAAGGTTACATTTGCTGTGTATGTAGAATTCTGTGCATTACTCAGAACTTTCTGGACTCTTATAAAACTGAAGCCCCGTGGCTATAAATAGAATAAGAGGAATCTGAAAAAGGAACATTAATTTCACAGGAATGTGGGCACAGGCACAAGCCTGTCCCTTCAGGGAGCCCACATAAAATGAAGCACCAGGTACGGAGATTTCTGTGTTGCTTTTCTTCCTTAGTTGTTAAGACTGAGGTACACACGGTGCATGTCAGAGGAATAACAATTATCAGTAACATAACAAAAGGACAGAAGCTGCAAGTGAATGCATCAGACGGATCAGGAAGCAGAAGAGTTATCTAAGTTTCCTCCTTTGTGAAGCAGAATAATAAATGGAATAAACTCTGCCCTGCCAGTTCATGGATAACCTATTGATATGCAAAGTAGTTTAGGAGGTTTAGAAGAGAAGAGAATGAAAAGAAAGAGAACTTGGGTGAAGCTCTGGCCACGTTCCCCCAAAGTTTCAGAGAGATTAGGCATGTGAACTAAAACTGATAAAGATGATGGTACACTGGGACCATTGAGAAGCCAGTACTCAAGGATGAATGGTTTGGGAAAATTGTCTAAAATTCCGTAGGCATGTTATAGCTTTTCATTATGAAAACTATGTTTGTTTCCACATTGAACTTCAATATAAACCTTTGCACCCTCAAAAATATATATTCAGGAAGATTCTCATTAAGACTTTATTATTATTATCATCATTATTATTTTGCTGCACCATGAGACATGTGGGATCTTAGTTCCCCAACCAGGGATCAAACCAGCATCCCTGTGTTGGAAGCTTGGAGTCTTAACCACTGGACCCCCAGGAAAGTCCCAGAAAGATGCTCAATAAAACCTTATACAAATAAGTAATTGAAACACACTTCTGGTGCCCATCTATATGCTCTCGTTTTTCTTACCACTGGGTACACAGACCCTGCATTTCTTTATGTAAGGACTTCCCTGGCTGGTCAGAGCTACACTGGGTTGGTGAACTAACAAACCACTAGGTGTGATCCCTAACAGGTGACTACCAGGGGCTGGTGTATAAATATGTCAGCTCCCTCGCAATGTGGCTGATATAAAAAAAGATTCCTCTATCCACATTCCCATACATGTATAACATGTTTTCAAGGGCCTCTGCAAAGTAAAAGCTTAATTGTTGAGTTTAAATGATTGTCATAAATTAACTCACAATAATAGCAGGTATCATCTATCCATAGTTAACTTATATGCAGAGTACATCATGAGAAACACTGGATGAAGCAAAAGCTGGAATCAAGATTGCTGAGAGAAATATCAATAACCTCAGATATGCAGATGACACCACCCTTATGACAGAAAGTGAAGAACTAAAGAGTTTCTTGATGAAAGTGGAAGAGGAGAGTGAAAAGGCTGACTTAAAGCTCAACATTCAGAAAACTAAGGTCATGGCATTCAGTCCCATTGCTTCATGGCAAATAGATGGGGAAACAGTAGAAACTGTGGCTGACTATTTTTTGGGGCTCCAAAATCACTGCAGATTGTGACTGCAGCCATGAAACTAAAAGATGCTTACTCCTTGGAAGGAAAGTTATGACCAACCTAGATAGCATATTAAAAAGCAGAGACATTACTTTGTCTACAAAGGTCTGTCTATTCAAGGCTATGGTTTTTCCAGTAGTCATGTATGGATGTGAGCGTCGGACTATAAAGAAAGCTGAGCACCGAAAAATTGATGCTTTTGAACTGTGGTGTTGGAGAAGACTCTTAAGAGTCTCTTGGACTGCAAGGAGATCCAACCAATCCATCCTAGAGGAGATCAGTTCTGGGTGTTCATTGGAAGGACTGATGTTGAAGCTGAAATTCCAATAGCTTGGCCACCTGATGCAAAGAGCTGACTCATTTGAAAAGACCCTGATGCTGGGAAAGATTGAGGGCAGGAGGAGAAGGGGATGACAGAGGATGAGATGGTTGGATGGCATCACCGACTCAATGGACATGAGTTTGGGTAAACTCCAGGAGTTGGTGATGGACAGGGAGGCCCGGCATGCTGCAGTTCATGGGGTCTCAAAGAGTCGGACACTACTGAGTGACTGAACTGACTGATCATCTATCCAGCACTTACTATGTTTCATTCCATGTACTAAGATAATTTTACTAATGAAACAGGCACTATTACGGTCCATTTTAAAATTTTTAGTAGGCTTTTAAAATTTTATTTATTTCTTTATGCTGCATTGGGTCTTTGGTGCTGTGCGAGGACTTCCTCTCACTGCAGCTTGTGGAAGCTGCTCTTCATTGTGGGGTGTGGGCTTCTCATTGTGGCAGATTGGCATGTTGAGGAGCACAGGCTTCAGGGAACACGGGCTTCAGTAGCTGCAGCTCACGGGCTCAGAGTGTAGGCTGAGGCACAGGGGATCCTCCTACGACAGGGGTAGAACTTATGTCCGTTGCATTGGCAGGAGTATACCCAACCACTGGACCACCAGGGAAGTGCTATAGTCCCATTTTAAAGATGAAGAAAAGTGAGAGCCTAACTCAGGACAAGCCACAGAGCTAGCAAGGGGCAGAGCTGTGCCCTAGAGGCAGGATCAGGTGAGTAGGATGCCTGCAAAGCTTCCATAATCAAGTATCACAATCAGTGACACTTGATCAGGTCAAGATTCTAAGGGTCTTATTTTTTTTAACAGAAAATAAGAAGAATTTTTAAAATACCAGTGCAAAAGAGCTGAGGGGATCTTTATCTAAGGAAAATAGGAAGAAAGAAGCATTCGAATCCAAGAGACTGGTCTTGGTTTAGGGGAAACACTGCAGCCAGTGATCCCTGCATCCTACTGCTTGTCACATTATTATCTTGTTGCTCAATCTGATGAATGCCATCAACAGAGAAATGGACAATAAATAAAAATCAAATTGGAAATTAGTAAAACTTTTGCTGTGGAAACTGGCTAAAATTTTGGGGAAAAAAATTAAGTTTGTGATTGTTGGGAGACTAAGCAAGAATTGGCAATGTATACAGAGTTTGTTCTCCATTGCTGCCTACATACAGTTTTTGAATTAAAAAAAAAAAAAAGACATTTTGTCATCTTTCAGTACAAGTCAGCAATGTCATAATTTCCTGGCATTACTCTGATAGGACATTATTGTTAATTTTTCACATGAAAGTGTTACCGGAGGACTGCCTGAGAAATTACTCGAAAGTTACTGGGGAAAAAAAAAGAGAAGGAAAGAAAGGCAATCCATCAGAATAAAACCTCTAGAAGAGAAGGACTCACATTCAAAGAGTCAATAGTAAAAAGTAAGTTCTACACATGGAGTGAAACGCTGCTTCCTTAATTGACATTAGGAATAGAACAGTTGGTACAGGTTTCTAAGAAGCTAGAAGAAAACATGCATTTATAGAATGCCTACAATGTGTCCAGGCAAATGCCCACATTATTTTATTGAGACATTGTGGGAATCTAATAAATTCAGTAGCACTAGCCATCTTTTAGAATAAAGAAAAGGCCATATAGCTAAGACCTGAAGCCATGTTATTTTGATTTTTACAAGTTTGTATTATTTACTCTTTTTTATACTAGATTTTTGCACAGACAGAGTAGGAATTCATCCTCCCTGTATCATCCAGAATCCCAATGTGAACAAACTGCATCTTGGTACTAGTAATAGTAAAACTCAAAGCGGAATTCCCTGTTCCTTTGAGCAAAGGTATTGTTTCAAACAAACTGCCAGACTTGCTCTCAAAGTGAAGGGATGAGTGAGCAGGTGGTAGGGCAGGAACAAGCAGCAAGGTTGCTAAGGTTATGACAACCACACCAGGAAGTGGTATCCACATACTCTCCATGCCCAACAATTGTTACGTGAATATAAAGTCATCTGCTTTGTTTTCTACTTCTTTATTTGTATGCATCTTTTTCACTGTGCTAGATTTTTTAATTCAGAGGCATGGGGTGGGCAGGAACTTTCTTTGTTCTTTTAATACTTCCTCTTCTGTAGCCACAACATCCGGGACAGTGACTTACATAGAGAATGAGCTTGAAACACAACTGAACTCTAACCTCATGCAAATCCTTCATTGCCTAGAAATTCAGAAACCATTCATATTCATTAGAATCTTAAAACTCAAGCAGGGGAACTTCCCTGGTGGTTCAGTGGCGAAAACTCCATGCTCCAATGCAGGGGGCTCAGTTTGATCCCTATCTAGATCCCACATGCCAAAACTAAGACCCGATGCAGTCAAATAAATAAAATATTCACTGCCTAGAAATTCAGAAACCACTCATATTCATTAGAATCTTAAAACTCAAGCAGGAGAACTTACCTGGTGGTTCAGTGGCGAAAACTCCATGCTCCAATGCAGGGGGCTCAGTTTGATCCCTATCTAGATCCCACATGCCACAACTAAAGATCCCACATGCTAAAACTAAGACCCGATGCAGTCAAATAAATAAAAATGACAAAATATTAAAAAAGAAAACACTCAAGCAAGAAAACACTGTGACCACTTTATATACAGATTTCCAGGCTAATTGTCAGCCTCTGCTAACAATGTGTCTCAATTAACCCAGAATGCACTACCTCTCTCAAACTAGTTCTATAGTCATAACTTTTAATAAGATTAACTAAGTTATCCCTGGGCTTCCCAGGTGGTGCTACTGGTAAAGAATCCACCTGCCAATGCAGGTAGACTTAAGAGACACAGGTTCAATCTCTGAGTCAGGAAGATCCCCTAGAGGAGGGCATGGTAACCCACTCCAGTATTCTTGCCTGGAGAGTCCCATGGACAGAGGAGCCTGACAGTCTACAGTCCATGGGGTTGTAAAGAATCAAGCACAACTGAAGCGACTTAGCACACATAAACTTTTCCCTATAAAATATTTTAAGACAGTTTTGTTTTTTTTTTCCTTGTGGATTAACAGTGGTAAGAGATTTGCCTACTAATGGTATGAAGCTGTCTCGCTCAATCTGCATAAATTTGTTATAAAGACAAATGCAACTGTGAATAATTTGGGGAGATTGGAGTTAGAAATAAAACAAACATAGTTTTACATTTGGGTTAAAATGTATGTGATGAAGAGATGTTACAATTAATCAAAATTTAGTGAAAACTAGATCTCAGAAGTGGAGGTGACAAGGCCAGCCATGACAACCCAAGGTCGCTTTCTTCACCTCTCCAAAGACTGCTTTAAAAAAAAAAAAATTAATTAGCTTATCTGGATGTGCCCAATCTTAGTTGTGGCATGAAGGATATTTAGTTGTAGCATTTGAACTTTTACTTGTGGCATGGAGAATTCAGTTCCCTGACCAAGGATTGAACTCAGGCCCCCTGCATCGGGAGCATGGAGTCTTAGCCACTGGACCACCAAGGAAATCCTTCCAAAGACTGTCTTAGCTTACTAAAACATTGATTCCAATCATTTTCCCATCAAGAAGCAAAGATTTATTTAAAAAGTCAATATACAAGAAGCAAAGATTTATTAAAAAAGTCAATATACAAGTGACGTATCTTAGGCTTTCATATATGTTAATATCAGTTAATCCTTGCACTAATCTTATGAAGTAACATGGTCTATTTTATACATAAGGAAACACAGACCTAAGAAGACAAAGTCATTTGTATAAGATCACAGTCAGTAAGTGACCCAGTGGAAAAAACAACCTGTGTCCTTTTCTGGTCCCCTACCCTCACTATTGGGCTTCTCAGGTGGTGCTTGTGGTAAAGAACCTGCCTGCCAATGTAGGAGACGGAAGAGATGCAGGTTTGATCCCTGGTTCAGGAAGATCCCCTGAAGGAGGGCATGGCAACCTACTCCAGTATTCTTACCTGGAGAATCCCATCGACAGAGGAACCTGGTGGGCTACGGTCCACGGAGCTGCAGAGAGTTGAACGTTACTGAAGTGACTTAGCATACCTGCACCCTCATTATTGAATACCTATTTGCTCATGACTTGGGCTATTCATTAGATTTAGGACTGCAAACGGTGGTTATATAGCAGCCGATCATTGAAGGACCATTCGAGCTGACTAAAAATTCTTTTTTTGATCTAAATATTCCTGGATATACTTTTGAAGCAAAGAAATTAGACTGTCTCCAGTATTTCAACATCTCATGCTAAAAAGCCAACTTCTATACTCACTTCTATAGAACTACACATAAACAAGCACATCCCCAGAGGCACTCATGTGTGTAGATGTGAACATGAAATCAATAAATACCATTATTCCTCAGTCATTAGAATACATTTATATATCTAACTAGACAGAAAAAGTCATATTTATGAATCTTAGATCCACATACTAGTCTGAATTTGCCATCAAACATTACAATCAGGCATTCTTAATAAACATTTTCTGGTGAGCAGATGTCTTTAATTTATTTGAAATTTGATGGAAAAGGAAAAGAAGAGCCCTGTGTTTTTACCAGACACCATTATGTTGAGTCGTCATAGAAGCAAGTGTCTCAGCAGAAGATCACTTTAGTCTCAAAATGATTATAGGAAAGTGTTTCGACCATTAAACAGAATGAGTTATTGTAAATGCTTATGAAACTATATATGTAAATCATGATCTCTAGCCAGTGATTTAAAAGTACTGAATGAAGTGATCTTCTAAAGCATCCTTCCATGCCAAAAACTAAATGAGCACAATGTACTTCTTATAAAGCAAATGTAACATTCATCACTTATCCTAAAGAAAAGAGAATGTAATTACTCTCATTATTATGTTGTCTGCTTTGCAAAGATCCATCTTAACATTAGGCCTTCTGGAGTTACTAGTAGATTAGTTACTATTATGCAGAAGCAATGCAGCTAGTTGCATTTGCATGTGCTTTGCAATGATATTACTAGGTAGTCTGTATACAGGAGGAGAGGAATGGTTTTATTATATACTGCCTTCTCTCCTCCTGTCTTCCCCACTGAGAGAAGAGTTGAAAAGGAGTCTAAGGATCACATTGATTGATGTCTAAGAAACAGTAGGAGTGGATTACAAATAACCAATCCTTAAATAGGCTACCCAATAAGTTCTCTTAGTATAGAGGTTTCATTAATATCTTGACATGGTTCTGGTGTATTTCTTCTGTTCTGTCGTTTCATTTTTAATGTCAGCATGTCAGGATATTCAAACATATTCATATTCAACTCATTAAAGCTTTTAATGCTTATTGCTACACCTCATTGCAAACGAGACCTAGACAATGAATACTGGCAAGAGGTACTAGAGAGTAAAAATTATACCTTTTTAAGTTTTAGTGTGCTGGGCTGAATGGTTAGATATGCAAGATAAAATTAAAATAGAAACATGACTTGTTAAAGAATATAATGAAGAGCCACATATAGATAAGACTGTTTAAAAATTTGTTTGATTGCTACCAGCATTTGATGGCTATCCACAGAAACTCCTAGCAGACATCCACATTGATCTGTGTTGGGAAGAAGACAGTTTTTGTAGATAAAAACATGCCATTTACTTTCAATAAGTGTCTTTTCCATTAGATTTAACTCTAGGGCAGAAGTATGAGTCCCTGTCAGAGGAACCAAACAAGAAATAAAAATTTAACCTGGCACTTATACTTCTTATGTGACAGATGAAAGGAGAATCTGTAAATCACACGTGTCAAGAATTAAGCCATTTTGTTTGGCTTTGTTTTTCCTTTCGGGTATTTCTATAGGACTTCTTGACTTTTCTTCTCTAGATGAGTGAAAATAAAGAACCACTAAATAAGTTATTGCCTATTATGAAGAAGTGCTGGACTGGTATTGCCAGAAACCTACAAACATGTCATAAAGGAGAAGTAACAGGGGCAGGTGTGACCATTTCTTAACAGCAGAGCAGGCAGAGAGGGTACCTTTCAGCCGTATTTAGGGCCAAACTCAGGAGGTGAGAAAGTCATAGTCCTCATGTCAAGGGCAGCTGTTTTGGGAGGAGATACAGACCCTAACCGTCAGGTCCATTTTCTTCTTTGTCCTCTTGTGACCGAGAAGACTTGGTCTAAATACAAGAGAAAACTTTTGTTCTGCAAGATACTTATAGGAACTTATGCATCAAGATTTAATGTTTTATTCTCTCACGTTTTGAGGGAAGTGTTAACACAAGATTCTGATGTCAAACCATGAATGGCATATTTGTGTAATCTCTCTTCCTGCCTGCGATTCTGTAGAATTAGACTTGCCTTTCAAACCACAAGATAATAGAACACCTCTGGTAGATTGTATTTTCTGTACCTAATCCTCTGAAAGTGAAAAAGTGAAAGTGGTAGTTGCTCAGTCACATCCGACTCTTTGCGACCCCATGGATCCTGGAGAGCCAGCCAGGATCCTCTTCCATGGAATTCTCCAGGCAAGAATACTGGAGTGAGTTGTCATTCCCTTCTCCAGAGGATCTTCCCAACCCAGGGATTGAACCTGGGTCTCCTGCATTGCAGGCAGCTTCTTTATCATCTGAGTTATTGGGGAAGGCCACCTAATACTCTATACACATATAAACCTTGCTAAACATTGCACATGAAGACTATAGATGCTAATTCTGAAATTTAAAATAAAAATAACCCCATGCTTTTGGATTGATAAATAAGATACTTAGTTTAATGAATTATAGTGATGCAAAAATACCTAAAGAACATCAATTTCTGGTCAGTGTTCACATGGTAAAATTAGCCCAACTACTCGAACTGTAGCAAAGAGGCAGAAAAGTATACATACAAGTTTAATGGCAGGGGATAAAAGTAAGAGTGTTTAGACAAAACACAAACACAAAACACAAACACACAATCCAATGTATGGGACGTACAGAACCTGACAGATGATTCTGAACTTTAACCCTTCTGTGACAACGCCACTAGCTCACGGCAGTGACTCAAAACTCTTCTGGTGATGTGAATAGAGATGATTTGGCACTTGAGTATTGTCAAAGCTGAGCCATAAAACCAGTTTCAAGGATATAGCAAGGGACTTCCCTGGTGAGCCAGTGGTTAAAAATCCACCTTCCAATGCAGGGCACACAGGTTCAACCACTGTTTGGAGAAATAAGGTCGCACATTCTGCGGAGCATCATAAATGGAGAGAAGCCTGCGAGCTGCAATGAAAGATCCTCAGGACACAACGGAGATCCTGAATGCAGCAACCAAGACCTGACACAGTCTAACAAATCAAAATTTAAAAATGGCATGGCAGAAGAATCAGTTCATTAAACATTCCTAGGAGGTGAAAGGCAATTTGAATCAAAATGTAAAAAAAAAAAAAAATTAACAACAAAACCCCCCACTTATGTCATGTTATTTTCCCTTAAATGTCGCTTATATTACTCTCTATATAGTGAGAGACATGAAAATAGCATTTATACTCCCAAATGCACCATAAAAGCAGCATACTAAGCCAAGTGTCTTATTTCTTTTGGGCGACTAGTGTCTAGATTATCAAAGAAGCAGTCATCTTGGACCATTTGCCTTTCGAGAGGTTCTTATAAAGATGTAACAACATGTGGATGCAAAGATTGCTCTGTCATAAAAGTTATTTTCTGTCTCTTTCTTGGTCTGATAACCCAGAAAATAAAATCATTTGCATACTGTTTCCTCACAAGGTAAGCAATCAAGTTAATCAGGACGTGTAAACAAACTCTATTGAGGGCTGCATTTTGCCCCTGTAGGATAAACCTGGTATATATTCCACTCTGCTTCCTTGGTAAAATTTCCCAAATGAAATGTTGTAAAACTCATAAACCTTCAACTCTCGCCCTATGAATAAAATTAAACCCCTGGGAATACCTACTGCTTTTTTTTTATTAGCCTGACTTTAAATATTCAAAATGTATGGGTCATAAAATTAAGCTCAAGGCTATGTTTTCTCATAAGTTAATTTGTGTATTTTAAAACCATTAAAAATAAAAGAGTCCTAAATAATTTCTACGTAAATCCGTCTCTGTAGTCATGGAGAGCATAGAAGCAATGACAAAAACAAGATATCGGTCCTCCTTCACAATGATGCATTTTGCTCTAAGACAAGAAGAATATCCAGGGGACATTCTAATAAATAAGTTAAATTCCTAAAGCAATCCACCCCTTAAAAAATATTATTTGCCCAAACCCACAAACTTTTAAGAAAGGCAGGAAACCAATATAACATAAACAGAAGGATAAGCTCTAGGAATTGTGGGACAGGGTTTTTAGACCACAGGATTGTGAGTCTCCCCAATATCAAGACTAAATCATGAGCTTCTCTTCACAAATTCTCAGTTCTCTGATTTCTTCCTATAAATCTTCATCAAGAAACATCCTGTGGCTTTCTGTGCCTGACTTGACTGTCTCCATCTATTCACATGGGAAAATATTAATATATCAAACTAAACATTAAATTTAAAATGTGGAAACCTCTACACTTCCAGAGCATCTACAGCCTTTAAAAGCAACACCATTTGGGAACTTCCCTGGTGGTCCAGTGGCTAAAACTCTATGCTCACAATATAGGAGGCCCAAGTTCAATTCCTGGTTAGAGAACTAGATCCCACATGTCTCAGGTAAAGATTCCACATGCTCCAACTAAAGATCCCACATGAATCAGCAAAGCTGGAAGATCTTGCTGTGTTTATTGCAACTAAGACCCAGCGCAGCTAATTATTTTTTAAAAACATTACCATTTGAATACAGGAAAATGTCCCTTCTGTTTGTTCTTTACCAAACTGACCAAAGAACTCTTATCAACAAGAAGGCATTATGCCCTCTATCTTTAAAAATGGGGAAATAAAATGAATGCATATGAAATCACTGGAAGACTACTCATTGTTTGAGAATATGATACTGCTTAAGTATAATAGGAGGAGGGAGATGAAAAGAAAAAACAAAAAGTAAAGCCTGAAGAAACCACTTATTAAATAGAAAGATGGTTTTTGTTCTGGGAAAAGCATTGCATAACAATGGTGGAGCTGAGTAAAAACAAAATCCATCTGGATGTTCCATGAAACTGACTGGAATTGTTTTTTCTATTCCATGCAGTTTTCTTAAGTACCATAAAATAATAATGTGACTACTGGCTTCTATGGAAAGAAAATATTAAAATATCTATAATCTGGAAATGTTCTACTATGTGTAATTACTAGTCTACATTCTACATGCTTGACTTCAGTTCATAGAATAAGCCCTTCAAGACTAGTTGTTTCCACAACTAAGGAGGTAGCATATCATGTTATCATCTTTCACAACTTATTTCTAGCAAATCACAATAGTGAAAAATTGGTATTTTCCCTGTAGCCCAGAAAATGGGAATCCAAAGTTTGATGGCCTCAATTCTTTTCCTCAAATTGTTAGGGAAATCACTGACTAAAGCTGCCCACCGTGGCCTGGCACGATAGTAAACACTTTTAGACCAGTTTGGAGAGAGACTTCTACTCTACCAGGCAGGTCTATGGGGCTTCCCTCAGCTCAGTCGGTAAAGAATCTGCCTGCAATGCAGGAGACATGGGTTTGATTCCTGGGTCGGGAAGATGCGGGTCTATAACCACTCTCAGCTGGAAGCAGTTACAGAAGAAAGGGACCTCCAGCCCGACTCCCTAAATGAATCTTGAGTGTGAAGTTTCTCAGGGCAATGCTGTCAGGGGAAACACTGACTGTTAGGGAAAATATTGCCTGCCTTGACCAGGCACCATGATAACCACTTGCATGAGTTATCTTAAACAGGAGGTCCTAGTAAGGAATGTGGAACTAAAAAGTTACCATCAACTGGAAGAATCCAGGAAAGGTCAAAGGAGAGAGGAGACTCCAGCCCATATATCCCACCAACCTACTAGAGTCCTCCTCACTGGAGCCCCTGTGGGCTGAGTGATGCGCACACCACCAGGAAGGACCCTGAGTCAAACTGACCGGCCAGAGGCGGCCTGGAAACTAATGCCAACAGCATAAAACGTGAGACCGTGGGCCACGTGGCAGAGCAGTCCTCCTGGGTTCCTTTACCCCACTGCTATGTGCCCAGGCACCCCTTCCCAATAAAGCCCCTCTCTTGCTTCGTCACCACGGATGTCTCCTTGGACAGTTCTTTTTGGAGTGTTAGATAAGAGCCCACTCTTGGCCCTTGCAACAAAATCAATGGCAACACAGCATCCTTGCAAAGCCTTTGTGCCTGACTACCAGTTGTTATTTATCATTTGTTTCTCAAAAATTAATTAGCTCAATGCCTGTTCAATGAAGTAAAATGGGGACTAATTTGACACACTTCATGTCGAATAGAAAACATGCTTTGTTCCACAAGTTTGAACTGAATCTGTATGTTGAATAAAAAAGAATTCCTGTAGATAATAATGCTCAAATACCTAGATGACTTAGTCAAAGCCAACTAAATAACATAATGCATGTTGCCTATGGACTGGATTCTTTGAAGAGTCTTCCCTTTTGATTATTTGCAGATGATCATATAGCTTTAAACACCAGGAGCCCACGTTACATTCTAAAGGCACTGAATTAAACAGACAGTTAATTGTTTTGGGGGCTTAGAAAAATCTCTTTTTGTTTAGTGGCTTTTAAAATCACTTATATTATCTGTAACCATGTCCTCAACTGACACAATTTATGAGATTCTGTGTAAAAGTATAATTGAAACCTGAAAAGGAAAAGAAAAAAAAAATCAGACTCAAAAAGAAGCCATGGAGAAAGAAAATCCACAAAGCATGCTGCACTCTCAAAACGTATGACCTCATTCTTTCCTAGTACTACATGGAATGCAAACAAAACCAATGATATATACTTGTGGAGGGGAACACCTAGGCAGAGCCTGCCCTTTTATCTCAAGAGGAAGAAAGGTAATTGCCATGTTTACAATGGACAGCAGGCACCTACTCCTGAAACAAAAGAAAGCGTTCATTTCCCCTAAACCTTCGAATTTTGTTGCACAAAGAAATTGAAGAAAAAAATAACAAATGGAAGAAACTGGGGGAAAAAAGCTAAAATCACAAATTAAGCTGTTTAAAGTTACATATTATTTCACAGTTTGTATGTACCATGAAGGCTATGTAAGATAAAAGGAAGATATATAGGTAAATGTAAGCAATCATTGCTTTTATATTTAATTTGTTACCTATTCTTTTTCTTTTTTTTTTACTTCAAGTATTAGAGTTATCCATAATATTCTATCCAAGCAGAATTATGTATACCAACCCACTCACAGACACACTGAACTTGCAAATATAGAAAGAAATATTTCTCGATATGCAGGGACTCAAGGAAACGATACCTTTATGGAAAGAAATGCAAACAGATTAAAATATGCTCTTTAAAGTAACAGAAATATAGTCAAGATGGGCAAATGAGAGTTCAAAGCAAAAAAAATCTCTTTTGTCTAAGTACCCAGAGAAAGACTTAGAATGAGAGCCCTCAAGAATATATACTAAGTCCCAGCCGGCAATCACCTCTCAGCTCTGCCTGTCGGAGGGCAAGAGGGCTGCCGTGGCACAGGGCCTGCCTCCCTCTGCAAGGGACGCTCCAGACAGGGACAGAAGAGCCATCCAGTTCCAAGTTGGGCCCGCCAAGCCCCTTTGGAAGGACTGTTGGTAAAGTACATCGGACAGAAAACCCTCATTAGAAGTCTTCAAAAAAAAAAAAAGAAGACGTCCTCCTGAGTCACCCAGCTGTAGAAGTGGGGCAGTGGTGGTGGCGGTAGGTAGTGATGCAGAAGGAGGGGGTGAGGTGGCAGTAACCATGTTCACTGGAAAGTGCCCAGAAATGTCACTGGAGTTCTCATCAATATGAAGATGCACGCAAGGCTTAGGTATGTCTTAAAATAATGCATGTGTGTGCTTAGTCACTCAGTCGTGTCCAACCCTTTGTGACCCCATGACTGTCGCCCGCCAGGCTCCTCTGTCCATGGGGATTCTGCAGGCAAGAATACCAGAGTGGATTGCCATGCCTCCCTCTAGGGGATCTTCCCCACCCAGGGATCGAACCCAGGTCTCTCGCATTGCAGGCGGATTCTTTACCATCTGAGCCACCAGGGAAGCCCAAATAGTGCATACAAGCCCTTAAAGAAAGCTGACTTAACAAACCTAGGTTTTTCCTGGCTATTATGCCTGCTCGTTCAAGGTCAAGCCCTGTGGTTCATATGCCTGCTTTGTGAATTATTTCTTTTTAAATATCAATACATCTTGATCTATGTCTCCTTATCTGTCTCTTTTCATGACTGAGATGGCTAAAACAATGGCTAAAGAGCAGTGGCAACGAATGCTTTTTCCTTTTTAGAGAATGGAATGGAAAAAAACTAGGTTTCGTTCGTGTGAACTCCCATGAAGAGGTGGGGGAATGGGGAACAAACTTGGAAAATAAGTTAAGTAGTTGAGTATTTTATCATCTGTATTAAAAAAAAAACTTCATATCAAGCATAATAAAAGTCCCTTTACCAAAAAAACCTAGAAGTTGTTTTTACCACTGAATACCACATACATACACTGAAAGGAAAATTAGAGTCTAAGGAAATAACACATGTAAAACAAAGCAAAGGGAATTTTATTTGGGTTTCTCAAGAAACAGTAAGAAAAAGAAGTGCTATTCCTCAAATTACATAGAAATCAGCCTACTCATCTCACTGTGTGTGTGTGTGTGTGTGTGTGTGTGTGTGTGTGTGTGTGTGTGTGTGTGCACGCATGCACATGTGCCTGGTAAACCCTGAACGTGAGCTGTTTGAATTCTGGCCAACAGGTACACCTCTCTAAATTTTTCTGGTATCCTCTGATATCAGAAGCCACGTACGATAAAGACATTAAAACTTTGGATAAAATACAATATTTAAAAAATGTTACCCTATGATTAAAAAAAAACAGAAGGGAAAAATCATATGTGAAAAGAATCTAATATGAGAATTTATGAGAAAAAAAAATTTTTTAAGTGCCTTTATCCTGCAAAGAGGAAACGACCAATGCATTCTAGGAAAAATGGTCATCCTACAACTCTCTGATGTAATTTTATATGTAGTTAAGAAATCTACTAGAAGTGATGTTTTACCAGGCAGTTTCATTTGATTATAAAAATACTTTAACCATATGGTAAAACTTCTTATCATAGAGATACTCAGAAAAATACACTGATGTACCTCGTTTCACAGAACTGTATGCTTTTGAAAACCTCTATTTTAAAACATTAAAGTGCATTCTAATATGGTGCTTGAAATTCTTCAGTGTCAAGAATAACAGAAAAAGGCAGCAGAGGTAAAAATGTGAACATTAGAACTCATCTTCAAGTAATGAGTATTGCATTTATTTTATTTTTGAGTTTTACTTTGTATACTTCCCAGCAGGGGACACAACACAACAAATATGTTCATTTGACATATTACTAAGTATATCTCTGAATGCACTGAGAAAATTCTATGTCACGCACTATTCAAAAGAGAAAACGAACCGTACTTTGAACACATTGATGGAGATAATTGGCTTCGTATAAAAATATAGATTGTGGCTCCTTTTGTCTATTACACTGCTCATACTTTTCCTGGAACAAGGAGCTGTCTGCTTACAGAAGCACAGACATCCAGAGAGGAACAACAGCCTCCATCTGTGACTGACAAGGAAACTGTCAGGCCAGAAGCTCTGGGGACTGTCATTTTCCAAAACTGCTTAGTCATCCCTGTCTAGCCCTGGGATGTCCACGTATGGGCTGAGAAGCCGTATCATGAAATGTTAATTTGGCTCTTAAAGATAACATGCTTTTAAGAAGCGATAAGAAAGAAAAGTTGAGCTGGGTTCAGACAGACTGTCTCTGTTCCCAAGTTCTGAAAATGCACTCCCAGAAATATTTTCTGCAGCCTTATCAGCAGCAGCATTCCTCAGCAATCCTGATGAAATAAAAACGCTCTCCCTTCAAGGAGGGGGGGGGGGGGTGGGGTCTCTTCCCCCTCCTGTGCATTTCTGGTCAGGAGTTCACACAGGAGACTTGGTAAGAAAGCCTGCCCTCCAGGCATGCCTCCTTCAACATCATACTTCCCTGAAAGGCTTCTTTTAGCTTTGCTCTCTTCTGAGCCTTCCCTTACCAGCCCCACATCCCTCCCCTCTGCTGCAATTTGGCAGCGCATTATGGCTGTCATCTTTATGAGACCTGGCATTTGAAATAAACTCACAGTCCATCTCAGCATCTTCTCTTCTCTCATCTATCTGCCTCGGAAAAGTGTGATAACCTTTGTTTTCGAAAATACTACTGATGTGTGTGTGTGTGTGTATTTGCTTTGAAAATCAAGTCTTCGAAAAATGCTTCTGGGCCAAGCAAGTCACACTTGGGGAAACACTGCAATGAAGAGCTACGAGCAGCAAACACACCGTCTTGACATCTGCTGAGGTGTTATAAATAAAGCTGGTGAGTAAAAAGATGAAAGCAAAGCTGGATTCCTCTCCCTTCGGTCGTGGCCCACGCACAAAGAATAATTTGACTGACCCCGTCCCATCCGTATCTATTTGCCTCTTAGAGAAAAGCAGTAAAATGAACTGGGTATTGTCAACCCAGAGTAGTAGTGATTCAAATCGTTCACTACTTAGAACTTTACATTTTGCATAAGAAGGGTGATTCCTAGAGGATATCAGCCTTAAGGCAAATGGTGACACATTTTCATTCTTAGAATTACTGAAGGCATCAGTCCTCATCTTCCCCTCTTTTTTTTTTTTGCCTGCCTTGGTTTTTTTTGGGTGCATCTTATAGCTTGTGGGATCCCGGTTTCCCAACCAGGGATTGAACCCAGACCCGGCAGTGAAAGCTCAGAGTTTGAACCACTGTCCTGCCAGGGAATTACCCGCTAATTGTGCTTTTCAACCCCATTTAGACATTCTATTTGCGGGTAGGACTGTCACAAAGCAACACTGCTTATTTTAATAAGATAGAAATATGAACTACAGGACATCCCTGGTGGTCAACTGGTTAAGACACCGTGCTTCCAGGGCAGGGCAGGAAACCAAGGCCCTTCATGCCACGGAGCACGGCCGAAGAAACTTAAAAAAAAAAAAAGAACTATGGCAGAGATTCACTGTCCTTCTGCCCTTTTCAGTTGCCTGTTCAACCTAGCAGTGCTTTTCAATGGCTACATGGAATATTCTAGGAGCTCACTCATGTCTAGCAGGTAAAAGGAGGACATGCCTGCAGTTGCTCCCTGGGCCCAGCTTTACTGTGGCAGACATCAGTAAGCAATTGTGGTACCTTCACACTAAGAAAAGACAGAGCCTCAGCATCCTTCTTAACACAGCACTCCCAGCAACCATCAACTGTTAGCAGTGAACCAGAACATCAAATTGCCTTCCTGATCTGGCCATCTGTCCTGAGAAGCAATGAGCTGGAGCAAGCTGTGGCTCCATCATCATGTGTCTATTTACTTTTATGAGAGGTGGCTGGTGAGGGAAGAAAGTTGAATAAAACTCGCCCATGTATCTTGGCATTCTACTAATTTTGATGAGCATTAGAGAATTTAAGAAATCATGAGCTGAGTGTAGGGTATGCAGGATGGCAATTAGACTGAGTAGCATGTCATTTTCATAAAGTAAAGGAGCAGAGAAGATAAACATATAAGCCCCCACAGTTATCATGTAAAGCCCTTGGGGAGCCTCATTAAGAAAAGTGTCAAAGGTCTAGCAATATGTATATATCAATTCAGAATACATAATTAATTTGCAGGGTAATGAGCAATGTTCTATATGTGAATAGGGCTTGGATGACAAAGATGGAAACATTTGGCAAAGCTCTTTGAATGACATACTTAAGGTCAGTGTGCTTCATTTTATGAAAGCTCAGAAACAAACAAAAAACAAGCACTGAATTCTAGTTAATGACACGCATGTTGAGGGTTTAGAATTAAAGTGTACTGCTGCTTGCAACTGACATCTTATTGAGAAAAGTAAGATGGATTGATGATTGAAGAGAGGAATGAGCTTACAGTAAAGCAATTGCAGTAAAAAAAAAAAATTATAACAATTGTCAAACAAGGAACCTAGAACAGTCAAATTCATAGAGTCAGAAAGTACAGTGGTAGATGCAGGGGTAGGGAGTGGGGGGAGGGGGGCTAGTGTCTCTTCATGTATTTATTTTATTGCTGGCTGTGCGGAGTGCTGAGTCTCCGCTGCCGTGTGGGCTTTGCTCTAGATGCGGCAAACGGGGGTCACTCTAGCTGCAATGCCGGGCCTCTCACTGTGCTGGCTTCTCTCGCTGTGGACCACGGCTCCAGGCTCTAGGGGGCCTGGGCTTCAACAGTTGTGTCTCCAGAGCACAGGCTCAACAGCTGTGGTGCAAGGGCTGAGTTGTTCCGCGGCCTGGGTGTCTTCCAGGCTCAGAGATCACACCTGTGTCTCCTGCATTGGCAAGCAGGTTCTTTATCACCGAGCCACGAGAGAAGCCCGGAGTTAGCGTTTAACGGGGCCAGAGTTTCAGTTCAGGAAGATGAAAACATCAAGAGATGCATGTTGGTGAGAGGGGCACAACAATATGAATATACTCAGTTCAACATGGTTAAAAGAGTATATTTTGTGTTATGTGTCTTTTACCACAGTAAGAAAACATTTAAAAAGAAAATGAAAAATTAAAAATAGATTAATTACAGATTCTAGACCACGAGTTCACTATAAATTGATCTCCACTTTTCTGTATATTTGAAATTTTTCATAATAAAATACGGGCAAAAACTACAATATATAACTTTTTTTGAAGTGTATGGAATCTAGGTATTCTTTCTTCTGCTTCTTTCTGATTGGAAGAAGTAGCCCGCTTTTCATACAATATAATTACATGTGATGACCTGTTACTGAAATGTCCTGACTGTCCTCTAAAGAAGGACTGGGATGAACCTATGTAACTCTAGCCAGGAGAGAAGACAGACATGTTACCCAGACTCTGCTGTCCTCGTCACACCCAGAGCAACGACAGCGGTCCACCCCATGTCATCCTAAGCACTTCTGATGGGCAAAGCATCCCTCACATGCAAACTGCCCACCCTGATTAGAACACTGGTGGCATTTGTTGCTCATCTTTTTGTCTGAGAGAGCATTGACGCTGACTTGCCAGACCATGGTTGATATACCGCTTGTTCTATCAAACCCAGTCCAGAGATTTCAGGGTCTAAAAGAGGGACATGGTGGGGCACACAGTATTCAGACTTCAGGCTTGTGTCAAACAAGTGCAAAGAGCTCATTGAAAACCTATCATCGCTGAGGGAATGGAGATAACACCACAAGTGGCCCTTCATCAGCGTTGGCCAGCATCAAATTCACATGAAATGTCTTCTAATGATCATCCCAGTTTAGTGGGTTGAGGGAAGCTGGACATGGCATGCTAAAACTCGGGCATTTTTTTAACCGAGCAGAATTAAGAACAGGATATTTAACCTGTTCTATTAATTCTCATAGCACTGTGTAAGCTAACACTCCTGGCAATAATTTATAACCTTTGACCAAAAAAATTCATATAGCTATCTTTTTTCCCCCCATTGCTCTAGTCTGACTTCGGGAACTACAAGCCCCACAAAGCAGGATGATATAATATGGTTGATGAGAATAAGTGGGCACACTACTGTATGCTTCAAAGGGTCACTGCTCAGCCTGTGAGTCCATACTTTTTAATTTCCTTGTACAAACAGGGAACTGAAAAGTGGGAAAATCCATTTGGCTGGTCTGAGCTACAAATTAAATCCATGATTAAATTTAGGCAATTACATCTCCTGGTTGTTTCCATTTAAACATATTAAATACATCGAATAAGATTCTTAATCATGATCTTGGCAATCTATTGTAGGGCAAAATGGACTCTAATAAATACTATTAAGAGGCTAGCTGACAAATAAAAAAATGGAAGGATCCTGCAAGAAATACTTCAGCACACAAAAATGGAAGGATCCTGCAAGAAATATTTTAACACACAACTCATGGTGTGTGCTGCCAAGAGGTGGAGGGAAAGAAAAAGAAAAACACACTCGAAGAAAATAAATATGTGGGCTCTTAACCAGTAAAGAGCAATCAAATTCAGTAATTCCCAAATTTTAGCATGCATAAGAATCACCCAAAGGGCTTGTTAAAAGGCAGAATGCTGGGACGCCAGCCCTAGAGACACTGACTGAGGTCTGGGCAGTGCCCATGAATCTATTTCTCGCCAGCTCCTGGGTGATGCTGGTGCTGTGACCAGGAGACCACTTGGAGCAGAGCTAAATGTGTGTAAGCACAGCGAAGCAGCTGTTGGAAGGTTCAGAGAATACCGTAAGTTCAGCGTAAATCATCTGTCCAGGTTTTAGCGATCTCCAGAGGGTGACTTCATCGTCCCACCGAGCAGTCGGTGGCTAATAGTTCCTGTGGAGGGTCGGGTCTCAACAAAACAGGGAGGCAGGTGGGCCCCCAGACTCCACAGGCTGTAGACTTTCCGCTCAGCCGTAATGTGAATTTCTCCCCACTTTAGGAACCCAGTGTTCTGTTGCCCTCTCTAGCAGCTATTCCCATGCTCCCCAGACTCCAAGGGGGTAACCCCTCACTGCAAGGATGCCAGACTATGCTTCCACTGTCTGGAGTTTATCATCAAGTAACCAAAGTCAATTTTCATCTGCCCCATAATCACTGGAGACAAAGAATCTCATTTGGTTATTAATCCCATCTGTATCACAAGTGGTAGAGTATTAAACCGCACCTCTGACTTTCTTCTCCAAGCAAAATCCTATCAGCTTCTTCAGTGTCTGGTATAACCCCTAATGATATTTATAAATCCCCTTTGAATCCTCTCAAAATTGACTGCAAGTAAGGACTTGAAAGCCAAGTTCTGATGTGATATATATTTTTTAAATCCTTGTCTCTACCTCTCTCCCATCATCCCCAATCCAACAGAACACTTTCTATCAACCAGTGAATCACACGCTGGCAGGGGAAGAACAGGAAAAGAGAACTTCCAAACAGACTTGAGAAGAGTTGAGCACACCGGAAGGACTGTTGTCGTCCTGCATGGACGGATCACTTTCTATAGCCTGGTGGTGCTTTTCTTTCCTTTTTAAATACTTTTTTTGGCCATGCCACAAGGCATGTGGGATCTTCCTCAACCAGGGATTGAACCCATGCTCCCTGCATTGGGAGCATAGAGTCTTAATCACTGGACTGCCAGGGACGTCCCAATTGCTCTTCAGTAAGATAATAGTAACTTGCACTTCTATTTATTTTCATGGGTAATTTCAAACAGGTTACTTATTTGACCTCACTTTCCCTCACTGGAAGGAAGCAGAGGTACACAGTCTTTTGCTGGTCTCCTGGGGTTTGGAGAGCTGGCGGGTGACAGACAGAACCCTGGTTCTATGTGGGCCTAACTCCCACTCTGGGGCTACTTCCCACACTAACCCAGGAGTGTGACAGCTCTTACTGGTTACCCTTCACTGGATCTAATACTCAAGAAAACCACCTCAGACTGCCTGTAGAAAAATGAGCATGTTTTCAAGAAAACCCAATAAAATGAAAAGAAAAAAAAAAAAATCCAGGAAGCTGAGGCTATATAACAAGACTGGGAAAACACTAAAACTCTAGACAACAGATGTTGAGGTTTATCTGCCAAAAACTGAGAAATTTGGAATGAGAAGCAGAATAGATGTTTCTGAAAACCAAGTCACAGATCTGGCGCACAGGCTTCAGGAAAATCCACCTAACAAAAATATTCAAAAGGTTTAATTAAATATTTCTTAAAAAATCAATAAAGACCTCCATAAACCTACATCAAAATGGAATACCAATATTTTAGGAAACATTTTGATACAAAAAAGGTAATAACAAATAAATTTCAGGGATAGAGAAAGAATCCTTGAGGCACCCATCCTCAAGAAATTTACAAATAGGAAATCAGGGTTACTTTAGCAACACCAGCGCTGGAAAAAACACACAATGAGGCAAACAAAAACAAAACAAAGAATTGCAGTGCAATGAGTTTTGAAGGGAAAGTGACATGAATTTTATACCTGATGTACAGTTGTCATTTACGTATGAACATAAAATATTTTGTTGTTTAGTTGCTAAGTTGGGTCCAATTCTTTGCAACCCCATGGGTTGTAGCCTGTCAAGCTCCTCTGCCCAGGGGATTCTCCAGGCAAGAACACTGGAGTGGGTTGCCATTTCCTACTCCAAGGAATCTTCCCAACCCAGTGATCAGACCCACGTCTCCTGCATTGGTAGACAGGTTCTTAACCATTAAGCCACCTGGGAAGCCCGGTATAAAACATAAAAGTCTGAAATATGCACAGACATTGAACTATAACACTCACAATAGTTTCTCTAGAAACTACCAGTTTATGAAATTCAGAATATTGTGATGCAAGTAAAAATGAAAATTTAAGAACTGCACAGCCATAATATAAAATGATTGGAAATGAGTGCTAATTTTGTTTAAATGTAGACCTAAAACTGAATAATTTTGACTATGTTATATAACAACATGTAAATACTGCAAAACTAGAGAGAAAAGCAACATGAATAAATAAATTTGGAAACTGGAGAAGAGAGGTAATGCTCGCGCAAAATAAGTTTGCTAATTTTGTAAATAACAGATATATCTATATTATTTAATTTTAAAAAGCAATGCACACAAGAGCCAAAAAAACAACAATAAAAACAATAAAAACCTTCCAAATGATCAGAACAAGCAAGAGAAACACCACCACTACAACTAAAAATACATAACACAAAATAAATACAAAAAGGCATTTAAAACAGGATACATAAGCATGAAGACATATTTAAACACTGAGACGTTCCATTGAAAAACAATGTCCTGGAGGAGAACTTGACTGAATAAAATGAGTTTCATATATAATGCAGGTAGCAGGAGGGATGAATTCAGGCCTGTTTTCTAGGACTATCATAATGATATATTACAGACTGTATGGCTTAAACATAGGAACTGTATTGTTACGGAGGCTAGAAGTTCAAGATCAAGGTGACAGCAGGTTTGGCTCTTCTTAAGGCCTCTGAGGGCAAACCTCCCTGCTTCCCTCCTGGCTCTTGGGAGAAGTTGGCAATCTTTGGTGCTCCTTGGGTTTGCAGAATTATCACTCCAGTCTCTGCCTTCATTTTCACATGCTGCTCCCCTGTGTGCATGACTGCCTCCAAACACTCCCTTTTTTATAAAAAAAAAACACCAGTCATATTGGATTAGGGACCTGTCCTATTCCAAGCATGACCTCAGGCTGACTTAACCAATTATGCCTGCAACAACCCTACTCCCCAATATGGGAATGTAAGGGCTATAATGGGAAGTTAGAATTTCAACATATACATTTCAAGAGGACATAATCCAACTTATAATAAGGTCCCTTTCAGTCTTATGTGCAGTTGGAAATAGATTAAATACTATTTATTCTGAATGAAAGATTTTGGCCATTACCAGAGATCAAGGAGCAATTGCCAGCGATGACTGAATGGTCCTTCTATGTGAGAATAGGTCAGAAACTGAAAAAACAAAACAAAAACCCTGACACATGGCAGGTTACAGGGCCGTTTATAAGACCGTGGAATCTGAAGCTTGGCAAAGAAAATCTTTGAAGACTGTCTTCAGAAAGACAGTGAGACATGATACTATGAAGGAGCCCTTGCCAGCAGAGTCCACGTGAAACAGGGCTGGATGGACAGAGACTAGTGCATCCAGTCAGCTCCAGGAAGAAGTCCATCCTTCTTCTTTGGCACACATGGTTTGAAAAGTAAAATCACTGGAGAGAGTGTGGAGAAAAGGGAACCCTTTGACACTGTTGGTGGGAAGGTAGACTGGTAAAGCCATTACGGAGAATAGTCCCTATTTTTAAGAAAACTAAAAACAGAACTACCATATGATACACTCCTGGGCATGCACTCAAAGAAAACCATAATTCCAAAAGATTCATGCACCTCAGTGTCCACTGAAGCACTATTTACAATAGTGCCAGAATATGGAAGCAACCTAAATTTCCATCAACAGAGGAATGGATAAAGAAGATGTAGTACCTGTATACAATGGACCATTACTCAGCCATAAAAAGGAATGAAATCATGCTATTTGCAGAGATATTGATGGATCTAGAGACTGTCATATAGAGTGAAGTAATTCAGAAAGAGAAAAAACAAGTATTGTATATTAATGCAAACATGTGAAATCTAGAAAAATGGTACAGATGAACTTATCTGCAAAGCAGAAACAGAGACAGACCTAGAGAACAAACTTATGGATACCGGGCGGTGGGGGGAAATGGAGTGGGAGTGGATTGTGAGACTGGAGCTGACGTGTACACTACTATGTATAAACAGATAACTAATACAGCTCTGGGAGCTCTCCTCAGTGCTCCGCGGTGACCTAAGTGAAAACGAAATCCCAAGAAGAGGGGATATATGTATATGTATGGCTGATTTCATTCCAATCCCTAAGAAAGGCAATGCCAAAGAAAGCTCAAACTACCGCACAATTGCACTCATCTCACACGCTAGTAAAGTAATGCTCAAAATTCTCTAAGTCAGGCGTCAGCAATACGTGAATCGAGAACTTCCAGACGTTCAAGCTGGTTTTTAGAAAAGGCAGAGGAACCAGAGATCAAATTGCCAATATCCACTGGATCATCGAAAAAGCAAGAGAGTTCCAGAAAAACATTTATTTCTGCTTTATTGACTACGCCAAAGCCTTCGACTGTGTGGATCACAATAAACTGTGGAAAATTCTGAAAGAGGTGGGAATACCAGACCACCTGACCTGCCTCTTGAGAAACCTGTATGCAGGTCAGGAAGCAATAGTTACAACTGGACATGGGACAACAGACTGGTTCCAAATAGGAAAAAGGAGTACGTCAAGGCTGTATATTGTCACCCTGCTTACTTAACTTATATGCAGAGTACATCATGAGAAACGCTGGGCTGGAAGAAGCACAAGCTGGAATTAAGATTGCCGGGAGAAATATCAATAACCTCAGATATGCAGATGACACCACCCTTATGGCAGAAAGTGAAGAGGAACTAAAAAGCCTCTTGATGAAAGTGAAAGAGGAGAGTGGAAAAATTGTTTTAAAGCTCAACATTCAGAAAACTAAGATCATGGCAGCTGGTCCCATCACCTCATGGGAAATAGATGGGGAGACAGTGGAAACAGTGCCAGACTTTATTTTTCTGGGCTCCAAAATCACTGCAGATGGTGACTGCAGCCATGAAATTAAAAGACGCTTACTCCTTGGAAGGAAAGTTATGACCAACCTAGACACCATATTAAAAAGCAGAGACATTATTTTGCCAACAAAGGTCTGTCTGGTCAAGGCTTTCTTTCAGCTTTCTTTCAGCTTCATGCCCCCATTTTGTGTATTACTCAGTATCTCAGATACTGGGACCTTGAAAATTACATTTCCAGGTCAGACTTTCCAGCTGTCTTCTGCTTAGGTCGGCCCATGGGAAGTACCGGTGGGATACTAAAGGAGAGGGGGAAGGAAAAGCAAACTTCCTCTTGGCTTCAGGAGGTGTCACCAGCGTTGGCAGGGAGCTACATGTTCCAGCAACCTTCAGAAGTTCTAATTCAGCTGCTGGCTCCAGCAATATTGCTGGAAATGGCAGGACTGGCCAGCCTAGCCACAGCATCGGGCAGCTCGCACAGAGGGATTCGTGGCCCTTTCAATAGTCGCAGAGTCTTCTAGGAGCGTTAGGGACTGGTGTGTGAGGGACCTTGTCACATGCTGACACCACCCCTGAGTTTTGTTTGACCAGCCTGAGGAGTACCTGCAGTTTCTTTTATTTGTTAATCTCTGACTTACTATATCCTCCTCTTCTAACTCCTTCTCCGGTCCTTCTGACATCTTATAAGCAATTCCTGTATTAAAGGTTCTCATTCAGAAATACCTAGAGTGGTTTCTGTCTTACCTGTCTGATTACTGACAGATTCCCTATCCATGAAGAAAGTAATATGGTTTACGATGGGAATGAAATCAGAGGCGGTTAGTTGCAGAGCTCAGAAACAAAAAAGAGCAAGTGTCTTGCCAGATGGAGGGGGGAAGCACCTGCTATCCTTATTCTAATCAGTTATTCCTTGCCCCATTTCTTAACTCAAAATTCACATGGACATCAATAAAAGAGAATACTAGTTTTGCATTACAATTTTCATGAATATGTATTGCTATCTGTAGAGAATTACTGAAACTTTTCTGTTTTATTTACACTCTTTCACGTTACAAACTAAAATTTACCAACATGAATTTAATTTTATGCAGATAAAACTAAAACCAAGTATCAGGGGAAGACCATGTCAAGGTGTGGATCTCCACCGAGATGGTCCATGTGTGCCAGTGAAGACACTTCAGAAGACTTTCCTTCAGAGTCTTGCCAGTTAGAGTCTTCAGCATAATTTCCTCTGTGAGAGAAGATGCATTTTGCATCTTTGTTGCCCCACCACACATTGGGTATATATTTTTCTTTTCCATTATTATTATTATAGGATATTGAATCAGTGTATTATATATATTAAAAGGCTCTATACATATTGACCAAATAGGATTAACTGGCATTTCTCAAACTAGCTGCAAACCTAAACAGCGTGTTATAAAGCAGAGACATCAGTTTATTTACAAAGGTCCATATAGTCAAAGCTATGGTTTTTCCAGTACTCATGTACAGATGTGAGGGTTGGACCATAATGAAGGCTGAATGCCAAAGAATTGATGCTTTTGAACTGTGGTGTTGGAGAAGACTCTTGAGAGTCCCTTGGAAATCAAGGAGATTAAACCAGTCAATCCTAAAGGAAATCAACCCTGATTATCCATTGGAAAGACTGACGCTGAAGCGCCAATACTTTGGCCACTTGATGTAAAGAGCCAACTCACTGAAAAACACCCTGATACTGGGAAAGACTGAGGGCAGGAGGAGGAGGGGATGACAGAGGATGAAATGGGTTGGATGGTATCTTCAACTCAATGGACACGAGTTTGAGAAAACTCTAGGAGATAGTGAAGGACAGGGAAATCTGGCGTGTTGCAGTCCATGGAAACTCTACAGAGAGTCAGACATGACTTAGTGACTGGACAATAACATCAACAAACTAGCTGCATCTGAATCACCTCAAAGTGAGTGATTGGGCTCCACACTCAGAAGTCTGGAATGAGGACCTGAGAATTGACACTTCAAGTTCACAGGGATATTGATGTTGTTGGTCCAGGTATCACACTTTGGAAACCACTGGGATAGATTATAGAACCCACTGAGAGTTAAATGCATCCAAGTGAAGGCTTCTTACCCAAGAAAAATGGATATTTCCAGCCTATGTCAGTGCCAACCTGATAACAGGTATAAGTTCTATTTTTCAAAACTATGTTCCCGCACACACAGGTTGCCAGACCTCATTCATTTATCACCCATATTTTCTACTTGTTATCTTTTCAATTTCTTTGGGAGCAAGGAGGGACAAGCACAATATTTCCCAGAATTTTCGAGGCAGGGGGTATGTTTGGTTAAATATTAAATGTTAATTTATGTGTTCAGATAATTTTAAAAACTGACTTACTGAGTATAAGATAGAGCAATAAAATCTCTCTTTTTTTTCTTATTTGTTCTGTTAGTTGCCAGCAGGATAATCTCTTGTTTTAGTAGATTATTAAATTGGACAGGTCATTAGGGCTTAGGTGAAATTATTGAATTTCAGAGCTAAAGAATGTTTTGAGGGCTAATGAGTAATAATTATAATGGGCAAATCTCTACTGATACAAGAATGCTAAATATTAAAGTATTTTTATATAAAGTAACAAGCTTGAAAAAATAAATATATTTTCTTGGCAGATTTAAATAGCTATTTATACAAAGTTATGATATTAATGTCAGTGAGGTAAACAGCATTGTATTTAATTCTGTTAATATTCAGCTAATAGAGAGAATGATTAAAAGATAGTATTTGCTTTACATAATCACATGCTTGTTTATGTCAAATAAAGGAGTTAACCTTTCCCTCTCTCTCCTCTCTTTCCCAGACAAGATTCCAGAACTCAGAAACACACATTGCTACTGACATAGGTGAAAAAGTTCAAGAGCCCTGCGGAAATTTAAAATGCAGCAAATATGCATTTCTTTGTTCACTGAACAGATACCTAAGCAAACATTGAATACCCACTGGACTCCAGGCACTGCGCCCTGGGCCTACAGGACAGTTGCAGACAAAGATACCTGCCATCAGCAAGGCTTTGTTCTGGTGGGTGGACATAAGCAAGAGTAATTAGTCAATACATTACAGGTGCTATGAAGAAAAATAAAGTGGAGGTAAGGATAGGAAATATCGGAGTGAAAGTGAAGTGAAAGTGTTCATCGCTCAGTTGTGTCCGCTTCTTTGCTACTCCATGGACTGCAGCCCAGTCCACCAGGCTCCTTTGTCCAAGGAATTCTCCAGGCAAGAATACTAGAGTGGGTTGGCATTTCCTTTTCCAGGGGAGCTTCCTGACCCAGGAATTAAACCTGGGTCTCCTGCATTGCAGATTCTTTACTGGCTGAGCCACCAGAGAAGCCCATAGGAGAGAAGGCATTGAAGTGGGGCTGATTTAATTTCCAATAGGGCATTCAGGGGATGCCTTATTAAGAAGGTGACATTTGAACAAACACTTGAAAGAGATGAGGAAGGCAAATGGATATGTGGGAGAATATGGGTTCAGGAAGAAGAAATGCCATGCACGCAGGGCCTGACACCAGCCTGTATTTATGGAGCGACCAAAACTGCAGAGAACCCAGTGTGCCTGGATCAGAGGGAAGATGGTGGAGAGGGTTAACCATGGACCAGAGACAGTCCAAGGCCTTGTCCATTATTCTAAAGACTGGCTTTTACTCTGAGTGAGATGGAGAGCCATTAAAGATAATTTTATTAAATATGAGATGTAACTGGTAGTTTCAGATAATGGCACTGGTATTTAATTAAGATTAGAAACTTTATCTGTGCTGGACAGTTGGACAGTTTAAAATAGAATCCCCACCACAGTACCAGATGTGAGTGACAATTAATCCTTTTTTCCTTCTTGGAGCAAACAAAACATACAAAATGAAAAAGATCAGACTTTTTTTTTTAATTAATTTATTTTTATTGAAGGATAATTGCTTTACAAAATTTTGCTGTTTTCTAACTGGTTACTAACAAGTTGTTCTCAAAATAAAATAGGTTCTGAGTAAGATACAAAACCTAATAGACAAAAGTGGAAGAACTTAAGTGCTTACTTATTTGGAACAACTGCTTATATTGTCATCAGTTCCATTTGCAAAGAAGAGAGCTATTATCAGAATGTTTATGTTCACAGTATCATTCCTGAAAAACTGACTACTTTAGGCTAAGAAGGAAAGAAAGGGAGAGAGGATGCAAAGAGGAGGAGGGAAAAAGAAACCTAAGTTACTGAAATATTTCATGGCATAAAATAACAGAATCATCAAATCTAGCTAAGATTAAAATATACGAACTATTTCACTTTCAAAATATATTAATGTTTTACAAAGAACAAATGACAGAATTCAGTTATTAACATGAATCACTGATACATAATGGGTTCTGTTTTTCTTAGGGGCGATATAGAATTTATTTTTCTTCAGTGACCCTCTTGTTTATAAAATACCAGTAAAGAAGAGGTTCAATCTACCCAGATTCTTACACATGGAATAATATTGCTAAATATTCATCTTTCATAAATCTGATAAGAACTGGTTTCCAAAAGTTTGGATGTGCCTAATTACAGCCACTAGCATTTTCATCATGTATTCTACGTGTTTCCTTAGCTGGTACAACCTAGAGAATTGGGATATTATTTTCACTAAACATTATTCCTTAAAACTACTGTTACTGTTTCTACTTAAACTTGGGCTTGGAATATTATTCTTTTCCCTCTAGCCAGCTTGAATAGCAATCCCTTTTCTCTTCTTATTCTTCCTACCCATTTAGTTCTTACACTGTATAACAATCCATAATGATTGTAAATGTGGCCTTTATTTCTTATTTTGTGCTCAGAAATGAACCCTATTAATCTAGAAGTGTCCTAAAGGATGCTTCAATACACATATACAGCTGGGCTTCAATTAGCAAGGTTATTGTTAAAAATGTTTAAGTAGCTTCTAAAGATGCTTTCAGCTTAAAATCTGGCCCCAAAGAAATGCAAAATATTTTCTTCTCATCTGAGCTTATTATCCGTTGAAGTTTAGTAAGAGAGACTTTCCTGGCTGGATTCTATTTCTCTGCACAGTGCTGTATCACCCCAATTCCACTTACCTGCTATCTAAAGAATCATTGGCTTAACTTTAGAAAACAATGACAAATCATAAATATATAGGCTAAAAATAACTTTGATGAACAAGTGCCGTTGGCATCCAATCCCCTTAAACATCAAATTTCTGAATTCAAATTAGACATATTAATCTGTCTTAAAAGCGCTGAAAGCTCAAAGAGAGTTCTAAATAATTTCGTCATTTTCAAGGGGATTTATGTTTACTCATAGATGAATTCAACTGCAGTATTTAGTACAAAACAATTTTAACAGATTTTTGAAGTTTATCAAAATTAGGAAGATAAAGCCATAGAAATTATCCAACAGAATAATTAATCCATTAATGCAGCCAAAATATGTATTGTGTTCCTACTAATCCAAGTACATTCTAGGCACTGGCAACACAGCTTTAAATCAACTAAGAATTTTCTCCCAAGGAGCTAGCCAAAAGCTTAATATTCTCTTTATCAGAAATATCAATTTTAAAAAGAAATAACCTAAGACTATTACGGATCACAGTCTATTGTGAGGCATTTGCACGGTACTGTCAGACTAGTCACAAGAGCTCTCGAGTAGCCCTGACTTCTCGGAGCCACTGCGGTGCTCACGTCTCCCAAGACTGCCTCCGGTGACTACACACCCGTGACCACTCAGGGCCGCTGCACTAGTCCAGGCCCCAAGAGACGGTATTTTCCTGTTGTTGTTCCCTTTGAGAAAAATGCTGTAACACTACTAGGAGAATTATAAAAACCGTTTCATTAAAGGCTGCACAAATATTGTCATAGCCACCCTAATAACCCAAGCTATAGAAAACTGCTTTTCTTTCAGTTCAGTTCAGTGGCTCAGTCATATATGACTTTGTGACCCCATGGACTGCAGCACGCCAGGCCTCCCTGTCCAAAACCAACTCCCAGAGTTTACTCAAACTCAAGTCCATTGAGTCGGTGATACCATCCAACCATCTCATCCTCTGTCATCCCCTTCTCCTCCTGCCCTCCTCAGTCTTTCCCAACATCAGGGTCTTTTCAAATAAGTTAGCTCTTCGCATCAGGTGGCCAAAGTATTGGAGCTTCAGCTTCAGCATCAGTCCTTCCAATGAATAATCAGGACTGATTTCCTTTAGAATGGACTGGTTGGATCTCCTTGCAGTCCAAAGGACTCTCAAGAGTCTTCTCCAACACCACAGTTCAAAAGCATCAGTTCTTTGGTGCACAGCTTTCTTTATTGTCCAGCTCTCACATCCATACATGACTACTGGAAAAACCATAGCCTTGACTAGATGGACCTTTGTTGGCAAAGTAATGTCTCTGCTCTTAATATGTTGTCTAGGTTGGTCATAACTTTTCTTCCAAGGAGCAAGCGTCTTTTAATTTCATGGCTGCAGTCATCATCTGCAGTGATTTTGGAGCCCCACCCTGCCCCTGCCAAATAAAGTTTGTCAATGTTTCCACTGTTTCCCCATCTGTTTGCCCTGAAGTGATGGGACCAGATGCCATGATCTTAGTTTTCTGAATGTTGAGTTTTAAGCCAGCTTTTCATTCTCCTTTTTCACTTTCATCAAGAAGCTCTTTAGTTCTTCTTTGGTTTCTGCCATAAGGGTGGTGTCATCTGCATATCTGAGGTTATTGATATTTCTCCCGTCAATCTTGATTCCTGCTTGTTCTTCATCCAGTCCAGCATTTCTCATGATGTACTTTGCATATGTTAAATAGCCACCCTAATAACCCAAACTATAGAAAACTGCTTTTCTTTATATATCCCCAAATAGTACTACTGATTCAGAGTAGAAATCTTCAATGTGCAAAAATTCAATTATAATTATTGGACTATGTTACCTTTGACTACTATGGAATTTTAACAGTCACTGGCCCTTTGTGTACTTCATAGGTATGATATGCATTAAATCTCTCTTCTTTCTCTCTCTCCTTCTCTCATGAAATGTTCACAGACATGATTTATAACTAGAAACTATTTTTTATTTATTACATTAAACCACAGGGGGAAAGTGTGGTGAGACAGCATTAATTCAATCTGTTTTTTTTTTTTTTGGTTCCTACTCTATGAGAGGCATTATATGACCAAGAATGTTAAAATAAAGCACAACTTTTGTCTCTGAAGAACTATCCATTAGGCAGGAGTCTCTGCTCAGAAAGATCCCACTGTCTTCTATCTTGGTAGATAACAAGCTTATACCAACAAAAACCCCAGACACGTATTAAAACTAGGTAAGATTTATAGTCACAGCTAAAGATACTCTTGGAGGGACCAGATGTACTATATCATTTTGTTAATAAATAAAGTATAAAGCTGGTGTCTTAGTAGCACAAGCTTTGTATGGCCAGCCTGTTGGCTCTCATCTGGTAAAACCTCTCATTTCCATGTCTTTCATTCCTGGCTTCCCAGGGAGAAGAAACCTCAAGATGTGAGAAGAATCACGTAGGTAGGATTTAGAGGTACCAGTCATTTGGAGAAAGGCAGAGCTGTAAACGATTTAGTATGGTGAGATAATTTTGGGGGGTGGAGCCTCTACTTTCAATCCCCGTTTTCTCCTGGTGTTGCAATTCAGCGTGTTCACAGTTGGTGTTGACATCTTGGCCCTATCGTCAACTTTTGGCCATTTTGGGAATGCCTGCTTGTTCTTCATTGTCAAATTTTGTACCTGGAGAATATCCAGCTTTACTGTATAGATTTGAAATGGGTTAATATTTATATATACATGGCATTGTCTGTTAGCCAGAAAAATACATTTGTTCACTGTCAGTTAATCTTAATGTCCCCTCTTTCCCAAAACTCATAAATACTCTTTGTGGCCCCATGGACTGTAGCTTCCCAGACTCCTCTGTCCATGGGATTTCACAGGCAAGAATACTGGAGTGGGTTGCTATTTCCTTCTCCAGGGGATCTTCCAGACCCATGTCTCTTGCTTTGGCAGGCAGATTCTTTACCACCGGTGCCACTGGGAAGCCTAATCTTAAGGTCCCCTCCTTTTTATCCAATACTCAGAAATAGGTAATATAAACTGCTACTTTTGCTGAAAACAGTAGAAGATGTCAAAGAATATAATTAGGCTCTCTTTCAATGCTTTCAATTTAAAAAAGTTATGACTCATAACTCTATACATACATGGCTAATTATAATCACAATTATCACATGCCTTTTCTTTTTCTCCATGTTACATTTTTAAAAGAACAATCCCATGTAACAAACCCTTTAAGTATAGATTTCTTTTCCTTAAAATAGGACACATAAATGCCATTATAAGATGTGTACACTGCTCAGTTGATAATTATGCAAAATAATAAACAGAATGGTTGACTATGAACTGAAAATATGTGTATCGAGGGCACACAGTGGCCATAAGACCTTGGCAGGAAGTAAAGGCTGAGATTTTTATTAGACAGGTGCCCTGGATTTCTAGCTCCTGGGAGCTTACTTCTCTATCTCTGAGCTGTATGCTTATACCATTTGACATGGAAATACGCAGAAGGAAAAGTGCAAGGAGAAAAAGAGAAAGTGGAAATTCAACCCTCTATAGAGGGTCTTCAAAGCCCAGCAGCAGACAACTGCCAACATCACCCAAAACCTTGACCAAGCTGTATAATTCTATTAAAATAAAGGGAGGATTTATCCCAGGGATGCAAAGATTCTTCAATATATGCAAATCAATGTAATACATCATATTAACAAACTAAAGAATAGAACCATATGATCATTTCAATAGGCGTAGAAAAAAACTTTTGACAAAATTCAACACCCACTTATGATTAAAAACTCTCCAGAAAGTGGGCATAGGGGGAACTTACCTCTACATTATAATGGCCAAATGTGACAAACCCATAGCAAACATCATTCTCAATGGTGAAAAGCCAAAAGCACTTCCTCTAAGATCAGGAAAAAGACAAGGATGTCCACTCTCGCCACTATTATTCAACATGGTTTTGGAGAATCTAGCTATGGCAATCAGAGAAGAAAAAGAAATAAAAGGAATCCAAATTGGAAAAGAAGTAAAAATGTCACTCTAGGCAGAGAACATGAGACTATACACAGCAAGTCCTAGAGATGCGACCTGAAAACGCCGGGAGCTCACCAATGAGTCTGGTAAAGCTGCAGGATGCAAAATCAGTACACAGACTCTCTTACATTCCTAAACATTAGCAATGAGAGGTCAGAAAGAGAACTCAAGGAAACAATCCCATTTACCATTGCATCAAAAAGAGTAGAATACCTAGTAATAAACCTACCTAAGAGGGCAAATATCCCAATACTTTGGCCACCTGATGTGAAGAACCAGTTCACTGGAAAATACCTTGATTCTGGGAAAGATCAAAAGCAAAAGGACAAGAGGGTGACAGAGGATAAGAGAGTTAGATAGCATCACCAATTCAATGAACATAAATCTGAGCAAACTCCAGGAGGTAGTGGAGGACAGAGGAGTCTGCTGTGCTAGTCTATGGGGTTGCAAAGAATTGAACACAACTTAGCAACTGAACAACAGCAACAAGGAGGCAAAAGACTTTACTCAGAAAACTATTAATATAAGATACCAATGAAAAAAATCAAAGATGACTGAAATAGATGGAGAGATACATCACATTCTTGGAGTGGAAGAATCAGTACTGTAAAAATGACTATACTACCTAAAGCAATCTACAGATCCAGTGCAATCTCTATCAAATTACCAATGGCATTTCTCACAGAAGTAGGACAAAAAAAATCCACAAGTTGTATGGAAATATGAAAGACCCTGAATAACCAAAGGAGTCTTGAAAAAGAAAAACAGAACTGAAGGAATCAGGCTCCCTGACTTCAGAATATACTACAAAGCTACAGTCATCAAAACAGTATTGTACTGTCATTAAAAAAAAATATATATAGACCAAAGGAACAGGACAGAAAGTCTAGCGATAAACTTATACATCATTGGTCACCTAGGCTATGACAAAGGAGGCAAGAATGGAGAAAAGACACTCTTGGTGGGAACGTACAACGACTATGGTGAACAGTATGGAGGTTTCTTAAAAAACTAAAAACAGAACTACCAAATGACCCAGAAATCCCTCTCCTGGGCATGTACTCAGAGGAAGCCATAATTCCAAAAAATACATGCGCCACAGTGTTCACTGCAACACTCTTTAAATAGCCAGGACATGGAAGCAACCTAAATGTCCACAGACAGATGAATGGATAAGGAAGGTGTGGTATATATACACAATGGAATAACACTCAACCTTAAAAAGAACACTTCCCTGGTGGCTCAGACGGTAAAGCGTCTGCCTACAATGCAGGAGACCCAGGTTCAATCCCTAGGTCGGGAAGACCTCCTGGAGAAGGAAATGGCAACACACTCCAGTACTCTTGCCTGTAAAATCCCATCGATGGAGGAGCCTGGTAGGCTACAGTCCATGGGGTCACGCAGAGTTGGACATGACTGAGCGACTTCACTCACTCACTCACTTAAAAAGAACAAAATAATGAATTTTGCAGGAATATGGATGGGCCTAGAGACTGACATACTGAGTGAAGTCAGACAGAGAAAGAAATATATGATATTGCTTCTATGTTGAATCCAAAACTCAAAGGGTAAAAATGAACTTATTGACAAAACAGAAGTAGAGTCACAGAGGTAGAAAATAAACTTATGGTTACCAGGGGGAGGAATAAATTGGGATTGATATATACACACTACTATATGTAAAATAAACAACTAATAAGGACCTACTGTATAGCACAGGAGACTATACTCAATAATCTTTCATAGCTTACACAAGAAGAGAATCTTAAAAAAGAGTGGATATATGTATATATATATATACTGATTCTCTTTGCTGTACATGTGAAACTAACACAACATTGTAAATCAACTGTACTCTAATTTAATTTTTTAAAAATAAAGATAAAGGAAAAGAGGAAGCATGGAATACCTAGAGAGATGACCAACAGATATGAAGAGGTTCAGAATCTGAAGCTTTAACAATGATGCACATGAAGCAGAATAATGTATTACCAGGTAGACAATTAAGGGGAAAAGTTTATATTAATGGAAAGAGTAGTGATCTAAATTTAGTAATTTAGCAAGAATCCTAAGACACTACTCTGAAAAAGAGATGTGGCAACCTTTACAGAAATAAGAGCCAAAAACACTAGACAAACTTAAAAGTCAACTGCTGTCTTTCAAAGGAGATCAGTCCTGGGTGTTCACTGGAAGGACTGATGTTGAAGCTGAAACTCCAATACTTTGGCCACCTCATGAGAAGAGCTGACTCATTGGAAAAGACCCTGATGCTGGGAGGGATTGGGGGCAGGAGGAGAAGGGGACGACAGAGGATGAGATGGCTGGATGGCATCACTGACTTGATGGACATGAGTTTGGGTAAACTCCGGGAGTTGGTGATCAATAGGGAGGCCTGGCATGCTGAGATTCTTGGGTTGCAAAGAGTCGGACACGACTGAGCGACTGAACTGAACTGAACTGTCTTTCATTTAAATTTCTAGTCTTTTCTTCAGCATGTTGAAGAAATAATAATGCCAGATCAGCTAATGGTAGACAATAGCCCAAAGGAATCATGTTAAAATAAAAAACCAAAACAACAAAAAAATTTGCAATTCAGAATAACAAAAAGTTCCATCAATGCTGAAGTCCATCAACCCTGTATCAGTGACTCTTAAGAAAACTTTTCCAGGCTGTAATAATTCCTGACACAAAATATGACACACACGAGATTTTGGATTACTTCCTTTGCTTCTCAAGCATCTCATTCAGCAGTATCCATTGCTCATTTATTGAAGCTTTTCAGATATTTTAAACCATGAAGAGCAATTTCTCTTTCTCATCAACTGCCAGGAATCAATTCATCACATTCCTAGATAAACAACAGACAACTCAATATTTAGATTATGATATACCATAAAGTTTAATGTTTTGCATTTAAAGTCTAGTCCAAGGACAAGCAAAGTCAATGTAATTTAGAAACTTGGAAGAAATACATAATTTCAGGCTCCGTGGCAGACCTAATCAACCAGATCTCCATAGCAACTTGATATTTAGGTACTGATATGTATGCCCATGACATTTTGAGCAGTATTGTTTTAAATCACTTTTCTCTGTAAGGAGATGCTTTTCTTTCTCTGCACCCTTATAACAACTTACCTTACAAGTGCTTCTTAACTTGTCAAAACTTGTCACAAGTTCTTCACAAACATCCACTTATTTATCCTTGCTAAGGTATTATGAGTTTTATTTTTGTTATAATTTATTTTACAGATGAAGAAATAGATTTTTTGCAGGGAATTGCAGACAGGACTTGATATGCCTAGGACTGAAATCTGGGGAGTCCATGTCTAGAGCTCTTAATCCCTATAGATAAACCATTATTAGAGAATATTTTTGTCACTTATTTACCTTTCTAGAAGCTTTCCATTTTCATGAATTTTTGAACAGAAGCTCTGTCAAAGGTAAATTAAGCCTCTGTTTTTCATACCTACTCAGATTCCCAATCCTCATAATAAGCACCAGCTTGGGTGAGAATGTATCTATCTTCTTTTCCCTTACCATTTATCAAGCATTAACAGCCATGCCATATAAAACATCGTGCTATTCTAAAACAGCAAAAGCATTTGTACTGCTTTGTATGCATTGATTAGTACTGACTGTTTATACTAATCAAAGTCACTGTATAATGGAATAGTATTTAGTCATTTTATTACACCACACTCCAATAAGAACTCTGTCTCCCATGACAGTCTCAGAATCAAACACTAAAAATAACGAACAGGTATTTTTGTTTCTGCCCAGGGATTAATCATTTCTACCAGGAGCCATAACTACGAACATTATAGACAGTCTCAGGCGATGTTAGCGGCTGCCTGACAACACAAGTATTCAAATTCAATACTCCTCATTCAATGGAGGGGCTCTCCTGCTGGTTCAGTGGGTTGAGACTCTCTGCCTTACAGAGCGAGGGATGTGAGCTCCACCCTTGGTCAGGGAACCAAGATCCCACATGCCTCGGAGCAACGAAACCGGCCTGCCACAGCTAGAGAGAAGTCCGTGCACCCTAACCAAGACCCAACTCAGTCAAAAACAAATAAATAAATAAGTATTTAAAAAAAAAACAAAACACCTCAATGGAGAAGAAACTGCCCTCTCAAGGAACAAGATGAAAAATGCAATTAGCAGATGGAAAGAACACAGGGGTTAAAACAGAACAAAGCAAAAGCTGACACAACAGTTTAAAATTTCTTTTTTTAGAGTAACAAAAACCAAGAAGCTAGTAATTTAGCTGTAGAGACGCACCAGAATAAAGGGAAGAGCAGGCTCTAACTCCAGCGCCTTGTGCTAAAGGAATCAACTGTATATTCAGCAGGTGATAAGCAGGAGGACAAATGTCTGAAAACATCCGAAGCTTGGCAGTGACCATGGACAGTCACAGAGATTTCCTCTTCCTTAGGGGGTGTGTGACTGTTTCCCAGCCTCCCTTGTGCGGCAAGGTGACCGAGTTCTAGCCAAGGGGATGTGAGCAGAAATGGCATGTGCTTTCAGGTGAGGCTCATAATCGTCGTTCACAGGTAATGCCCTACTCTCTGACTTCATCTGACAGCTAATGGGGGAGGCCCAGAGCTTGGAGAGCCACAGGATGGGCAAGTGTCGGTTTTCTAAATCATTATGGGACATGCCACCCACCAACTAGGAGTGTCTCAAAGACACGCCGACGGTCATTGGGTGAATGTAGTGATGTGTGGGGGTTTGTCAATAGTTAGTCTACGCTAGCTGTTGTAGGAGAGAGGACAATTTGATCATAGCGTAAAAAAGGACTGTGAGCTGGACCCTTAGGTACACAGCTCATCCGCATTTGCTCCCACTCTTCCAACAGACAGAAAATCACAAACTCACACAGTGAGAGTTTGGCTCTCTCCAGGTTACATGCATGGTTCAGAACCATGGACACAAACATGGCCCCCAATGTCATTCTGTAGTTCTCCCAGGAGGCAGTCATGAAGAAGTATTTCCAGTCTCTTCCTCCCTGGCTTCCTCTCTTATAACTCCCTGCAGAGGGGGAGCTAAATGGCCCAACTCTCTTTCCATGAAAGCTCACATAATTCAAACACTGTTAGCATGTATAAGCCATCGCTCTTCCAACCAGCAAGGAGTGCTTAACCAAATGACCTCATTCATCTTCCCAGGCACCACGATCCTTGATTCTTTGGAGACAGAGAAACAAATGCTCTTACCCCTATTTCACAGATGAATACACTGAGGACGAAAGTGTGAAGCAAAGAATAAAATAAAACAAGAGGGCTTGTTTAATAAAACAAAACGGCTACAGCTTAATGGCTATATGAAGCAAAGCATGCTTGGATTTACAGGCAAAATTTCAGGCTTCTGGGGCCACAGTCAATGAGGTCAGGTTTTGTTATCTAATGGTGCCTTATTAAAATGGTTGTTAATGTTTAAAAATCATACATTTATACACACACACACACCAATTTATGTATTTCAACTTCTTTTGGAAAATCAGAAGATGAGGTCACACCCAGCACATATTTCTGCATCTCAGGGCCCCTTAGAGTAGAGATGCTCCCCTATTCTCCAGACTTCCACTGTTGATTTTCTACAGCATCCAGGTGACAGCCTGTGCCCTGTAATCCCCGGTGACCCTACAGGCATCTGAGTTTGTGGCCCTATATCTACATGTCATTAAAGAAATAAGAAACCTTGATTCTTCCACCAGCAAATCCCTCCCTTACAACATGCAAGCTTATCATTTGAAAAATGGGTTTAAAATGATCAGAAGTGGGATTATGGGCAGTGTTTCTTCTGTCAGTCTTCCCCCACCACTTTTTCAGTTTTTTCCTCTTTTCCAAATTTTTTATTGGAGTATCTTTGATTTACAATGTTGTGTTAGGTTCAAGTGTACAACAAAGTGAATCAGTTGTACATACACATATATCCACTCTTTTTTAGATTCTTTTCCCATATAGGCTATTAAAGATGATTGAGTAATTTCCTTGTACTATATAATAGGTCCTGATTAGTTACCTATTTTATATATGATACTGTGCATATGTAAACTCCAATCTCCCAATTTATCCACACTCATTTTTACCCCCTGGTAACCATAAGTTTATTTTCTACATCTGTGACTCTATATGTTTTGTAGATAAATTCATTTGTACAATTTTTTTAGATTCTACACATAAGCAATATCATATGATATTTGTTTTTCTTTGTCTGACTTAAAAACTCTGTCTATAGCAGCAGCTGCTAAAATGGGTGGGCAGAGGTAGCAGTTAAGTTACTTACAAATGGACTCAATGTCAACCCTTCCTTCTTGCATAGATGGAGCAGAAAGGAAGGCCACTCAGAAAGGATGCAAAATGCTACACACTTGGGAATTCTTGATCACAGAACAGTAAATATGTGCCAAATGAGTGAATGCATAACCAGGTTTGTGGAGACCCTGAAAATAAGGCCTGACCAAGCACACCTTGGACTTGAGGACAGAGCAACTGCTGTTCTAAGGAAAATACTAGACTCTCCCAAGCATGGTATCATGGCCAAGAAATGCGACTCATTGCAAAGTCATGAGAAGTAGAATTCTAACAGGATGATTACTAGAGATATATTATGGTGCTTGATATTGGTGGTTTGGAGGAGTATCTACAAGGCTTATTGGGTGAAAAAATATACCCCTGACTGCTGCGGGCAAACACCACAATGGAAGTGCTATTACTGTGTTAGGATGATTATGTTAATCAAGATTTAGGCACAAAGACTATTATCACCTAGAAGCCCATAAATACACATTGTCATCCTCGTCCATGGCTTAGAATCCTTCAGCTTCAAGGAAGCAAGATTAGTACTGAAATTACTGCATCTCTGGCCTTGAGTAGCTAAACATGGTTCAGAGATGTCTTCCTTCAGCTCTGCGTCATCTTTGAGATTCTCAGGAGAATTATGCCTCTCAGCGATGATGGAGAGGAGGATAAATAAGAGAAGTCACAGTAGTGGTTAAAACTTAGTCTTTTCCAGGTCTTACATTAAAATTAACCTGTTCAATATCTTTAGTCTTCAGAATAACCACGAAATGTAAGTATGTGTATCTCAGTTTTACAGATGTTGAGATGTTACTTGGAGAGTTTAAGTGGCTTAACTGAAATCTCATAGCTACTAAGCAGCAGGTTTGGAAACAAACACCAGGTCTGCACGGATCTAATGTTTGCCATGATGTTGCTACTAAAAAGGCTTCTAAAAAAATAAATAAATAAATAAATTAAAAAAAATTAAAATAAAAAGGCTTCTAAGCAAATCTTACCAAGTAATATTTATGAGGGTTTTTCTTTTTCCAAATCATGACTCTTTTCTAACCAATATCTCCAAATATCTGTCCTCTTCTTAATCTGCTCTTTCCCGTGGAATCTGACTACAGAGGCTGTTTCTAGTCCACATGCCCACCTACAAGACTCCTGCTGCTGTGTTTCTTTGCTTCCTACAAATTCATTCTTCTAACTTTCATATATGTTCAGTCCAAAGGGAATAAAGTAGACTTTGGAATTTACAGTTCAGCCACTAGTAGCAGAAAGTACAATGAAGTTTGCATTTCTGGCAACTTCAGAAATTCACAAGAGAGCATGTGACTCGGTATAGAAGTTTCCTCGACACCTCTGAGATAAGAGGGCTGTCACAGGACAAACCTTGGAAATATTTAAGAAACAGACTCCAAATATTTTGCCTATAAAACACCATTAACCACCTCCTCTTTCTCTCTCTTTTTTTACCTGAATTAACCTAGAAACTTCCAAAAACACCTCCCATTGAGAAATTTTAGTTTTGTCTCTTGTTTCACATATGTGAGCAACAAAATTCTGCCACAGCTTCTTAGTGAATTCCTCCTCAAATAGATGTCAGGTATGTAATTATAAGATCACTAGCAGGGGAACCTAAAATTATGGCTTTGCGAATAAATATTAATTAGCTAATGGAAAGCATAGACATTTAAAAAGTCTTGGATTTCTTACTTAATCTGGGTTCCATATACCTTGACAAGCACCTTGGTGATATCTTAAATAACTGTCATTTCTATGCGTTTTTGGTTTTCTCTTTATGTCATTTCCCAAATCCCTACAAAATTGGTGGAAAATTTACAGATTTGAGTAAAATAATTTTACAAGAGAATTTATATTTATAAAAACTAAACAGGATGGAATTACACTGAGGAAGTTATAGCCACACCCATTCCTGTGTGTTGCATGTTTAGGACAATGGGGATATGTCAACGCATAGAAATCTCTGTATTTCTCAACTGTTTGGAATCAAGGAGCTCCTAGTTAGCAAAATAAAACAGGAATGTATTTATATGAGCTAAAAATGTCATGTGTTAGAATCTGATGACAAAAATGAGACAGGGCTGGTGCACTAGGATGACCCTGAGGGATGGGATGGGGAGGGAGCTGAGAAGGAGGTTCAGGATGGGGAACATAGGTACACCCATGATTGACTCATGTGAATGTATGGCAAAAAAACACCAAAATACGGTAAAGTAATTAGCCTCCAATTAAAATAAAAAAAAGTTTTGATTGGTGACATGGCCTTTGCACAACTCCAAATGAGGCTAGCAAGATCCTCTAGAATTTAGGATAGAAATTATCTTAATGATGGTTGAGATGAGAAGGAGATGCTTCTTGACATATATTGCCATGTGAATGTATTACCTATTCAAAAAGTAAATAAAATATAAATTCAAAATAAATTAAAAGTAAAGGAAGATAATATGCGAACGGAAGGGATGAAGGGAAGGGGAGAATGAGGGAAGAACAGATGTTAGGAAGCTTGGATGGAAGAAGTCATGCTTAATTTAAAATCACAATTAGTTCTAAAATTAGAAATTAGGACAAAGTTACCAGGTGAATTGCATCAAAAAGCCTAAGGACACCTTCTGTACTCTCAAAACAAGTGATGAAGTTGGATGTTTCTTAAGGGATTTTCCTAAAGCTAGAAGAATGAGACAGTTTGTTCTCCTGTATGTGGTGTTTCAGTGACAAGAATGAACTCATATGCAATTGAAAAATAAGATAAAGATGTAAGGATAACATGGAAGTGTGTTGGTTCCTCTGAGATTCTCCCAAGCATGCTAATGTTTTGAAGTGAGTAGGGGTAAGCTTTCTTACAAGTAAAGAGTAAATAAATAACACAAAACAATGCAAGATAAGTAGCCGAAATAGTAGATGCTTTGAGATCTTTAGAAAAAAAATTAAGAATTCTGCAAAATCGCCTTCTATGCATGCAGGGTGGTTTAGAAGCTTCAAGAAACTCTCTGCTTTCTACTTTACTAATTCATCTGACAAAGCTGTGAACGCAGGTCAAGAAGCTGCAAAGACATTTTTTCCTGTGTTAAAACAATAGATTATTATTGTTTTAAAGGCAGCTGAAGTTAGTTTCTGAAATTCTACTATAAGGAGTCTCTGGGAAAACTGAACACCCTCCAATACCTACATCTGGAAGGTACATGTACTCACCCCAGGGTGGAAACTTGCATTGCTAGTATTTTTATAAGTGCTGGGGTTATGAATTTTCGTAGATTTTATGGGGTCTGTCATACCTCTATTTTTCTTCCATAAGTTTCATTATATTTAGTGCATGATTTTGCAGAATATGACGTCCTTAAGCAGCTCACACGTACTGTTACATCAGAACCTCTGTGTGACTTTCCATTTGGTAGATCCAATGGATTTTAGTCATCCTTACATAAATCTTCACTGTGGACTCATTCATTCAATCCTTCAACTAGTATTCATATACCTCTCCCCATGGAGCCACTGCACCAAGGATATAAAAACCAGTAAGATATGGAAAGTGGTCACTGGAATTCAGTGGGGAAGTGTGGTCTTAGGTAGTATCAGGACCTCATACTTAGCGTCTCTGAGATCAGCTGGGCCGGGGGATATCTGGTAAGGAGCATCTGACATGACTGCCAAAGGCCTTCCTTCCTGGTCTTCACACTCTGTGTAATGCCCTCCCCATGAGTGTGGGCTAGACTTAGTGACTTGTTCATAATGAACAGAACGGACCAAAGAGATAGGATGGCCTTTCCAAGATTAGGTAACATAAGGTTGTGATCCTGCCTTTACATTTTCTCTAGCTCCGCTCACTTACCATACTGCCAGCTGGCCTATGGGCAGGCCCATGTGTCAAGAATCTGAGTCCTTCCAACAACTGGGTATGTGATTTTGGAAGCAGACACTCCTTTAGGTGCAGCCCTAGCAAACACTCTGAGTACAGCTTTGTGAAACACCCTAAGCCAGTGTCCAGCCAAGTCACCTGAGGATTCCTCAGCCACTGAGACTGTGAGTTCATAAAGGCTGCTGTATGCCTCTAACTGTTGGGGTCATTTTTCATGGAGCAATGGACACTTCCCTACAGACGGAGCACCGAGCAGAGGTAAGTGATGAACCCAAGTTCTCCATGCAGTTGATGGTAAGAGTGCATTCTAGTTATAGTAAAAGTGGGGCCCAGCTTCCTCCAGGAGCTGCTGTATGCTAAATATTGCTAAAATATGAGGTGCATATGGCGGGAGGTAGCAGATAAGAAAGTAAAGGTGAGCAGCAGAACACTGATAAAAGGTTTGAGAATTTAAAAAAAAAAAATATATATATATATGTGTGTGTGTGTATGTATATATATATATGTAATAACCTTTATATTTTAAGAGAAATGGGTATGATCAGTTGAAAAATTATGCCAAGAATTCAGTTTAAAAACTCATTTATCAGAGTGCTATGAATTCTCCAAATCTTACCCTTTCAGGGTTGTCTCAAAGCATGTTTATAGAAGAGGTTACCTGAATACACAGTCTGGTCAAATATAACACATTCCTAATCATCCTGAGTTCTTCAAATTCCTAAGCTTTTGAAGACACAACCTCTTTTATTTTGTGCATTTTATTTTCTTCCACAATGAATTATCAGAGGCTTCTCTGATAGCTCAGTTGGTAAGGAATCTGCCTGCAATGCGAGAGACCTGGGTTTGATCCTTGGGTTGGGAAGATCCCCTGGAAACGGTAAAGGCTACCCACTCCAGTATTCTGGCCTGGAGAATTCCACGGACTGTGTAGTTCATGGGGTCGCAAAGAACTGAGCACCGCTGAGTGACTTTCACTTTCACAATAAATTACTGTCTTGAATTTTCCCTTCCACTGACAATGCAACATTTAGTCTTCTTTCTTGTGATCATTTGATGGGAAAAGTTTGATCAGTTTTGAAGTTTGATGAGTCCCCAGCTTTCAAGAACAAGAATACATGTCCACAGAGAGCAAAGACACTTCCTGGAAGGGGCTACCGCAGCCCCATGAGCATATTCAGGGTCTAGCATTAGACAAAAACAGAAGGATGCTTTAGAGGCCAGATGTCTGCTCCCAGATAATCCTATGGACACACAATTCAGAAGGAGGATGGAAGCGCCGAAGGGAGCTGACTTGCCTCAAAGCCTTTCCCACTTACACCAAGAGGGAGATTCTGAAAACAGAATTTCTAGTGTAAAAGACACATTTAAGTATCCCCATTTTCTTTCCTTTGATAACTAAGCATCATAAAGCAGAACTGCAGGAACAGGGCAAGACCGGGGAAAGTGAAGAAGAGGAAGAATGAGCCCTTGGCTGGCATGGGATAGAGGTGACTTTGAAAGGACAGAAAACAGAAGCATTGCTTAGAAGCCCTAACTAGTATTTGAAGGTGGACATATTTGTAAGAGTCCTGAGGTGATACGTTAACAGCAGTGAAATAAAAAGACAGAGCTGTCAAGTGGCTGCTGGCCCTGTGCCTTAAAGAATGAATAAAACCAACATTTGAATGATTTCATATAATTGCAATGAGAACACATGATGAGGTGTAATTACACATGTGTACCTCTGAGAGTCTCATCTGCTTGTATTGACTCTGCTGCTTCTGGTATTGAACCTGGAAGTGTCTGGCTACAATTGCTCTCCGCCTCTGGGTCAATGGAGGTCTCTCTTCTGGAAGTCTGTCAAGCATTTAAGGCACTACTGGCCACCAGCACTTCCTGCAATGACAGAAACATTCTACATCCGCTTGTCCAGTCGGGAAGTCGCTACTCACACAGAGTTCTTGAGCACTTGAAATGTGACTAGTGCAACTAATGAACAATTTTTAATTTAATTTCAATTTAAAGACATACATATGACAAATGGTTACTCTATTGGACAGTACAGATATAAGGGAACATCATGAAGATAACAGAATTGTGTGTCATACAGTATGAGGCACACCCAGCAAATAGTACCCAGCATATCAAACAGATGAAAAGTAATGTAGGGTTTTGCAAGAACCCCCAAATGTCAGCTATGCCAAACTGCGCATAATTAGAGAACATAAATTTAAAAGACTATATACTGGGGAGATGGAGGGCCTTGATAATGGCCAGTAATATTAAATGATTCACCCAAACTCTTGATTTTTTTAAATCTCCACAAAGTCACTGAATGATTCCAATACAGATGGTAAGCCTTTCGTACTGCAAAACGCCAAATATCATCTTAGAAATTCCTAATTGTGTAAAGAAGTACAACAATCACTGGTCTGATGTAGATTTTGACTCAAAACTAAAACACATCAAATGAATTGAGTTTAAAAAAAAAATAATCCAAGACAAAAGTGATGTAGAATAAACAGTATTAAAAATGATAGAGTGAAATGTAAGATCAAAAATACACAGTGGATCAAAACTCAAAATAATTGCTTCGTGATTTAACTAAAGTTCAAAGTTGATAGCATTCTTTGTAAAAAATCTAACTTGATTGAGGGCAGGTTGATCCTTCATATATGGTAATAAAGGAATTTATTATTGTTCTTTATATAGAGACCTTTTTGCCCTGGGACTTTCCTTAGACAGCATCAGATACCCTAGCAAGGAATGAATAAAACACAAAGCTGGAACGTATACAAAGCCAGATATCAGCAGGTATTAATTTGAGCAAAGGTATCAATAATGCCTACTGATTTGCAGATAATAATCATGTGTCATTCAAGACCTAGTGTTTAGAACAGAGAAAAGATGCCACATTTGCAGATACTTAGTGGTTCCATGGAGAAGGAAATGGCAATTCACTCCAGTGTTCTTGCCTGGAGAATCCCAAGGAGGGGGTTGCACAGAGTCGGACACGACTGAAGTGACTCAGCAGTAGCAGTAGCAGTAATTCCATTGCTCAGATAGACTCTTAGTACGCAGTGTCCTTAGTGAGTTTCATGCATTCCCAGATCGTTTTACTTGTACTGAGAAATAGGCTTGCAAAATGTAAGAACTGATGTTCTTTTTTTTTGTGCCAATGAGATACTGAGATGCAGGGATCATTGCAAATCATCAGCATATAGTGTTCCTCATTTTGATTCTGTGAGAAGCAACATTTCTGTAAGGATTAGTCACCATGGCATTAATTTCTCAGGAACATTTTCTCATTTTCAGATGAAAGTTGCTATATAGAGTGATACAGTATCGACATGTTTAAATAAAATTATTGGGTAAGCATTTCAATGAGTGACCTAGAGAATACATTTCATCTGAATGGAAACACACATTTTGAGTCATGGAAGTATTGATATGCATGCCCAGCATGAACAGCTCTTCAAATGTAATATTACTTTTATCCATACTTTAGAATCAAACAATTATCATTATTGCAATCAGAGAATAAAATGTGTATATTATATTGGATACGAGTGCCAAACTAGGGTTTGTTTGCTGTTTGCATGAACTCTTTAGATAAACTCAGAGCAGTACTTTTTGTGGAATCTAAATCCAGAACAAATACAGAGATGAGATCCTTAGGAGCAGACTTATGGATCTGAGATCAGTCTGTGGGCTCCATCCCAGACACACCAGTCTCCAGGCCAATGTGGTTTGTTTTCTAGGTCCCAATACACCTGTGGTTCAACAACAGTTTCAGTGTATACATAGAGGCACATACCCCTAGGGGAATGCACTTTTATGTACATAAAAATTTCAAGTGAGAAAGAATAAATTGTGGCAAGCTGCTCAAAATTACCAAAAATTGAACACAGCCTTCTACATTTCCTCTTTTTCATTGTGTCCACCTAATATGTTGTGTTATGTTTGCGAGAAACTATTTGGGAAGCCCATTTACCACAGGTAGCTTGGGGGAAATTACTGCATTATAAACCTAAGAGTGCCTGGAATTCCCCTCTTTTAGATTCAAATGTTTGGATTCAGAATGACCAGGCGGTGATTATGCAAAGATGGAGAAATGTTCAAAACACAGGAGGAGGAGAAAAGAGGTCTGGTGCTGGTATAATGATTTTTCAGAGACACTACAGTTTTGGGAGTGTCGGAAAGCCATGCACTAGAAAAACATTCTGATTTACAGGAATAATATGAAATTATCCTAAATGAGGGTTTTCAGAGAGAAAGAAAATGGCAGGGTATTAATTACCGTGGCGACACAAGTTCTCCTGCTCAGTGAATATATTTTATTCCTTCTCTTTTTTTCAGTCTTCAAATTCTCTATTAAAATGGTGATGACGGAAAAGATTCATGATTGATATTGCCTTAGAGCTTGACATTCAGAGTCACCAACAGACTAAATATGTGCTCATTGTCTCTTCTCTCTATAAAACCTCTCTAAAATCATCCACATCAACAGAGAAATGACATGCAGAACAGTCCACAAGTACAGTGCTCTCCCTGTAGGAAAAGAAGCACTTCACCTTTCTTTTTTCCCCTGAAAACCGTGTAGCATCCTTCATTTATCCCTGCGTGAGACAAGGAGTGGACCTCAGAGTCAGCGCCCTTTCCTGCTGCATTCAGAAAGAAGGCCGGAAGCCTGCCTGACTTAGGACTTGAGGTTGAACTAGGACCGTCTTAACCACGCAGTGAAGGAACAAGAAAAACAGCAACGAGAACCACGAGAGCAACCAATCTGAAGGACTCAGTCAGCGCGGGGGAGGTTGACAAGATCTCAGCACAGTGAAGCCCTTACTGGCCCCAAACCTCGTTCCTGAAAGCTCCCTTCGAGCGGCCGCCAATGCCCGGGCAATGTGATTAGCTGCCTGAGAAAGGCCTAGAATTACTCCTGTCCTGACTAGATTACCAGGTAATTAGATTGAGAGCACTCTCCCCTGACTGGGGCTGTCAGAGTGAATCTGGCTGGCTTTCTCCAGATAGCTGTCATGTCCCACAATAACACACAGAGGCTGACACAGTGAGGACCTTTTTAAAAGATGTTCAAAGAATTCGAGTGCCTCCGTTTTCTCCACAATAAAACAAACGTTCCCTGAATGGAAGGGTTTATTCATATTGTCATTGTAGTTGATGAAGAAAATGTTACCAGACAAAGCCTGGCCACACAGGCTTAACCTGTGCTGGCAACTGCAAATCACCAGGCGGGACCAGCTGATGGGGGAGGCCGGAATCACCCAGAGAATGAAGCCACTTGGCTGAAGCGAGGCTGATGCTCTGAGTCACTAGGCCTTTGTTCAACTGAAGTTAAACAGGGCGTGCTAAGCACCTTCTCTGAACAGGAGCGCAACCTCTGAGGCTCTTCTTTCTTCCCCTCTGAGACAAGGACACTCACCCTTCACACTGTAAAGAGGTCTCCCCGGTTCCTCCCGGGACCACACAGAACAGAACAAGAGCAGAGAAACCAACAGGAGGAAGGCAAGGTCCCAGGTCCTGTCCTGCCATCTCCAGAGACTGCACTATTCCTATTGAGGACACTGGGAATGCAGCAAGTGTCCCCAGATGGACACCTGCAAAGTGCCCTCGTCTCTGGCAAAAGGAGGGGGGTGAAGGAGTGACATGATTTTATGTGGTACACAGGAAAGCATATGCTTTTATTTATTTTAATAAATATTAGTAAAATATTTAAATTTTATAAAATAATTAAATTTTATAAAAAACCCAAAACCTTGAAAAATAAACATGAGATCAATTTAAGGAAGAGAAGCATAGAGCCATGGGAAAACTCACAAATGTATCAGAGACTTTTTAAAGAAAGCTGAAAGCCCAGGTGTAAATTGCAGTGGAGCTGGGAGTCAGAGCTAAGGGTGAAGCCAGCATGCCCACTTGCAGCGGCAAACTCTTAGGCAAGTTAGCTCACTTCACGGGCAGCTCCAGGAGTTATGCCTTTTCTGAGTACAGGCGGGTAGAAAAACATCAGCAGATGAAAGCAGTTATCGTTTTAAATAAGGGAAACTGGGCATCTTTATCTCTATGAAAAGTGCTCTAGAGAAAAAAAAAAAAAAGTGCTCTAGAAATGTCGGTTCCCTTTAACCTCTTACACCACTGGCGGAAATGTAAACTGCTGCAGCCGCAATGGAAAACAGTATGGAGGTTCCCCAAAAACTAGCAATAGAACTCCCATACAATCCTATGATCCCACTCCTAGGCATACACCCGGAGAAAACTCCAGTCAGAGAAGACACATGCATCCCTATGCTCATAGCAGCGCTGTTGACAACAGCCAAGACATGGGAACAATCTAAACGGCCATCGACAGGTGAACGAATAAAGAAGATGTGGTATGTACACACGATGGAGTATTACTCGGTCAACAAAAAGAATGAAATGATGCCATTTGAAGTAACACGGAAGTCAGTTATGCTCACTGTTATCTCACCAATGCAGACCTTTTGTAGCAACATCAATGGACCTAAAGATTAATGTACTAAGTTAAGGAAGTCAGACAGAGAAAGTCAGATATCATATGATATCACTTATATGTAGAATCTACAAAACTGACAGAAATGAATTCATTTACAAAACAGAAACAGACTCACGGACATAAAATACAATCTCACTGTTACCAAAGGGGAAGGGGGAAGGATAAATCAGGGGCTTCCCAGGTGGCACCAGTGGTCAAGAACCTGCCTGCCAGTGCAGGAGATGTTAGAGACTCGGGTTTGATCCCTGCATTGGAAGATACTCTGGAGAAGGAAATGGCAACCCACTCTGGTATTCTTGCCTGGAGAATCCCATAGACAGAGCAGCCTGGTGGGCTACAGTCCACGTGGTTGCCAAGAGTTGGACATGGCTTAAGTGACTTAGCAGATACACACACACACACACACACACACATACACTATATATAAGATAACCAACGAGGACCTACTGTATAGCACAGGGAACTCAACTCAATATTCTGTAATAACCTATATGAGAAAAGAATCTGAAAAAGAATGAACGCATGTAATGTGTATAACTGAATCACTTTGCTCTACACCCGAAAGTAACACAATATTGTACATCAACCATAGTCCAGTTAAAAAATAAAAAGTTCTCTTTGGGTGGGACTTGTCAAACTTTCCAGTTCTAGGTTCTCCAAGAGGGATCGCTTGGCTTCTGAAGTCTCATACACATCCCCAGGCCCCCAGAGGTCCCAGGCACGGGTCACTGGGCCCCCGCTCCCCTTAGACACACCGACTGAGCCCTGGCATCTGTCCGCTGCCCACCTTGCAGTGTGCCTTCCTTCAGTAGGTGATCAAACAGTGTCTCCTCAGCTAAAATATTAGCTCATGTAGTACTGAGTACTGCAGGGTTTAAAATTGGGTATTAGATTTGGTGTGGGTTTTTTTTGTTCCCCACATTTAGAACTTTTTTGTTAAAAAAAAAAATCTAAAAGTCAACTTTATTTATCAAAGTTTAGCCACTTTTTCCTTTGTTATAAAGATCATATATGTCTAGTGGAGGAAAAAAAACAATATAAGACATGAAGCATTTTTAACCTCAACATGCAGAGATGACACTTCTGCCTTTTCTGGTCTGTTGTTTAGCTCTTTCCTGTGTGTGTGTGTGTGTAACCAAAATGTTCATAGGACTACCCAGGGCTTCTAGATCTCTGGTGTCCCTCTTACACTCGGGGAATCACTGAGACGCCTAACACATCTGCGTGTGTCCCTGCGTCACACTTATTCATCACAGTGCTCTTTCTCCCCACCTTGCTTCCCGATGTGTGCGGACTGCAGCGGTGTCTTTTCCCTTAAATCCCTCCCCCGTGCATGCTTCCTGAAGGTCAGGGCGTGGGACAGGGATTCCAGGAAGGTCCAGGACAGCGCTGCATGGTAAAAAGTTTAAATTTTAGCCGTGCCTCTGTGGCGCTGTGTCCTCAGAATCTGTTATAACTCAGTGACTCATTAACTCATCAGTTTCTTCACTCTTTACTTTCTGTTCAGCATCCCTTCCTTTTCCTTTTAGACACACATGTTCTGACCCAAGGACATACGCAGGGAACTAAAACTCCCTGCCCCTTTCCTGCAGGCTTTTTGTTGTGCTCTGTCTTCTGCTGGTCCTTCTTTTTTTTTTTTTTTTTTTTTTTTAGCACATTCACATCTGGGTATTTCCTAAATGAAAAGGGGGATGCCTGAGGCCAGCTTTAATATGATACTTTTTATTTTTGGATGCGAGGTTTGTGGGTTGTTAGTTACCTGACTAGGGATTGAACCCCAGGCCACAGCAGGGAAAGTGATGAATCCTAACCACTAGGCAACCAGGGAACTCCCTACAATGATCCTTTTTATTTATTCTCGTCTGCCTTCTGAATGTACTTCTATATAGTTTTATATTCTGGGTTTTTCATCATTCTGTATTTTATTGTGAATGTTTCCTCATTCATCTTCTTACAAATTCTTTGGGAGCAAAATCTAATGGCCAAATAATATTCTACTTTACAGATGCAATAGTGTGATGCTTCCAAAGTTTGCAGAAATGTAAGAATCACAAGGGGTATTTGTAAAATCTACAATTTCCAGAAGCTTCCCTTGGGGTATTTTTATTTGGTCGCCTGCAAGAGAATATAGGAGTTTGAACTTAATAAATGACTCCAAGTTATTTTTTCTGTGTGTGACCATTTCCTTTCTTATAGACATGAAGTTCATTTCCAAATTTTTGCAAAAGTAGATAAATAATAATGAATTCTATAGCCTTTCAGGCAGAGATTAAGTGAAACCGCTTCGGAATTCAGCTGAGGTAGACCCTCTAAACATGCCTCAAATCTCACTTTTTCCAAATTGGACTGTTCCTAACAATGGCACTTTTGCATCTTTACTTTACAAGTCAACTAGAGTAAATAAATTGAAAGGAAATCTGTAAGACTTCAAAATAAAAGACAATAAAATTTTAACTCTTGGGGCAGAGGTTTTTCTGATTAATATTTTAGCAGATACAGAAATCTGAAAGTGTTTTCCAATTTCTGAAATTAAAAGAATGTGGTCTTATTTTATATTGAGATAGATTAAGAAAATTTCCAAGTTTAAAGCAACTAACAGGGTTAATTTGTAAGAAGAGACATAAACAACCAAAGAATCTAGACTTATTCAGCTTAAAAATGATCTAACTTAAACACGTCTTTAAAAATGGCACACTTTTCAACTTTTCTTTTCTACTCCAAGTCAAGAAATGCCAAGAAATTTTAAAGTAGGAGAAACTATGGGATGTGTTGGCCTGTCTTTCCTTGCAGATTTTTGCAGATTTCAAATGCTTCACAAATCATTCACTTGAAAGCTGATTGAATATCTAAGAACAGATGCTACATTTTAGTAGCTCCAGGACGAGAAACAAGCTGGGAATCATAGTCCAATAGTGACTGGGAGACACACATCAACAATCTCTGGGATGTGTTGTGTAGCAGAGGATGATTACAGATAAACTATCAAGTAATTTTGCAGCTGTGTATGAAAATCTTATAAGCCACATGATCCAGAGAGATTACATGAAATTCTCAGGATAATATCAGAGTATCAAAAATTATGAGTTACAGGCATGGTGGCTTAGTGATTTTAAATAGATATCCATCACCTACTCTAAGATAGGCTCATAATCTATTGTTAACTTGGATTGGATTTTAATACATGGTTTTACTGTAGGAGAATCGCACGCCTCAAGATTCTGTCTGGGCAAGTTTTCCAAGTACTTACAACATGCAGGAAATTGACTACTGTGAAACTTATCACTATACTGTTTACAGTCATATTAAAACTGTGTTTAGGCTCTGGTATCCTTTTGTCTGGTAGGAGTGGAGAGTGGCTACTCTATCTCCTCTGCTTTCCAAGAACACAATCCCAACCTGCTTACCTACCAATACACACCTTTCCCACAGGTCCTAATAAGGAAAGTATCCTTCTGATACTAAGGAAAGTATCCTTCTGAAACCCACAACTCCTCTGAATGGAATGAATGTTTCAAACAGTCAGTTCTTCCCTAGTGGCAAAGCCCAAGGAAGAGGGCATCTGCATAGGACCAGTGGCTTCTAAGTGAAAGTGAAGTCGCTCAGTCGTGTCCGACTCTTTGTGACCCCGTGGACTGTAGCCTACCAGGCTCCGCCATCTGTGGGGTTCTCTAGGCAAGAATACTGGAGGGTGTTGCCATTTCCTTCTCCCGGGGATCTTCCCGACCCAGGGATCAAACCCAGGTCTCCCGCATTGCAGGCTTTACCCTCTGAGCCACCAGGGGGTCTTTAAAAACTTGCAGATTTTGGCACTGCTAGGAAAGTTTCTTTATTGCTCTTTAAGCTATTACTTCCACTTTTTGAAGAGAGAAATGGTCTACTCCAGTGCCCATGTTACTAAACACCTTATAAGTGTATTCCAGTAATAAATACTGCATAATGAGGAAACGGACTTTCAGAGATAACCTTAAACTTTGTGTTTTCAGTCCACGATCCATCATACCCATTCATACAAGAGAAGCCTTCTGCAGCTTGCCTTGATGATAAGAACAATCAGCATTACTTGTTATAAGAGTACCACCCAGCCTTAAAGAACAGAATTTCCAAGGGAAGAATCCTAAAGAAAAATTTTAACTACACATGTATCTCTTATAATCAGGCAAATTTAGAATCATTGAGTTATAGAAACAATTGAAGGCCTGAAATGTGTTTGAGAAAGACATTAATGAAAAAGAATCCTTTAATTTCTTCCAACCAACCTTAATGAAATTAACTTGACTGCTATGTCTTTTGGGGATGTTGGTGGGCAGAGGGTGCCAACCCAGGTTTCAGGAGGGTTTTTACGTTCTTCCTCCAGAAACCTAAAGTCACCACCAATTTAGTAAACACAGAGCTCCTGCATGCGGCCTTCATCTGCCAGACACCAACAGGAACCTGTAGTACCCAGAGATGCCAATCTGGCATCTCTTTGGATCAACAAATTAAATAGGAATAAACCCACAAATGAGCAATAAGAGACAGAAAGAAAAAGCGCTACTTCCTGCTGAAACAAACTTTGATTTGTAAATGAAATGCAGGGATGTGCCAAGGAGAGAAAGCTTCCCCATCCATGTTGGAACCTTCTTACTGCTTTAAGTTGGGACTGAAATTAGTTATATATCACACATGCAAAATATGTTGCTGATGTTTCCTTGAAATGACTTGCTTTTTACTTTGTATAACTTGGATGAGAGTTGTTTGCTATTTTTGCATGGATGAATCTTTTACGCTTGGTTTAGTCAGTAACTTTACTTGCTAAAGAAAATAAAAGCTAATTAAAATGGGGATCCATATACTAATTCATAAAATCACCTGCCAGGACAGAAAGACTGAAGTAAGAGACTGTGTTTATTTACCTGGTGAGGCCTTGCTGTGCCAATATGCCAGAGGGGACAATCATATTTTAAGTATTCCCAGCACTAATTCTCACACAAAATAGCTCTGCTTCTAATACTCCACTTGACAACCAGAAGAAACCCATTAAATGCTTTACATTTTATTTCCAAGGTGAAAACTTGTTAGGCATTCTATAATTCAAAAGCCAAAACAAAACCAGACCAAAAACAATAAAATTCTAAACTCGGTCCAATCCCTCACACCCAACTCCCCCTTCACACACACATTAGTGGTTCTAGTGACAGAGCATTCATTTACGAGTCTTAGTGAGTTTGATTTCCTTTAGGAAAATTTTTATTTGCACTTTACAACTATCATTAACTTCAAAGGATACTGACAGTTTTCAAGTTATTAAGTTAAAAGGCAGCCAACTTTCCGTTGGAGTCACTGCAAATTAATTCTGTCTTACAAGGCCAGATTGGGTCATTTCCTGAGCCGATGGTAATAAATAGCCCTTATTCTAATATAAAAACAAGTGAGTGTAGTAACGCATTTCTGATTAAAATGTTCAGAAATAGGCAGGACCGAGACCTGTTATAAACCACAAGAAATTTTACACCAGCTGTGTTAGAAATTGCTAGTTATCTACACAGTATACATTCTCCATTTCTTTTTGTTTTTCTCTTCCTTTCTACTTAACTGAAAACAAAACTAAACAAAACAAAAAAACAGATTTTCTTCATAGCAGCAACATACCTTTCTAAAAATTGCATTTCCAGCATCCTTTACTGCTAGGGTGACAGTATTCAGCCAATGAAGAGTAAGCCAAAGGTTATGAAATTTTTCCAAGTTGTTCTTTCTAGCTTTGGGAATGACTTGGCTTTTTTTTTTGACAAGCCTGAACCAGCTGAGATATATAATTAGGATTATACTGTAAAGTTACTACACTGTAAAAGCTAATAGAATCTAACCTTTAAGAGGATAGGAACCATACATTTCTTGTTCAATATTCACTCCCAACACCCAGAACATGGCAGACACAGACCAAATACTTAGAAACATCTGTTGAGTGAATGAGACGACTAACTCATATGACAGTGGTGATGCGAGAAATGGGAAAAGTAGTAAAGATGAGGGTCAGGGTGATAAAGCAAGTCCTCACATCAGCCCTGATATCCCGGTAAGGAGGCTGGCTTGTACCCTGAGTGAGAGGGGAATTCCTTGATTGGCTTTTTGCAACTGGGGGACATGATCTGACCCAAGAGTTTTAAAGGAACTTTGTCTTCTGCACTGAGAAGAAAGAAAAGATTAGAAGTGATTTGTGGGGAAGGGGGCAATGATAAATCAAGGATATCTCCTAAGTTTTGGATCTAAAAAAAGGGAAAAATGGAGCTGCCATCACTGAAATGGGAAAGACTGCAGAATGAGCAGGTTTGTAGTGGGGAGACCAGGGACTCAGCTCTGACATTTCAAACTTGAAATGTCTAATAGACATCCAAGTGCAGAGGTGAAGTAGGGAGGGTACCCAAAAGACTGGCATTTGAGACAAAGTTTCCACAGAGAAATATAATTTTGGGGCATCAGTGGCACATAGATATTGAAAGCCATAAAGTCACTACTACAGAAGTGACTATAGGAACCTATAAGATTCTTAGATGCTGGGACCAAGCAACCAATAGATAATTAGCAAAACTTGTCTGGCAGTGGTTTACAAGATTATCTGAAAGCTATAAAAGCTGGAGGTAGAAATTCTGGTTAGAATATTGCTGCAGTGATCCAGGCATCAGTAGAAGATTACCAGAACTGATGTCCCACGGCAAGGGAAGCTTGCTGTGAACATGTTAAGTGATGTCCTGAATATGGAGCATGGGGAAGGAAATGACGAAGTCTTGGAATGACTCTCATCTGAACAGGTTGTGTTAGAAAACGCTATTATTTTGGTTAGGATTCCCCCAGAAACAGAGTCTGAGAGAAAAATGTGAGTACAAGTATATGACTTGGGAGGTGATACCAGGAAATGCCTAGTGGAGGTAGGGGATATAAATCAGGCAAGGAAAATAAGGTAATAAAAAGTGCATGATCAAGGGACTTCCCTGGTCGCCCAGAGGTTCAGAATCCATTTTCCAATGTAGGGGAGACAGGTTTGATCACAGGTGAGGGCATTAAAATCCCACATACCATGTAGCAACTAAGCCCAAGCAGGGAGGGCTGTGTATGCAGGGAAGACCCAGCGCAGCCCCACACAAAAAAGTACATTATCAAGTGAGTGACCTCTGTGACCACTATGGGAAAGTGAGGAGCTCTGTGACCTGTATAGAACCCACATCTGAAAATCGTCCCAAAGCAGGGGTGAGTCTTTACTTCTCTGTTGGTCACTGATCTCAGAGGAAAAGTCTGCACGTAGAGAGGTGGACAACAAACCATGGAAAATTCTTAAAGAGATGAGAATACCAGATCATCTTCCTTGTCTCCTGAAAAACCTGTATTCAAGTCAAGAAGCAACAGTCAGAACCAGACATGGAACAACGGACTGGTTCAAAATTGGGAAGAGAGTATGTCAAGGCTGTATATTGTCATCTGTTTAACTTCTATGCAGAGTACATCATGAGAAATGCTAGACTGGATGAAGCACATGCTGGAATCAAGATTGCCAGGAGAAATATTAACAACCTTAGATATGCGGATGACAGCACTCTAGTGGCAGAAATGGAATAGGAACTAAAGAACCTCTTGATGAGGGTGAAAGAAGAGAGTGAAAAAGTTGGCTTAAAACTCATCATTCAAAAAACTAAGATGATGGTATCTGGTCCCATCACTTCATGGCAAATAGATGGGGAAAAAGTGGAAACACTGACAGATTTTATTTTCTTAGGCTCCAAAATCATGGTGGATGCTGATTGTAGCCATGAAATTAAAAGACACTTGCTCCTCAGAAGAAAAGCTATGGCCAAATTAGACAGCATATTAAAAAGCAGAGACATTACTTTACCGACAAAGGTTCATACAGTCAAGGCTATGGTTTTTGCAGTAGTCATGTATGGATGTGACAGTTGGCCATAAAGAAGGCCAAGCACCAAAAAATTGATCTTTTCAAACTGTGGTGTTGGAGAACTCTTGAGAGTCCCTCGGACAGCAAGGAGATCCAACCAGTCAACCCTAAAGGAAATCAACCCCGAATATTCATTGGAAGGACTGATGCTGAAGCTCTAATACTTTGGCCACTTGATGCAAAGAGCTGACTCATTAGGAAAGACCCTGACACTAGGGAAGATTGAGGGCAGGATGAGAAGGGGGCAACAAAGGATGAGAAGGTTTGATGGCATCACTGACTCAATGGACATGAGATTGAGCAAACTCTGGGAGGTAGTGAAGGACGGGGAAGCCTGGTGTGCTGCAGTCCATGGGGCAGAAAAGAGTCAGACTCGACTGAGCGACTGAAGAGAAACAGTAACAACAGAGGTGTGCAGACAAAGAAGCTAGATCTAGTGAGAGCACCAGCAGTGGCTGCTAGGTTGCTAAATAGAAGGAGGAAAAGGGAAATTCGGTTGATGAAGTTAGCCCATGATCCCTCTTTTAGATGATAAAAGTGTCTGTGTTAACACAGGCAGTTACACATAATATGCTTCTGCATATTAAAGGAATTCATTAATAGGTTGAAATGCTATAGACCCAAATGCCAACTAGTAATACGTCACCTCAAAATGGGCAGCGACAAAGAAAGAATACATCTCTTTCCTTCCTTTGCACCCCGACAATGGCTGGGACAGTACTAAACACTGTCAGTAGCAATAGCAGTGTACTTGGCCAGTCGTGTCCGACTCTTTGCTACTGCATGGACTGCCACCAGGCTCCTCTGTCCATGGGATTCTCCAGGCGAGAATACTGGAGTGGGTTGCCATTCTCTTCTCCAGGGGATCTTCCTGACCCGGGGATGAAACCCAGGTCTCCTGCATTGCAGGCAGATTCTTTACCATCTGAGCCACCAGGGAAGCAGTGATTAATAAATACCTATGAGATCATTTAATTTTAATTATTCTGGTGATATAAACATTTTCCTTTGTCAGAAACAATAATTAATACTGTAGGTACTAAAATAGACATGAGAGCAACTGAACAACAACAAGATACAAAAACATTGTTATGAAATTTCCTTATGAGATAGTTGTCTCCATTTTGCCAATGCTGTTGCAGGAAAAAGAAATGAGATTATTGAGTGGGATGATTGAAATGCAGTCTTAGGCTACTGAGAGGTATTAATATTCAGCAGATGAAATGTGGATTGAGAATCAGAAACGATTGTGTTCAATTTCCAACCAGCCAGGAAATCAGCCAAAAGTACAAGTTGGATGTTTCATCTGATTACAGCAACATAGTGGGGACCTGGCATATTTCATCTGTGGGTTCATCTTCCTCCCTCTTCTCCAGGGAACTTAAAAAGAGAAGGAATTCTTCTTTGTCTTGCACTCTGAGTAGGAGGTCTATGGTTCAATGTAATTTTCAAGTCAGAATCAAGTTTTTGCCATTGACCAATCCAGCAACTGCTCAAGAAAAAAGCAACTTGGAAATCAAATATATATGCCTATATGTATACACATATATACACACACATATATATATATAATCTCCTTTGGTGGTTTATAAGACTAAGCAAAAATAGCAAAATGCTATCCAGATGCCCAACATGGTAGTAAATTTGTATTAGCACTAATTTTGTTTCTGGATTTCAAAATAAAAGACACTGGAAAGGAAAGAGCAACATTATATTATGTAAAAATAATTTGGTATGCCACAATCCTACCATCCAAACTCTACCATTATTACCTAGAGGAGATACGAAGATATAACACCCTCTGCCTACTCTTTTTATTTTCCTCCTATTGTCCAGCTGCATTATCCCCATGGTACACATAACACCCTTGAGAAGGTTTTCTGTAGGTTAAGGTGTAGGGTATAAATCTGACTACAAGTTTCAAGGAGAAAAATGACTTTACTTTCTTCATTCTTAAATGTTCAAAGTTTTAGACAGCCACAGAGAAATTTCACTTTTTGGTGATTTTATACATGGAGGCAAATGTAACTATTTTTCCAATGTCTGTGACCTCTCCCATCTCAAATTCATGTGTTGAAAGGCTAATGCCCTATATTATTGGGGGGGGGGGTAGTGTGTGTGGGCTGGGTGGCGTTTTGGAAAGTGCTTTGGTCACGAGGGTGGCGACCTCCTGAATAGGATGACCGCCCTTATGAAAGAGATACCTGGGGGCTCTCTAGCCTCTTCTACACAGGCTGTGAACCAGGCTAGAGCTCCCATCAGAATGAGAACGTGCCTTGGTCTGGGAACTCCTAGCCTCCAGAACTGTGAGAAATTAATTTAAATTTTTTATCAGCTACCAATTCTGTGGTTTCTGTTATAGCAGCCCAAGTGGACTGAGCAAGAGCTATGGATAAGTGGATACTATGAATTGTAAAGAAAAAGCAGAAGCAGAGATCATGCTTTAGCAAAATGAGTATAGTGAAAACCTGTAATGTCCTCAATTATTCCCCTGCAGTGTCAATTATGATTTCTAGAGATATAGTATAGGATTTGCTTGGAGATGTTTATAAAATTGCTTTTAGCACACAGTAAATCTCACTAGAATAAAAATTAAAACAGTTGTGCCAGTTAATCATAAGAAAATACATATTGTCATTAGAAACTACAGAGAGTGAAAGTGTTAGTCACTCAGTTGTGTCCGCCTCTTTGTGACCACACAGACTGTAGCCTGCCATGTTCCTCTGTCCATGGGATTCTCCAGGCAAAAATACGGGAGTGGGTTGCCATTTCCCTCTCCAGAGGATCTTCCCAAGCCAGGGATCAAAGCAGGGTCTCTTGCATTGCAGGCAGATTACCATCTGAGCCACCAGGAAAGCCTCAGAAACTACATAAGGTGTTGAGAAATCAGCAGAAGAGAAAAATCCACAGGTTTGCTCTCCTACTGTCCAAAGAAAACTTCCTAAATTCAATGTTGGGAAGAATGCACATAAAGATATATTCCTTGCTTGTTAAGTTTTGTTGTTGCTGTTTAGTTGCAAAGTTATATCCAACTCTGACCCCATGGACTATAGCCCACCTGGTTCCTCTGTCCATGAGAATTCCCAAGCAGGAAAACTGGACTGTTGCCATTTCCTCTTCCAGGGAACTTTTCCGACCCAGGGATTAAACCTGTGTCTCCTGCATTGGCAGGCAGGTTCTTTACCGCTGAGCCACTGGGGAAGTTCTTATTAAGTTTAATCTCATTTTAGAGAAATTATCATCCAGTGTCTTTAAAATGAGCAAAGACCCACTTAGTCATGTCCCCTGGCTTTTGGAGTGGAACATACTACTTACAATGCTGAGCATTTTCAAAGCCATGACAGATTCCTTTTAATAAATATCATCAAAACTCCTAGCCACACTCCACAAAGGAAGAATTCTCAAACCCCAAGGTACTCATGTGCCCAAGTGCCTAGCAGCTCTCGGTCTTGAAATGAAAGAGAATTCAAAGACTTGTATTATGTCAACTAGAAGAGAAAACTTGTCATCATCAAGCAACAAGTTTGAAATAACTGTAAGCATATTCAGTTGCAAACGTTAAGGCCTTTTTTCTATTTTACTTAGACTCTTCTCCCACCAAGATTGTTAAGGAAGTTTATTAGCAAGAAAACAAGAAATAGGGCAGAACAAAGGTAATTCCATGGAAAATCAAAATTTTGATTTCTCATAGTGAGTGAATTCTCATACTATTAGTTGATCAACAGTCTTGGGAGACTTGCTAACTGCTTGGAGCTCAGGGCCTTCATTCATGCAAATCTTGGCTGATGTGGAATTCCACTCTCCTGGAATGATACTGGGGAAAACCTTATGAGGGCACATGTCCAGGGTCTGAACTGAAGCAGCGCCACAGAAGCAGGAGCAGGAGAGCGTCTTATCTAAGGGCTGATCTTTCGCAGGAGGCACCGTCAACAGACTTTCCTTCCTACTCACTTGCTCTTCTGGGTGCCACGCAAATGCCTGTATCTGTATCTGTTGTTCTTCTCTGGGGCTGACACGTTCTCCTGGTGTGTTTGGGGGTGGGTATTAGTGGGAATGTTGCTGATGGGGACAGCGCATCAGAGGACGGTCGCTTCTTGCTTTTCATTCACCCAGTATAAAGAAGCTTTGAAAAGTTAACCTTGCCTCTTCTCTACTGTTTAATTTGCAAAGATCATTAGCAAGTGAAAGGTGCTCAGTAAACAGAACAAAATAGGTTTTCAGATAGACAAATAGTAATTTACAGGGACTAGAAGAAACACGCTCAGACGGGGCTATTCACTGCCAAAAATCTCATTATAAATGAATTGATAAGCCAGGTGTGATACAGGAAATGTGTGATTATTTTGGCTCTGATCAACTTTTGTTCTAGTGCGATGCTGGCATTTGACCTATGGAGGATCACCATGCCTTACTGAGAGAAAGTAATAATATAAAACTTCTATTTATACAAACATTATGTGGGAATTTGAACCTCTTATTTCCTCTGTAATCGAGCAATCAGATCACTCAGTGTTTATAATACTATTTACAAAAGTATTTGTCATGCTGTATCTGATACAGACACTAATAATAACAGAGAGAAGCAATTAGAGATGAAATGGTGGTACCAAAGTTATGTGTTTGAAATCAGAAATGTACACAAATAGAGTTTGGCAAGGTGACTATGACTGTCTTACTGACTGCAATTAAAAGCTGTTATCAAGTAGAGCCTTAAGGAATGTTCTCATTTTGTTTTTTTTAATGTTCTCATTTTTATATGATCATATATTATTTTAAAATAATTTCTTATTATTTATTCTCTTTACAGGAATAGGTACAATGTAATTCATATATGGAAAAGATTATGATTTTCTGGATCACTTTTTCTCTGAATCAATATCAACTTAACTCCTTTAAAAAATACTCAAGTTCCTGAGCACTGGAGAATAATAGGCCCTCCAATAAGAATAAAATTGAATGTTTTTCTGCTGCTCAATGAGAGGGAATAGACAGCTCAGGAAGAAGAACAAAATGATGGTTTCAGAACCAAATTTAAAACAATGAAACTTTCTCTCTTTTTGCTGCCGAGCACCATGTTTCCATATTGGTCAGAATTGAATAAATTATTCAATTGAATTGAATCCTAACATATTTTATCAACTTAAGTGAATTTAAAAAAATATTGTCTTGTGGAATTTTAAAATAATTACTCAAGCATAAGAATCACCAAGAGTGATAATTATAAATTATATTTTTATTACACTATTTTTTATAATTATAAATTATAGTTTTCCAAACCTTGCTCTTGAGGATTCAGATTCAGTGGGCCTAGGGTGGAGCTCAAGAATCATTTCCAATCATACATTCAGGTGATGTGCATATGATTAATTCAGCTGCTTTGCCCTATCGGTGATATTCAGAAAGAATTCAAGAATGTTCTCTGAATAGCTAATTTCCTCTCTTCCCTTTCCCATCCTGCTCTTACTAACTCTCCTGCTATGCAGTAAGAATTACTGAATGCCTGCCACATGGCAGTCCTGTACTAGGTATTGGGTGAAGTTGACAGGGAATTTGTATCCAACCTTTGCTTCTAGATTGCTCATTGCCATTCTAGGGATGATAAAAACTGATAGAATAGTAAAATGCATATGAATCAATAATCTGTTTCTTCAAAATTCTCTAAACTTGAACTGTAGCTGTTAGTTAACATAAGGACATTCACCAGCTTGTCTATCCCAGGAGACAGAAGACAAAATGAAGATGGTGTTCAACAGAAGTCCTACTTTACACTTCCTGAAGGAAACTAGAATCTGTTATCTTGCGCTATAAAAAATGAGATCTTTTTTCTAGATTCTTCAAGAGTTGGCAAGATGAAGAAGCAATAGAAATCAGGAAGAAAAATAAAGCACCAAGGTTAGCCAGCTGCTCCCAAGCTTTAGTTACCTTCAGGGAGAAGCCATATACTGCTTTTAGTTTCTGCCTTCCTATCCTTTTCTGTTTCATAAAATAAGAAACATGATATCCTGCAAACTACTATGAATTTAATACAGAATTGTCACCAGGAATAAGAATGCTCATTCTTTGATCTGAACTTTCAAGCCTATTTCTGGAGGTACAAGTTTTATTAGCATTGCACTAGGAGATACACATTAGTGTCAAATAGAAATAGCCTTAACACAACTGGATTTTAAACGATGTCTCTCTGATTTAGCCATGTTTCTGTTTAAAAGTTGGACTGAAAATGGGTAGAGGAGAAAGAATATAATCAAGTATTTGATCTATTGCTGATTCAACATGTGACCTCACCAAAATTTAAATTCTTGATAGGAGGAATTTTTAAAATTGACAGACAACACAACCATAGATGGGCTCTCTGTTAGGTGAAATAGTTTGCAAACCAGGCTATCTGAATAGAAACTTCATCTTCTAAAAGTAATCAGTTCATTATTAAGACATAACAACTTTACCAATTTTAATAATCTCCATCTGTAAATATCAAATATAAAACATTCAACTGAAGTGAAAATATCAGTTCAAACTGAGCTCTTTTTTCACAGAAGGAACATATTTTGTATAAGTACTTAGGGCAAGGAGGTCTGTTTATATTTATTACTCCCAATAATTCTTTCAGACAAGTTTTACACATGAGGAGACAGACTTGGAGGAGTTAAATAATTTGCCCTCATTAAAATAGCCAGTAGACAGAGGAATATGAACCCTGCGCTGCTGGGCTATAAAATCTACGTACTTTGCACTCTGAATTCTGTCAAGTCTTTAGAAAAAGACAGTTCTCATCATTAAGGTGTGAATTTCTTATTTCATCAGTTCTAAAATGCAAATTTTTATTTCATATTTTAATGGCTCTAAAATTAGGATCCTTCTTAAAGTAGCTGTCAGCCATATATAATCAGGATGCAACCATCTTTACCCATGTGTGAGCTTCAAAAGGGCCAGGAATGGTGACTTAGAGGAAAACCTCAGACACAAGTGGAGCATCGTTCTAAGCAATGCTATGCCACCAATGCTCCTGATGGCATACAAGATCATGCTGTGTGGGGAAAGACATGGGATATGACAATTCTTAGCTATAAAATTAATCAGAATTAGATTCAAATTGTGAACAATTGTTTAGAATAACTTAAGTAGTTTAATTGTATTTTCTTTTTTATGGGTGCACAAGAATAATTTTTTAAACTCTTTGCTTAAATAAGTCTAAAGAGTTATATGAAAATGACCTATAAGATTGTGTTGTCAGCTGAAAAGATAATGTGTTTTCTTGTGGTATATGAAATAATGATCTCAAGTAAAGCAGATGAAATACATTAATCAGACCCTTTAAATTCTTAAATCCAGAGGATTTAGGGGAAGATGCTAGTGCATTTGTTTAAGTTCTCAGTACCCTCTGATGGTTGGGATGTGAAAGTATCAGCCCACTAGAGAGACCACAGGCCCTCCCTAATTCATCCCCACTGAGGTCACGTCTGAAAGGTAAGGAGACACCAGCCTGAGTCCTGTGCAAGGAAAGCCTCAATCCCTCCCTTTCTCCGGGGAGAAATGTTCCAGTTGCATTGACATCAACTGTGGACCTCAGCCCATTTTAAAAAATTGTTTTGATAAAAAATATGGACTCATGGAACAGCTGAGGCAGCCTGTGCATTTCATTTGGCTGGTGAGCATTAATGAAGCAACTACAATTGAGCTATGCTGGGAGTTCCCTCACAAAATATGTGTTATTCCTTGAACATCCCTCTGAATCCAGGGCTACTTCCAGGTTCTGTTCTGTTTTATCCAGGGATGGCAAGTGTCTGCTATCAGAGGATGGAGACTCATGTAACAAGAATGAGTCAGGGTTTGCAGAAGCTGGGTTTCTCTCTGGGAGTATATGGAGAGCTCTGCACACTAACTCCTCAGGAATGTAGTTCCCTCTGCATCTCTGCCCCAGTGTGGGCCTGGCAAGGCATGCAGTGGATGCTAGACAATGCCAGGACCAGCATCCCATTTTCCAGATGAAACACAGACAGACTAACTGACTCCTCCAGGACTCTTAAGAATTGGCATGGCCAGATTATCTACCTGTCATCTGCCCTTCCTCCCCCTCCCTCTTTTCCTTCTTTCCTTCCCTCCATTACAAATTCCTTCAACAAATACGTGTTGAGTACCTAAACCAAAGGTGAGAAACAAACAATTCCTGGCCAAAGTAAACTTACAGTCCATACAGGGATATGAATAAATAAACAGGTAAATATGGCTCAAGGACAACAATGATCTGGAGGTGGACATACATGAGCACAATAAGAGAAACAATAATGGATGCTCAGGAATGCTTCCTGGAGGAAGTAGCATCCCATTCAATCTTTCATAATGAGAGAGGTAAATATTCTTATTATGATTTTTTTTTTTCAGATAAAAAGGCAGAGGTTCAAACAAAAGAAGTGGCAGAACCAGGGTGGCAACCCAGACTTTTTTATTCTCTAGAATAGCAATGGGGAAGCCAACTCTTTCCTGTGTGTTGGGACTGTTCTGGTCATTTTTAAGATATTAACATGAAATCCTATTAGTGTTCCCAGTTTACACATAAAGACATGCAGAGACGGATAAGGAGCATTCCCCCTGGTTCAGTGGTGAAGCTGGTGAAGCCAGATGCTCTGGCTCCGGGGTCTGTGCCCCCCATCTCAGCATCACACCCTTGCTCTAGTCACTGTGTTCCTCTTGATAACGTTTATTAAGAACTGGCACTGACAGCCAGGTCTACTGATAGGACAGGTGCTCCGTGTTTTTCACTCCTAATAATGATACTACTATTACAAAGTTTGTATATTCACATCTTACAGCTCAGGGATTGCCAGACAAGAATGGTCAAAGCACCATTCATAACTAACAGTAAATCTGCTGGACCACTACTTTAGATAAATAATTATTGTCTAATGGTTTAGATGTAGGTCATCTGCAAGACTCACACTTCAAACTGTATGTCCCATGGACTAATACATGTTTCCCCTGTTATCTCAAGGCAGAGCATTCCCATGAAACCTTTCATAAGCCCAAATGGCATAAAGCGAAGAAATGATTACCTTAGCAAGACCTTGCTATTGATGCACATTATAAATTGAGATAACTCACAGATGCTCAGAGATACAGTTCAAAGCTCTGGCAATTTGATGCTGAGATGCTGAAGGCAGGACTGAGGCAGGCGCTTAGTGGGGCCGTTCTCACTGCTGGGGGAGGTGGGGGTGCTGCCTTGGTGAAGACTTCCTGCAAACAAACACTGAAGGGTATTTTCGCTTTTTGCTCTTTTTCAGAAAAGCAAACATCCTCTTTGGATTCCTTTTGGTTAGCCAAAAGAAGTATTGACATAGGTCTTTCATAAATGTGAAATGGCATAAAGAGATTTTCAAAAAGTGGGGAGGACCTATATTGACGTCTAGGCTTAAGATGGCATGATCACGTTTTGTCAAAATCTAAAGGCTTTTACATTCAAGCAGAAGTTCCTGACTTTCATGGAGCCTACTGTGATTTTTACCCTCACATTCTTTCTTCTTGGAACTACAAATTTTCGAGATGGGAGTGAGCTAAGTAGTAGGCTTTTCCTTTTTCCAATGACCCTGAAACAGAGTTTCCAGCGACTTGTCTGAGACCAAACAGCTAGCTGAAGGCAGGGCTGCTCAGTCTGGATTACCCTGCCCACACCAAGGTATTCCACGTAGTTTCCAGATCAGGGAAGTGGCCTAAGTTATCCTTTCCTCTTCATGCAGTTAAGCATAGACATATGCAGGCATTCAATACATAAACTATCATATTTTTAAGGGCTTTCGGTTCATCACTGAAATCTGTAATTCAGTCACTATTTGGAAACACTTCTTTTCCCAATGACTTGGGGGGGAGCGGACAGGTATGTATCTTCATGTAACTCAGCAAATGAACTGCTTCGGTGACCTTCTTAACACCTGGGAGCACATTTGCAGCTTGGGAAAAGTATGCACTTTGTAGATTAAGTAGAGGTTATTGGCCATAGGTCACAGAAAGTTGTCAAAACTGATGAAGGGTAGGGTATATATACAGAGGCGTCACCAAGAAAACACGTCTTGCATCAAATTATCTTCCCCAAGGATCAAAGGTTTTGCTTACACTTGTTTTAAGTTGGTTCCATGGGGTCTGTTACAGAATATCACAAAAATGTTGGGGAAAATAAAAAGCCTGTGTTTAGCAGTACCACAGTCTGTGTTCAGTGCTGAAAAATTTACATAATTTCTAATCCTGATGGAAGCAGGAAATACATTCTTTTCTGTCAGAAGATATCATCATACACTGAGCCTTTTGAGGGAATCAAAATAATATGTTCATATTTATTTATGTTCATATTTATGCTCTTTTTGTTTTTCAAATGAACTTATCTACAAAGTAGAAATAGTCACAGATGTAGAAAACAAATTTATGGTTCAGTTTTCAGTTCAGTCGCTCAGTTGTGTCCGACTCTTTGTTACCGGTAGGTAAAAGGGGGATAAATTGGGAGTTTGGGATTGACATATACACACCTCTGTATACAAAAGAGATAAACAAAAAGATCCAACTGTACAGTGCAGGGAACTATAGTCAATTATTCTGTGATAATCTATAAAAGAATCAAGAAAAGAATGGATATATGTATGTACATAACTGATTCACTTTGCTGTAGAACAGAAAGTTACATAACATTGTAAATCACCTATACTCCAACATTTTTAAAAAAATTCCTAAGTTTCTAAATGAAGATAAGAGATAGAAAACCATCAGAAACAAAAATGGATGGTGGCCCATTGGGGTTCTCTGCCTCTTATATTATTCCTTTCTCTCACCTTGCTCCTCTTTGCAGTAGTCATAGAAAGATTTTAAAACAACATTAAAACACAGTAAGAGGAAGAGACAAGAAATCTGGCCAATCAAGGCTCTATTTTCAGGGTATTCAAAAGTCACTACCCTCAAGACAATTCCCTTACCAGACGTGTCATTTAAAAGCACCCATTTGTCCCAGGAGGAACATCCTTCATCCTCGTTGCTCAGCCCACTCCCCTCTACCCAGCTCTCCATCACACCACTGGCATTCGCCATCAAGCAGGCATTCCGTTTTCCAATAAGGTGATGAAGGGCATTTGGGTTACCTTTCCTTTAGTGGGGTTCCATCATTTTCTCCAGTATACTCCAGCATATGCTTTCTCCACTCGTTTGCTTTGAATATAGCCTTTCAAAAAATGATACTTTTCAGTAATGGAGAAGGTCATTGTGGAAGGAGCAAAAAAGAGAACTGACGTCTATAATGTTTATTCATTTTCTAGTATTCAGCGCCTACTTAAGGGTAAGGATTTTATTATACCAGGACCAGCTTATAATTAAATATATTGAAATAGGATATTAATAATAAAGAACTCCCTAAAATAGCAGATTACCCTATTCATCCCCAAGCAACTTTATAGACTAGAGTCTACTTTTTTGTATTTTGGATATGCTGCATGGCATGTAGGATCTAGTTCCCTGACCAGGGCTTGAACCCGTGGCCTCTGCATTGGGAGTGCAAAGTCTTAACCACTGGACCACCAGGGAAGTCCCAGGGCTACTTTTTACCCAGGAGGACACTGAAACACAGGGGAGGAAGTGATTTGCCTAAGTGTCTACAGCAAATGTGAAGTTTCTACAGCTGGAATGCGAAAGTGTGTATTCTGCCTCCATAACCTATGCTTTACATCACTACACATGGATTCCCTGTGGTCAGCTATATTTTGATAGTACTTATTATTTATTTAAGATTTAGGGTCTGTCCTGGGCACTTGGTAATTTTTTCACCTTGGATGTTTCTGCGATGTGGGACAGTGAGGTGAACAGGTCAATTTCATGGTATACTTCATCTGATTGATAGAAAACTATTCTGCTGCATAGTATTTCTGAGTCCAATATTTAAAACTGTCTCTGAAAAAAAAAAAAACAAAACAAAACAAAAAAAAAAAAAAAACAAAACTGTCTCTGAATACGTCTTGATCCATTTATTGAATGAACAGTATTTAGGTTCATATTATGAAACTAACTGCATATGTACACTTTCAACAGTATCACTTTGCCTTCTGAGCTCTATTCTACTAATATACATAGCTCGCCCAAACACTGTCGTATCATTCTATGTGCTTCTGTTACTTCACTCAGTTATGACTCTCTGGAATTACACTTTATTTATTAGCATTTTTCAGGTTCTTCTTCTCTTCCTCAGATGTAAACCACCCTCTGTCTTGTCTACCTTTTCGCCAGTACCTACAGCACGACTCCTAATTCATAATAAACATCCACAGAAAGAATAAATGAATATATTCATTGAGTTTTTCACATAGGACATCAGAGGTGGAAGAGTATAGAGAAGCTCAGTTTCTTTCAGTTTATGAATGAAGGAACCACATTCTGGTAATAAAGAGCATGAAAGTCGTAACTTAGGTTTTATTTCTGGGGTATTCTACAGTGCCTGGTACAAGACAGGTGTTCCATAAATGTATTTACATTTCACTATGACAAAGTCAAAGCTAAATTAAGGGTCTCAACTTCAAGGTTGGAGCTAATTCCATAAGCTATGTTTTCTATTTTTTACAGGTATATGGTAGCTTTTCAGTTAGGATTTTCCTCTTTTATCTGAGGGATTTTCTTCCTTTCTTTTAAAAATGGCACAGGGCATACTTTTTACTGCCACAACAAAGTTGAATGCTTGAACCAGGGAACCTTAATCTCAGCCAACACAAACATTGTCTTCACTCCAGAACTTGATAGTAACTTGCCAGAAGACTTTTCTGATAGGTTATAGTTTGTCCTTCTCAATAAAGGGAGATAAAATGCTAGTCAAATTTACTAAAGAGTTTAATACAAAACACTGTAGTCTCTTTGTAGATACAACCTCTATCCTCTGTGCTTATTATTTTACTAATGATGTGTGTGAATGCTCAGTCTCCTCTGACTGCTACCCAACAACGTAGCCCGTCAAGCTCTTCTGTCCATGGGATTTCCCAGGCACAAACACTGGAGTGGATTGCCATTTCATCCTCCAGGGGATCTTTGTGACTCTGGAATTGAACCTGGTTCTCCCGTGTTGCAGGCAGATTATTTACCACTGAGCCAACTGGGAAGACTTTAGTAATGACAAAGATCATCAGAGTGAATCTGCAGCCTGAAGACAGTCAGAAGTCCCTATCTTTCCCACTGATCTGTGAACAGCCTTCTCCTTTTTTTTTTTTTTTTCAAATTTTCCCCGGTTTATTTATTTATTTAAGTGTGTGTGTGTGTGCACGCGCGCACACACACACTGCGTCATATTCAACTCTTTGTGACCCCATGGACTGTAGCCCACCAGGCTCCTCTTTCCATGGGTTTTCCCATGCAAGAATATTGGAATGGGTTGCCATTTTATATGCCATGGGATCTTCCTAACCCAGGGATTGAACCCATGTCTCCTGAGTCTTCTGTATTGGCAAGTGGATTCTTTACCACTGTGCCACTATTTATTTTCACAGGAGCAAAACTGCTTTACACTGTTGTGTTGACTTCTGCTGCACAATGAAGTGAATCAGCTACATGCAGACATACATCCCCTCGTCCACGTGCCTTCTGCCCCACCATCCCGTCCCTCTAGGTCATTGCAGAGCACCAAGCGGAGGCCCCTATGCCATTCAGCAGCCTCTCCCTAGCTGTCTGCTTTACACATGGGGGTGCAGATCTGTCAGTGCTCCTCTCCCAGTTCATCCCACCTGCCCTTTCCCCCTCTATGCACATCCTTCCGAAATGGAGACTATTTAAATTTTTTAAAGTTCAGCATTTATAACTACATAAGTACATACAGATTTATGTTTCCATTCCAGCCTCTTCAATGATTTTGGAGTGGGAAAGAGTTTAAAATTCTATGTGATAGATCAGCTGCATTTAAGGAGATAGAATTAACATGTTCTCTTTCACCAATAGAAGCATAAACAAGCAGGCATGTGGAGCAAGAAAACATGAATGAAGAACCCAGAAGGTTTACCAGGATGGGATGCAACACTAGCCTGACTCTCATGTCGGCCAGCATCTTCCAGCAGCCATAACAGCTGTGGGTCCAGGCATGTGTTTGGGAGGCACTGGAGGGAGCGCTTCATTTAAAAATAATCACTGTTACATTTCTTAGACTTAATAGATACATTCAAACATTTAAAAAGTTGACTTGTGTTTTACCAATATCTAAAATAATAGTAATACTGAACTAATTGATTCATCACATTATTTCATTTATGAATAAAACCACCCAATGTAATTCCCTAAAACAGTGACCTTTTTAAAAAGGGTAAACTGGTGGCTTTAGATTACGGAGAATAAGCACCTCAAAATAGCCAAGGATTGGCTCCTAAGATGACCTGTTAACAAACATCTCTAGGAAGAAAGTTAATAAAGACCTTTATACCCCCTAAATGAAAGTCCTTTTAAGAATGCTAAAGTTTACCTACACGTTTGTCAAAAAAACTTGTAATTTAGTCTCACTTTGCATTTTCATAAGGCAGATATGGAAATCTAGTACACAAAGATAATACACTTAAATTTTTTTCTGCTAACTGACTTTTTAACAGCACTTATATAGTAAGCAGGCCACCTTGGTTAAAAAATAACTGCCTTTGTGACTGCCCTGGTGGTCCAGTGTTAAGAATCAACCTGCCAATGCAGAGGACATGGGTTTGATCCCTGGTCCAGTAAGATCCCACCTGCTGCAGGGATCCTCCTCGGTGCATTCAACCATTCACTGGGCACACTGCCCCAACTACTGAGCCTGTGCGCTAGAGCCCATGCTCCGCAACAAGAGAAACCACTGCAATGAGAGCAAACGAGAGTAGACCCCGCTTGCCACAACCAGAGAAAGCCTGTATGCAGCAGCAAGGACCAAAACAGTCAAAAATAAATTCATAGGTTAAAAAATAAAATGAAATCAAAAAAGAACCACAGCCTATGTCACATGAGCTTTATCCTAGTGAGAGCCTCTAAAACTGTTGTTACTATGACGAAAGGTTACTGGTGACGCATATCTGGCTTCGGTGGCAAGTGAGATATAAGCTGTGAATTTGGACATGTGAAAGAGATATCATTCGTAGCAAAAGTAAAAACTTTTCCAAAAATAATACAAAGAAGTAATTGGGAAATGGCCAATTGCATGAAATAGGTAATTAAAAATGTATGAAAACATTTGCTATATATGCTAGAATTCTTAATAAGGGGCATGTATAGGAATATCAACAAAAATAAGAAGGATGGCATGCAAATCTAACTTCTAATGGGCCCAGTTTAGGAAACAGAATTTCATGGTGGGTGAAAAAGTTATAAAATTTAGTCTTGCCATTGGCATACTCAACATTTTCATTTGTTTTTTGAACTGTTAAATCTCTCTTCACCATTATTCACTCTTATTTTAACTCCCAGTAAACTTTTCTCAGGGTTCCAAGCACATGTAAGTTTATTTTCCTGTGCTCAGCTTTCATTTTCTAAGATCCAGGATTCATGGGCTTTTAGTGAATACAACACACTACACCACGGTTTCTTGGGAACTTAAAACATTCAATAGATGATCCTTGAGAAGCCAAGAATAAACAGCCTCAAGTGCAAAAACACTTCACTGGACCAGAACATAATACATTCAGCAATGTGGCCTTAAGTTGGACACATAATCCAGAGGTGTGTGAAAGGTGGTATCAAACAGTAAACTTTGTTTTGTTAATAACATCATCCAGAAGACTCACCAAATCTTCTAACATGGAAATTTTGGAGTTTTCAAGTGAATTGAGCGAGTTGTATGAATATTCTGCTGACCGACGTTAATTTGAGCAATGTGCCCAGTGAATGCATGGACACACTGAGGATGATAAGATGAGAAATGGGCCCAGGTCAGCAGAGAGGCTCTTTCTTCATTCCCTGCCTTCTCCACTGCCACACTGCCCATCTGGCTTCATAAAGTTCTCTTACTATACGCCTCCATCTATAGCAGCAGGGGCCCCAAAGAAACAAACAACATGGTCCTCACCATCATAAAGTGACAATAGCAGGTCTGTCACTGTGACTGTAAGTGATTTACAACTATCCTCAATCCTAATAAGTACATGACAACTTTTGGAGGGAGATTTTTTTCTCTTCTATAAACTGTTTATATACTCTTGCCTCCCTATCCTTTTCAAAGTATAATAATGAAAAAAAAATTTATATGTGCATTTTCCTCCTTACATGCCTTCCCACACACTTTACAAGAAGATGTGAAAAAGGTTTCTCATAGTTCTTTCCCTATCTAATTTTCTCTGGGCTTGAAAAGAGTCACCACTCCTCTAGCAGATGCTACTCTAGTATTTCTTGCTGTTGTGACGCTCTTGCTGGGATGAGAAAGAAGGAAAGGAAGTTCAAGTAGCATTCAGCTGCTGGACACAGGCTACAATGGTAGGTGTTCTCTACAATTACTGTGGTTTTTAAAAATGCTTGGTGAGTTATCTGATGTTCTTCCCTGACAGAAATCTCTAGAAACCAACATGTTTTCGGTGACATTATGGATCTCAGGAAAAGAAGACTTCATTTTACATCTAAAAGTTGACTTTTTGCACGAGAGTATCTTAGATGCTTCATCGTCATACCATCACCAGTTCCTTATAACCAAGAACCTATCGAGAAATGACAAGGTGAGGAAACTTGGGCTTAGACCTGTGTTTCTTAAAATATATTTAATTTCCTAAATTGCTAACACAGTTGTATACTAGAAACCAACACTATTCTGTAAAGCAATTATCTTTCAGTTAAGAACTAAATATTTAAAATTTAAAAATTAACAATAAGGGATGCTATATAATGGAAACTAACACAACATTGTAAATCAACTATAATAAATTAAAAAAAAAAACAGTAACAGGAGATATTCTGTGTAAAGGCCCCCACTCTCATCTCCCATCTCTCTACCCCAAAACACTTTGGAGGCAGTTTTAGATCATCATACAAGAAAAGGTGACTATATCTTGCCTTTTCTAACATAAAAGAGTGGTTTGTATTATTTAAAACACACACACACACACACACGACTATCCCCTAAATAAAAAATAGCACATTATCAGTAACCCAGAAGCATCTGCGCTTCTTCCTACTTATCACCCTCTACCCAGAGGTGGCACTCACTCCATCATCATTATCGCCCAGTGTTGGCTCTTTTCCAGCTCCATATATACAGAAATCATAATGGGTGTTCTTTTTTGTGTCTGACTTGTTATAACAACATGCATGACTTCATTTAATTCTTAAACCAACACTACAACACAAATAATATCATTCCTATTTTACAAATCACAGAAATGATGTTCAACAAAGTTGAGAGAGGGACCATGTCATGACACCAGTGTTGGAGCTGGCTCTGAAACTGGGTCTCCCCAGCACTAAACTTAGGTCATTAGCAGGCAGCACAGTCATAAGAAAACATTCTTTCTCCTTCAGCCCTTCAACTTTTGATATTACTACAACAGTCATGGGTAACCTGGATGTGGTCTCCCCTGACTTCCTACCTTCCTCATTTTCACCATCTACCCATCTTTCCATCCATTTTGCAATACCCGCCTTCCCACTCTTGGACAGGCACTGCAGGGAGAATGAAAATAACTTTACTCCTGACATATCTATAGGAATTCAGGAGCTATTCTTTAAAAACTGGTCTTCCTGGGATTTCAGCTGTATATTTCTCCCATATATCAGCTTGGATTTTGCATAGTAAGCCTAATTTTGTTCTGGCTTTCCTATTGCACATTTAAGATTGTGAATATTGTTTCTTGTGCATAATTGTTTCCAATTATTAAATGAAATTGGGCAACTGACTATAAAATATATTCTTTTTATTTCCCCAGGAATATAGTGAGAAAATAGAGTGATTTAAAAAAAAAATAATTCAAGGGAAACAGCTGATAAGCTTCTCTGGGGACATGGGAAGTGGCATGATCAGGATGCAAGGCTGCAGTCCTCGGGGGCAGCTGTGGTACCCTGGGGTGGTGGATGGGCTGCAGAAGCCAGCTCTGAGCCAGAAAGGGCCCTGAGCCTTGTGGGCCTCTCAGTTGCACACACCTGTCAAAACAGATCGCTTTGTACATTTCCAATGTATGCAGCAGTTTGTTGAACATAAATTACACTTCACTAGCATTGACTTATGGAGAAGGAAATGGCAACCCACTCCAGTGTTCTTGCCTCGAGAATCCCAGGGACGGGGGAGCCGGGTGGGCTGCCATCTATGGGGTCGCACAGAGTCGGACACGACTGAAGCGACGCAGCAGCAGCAGCAGAAGCAGCAGCAGCATTGACTTAAAAGAAGAAAACTGGAAGAGCAGAGATGTGCTGAATTTTCCTACACTTAGAGGCCGCTTCTTTTCCGCTTGCTGGTTAACTCGTCCTGAACACAGAAGGGCTGCTACAGCGGCTCCATCTCTCCTCAACCAAAGCTGCTTCACTTCCTCAAACCCTCATTTTGTAAATCCCCAAAGCAAGTACTTTTATCGCCCATTTTGAACACTATTGCATTCTCCCATCATTCTATGGCTTTTAAAACTCAAGCAAGCCAAAAGTAAAGACACGGGGTAGACTTTTCATTTATATGAGGAAGTGGAAAAAGAAAATAAGAATTGACTTCAGTTCTCTGTGTTCGTTCCTAAAGATGACAATGATCTCAGTTCAGTTCAGTCCCTCAGTCATGTCCGACTCGTTGTGACCCCATGGACTGCAGTACACCAGGCCTCTCTGTCCATCACCAACCAACTCCTAGAGTTTACTCAAACTCATGTCCAATGAGTCTGTGATGCCATCCAACCGTCTCATCCTCTGTCGTCCCCTTCTCCTCCTGCCCTAAATCTTTCCCAGCATCAGGGTCTTTTCAAATGAGTCAGCTCTTCACATCAAGTGGCCAAAGTATTGGAGTTTCAGCTTCAGCATTAGTCCTTCCAATGAACACCCAGGAGTGATCTCCTTTAGGATGGACTGGTTGGATCTCCTTGCAGTCCAAGGGACTCTCAAGAGTCTGCTCCAACACCATAGTCCAAAAGCATCAGCCCTTCAGTGCTCAGCTGCCTTTATAATCCAACTCTCACATCCATACATGACTACTTGTAAAACCATAGCCTTGACTAGATGGACCTTTGTTGGCAAAGTAATGTCTCCGCTTTTTAATATGCTGTCTAGATTGGTCATAACTTTTCTTCCCAGGAGCAAGTGTCTTTTAATTTCATGGCTGCAGTCACTATCTGCAGTGATTTTGGAGCTCAAAAAAATAAAGTCTGTCACCGTTTCCACTGTTTCCTCATCTATTTGCCATGAAGTGATGGGACCAGATGTCATGATCTTAGTTTTCTGAATGTTGCGTTTTAAGCCAGCTTTTTCACTCTCCTCTTTCACTTTCATCAAGAGGCTTTTTAGTTCTTTTTTGCTTTAAGGGTGGTGTCATCTGCATATCTGAGGTTATTGATATTTCTCCTGGCAATCTTCATTACAGCTTCTGCTTCATCCAACTCAGAGTTTCTCATGATGTACTTGCATATAAGTTAAACAAGCAGGCTGACAATATACAGCCTTGACAAACTCCTTTCCCGATTTGGAACCAGTCTGTTGTTCCATGTCTGGTTCTAACTGTTGCTTCCTGACATGCATACAGATTTCTCAGGAGGCAGGTCAGGTGGTCTGGTATTCCATCTCTTGAAGAATTTTCCACAGTTTGTTGTGATCCACACAGTCAAAGGCTTTGGCATAGTCAATAAAGCAGAAGTCAATATTTTTCTAGAACTCTCCTGCTTTTTTGATGATCCAACGGATGTTGGCAATTTGCTCTCTGGTTCCTCTGCATTTTCTAAATCCAGCTTGAACATCTGGAAGTTCACAGTTCATGTACTGTTGAAGCCTGCCTTGGAGAATTTTGAGGATTACTTTGCTAGTGTGTGAGATGAGTGCAATTGTGCGGTAGTTTGAGCATTCTTTGGCATTGCCTTTCTTTGGGATTGGAACGAAAACTGACCATTTCCAGTCCTGTGACCACTGCTGAGTTTTCCAAATTTGCTGGCATATTGAGTGCAGCACTTTCTCAGCATCATCTTTCAGGATTTGAAATAGCTCAACTGGAATTCCATCACATCCACTAGCTTTGTTCGTAGTGATGCTTCCTAAGGCCCACTTGACTTCACATTCCAGGATCTCTGGCTCTAGGTGAGTGATCACACCATCGTGGTTCCAGGTCATGAAGATCTTTTCTGTATAGTTCTGTGTATTCTTGCCACCTCCTTGTAATATCTTCTACTTCTGTTAGGTCCATACCATTTCTGTCCTTTATTGAGCCCATCTTTGCATGAAATGTTCCCTTGGTATCTCTAGTTTTCTTGAAGAGATCTCTAGTCTTTGCCGTTCTATTGTTTTCCTCTATTTCTTTGCATTGATTGCTGAGGAAGGCTTTCTTATTTCTGTAGTCCAAACAAATATTTTACAAGTCCTAGATTTTTGGATCACCTCTGTGGGTGATCCAATATTTAACACTTGAGCAATTACTCTGGGACTCAAGTTTTCTCAGTTACAAATGAAGATTCTGGAATAAATGCTCCATAATATCTTTTACTGTTATAAAAAAAATCATCTTACAGAACATGCTATGAACCTAAAACATGGGTTTTTTGACCAGAAGCCCAAGGTCATGTGAGTTGACTGACATTCTGTTCATCCAACATAATATTGGGCTGCTGCTGCTAAGTCACTTCAATCGTGTAGGGAAGTTAATATATTACTTATACTCTAAAATGTCAGTCAAACATGGTAATTTAAAGCTATTATTTTTATAGCATCTGAACACTGTTAGTCCAAATTCACACACACTGTTATACATCATGATAAAATCAGAAACGTATAATTTAGTTGATCTTTTCATTTCTGTTTACTCAGGACTTATCAGGAGTATATTACTAAAATTAAAAAAAAGTATTTTTAAAATACATCTATCCCACTGTATTTTATCAAATATATATGATAATGCATTTATGTGAAACTGCTTTTTTGGTTTCTTTGTTTTAAATAGTCTTTTCTTTGGAGTTCACATGTTTCAGGTTCTTCATCTATAATCTCATTAAATCTTAAAAATGTTCTATGACATAGATTTATCATCATCCTTGTTTACCATCAAAAGCCAAGCTCAGAGAAGCTCTCAAGGTTTGAAGGTCACAGGTTTTAAGTCAAGTGGCTAATCTCCAGGATTTGAGCATCTCTCCTCTTCCACAAGTGATTGGAAAACCCATGTTTAATTGGGTTTGATTTGTCTGTCAGGTAGGAGAACCCAGTCATGGAATATTATGATATAGTGACTGCCTGCCATTAGAACCATTTATCAAAAGGTGGAAGGAAAATCTGGACTGGGGAAGGAGCAGAAAGTGGGAACACTGACTCAGTTCAAGTTTGGGATTGGTTACTGAGGTCAATGTCATTGAAAACAAGCATTAATCTTGCCTGAGCTAGTTTCGTTGTTAAATTGGGGTTATCGGGCAATTAGATCTCTAAAGTATACATCATCAGCATATGAGCACAAAATGAGCAACTTCCCATTTGACTTAACACTTTCCATGGGAAAGGAATTCCATCTGTGGATAGTGATATTCTCCCACAGCCTTACAGGATATGCATTTATGTAAACACAGGCTTTTTTATTGTTCAGAAAATAAGATCCCTTGAAATAGATCTGTGTCAAAGTCTCATTCATAATTATTCTCACAGCTCTGTATCAGATATTTGGCTGATACACTTTTGCTGATATCCTGTTGGACATTAAATCCTGCATCTTTTCAGAAATATGGCATGAACACAACCATGAGGCAGTTCCCAGAAGACGAATAAGTATACTGTGTTTCAACTGAGTAGGCCTAATTAATAAGGAATTTAATTACTGCTGACCAAGACCCACTATTTAATTTGTGGGGCCCAGAGCAAAAGGAACATAAGGGGTCCCTTGTTCAAAAATTGTGAAGAATTTCTAGATGGAGATAATAGAGTGTAAACCTTGCATAGAGACCAGGGTGCTTCTACAGATCACAGAACCATGGAGGAGGGTCTCAGTGCTAATAAGGTTAGCAAGAGGAGGGCATGAAATTGATTTGACTAAAATTCCTATAAATTACAAAAGATACATTAAGAAACTAATCCAATCAATTACAATTTCAAAAAAAGACTGTAAAAATTGTTTGCAATATTTTTTTTAGATTTCAATAAAATTGTATCTGTGGATTATAATTCTCTACTTCAGCTTTGGTTTATGATATGCAATGACTGGTCAAAAAAGCAAAAGCTGCCTGCTACCAATTAAACCTTTTTGTTAACATCAGTGTAGCTTCTTTTCTCTTGGTGTCTCTTTTACAGGCTGTTTTTTAGAAAATATTAGACCCTAAATAAAGAGTCTTCAAAATATCCCCCTTACAAGACAACTTTCTTTATCTTGTTGGTGGAAGAAAAACTTGGCAAAATTTTGTAACATATTTGTCACTGACTTTTCAGACAGTAAAGAATCTACCTGATTCTGTCTGACCTTCAAAGAATTTGCCTGCGATCAGGTTCAATTCCTAGGTCAGGAAGATCTCTGGAGAAGGAAATGGTTACCCACTCCAGTATGCTTGCCTGGAGAATCTCATGGACAGAGGAGTCTGGAGGGCTACAATCCATGGGGTAGCAGGGTCAGACAAAACGGAGTGACTAACACTTTCACTTTCACCAATATTTTAAATGTATTTGTTCACAGGCCTGCCTTGATCCATTTATCCTATAGATAAAGTTTTATAAGAACAATCATATACAAAGCTGTTATGACAACACTGTGGTCATAGGACAAGATAGGAATGAATCTGAATCTCTAGCAACAGAGGACTCATAAATCATGGTCTATCCATGAAATAGAATTCTATACAGTGATTACAAGCAAACCTTTATATATATTAACACAACAATGTGTCCAAGATAAACGCCCACTAGTGTCCATAGGAAGACATTGTATAAATATGAAAAAATATATGCAAGTATCTATTTATATACATATATACTAATTCTTTTGATTTAAATAGATATTTTATTATTATTCATAATAGCAACAAAAATCAATAGTTAAATTTGAAAGCTTCTTCAAGAAGACAGGTGTTCTTCTAAATTTAAAATATCAGTTAATCCTCAATCTCACGGCATAGTTACTATAATCACCCTAAAGTTAGAAAGGAAAAAACTGAGGAGAAGAGAGGGTCAGTGACATGTTCAAGGTCACACAACCGGTAGATGAGGTCCAGACCTGTTACTCAAAGCCCCTGAGCTATACTGCCTCTCAGGTGTGCACCTGAGGAATACCTGTGTTTGGAGACACACAAGAAATGTGTGGGACCTCGCAACAGTTATCACCTGTGGTGATGAATGAGGAATTGGAGCTTACTTTATATTTCACACTTCGTGAAACTTCATTTCTTTTTACACTGAAAATGCACTCCCTGAAAATACACTTTAATGAACAATATGTCTAACACTTCTGGTTTTCTACCCTGAAAACACAACTGCAGAGATTTAAAAGTTGCCCAAGAGTGTAAAACTCTATAATTTCAGCCTGGAAAGATTAGCTTGAATTACAAACTTGTGAAGATTCTTTGATTTACTCAATCCTTAGATTCTTCTAGTACATACGATTGACTTTTTACTGCTTTGTTGAGTATGCAATTTCATATAATACACATCATACTCATCCAAATAGCCAGTCATTTAGCTGTCTGCGTGGTGTACTTAGGCATTCTGTCATACACTGTGAGCAAAATACAGCCAAATTTGGTCAGCCTGCTGTTTATAATTTAAGACAAAGACCTCTAAATGACTCCTCTTTGGTATGTTTGTGGAAAGGTCAGGCACCAATGTGTTTTACCAAATAAAACCAGGTTTGAAGAATATGCCTTCTAAATTGATTTTTTCTACCAGGACTATAACAAGTTTTACAGGGCTTCTTTGCTAAATTGTTCTGACAATTTCCATTTCCAGTTATTTCAATCATATTAACAGAAGGTAAAGTTCACAAACAGTAAAATATGGCATTGCATTGCACTTGGTTTTCAGAAATAGATCACACAACCGACAGACATACAACAGACACACCATGTTTGGTGTTCCTGTTCATGTTTGGGTTGGCATACCTCATTTAGGGCAGGACAAGGGGCCCTATCTCAAACGGAAGTATCTCATTACTCTGGAAATAAAACATGTCTGCACCCAAGACTTGGCAAAACCCATGAAATATACAAAAAGAAGAAAGGATTTTATTTTTCTCAGAAGAAAGACAGAAAGGCCAGGGAGGCTGGGTAGAAAATACGTGCATAGGAATATTCATTCTTGAAAAGTTTTAAAAATACGTATGTAAAATTCCACCAGAATGCATGATTTCTTTACTCATGCATCATTTCTCCTTCCAAAATACGAGGCCATGCTTTATTGCAAGGAGTGTTTTCTAGGAAATTAAAATAAGGCTGTTTGGTTTCTGAATGTTCAGTAAGAGATTAAAAAAAAATTTGTTTTTAAACCAGTCAGCATCTATTTCTTGAGCATGGCGGACAAGGGGCTAATATTATGGGGGAGATCAGAAGTAAAGTGCAGGTATCAAATGTTTCAGTTGTTTGACAGGATAATTATAGGAGGCTGGGAGGATCCCAAGAAGGGACATACAACTAAAGATTCTTGGAGGCACTGCCCATCAAAGTGGTTCTAAAATAATTGTCATCTACCCTGAGATCTGAAAAACGGCTTTGTATTACTTCACCAAGGAGGGGTAAGAGTGGATGCTAAGAGCAATTCTCATGCATGTGCCAGGATTTGAGAAGAACATGACAAATTGTGGGGACTGCTGTATAAAATCTATTTCCTGTGGGCATTGAGCCTTATATTACTTTGTCCCTATACTCTTGCTAATGTTTATGCATTAATCTGCCATTTTCATTCTAGAATGCACATGTGTTAATGATAGCGTCTTCATGTATTTTGTATCCACCTTCATCAGTCAACATTGCATACCCATGTCAGTGGTTGTTCTTTGATAAATAAATCACCTAGAAAATACTTAAAGTTCAAAAAATAAACTTCTTCTAGACTAGGCCTTGACTCAAAGTCAATTTGATTTTTTTACAATGAAAATGTCTACTTATGAGAAGAAAGCCAAATTATTACAACTGCAAACATGTAACTGGGGATGAGGTCACATAAAAGAGAAAAGCTCCAGGTGAACTCAAAGCAAATGTGCACTAAGGAGTCTCTGATTTGGACATGTGTTCCTGAATTATCCGTGTCCCCTTTTTCTTGTGCTTAGGTCCTGTTATATCTAATTAGAGAGAAAGCTCTGCATGTCCTGACACACATCTTATTTTGGTGTCTGAATTGCCATTAATAAAAACTTTAAAGGAGAAGTGCTCCTTCTATAAACCTCATTCAATCACTCACTCACTCACTCACCACGTATGTACCAGCATCTACCATGTCACGATGGTACTGACAGGTACTGGTGCTTGCTTATGCAGGTTGTTAGCATACTGGAACACTGTGATGTTGCTTGGAAAACAGTTTCTTAGTGAATCACCCCAGCCCATACTTAAAAGTTCTAACCCAGACTCCCTGGTTACCCTGCCTCTTCTTCTTCCAGGACCCCTAGAATCATCTTGCAATCCAGTCAAAACCTGGCACAGACAAGGGGGCACCCACACCCCTCCCCAGGTCTTGGTCGGGGTCTAGGCTTGTCGGTCAGACAGTGCCAAGCTGGCAGCTGGGCTGTGACTGCCATCCCTGCCTACAGGCCACAGTCCCGTCAGGGCCGCAGACGCAAGGCCATACACAAAACATCTGTCACTTGTCTGATAAGCGGTAAGGAGCAAAAACGCAGAGGAAGCTTCTAAAAACAATTTATCTCACTCCTGGGCATACATGCAGGAAAAACTGCAATTCAAAAGATACACGCACCTCTATGTTTACTGCAGCGCCATTCACAATAGACAAGCCATGGAGACAACCTAAATGCCCATCAACAGATGAATGGATAAGGAAGAGGTACAGATAGTGGGATCAGTGGCTGACTTCATTTTTCTGGGCTCCAAAATCACCACATATGGTGACTGCAGCCATGAAATTAAGACACTTACTCCTTGGAAGGAAAGTTTTGACCAACCTAGACAGCATATTAAAAAGCAGAGACATTACTTTGCCAACAAAGATCTGTCTAGTCAAGGCTATGGTTTCTCCAGTGGTCATGTATGAATGTGAGAGTTGGACTGTGAAGAAAGCTAAGCGCCAAAAAGCTGATGCTTTTGAACTGTGGTGTTGGAGAAAACTCTTGAGAGTCCCTTGGACTGCAAGAAGATCCAACCAGTCCATCCTAAAGGAGATCAGTCCTGGGTGTTCACTGGAAGGACTAATGCTGAAGCTGAAACTCCAATACTTTGGCCACTTGATGTGAAGAGCTGACTCATTGGAAAAGACCCTGATGCTGGGAAAGATTTAGGGCAGGAGGAGAAGGGGATGACAGAGGATGAGATGGTTGGATGGCATCACTGACTCAATGGACATGAGTTTGGGTGGACTCCGGGAGTTGGTGATGGACAGGGAGGCCTGGCGTGCTGCGGTTCACAGGGTCGCAAAGAGTCAGACATGACTGACCAACTGAACTAAACTGAACTGAATATATACAGTGGAAGATTATTCAGCTATCAAGTGCATGAAATAATGCCATTTGCAGCAACATAGATGGACCTGGAGATTATCATACTAATTGAAGTATGTCAGAAAACAGAAAGACAACTACCAGATATCACTTATATGTAGAATCCAAAGCATGCCACAAGTGGACTTACCTATAAAACAGGGACAGACTCACAGATAATAGAGAAGCAGCTTGTGGTCGCCAAGGTGGGAGAGGGATGGACTGGGAGTTTGGTGGTGTGAACCCCAAAAGGTCCTACTGTGCAGCTGCTGTTTGGTCGCTCAGCCATGCCCAAGTCTCTGCAACCCCATGGACTAGAGCCCGCCAGGCTCTACTGTCCATGGAACTTCTCAGGCAAGAATACTGGAGTGGGTTGCTATTTGCTTCTCCTGGGGATCTTCTCAACCCAGGGATGGAACCCAGGTCTCTTACTCGGCAGGTGGATTCTTTACCACTGAGCCACCAGCGAGCCCTACTGTATAGCACAGGGAACTATTAGTATATCTAATCTCCTGGGATAAACCATAATGGAAAAGAATATTTTAAAAAAGAACGTCTATATGTGTAAAACTGAGTCTGGCACAACACTATAAATCAACTACAATAAAATCGTAGGGAAGGAAAAACAGTAATTTGCCAGAATAGTTTTACATATGTTAAACCTAATAATAATAAAATTGAGTTTGTATTTTGCCTCTGCTTTCTTTTATTCTACTTTTCCGGATTCATTCTTATTTTATACAAGCATCAAATCTATAGCACTTTTGAAATAAAAACCATGGGTTCTGAAATATACAGAGTACTTTGAGAAGCAAGTATTCTGCTAAACCAACACGACAATGAACACTGCATGTAGAGAATATGAATGAAACAAAAACACACAACCCAAGCATTCTGTTAGCATAAGAGCAGACTTCTGCTGCCCTCTAACATTCTTCCCAAGCCACGCAAGGGAGACCAGCGAAAGACATGGGCGCACTGAATCTCTTCACTAGTTCAGGAAGCATTTGGGCCTTCTGCCTCTCAGCTGTTCTGTTTCAAATGTAATTAAGCAGTGCTCCCGCTAAACGATTTTGATGAAGGTATTCAACTGTGCTTACCATGACCACATTCTTCTCCTAGTCTTAACAGTTTATATGTTTAAAAAACATGTATACAACTTAGGTGAGTGATGCATGTAAGTGACAAGAGTACATCCTATCATCTAAACAATGGCGTAGCAGAACCAAAATACCCACCCCAAGGGGATATGCTTGGGAAGCTTTCTGCAAAATTGTATAGTCTTCACAGTTAAGCAGCATATGACCCAGAAACAATGACAATAAAGATATAAGATGAAACACATTCTGCCTTATCCTTTAATATCTCATCAGCATATTACACTCAGTCCTAAGTCATTTTTTCTAGATAATCATCAGTGATTTTGTTAGAAAGATTTAAATGCAATGTTAAGTGACAGCATTATATCAAGCTTATCAAAATATTTTCACAAAAATTAAAGCAGTTTTTTTTTTTTTAAAAAAAAAGCTCAATTGGGAGGTGGTCTCATAGGTAGTATACAAAACCTCAGCTAGTTAAGGATGAAATACTTAGTGGGATGTGGTCTAGTAGTGTGAGGAAATTGAGAAAAATCTTGGAAGAAACAGGACTTACAGTAGAAGAATGTTGACATTAGGTGATGGACTAGGTAAAGATACTTATAACTTATTATTACACTATTTTCTCAGCATATGTGTGTGATTTTTAAAATTCTAAAATAAAGGTGAAAAATATATAAAATACATGCAGGCATATTTTTTCAACAAATTTTGTTTTCCTCATGAAACCAGCAGCAAGGAACTAGTATCATAAATAAATGATAAACTAAAATTTTAAGTACAGTATTTAGAACTGTTAATTTTTATAAATTTTAGTTTTAATATAAGGTGATTGGTAACCTCATGTATAAAATTATGTGAAAAATACAAGAGTAAGGTATGAATTTTCTGAAAGTGGAGTAAAAATGTAAAGTGTTTCAGTTTTCTTTCTTTCTTTATGAAAAGGTGTTTAGGGAAAACTTCAAAATCCAAAAAACCAAAAAAAGGAAATGTTTTTCAGCAATTGTACAGCCAAGAAAGGGGGACCTTGAAATTAAATTTAAATATAATGAAAAATTTAATGATTTACTATTTACATAGTCTACTGATAAGTAGCTCACAAATATCTAAAACTTGTAATAAATTTACCAGTTTACAGTATCTTGGAAATATACCCAATATAGCAATTCTGGTGTCCCAAATAGGATGGTTGCCATTTCCCAAAACACCTTATTTTATTAGAATATTTATGCTGAGCCAAACTGTGAAAAAAATGGACTTTTTTTTCTCTTTCAGATTTTTAAAAATGATTATATCTCCTGTCATTTGTCTATTGCTTGGACTGCATATTATAGAAAAGTTGTGCTTCATGTGAAAGAATTCTGCCCTCCCTTGACATAGTGAAGATTTTTTCCCAAATTAAAGAAAAAATAGTATGTTGATGGAGAGAGTATTTCTGCCCATTTATTTTTCTTAAACACTGATATTAGCAACATTTGTCTGCAAGTGAGCTCTAGCAGATGAAAAAATAAATAAGTAGAAAAGGAATCATACAGGAAAACTCAGAAACAGATGTGAATGTTTAATCTGGCTGCTGGTTTTTCTCATGTCCACTTATGCCAACATATGTTCTGCTCATAAAATCTCCCTTAGTTATTATAAGAAATTACCCATGGCAGGTTCTCATAGATGCTTTGTACTTTGAGAGTCTGAGGAAAGATTCTTAGCATATGAGCAAACCATGCCCAGCTCCAGCTCTGATGCAAGCTTCTACGGGTTACTGAATACTCTGGGCTCCAGCAAGACTTACATGGATGATCAAAGGAAGTTAAACACACTTAGACACCCTTGAAAAGAAATCTCTTTGGTGTGAAAAATATTTGCACACACCTTATTGTGAATCAGGTCCCAACAATACAGTTTTAACTATCCGTTACACATCCATCCAAATGCAGTGCTGAAGAGACCACTGAGTTTGTGTTGAATAAAAAGCAGGAGTGATCTGCGACCTCATTTATCATAACATATCTCAAAGATAGCAAGACAGGTACTTCAAAACCTCATAGTACTGATACACGAATCAACAAAATTCCTACTTAGCAACAGTTTTAGTAAGTTGGGAATTCTGAAAACTGGGAGTTTCACCAAAGTTAATATCTTAACTCTTAAGATACCTACACACTGCCAAGCAGCAAAAAGGAAAACTGCTTTGCACCATATTCTAACAAAACCCAAAAGAGGGGAAAACAGCAAGAAGACCATATAACAGACCTAATTGCCATAGCAGACCACCTCCTAACTAGCTGTTACAAAATCTTTGGAAGTGCAATGACCATGTGAGCCATATTAATGTGAAAGGATATAAATCACTGGAGCCTGCAGGATACACCATGCATTATGCCCACTCATTAAAATTAAATTAGGGAAAATATGGAAAAAGTATCAGAAAGCTACACTGTTTTTCCCCTTGCAGAATCTGAACTGCCAAGACTGAGGCTAATAGACATCCATGATTTATTTTTGTTAGTTCATCAACTTATGAAGCAATGTTATATCATTTCTCATTTCTACTTTCTCTATAGGCTTCTTGGATAACCCTTGTTATCTGCAACCCATCTCAACCCCATTTCTTCTTCTACAACGATCTGCCGTGAAGTACATTAGGTATAATGATGATTCCCCAATACACGCTAAAACCTGGAATCATCAGTGTTAAGAACAATACACAGCTTTTAACAACTCATTTAGAATTCTAAAAAATGCAAAGGAATCCCATAAAATTACACAATATTATTCTGTAGATTGAAATGTATAACAGTCTAGAGGTGGGGACTTGACTATATTTAAAGCTGCATTCTTATGCTGGTGCATTGACCTTTTTACTGTTGACTGTGTTTACCACTAAAATAAACATTTGTAGTGCCTTTTTTCCTTCAGCTTAAAGATTTATAAGCTGTATGGGCTTCCCGGGCTTCCCTGGTGGCTCAGGCAGTAAAGAATCTGTCTGTGATACAGGAGACCCAGGTTCAACCCCAGGTCAGGAAAATTCTCCGGAGAGAGAAATGGCAACCCACTCCAGTACTCTTGCCTGGAAAATCCCACGGACAGAGAAGCTTGGCGGGCTGCAGTCCATGGGGTCACAGAGAGTCGGACACGACTGAGCGACTAACACACACACACACACACACACACACACACACACACACAGGCTTCCTAGGTGGCGCGGGGTAAAGGATTCAGCTTTTAATGCAGCAAACTCAAGAGACGTGCGTTCAGAAACTATGTCAGGAAGATCCCCTGGAGAAAGAAATGGCAACCCACTCCAGTATTCTTGCCTGGAGATCCCATGGTTAGAGGAACCTAGCGGGCTACAGTCCATGGGGTCACGAAGAGTCGGACATGACTGAGCATGCGTGCTGGGTCACACGAGCGTATACACACACACACACACACAGCTGTCCCACTTAATCCACAATGTGCTTTTCAGACTGCATTTTAAAGAAGAAAAAGCAAATGAAGATAAACAGTTTACAAATATATAAGGAAAGAAAGTGAAGGTGCTCTATCGTATCCGACTCTTTGCAACCCCATAGACTGTAGCCTACCAGGCTCCTCCGTCCATGGGATTTTCCAGGCAAGAGTACTGGAGTGGGTTGCCATTTCTTCTCCAGGAGATCTTCCTGACCTAGGGATGGAAACAGGGTCTCCTGCATTGTAGGCAGATGCTTTACCGTCTGAGCCACCAGGGAAGTCTTACAAATATATAAGCAGAATGTAAATGTTACACTAAAATATTTAGAGAAGAAATAGAATTATCATCTTCAATGCAAATTATAAAAACCAGCTATGAGAAAGTTGTAGTGACTGCACAGAGGGGGAAATGTCTCAAAATAAAATACTGACATGAAGGTAAAATGGAAATAAAATTATAAGATTTATTTTTGCTTTACTTTTGGAGAGTATGTGAGCATAGACAATATGTGAAAGTATATCTGAAAGCATCTGAATTTTAATTAATCATCATTTTCTCTCCTTTTTAAAAGGACATGCTGGTAGCCAAATGCTAATCAAATTTCAACTCTTCTAGTTGTCTAGCCCTGAAGGAAAATGAATGATCTCCAACTACAAAGGTGGTTCTTAAAAAATAAATGGAGGCATTTTCTGAAAAAGTATTCTAACATTCAGAGCAAATTATCCAAAAGGAGCTTAATCATGTATGACTTCAGAGCCTTAACTGAAAGAATTTTAAGTGATCAAAAATTTATCATGTGGCTCCATTTATATGTACTAGAGTATAGTAAATATATTTTAATCCATTAATTTCTACTTTTCAGCAGACTTAATTGTTTATCCTCTCCAAGAGATTTAACTTGTATGGGGCTGTCCAATTACAAATCTAAAAGCCCACCATGAGGGAAAAATGAAGACTGACTCAAACATGGACTCTGGCTTCATAGAACTAGACCAAAAAGGAAATGCCACAGACACTTAAGATAGGACTGTGATAGAAAGAGCTATGACAAATTATTAAGTATGACATATCATTAAAGGTATTAACATTTTAATAACTTTCCATTAAGTAATCACATAGTCTCCCGTCACTTATAAGATGAAAAGTCACAGATAGATGCTGGATAGATAAATTGACAGATAAATATTATTTTATTGTCAATTGCAACTTAGAAAAATATTAATTGAAGACAACAAAATTAAGTTGGGTTTTAAAAATGCAGTGATGATATCACAATGATCTGTTGTTATCATTCTAAAAGAGGGTTTCTCAACCTCAACCTTATTGGTATTTTAGACCAAACAATTCCTTGTTGTGTGGGGGGAGAGTTAAGGTAATGTTTCACAAAGGATGTTTAGCAGCTTCCCTGGCCCATATCTACTCTTTAGATACTATATCAACCCCTTACCACAAGAGTGACTCCCGAAAATATTTCTAGAAATTGCAGCTGAGAACCATTGCTCTAAATCATCTTTCAGATATTAGCCTAGATGCTACTTTCTTCAGGAGAGCATCCCAGATGAAATACACTGTGTTCCACTATGTGCCAGTGGATGCATCTGTAGATAACTGTTTACTACATGTGACAATTACTTGTTCACTTATCTGCACCTCCCTATAGATTATAAGTTTCCTTTCACCTGGAACTGTGTTTTATTCACCATTGGTTCTCCACATACAAAGCAGTCTATGGAAATATATTGAGTGAATTGATGAAGGAAGGAAGAAGGTAAGTAGCTAAAGCAGTCAACCCAGAGGGGAGGAGCCCCATCCTGTACCAGGAACGCCAGCAAATGCTGGCAAGACCCTTGCCCTGAGCTGTGACAACCTGCAACGTCTTCAGACACCCAGACATCACCAAGTGGTCCCTGTGGGCAAAAAGCTGTCTCCAGCTGAGAATCAGTCTAAAAGACTGCACAGAGAAGTGGTAAAGAGTTAATAAAGTTCAGTTTTGATAATAAAAGGAAATACTATATTTTGCAGTGCTTTTATTATCTTACTGAATTAAAAAAAAAAACGAATGTGGTAATGGTTGTATGACTTTTGTTAGGTTGCATTTTTGAGATTTAATTTCTTCACTGATAATACCTGTACAACGGTAACTCCACATAGAGTTCTTTCATTCAACAAATGTTTACTATTCCATGCTATCTGATGGACAAAACCTGTGCAATGGTGGAGGCAGGAACCATTATGGTCTTTTCCTCCATGAATTTTATAGTCTGGGTGGCAGAAGGACTGTGTCCAATTATCTCCTATGTAAGATTTAAATTATAAATTGTGAATATAGTGTCTATGAGGCTGAACATGGTTCTATGTGAACATATAAAGACTCGAGTGTCATTAAGATCTCCTAAAGAGCTAGCCCATGAACCGTGGCTTGAGAGAAAAGTGGACGCTGACTATAAAATAGGGCAGGAAGAGAAGAGGCGGTGAGGAGAATAAATGAGACAATATGCACACAAAAATACAGAGCATGAGGCTGGCCTGATGCTCTGTAGGAAATCAACGAGTGAAAACAACAGATTATAAATAATCAGCACCATTACTGACAAAATGAACAGATAGGAACAGAACTTTAAGCAAAGTGACATCTGATTTCATATTTTTCTCACAACTAAGAAATATTCACAATTCATCCTACAGAATTTTAAGCTAATTAAGAGAACCATGTTATGTAAGAATAGTAGCATTAAAATTTTAAAAATAAGTGTTCCTTTCTGACTACAGCACGTTGGTGCCTTGAACACTTTGACCGTTTGGTTATACCCTTTTCTGTTGTGTTGTGTATGATGGTAAAGTTCCTCAGGCGAGGAAAAACAAGGATTAGCACATAGTCTGGGTAATAAAGCCCTACTATTCCACTCTGCTAACAATCCCTATGAGAACCCAGCCACCAGTTAAACAAATCATTTGGCTGGGAACAGAGCGTTTACCATATGCACGAGTTACTAATTTCCTGGACATTATCAGCCATTAGCTGGTTTCCTGTGTCCCAGCGAAGGCTGAGGTGAGCCTCAATTGCCAAGACGGCACAGTACAGACATTAATCCATGGACCATTTCCTCCATCTAAGATGCAATAACACTCTCTATCTGTAGTTCTTTTGTCAAATACATATTAGAAAGGGCCAGAAAGTTCAACTGGAGGGAAATGAGTAAAAAAGGAAAGCTAGTGGTATACTAGCATAAGTACGCTAGTGAAACTATTAACATTTTGGGAACTTAGAGCAGTATGGAATAGAATGAATCACCAAAAAGCTCCTAGACAGCATTTAGGGATTCCTTTAGAACTCAGTGTTTCTCAAGATTAATATGCCTCAAAAATACCATTCAATCCATCCTTGGGTCAGGAAGATCCCCTGGAGAAGGAAATGGCAACCCACTAAAGTATTCTTACCTGGAGAATCCCATGGACAGAGGAGCCTGGCGGGCTACAGTCCATGGGGTCACAAAGAGTCGGACACGACTGAATGACTAAGTTTCACTTTTACTTTTCACTTTAGAACTGGGTGTGTTTCTCATAAGAGTAAATATACTTCAAAAATACCATTTTATCAATAGTAGATGGATTATAAGTTTGCTCTAACCTATCAAACCACTATTCTACAAAACTATGTCTACCAAGATTATTCTTGCCTATTTGATATTCAAATTGTTGATACTTAGAATTACTGCTATCATAGGTCTTGGTCTGCATGTTGGATTTTTTTAAAGCTACATTTCTAGAAAGAAACGAATACGTAGACCTTGATTAATTTCTGGAAAAGTCAGGTCAATTTGCATTCAACAACTATTAACTTTGCCAAAATATGGTACTTTTAAAATTAATTAATCAATTAGGTTATTGGCTGCCCTGGGTCTTCACTGCTACACACAGGATTGCTCCAGTTACTGCAAGCAGGGACTACACTCTAGTTGCGTTGTGAAGGCTTCTCCCTGCAGTGGCTTCTCTTGTTGCAAAGGGCAGGCTCAGAGCCATGGCCTCAGTAGTCGTGGTGCATGATTTAGCTGCGTCTTGGCACGTGGGATCTTCAAAGACAAGGATTGAATGCATGGGCATTGGCAGGCAGACTCTTAACCACTGGACCACCAGGGAAGTAAGTCCCTTTTATTTGTTCTAATCACTGCAAATTTGATCATAAAATAATATTTTGTTTCTATTTCTTTTATTACTGGTAATATTTATTCTTACTTTTAAGGTTATTGGCCATGTACATTTCATCTGTGATTTGTCTGCTTATGTCTTTTATTAAATTTGAATTTATAGATATTTACTACACGAGGTAATAACTATGTATATTGAGAAGATCAGCTTTGCACTTCAACTAGATAGTGTTTCTGTGGCTTCATTCAGTAGGGTGAATATACAATTTTGTGATCTTACCTCCAAAAATCAGTAATCATCAATCCATTGTCTTCTGATTTTTAACCCCATAGTAAATAAATGAAAAGAGCTAAATTTTGTTTCCTTCTTAGTTAACCACTTTTTTCCCCCCTGCATGGGTGTTTGTACATATTTTAAATAGTCCCCAAATATCTGTAGCTATCTGTCTTTCCATTTTGCTTAGAATTTGGTCAATTCTTTCAATCTCCACAAATGATGTATCAGTTCCGGAAAGATGGCGTCAGCTGACATATTGGGTTATTGCTTCTGTTTCAGCGTGGTTCTCTATCTGGAAGATGCGCTGATAATTACATTGGTTTCTACTCTCTAGCCTCCATGTGCATCATAGTTCAGTTCAGTCATGTCCAACTCTTTGCAACCCCATAGACTGCAAGCACACCAGGCTTCCCTGTTCATCACCAACTCCTGGAGCTTGCTCAAATTCATGTCTTTCGAGTCGGTGATGCCATCCAAGCATCTCGTCCTCCGTCGTCCCCTTATCCTCCTGCCTTCAATCTCTCCCAGCATCAGGGTCTTTTCTAATGAGTTGGTTCTTCACATCATATTCTCATTTTTTGAAAAAAAAAAAATGACAATTTTGTTTTTCTGTGTATTGAGAGAACTTCTTTAAGTCAGATCTTCAAGACATATATTTTATTTTCTACAGTGTCAGTTTTGTCCCTACTACTACCAATATTGAATCCAGTTTTGTTAACACACTATTTTTATTTGCAATATTTCTTTAGTTCAGTCTGTTCATTTTTTTCCTTGACTTAACATTTCTGGATTTTTTTCTATTGAATTTGGACTCAAACTTGTTCTATTTTCATAGATTTTTTGTTCCTTTCACAGAACATTTTGTATCTTCTAGAGAAGTTGATCACAAATATGGTTAACCTTCAGTATGACTGGAGAATCTTTTTAAAAAATACATATTCTCAAATTTTGCTTCTAGACACTCTTTATTGAAAACATTAAAAGAATGAAAAAAGTCTTGAATATGATGGTTAGCAGGGACAATCACTATAGCAGTGTCGGTATTCGACAATATGCTATGTATAATGTGGGCTTGTTTGTATGTTTGAATATGTTTTCTTCCAAAAGCTAAGCAAGGAGGGAACTAAGGAAAACTAGACTTAGTTGTGTAAATTAATTAATAAGGTAGTGGCATGTTAAGAATCTCAATTCTGCTCCAAAGTATAAGTAGAGACTTGTATTCTTGTACATTTCTGGGAATTCATTTTCTGTTAATCTTGGTTTTTTGAAGTTACTCATTGATTATTTTTTCCTGTAGCTTGTATATTTCATAGGGAAATGTGGAGTATCTACTTCAGGGATTACAAAACTAGGGCTGAGGAGATATTTTGAATGACTTCTACATTACTAAATCATTATTTTTATTTTCTTGGAGTTTAGAATACATACTTTTGTGCATTTTATTCAACACTAAAGTATTCTCCAACAGGAATACTCTTACTTTGTTTGATATTGTATCTTTAAAATTTGGTGTAATTTCTTACACAAATAACCAGTTTCTTCTAAATCCAGATCCATATGAATATAAATGTGACTGTTAGTACCCTTACAATATGCCATTATTCTCATGGAATATGAATTATATTTTTGTACAATAATGATTTCAGAAGGTCTTTCACTTCTCCTGCAATTCACCCTTGAATTAGAAAATATCTATATGTAAACTTCATGTGGCACTGGGCTTATTAAGCAGTTCTCTTTAATTACATTAAACAAAAATAACAGGGAAGATAGTTTATGTTTGATATAGAGATACTACCAAATGGATCCTAAAAGCCTAAAGTCTTTCATCAGTATGGGGCGGGGAGAGTAAAGATTACTCATCAGAATAAGAAAATGAGCCCTCAGTATCACTTCACCTAAAAGTTTATTCCTTTTATTGAAAGGCATAAAATTGCTTAAGTCACTTTTCCAGGGATGCTAAAAATAATAATAATTTCAGTAGAGAAAGATAGGGAAAGAAAGTCTGTACTTGCTTTGAATTTCACCACTTTCCTGAAGTTGGACATTGCCTTTTCGTTTGGAATGCTTCTTAGATATGGAGAATGTTCAAATATGGTTTGGCCAGGAGACCCTGAGTTTGATTAATTCAAGTAGTGGATAAAATGTGTGTCCTGGAGGTGGGAAGGAAGGGAGAACATCTCTGTATGAGGCTGGCTCATTCACAGCACTCCAATTTCTACCTCCCCTGCGTAATGTATTTGTGAATAGCTTCCATAAATGTTGAATTGATATAAATCATATTGTAATAAATAGAGGGTGCAGAGAAAATCAGAGATGGCAGAAACCTATCATTTAATTTTATTATTAACTTTAAGCTCCATTTTCAAGCAAAAGCTAAATTGACTGTGAAGCTGTCAAACATTTTTATATTTGTTGAGTAATTGCATAGAAAAATGATAATTAAACAACTTTAAAAAATAGACATTTTCTAGATTATATATGTGCATGTATATATGTATATTCAATTGTATGCTAAACTCCCTTAAAGCTTTTAAAATGTAAGTGCTATTGATCTTCATTTTCAATTCCTTGGTGCATGTGTTCTTAAGAAATAAAGATGTCCATCCTATCCAATCACAACCATCACCTCCAGTCCATAGGTAGAATGATTACCTCGAACCATTTTTGGCAGACTCAGTAATTACATCCTCCCAGGTAACTGGTTGGGAAATGAATTAAAGAAATATCCCTGGGTAAAAGTTAGTTTAAGATCACAACAGTTTATCAGAGTTGAAAATTATTTCAATAATCAATACTGCAGGGGGGGGAAAAAAACTGCCAATCAAAATTACTCTATCTGGCAAAGTTGTTCTTTGGAAATAAAGGAAAAATAAAGATTTCCTCACAAAATAAAGCTTAGGGAGTTCATCACTACTAGACTTGTCATAGGGGTTCATCAAGGGGAAATGAAAGGCTGCTAATTAGTAACACAAAAACATTTGAAAATATACAATGCACTGGTAAATGTAAGCATGTAGTCAAACTTAGAATCCTCTAGTTCTATAAAATAGTGCTGTGTTAACCATTTAACTCTAGTATCAAAGTTAAAGAAGATATTAAAAACCTACTATATAGTAATTTGTTAATGACTACACCATATAAAAAGAGGTAAATTGTGACATCAAAAACATAAAAGGGAGAAAATAATTTTTGTGTGTAATTGAAAATTACATTGTAATCAGGTTAAAATACATAAGATACTTAATGTAAGCTTCATGGTAACCACAAAGCAAAACCTATATTAGATACATAAAAGGTAAAGAGAAGGGAATCAAAACACATCACTGCAGGTAATAATCAATTCATGAAGAAAGGCAGCTAGAAGAAAGGAACAAGGGCACTATAAAATAGCTAGAAAAATTAATAAGATGACAGGACATCCTTACCTACCAATAGTTACTATAAATGTAAATGAAATAAAATTCTCTAATCAAAAGACCTAGACTGACTGGATGGATTAAAAGACCTACCTAATTGCTGCCTACAAGAGATTCACTTCAATTTTAAGGACACACATTCTCTCAAAGTAAAGGGCCATAAAAATACATTTGATACAAGTGGAAATCAAAAGAGAACAGGAATACCTATACTTATGCCAAACAAAGTAAACTTTAAATCAAAAATAGTAACAAGAGACAAAGAGGGTCATTATATAATGACAAAGTGGGGTCATTCATCAAGAATATATAGCAATCAAAAATATCAAAGCACCAACATTATATTAAACATATCCTAATTTCTGAAGTGAGAAACAGATACAATAAAATAATAGTAAGGTACTTCATTATTCCACTTTCAACAACAAATAGATCATCCAGACAGAAAATCAATAAGGAAACATTGGACCTAAACTATACCTTACTCCAAATGAACCTTAGAGACAAAGATAGACCATTCCATCTCACAGTAGCAGAATATGCATTCTTCTTGAGCACAGAAGAAACATTCTTTAGGATAGGTCAAATACATAAATATAAGAAAATTTAAGAAAACTGAAATTATAATGAGTATATTTTTCAACTAAAGTGTTATAAAGCTAGAAGTCAATAACAGAAGGAAAACAAAGAAAATAACAAACGTGGAAATTAAATGACATACCCCTGAAAAACCAATTTGTTAAAGAAGAAATCAAAAGTAGAATTAAGAAAAAAAAAAAACGTATTGAAAAAGACAAAAATAGAAACACAACATGCCAAAACTCACTGGATGCCAAAATAAAAAGTAGTTCTAAGAGAAGTTTATAGCAATAATAACAAAAATACAACACCTTTTCACGACAAACTCTAAACAAATTGAGTACAGAAGAAACATACTTCAACATTATAAATGTCATACATGACGAGCCCACTGCTAACATCATATTTAATGGCAAAGGTTCAAAGTTTTTCCTTTAAGATCAGGAATAAGACACAGGCAGGCATGCTCACCACTCATCTTCTTCTTCAACACAGTGCTGAAAGTCCTAGCCAGAGCAATTAGGCAGGAAAAGAAAAGGCATTCAAATTGTATGGAAAAAGTAAAGCTGTCTTTGTTTACAGATGATATGATCTTATATACAGAAACCCCTAGACTCCATTAAAAAGCTGTTTGAACTAATAAATGACTTCAGTAAAGTTTCAGGATACGAAATCAATATACAGAAATCAGTTGCTTTCCTATATACTAACAGCAACATATCTGAAAAAGAAATAAGGAAAATAATTCCATTCATATTTGCATCAAAAATAATGTAACAGGTAGGAATAAATAAAATGTATTGATTGACTTTTCCATCTAGTCACAGAAAGCAACATTTTCCCTATCATCTCCTTCTGACATGAGCTCCTTTGAGAAACTTCTTTTGTTGGTGGGTTACTAGTAGGCCCCACCAATGTAGTGATCCCTGGACACCAAATAGCCTGCTGACTCTTGTATTCCTAGAAATGGTAAAAGCAAAGCAATATAAGCAGATTAAAAGCAATATTAATACTGCTATAGACCCTAAGAGTCTGGATGAGGAATCCTGCTTATGTGTCTCTGCATTCAGAAGAGTAGCTTTGGTAGACAGCCTCATGGGGCTAGTGGTTGAACTTTTAAAACAATCTAGAATATTGTGTGCAATAGGTCCCTCATTCATTCACTAAATTTCTCCTCCTGGAATATAACTGTTAGGACTCCACAGAGGTGATGAGTTTTTAAAAATTAATTATATGGGGACTTCCCTGGCAATCCAGTGGTTAAGATTCTGAGCTCCCGCTGATGGGGACCTGAGTTCTATCCCTGGTTGGTGAACTAAGATCCTGCACGCTATTCAGTGAGGCCAAAAACAATAATTGTATGCATATACACATTTGAAGTTACAGGATTTATTTTCCTTTATGCATTGACTTTATAAATTTTTACTTCTGATCTCAAAATAAATTATTTCCACCCCCCCAAACCAAGACTAAGTTCACTGATTTATAAAAAAGAATTCCTTTCCTCTGGTACCAACCTGGTTCTCCACAATGGTTGACATGGTATTTTTATGTTATCCTAATGGTTGACACAATATTTTTTACATTATTCCTGATGATCTGACATCCTCTTGGACACTTGGTCTCCTTGGTGATGACTTAACTCTGATTTATTCTAGATATCCCACCGTGGGGTGAACCACCTTTGGTGACTGGTACAATGGTCATAGTCGTAGACCTGATAAAACTTTATTTAAAGGCTCTGAGGAGGAGGTGACTTCTTCCTTGTGGTGGAAAGAGCTGTGTTCTGTTTTCTCATGATTGTAATTAACACGTGGGAAATAAGAAAGACACCTTCTAAGCTGAAGATGACCAAAACTCGGCTGGTGGCTGGAGCTTCAAAATTTACATCCAGAAAAACTCAGTTTCTAAAGCTGAGCAGTCCTCCAGAGAGGCCTCCATGAAGCCCTGGGAAATAGTGGGCAAGAGAAATCTTGGATGGCAGGCACGCATGATGTGATTGGTTAACCAGGAAACTTCCATACTGACAACACAAGAATTCTACTCCTGCCCAGCTGAATTCTACATGTATTAGCTATCAGTGACTTCTGTTTTCCAAACCCTCTGTTCACAAGTGGTAGTTTCCCTCAGACCCATGTTTCCTGTTTTTCTGTCATTCTATACTGTGGGGACACAGATAACTTCGTTACTATTATTATTTATTTTTGGCTGTGGTGAGTCTTAGTTGTGACACATGGGATCTTCAATCTTTGTTGTGGTGTGCAGGCTCTTTAGTTGTGGCATGGGGGATCTAGTTCCCTGACCAGGGGTCGAACCCAGACACCCTCCATCAGAAGCACAGAGTCTTAGTCACTGGACCCCCAGAGAAGTACTGATAATTTGTTTTTAAGCAGCTGAGTCTGGGCCTGTTGGTTATGATGTTGTCCCTGCATGTGATTACAGGGTGAGGCTTTGAAGTGGGCTCCCTTGCTGCTCAAATAGCCAGGCAGATAAGCAATTCTTGCTTTTCTCCTCTACAGGTCAACAAACTAAAATATTCATCATTCTAGAATCTCTTGCAGCTAAAGGAGAAACCATATGACTCAGTTTTGGCCACTGAGATGTAAACACAATGAGCTAGGGTAAACACTAGCTAGTGTAAACACTCCTGAGCTAGGAGTCTGGAAAAGGTTTTAAAATTTCAGAATCAGTCTTACGATCCTTCAACCTTTTGCCCTTTTCATAGTCCCGGCTTAAATGTGGGTACAATAAGCGGCATTTTAGAAAAGAAGAGGCAAACGTATTGATGAACACCACATGTGAAGACTCACAGAGCAGCCTCAACCTTGACGGCACTCAAGACATTCACTGCCTTTCTACAACCTTCTTGTTAATGAGTAAGACAGACACCTACAAGGCAAACTGTAGTTTGTTTTTTTTCCTTTTCCTCAGCTGTTTTCCTTTTATGGTTGAGACATATTAATGACTTTCTCCTAAATACCCTAAAATTGGCAAGAACAGCAACAGTCAATAGTTTTAACCCAGAGTTGTATCTATTCCAAGAGATAAAGTACATGATGAAAATTCAGAATAAGAAAGAAGTTTTATTAAATCTTGATTTCCCAACGCCTAGCACAGTGCCTGCCACTTAGCAAGCAATTAAAACATTTGTTGATTGATCCTATTGATTGTATTTCTCAGAAAACTTTTTTTTTTCCAGAAAACTTTTTAAATAAAGTAACACTTGAAGCATGCATCATGATTTATGGAAAGTTCAGTAACAAATTTAAAGCATAACAATATTTATTGAATAATTGACATTCATTGAATTTTAATATAATCTAAGTACAATGCTAAATTCTTTGTTATCTTTTTTAGTAAATTTTCACAGCAGTCTTATAACCAAAGTATTATTATTGGAGAATTTCAGAAATATTTAAATAACTTAGCCAAGGTCACACAGCCAGGTGGTACAGGAGCCAGGATTCAAAGCCAAGTTTATCTCCCTCCAAACCTATGCTCTTAACTGCTGTGTATTAATAAAATATTTTAAATGTGTTCTCCTAAAAGAAACATATCCTTTGATCCCTAAAAACCTTTTTTGGCAGAACAGCAAGTACACAGAAAATCATAGTCTGTGTTAATGGCTATACATTATTAATCAATTACCACTTACTGGAGAATTTATTGTTTAATTCCTGTTTGTTGACAAATCAGCTGAATTTTTCATATGCACACACTGGAGTTAGCTATATAAAGTGATTCACTTGGAATGTTTCATGTTTGCTCCAGGTTGCTATTGGGAACCTAGGTTATTTGTGGCATTTTTGCTTGAAAATCCTGGAGTCATTAAATTCTGAGTCCACCACCTGCATAGTAGGATATTGATAAGAACAAGGATGCAGGCAGCAATTCACTAGGTACTTGAATGGCAAAAAATATAGTGCAAGTTTTCCACACCCTGCAGACTGCAGGTTTATATGATAATAAATAACAGTTATCACCAGGACAAAGGAAAAAAAGGCCATGAAATCCAATAGCTCAGTGAGAAATCTGCTAATACAGGTGGTCAAGCTTGTTCCATTTCATTGTCAAAGGGAGGCTATTTATTTGCTTCTGGGTAGTTCGATTACAGAGTCATTTACTGCTGAAAGTTTTCCAGTAGGCAGATGTGGCCCTATAGCTCTAGGCTTTAGATTCAAAATCAGTGAGGAAAAAGAGAATAAGAACAGCATAATTGATATGGCAGAGATCTTTAAACAACTCCAGAAATGAAATAAGTGCCTTTAAGCATCCCAGTTGGAATCTCCTTACTGTGTACAGGGGGCATGGGCAAGGGTCAAGATGCTGAGTATAATTAATCATTTTCAGAAGCTCTTTAAAATATTTTCCCTTTGATAGTTTCCTGTATAGATGAGATGTCAGTGATTGGTGTGTGTATATAAAAGAGAGAGAGAGTCCTTGTATACCAAAATGCTCAGAAACAAAAGGAAAATATTCACAATGAATTCTCAGTGGTTATAAAATCAAAGACAACTTTCTTTTCCTCTTGTGCAAGACACAAGTGGTTTTTATCCAACAAATAACTCTCTTTCTGAGAGACATTTGAACAGTGGAGATTATACAGACTGTGATCATTACTTCTAAACTGCCACAATCTAGCAATTTGCAAACTTTGGCAGTGTATCCAGAGAACAGATCAAAGATACGCCAATAACAGGGGTTTTACTTAAGGATGTGTTTCATCATTTTCTTGTCAATAGGTTCTGCCTTTCAGTCAAAATTCAATTTCTCTTTTGCATATACCTAATAACTATATTTTATATCACGTGTTTGCTGGGTATAAGAAGCTACTACTCAAGTTGCCAAGTAACTTGATTCTTTTGTCAGGTAACCTTTAAACCAAGACATGTATGTAATTCCCTTATTAATTACAAAGATTAACTTCATCAATCTTAGCTCATGACCAAATTCAAAACTTCCAGTCACAGTCATGATGAGAAATGTATTACACAGCTGAAAGGTTTCAAATTCTAATTTATCCTGCCTTGAAAAACAATTAATGTGCCATTAAGGGCAACAAGTCCAGCAAAGTAATCACTATGGGCAGTGACCCGCAGTGAGAGGTTAACAGATACGGGAGGTGTCAGCTTGTGAGAAGATGAAGAAAACCAGATAGCCCACCTCTAGTTATCAGGTGTTGAAACTGGAAGATGTCATCAAAGAATTTTAGCAATGATAATAAAATTCTAATGACCAAAAAACTGACAACTTAGTGTAAACTCAGCTCTCTCTGGGAAAAGTTGAGAGTAAGTATTAATATATACATAAATATGACATAAATGCACTAGGTCAGTATTTCAAGACCTATTGACTTTCCACCTAACTTTTGAGAAGCCAAAGATCTACACATTCACTGATAGGAATCAGAAAACTAAAGTGACATATGAGTAACTCCAAAATGACCATTATTTTAAAACAAATATGTACCGAGCATTCCTATGTTATGACTGATACTTAAAGCATTTCTATTTGGAAATAATCATAGATTTACAGGAAGCTAGTATAGAGAGATCCCCTGAGGCCTCCACTTAGTTCCCCCAAAGGTTATATGTTAAATTTAGCATAATATCAACACCAGGAAGTTGCCATTGAGTGAACAATATGTGTGTGTAGTTCTAAGTCATTTGATATGTGTAGATTCTTGTGATTACCACTGCAATATCAGGATAAGAAATTATTATAAATGATTTTATTTATTTTCTTGAATATAAAAATGCATTATAATCTTTCAGGTAGAAAGAAAGTTCCATACTACTTGTTTTACAAAACAATAACAGTGTATTGAAAATTATTAATATATAGGAAACTGTTACCTAGGAAAACTCTATTTATAAAGGCCAAAGTGAAATCCTACTAATACAGACAATACACACTTGGGTTAAACTCATTTCCCTGCACAGATCAGACCATCCCCTCATTCAGGGATCATCTCTCCGCAGCATGACAATGAGCAATTTTTCAACACATAGTTTATCAAAGACATCTTACTGAGAACTGTACTCTTCCAAAACTGTTCATAGGTGAGAACCCCAGATTACACATGCGCGCACACACACCTCTCCTATCTGGGGTAAAATAGAACATTTCACAAGTGCCCTCGAATTGCCAATAAGGTAATCATAATAAAAGAGAACATTAATAAATATACACAAAGAGTCGATGAAATAAACCAGCCAGATTCTTCCAAGCCAAGTCTACGATGAGGTTTCTTATTCCCCCCTAACAAACATAATTCAAATGGTCACAGACTCCAATTTCATCTCATAGGAATGGAAAAACATACGATCACAAAAGAAAAAAATAATAAAGCAGAACTGAAACACTGCTCTTACCTTGGCCATCTGTGCCTGCACGCCATTTGCCTTGAGAGACGCTACCGCTTTCTGTGCAGCTGCTGGGCTGTCGAAATCTACAAAACCATACCCTGTGAAAACACAAAGTCCCAGGTGAGCACGCGCAAGCAGCTCTGTGTCACTGATGGAATGGGTGTTTGTGGTCAGACTCGCACTCATGACCCTGGTTGAACCACAGACCTCAATCTATGGCCCTTAACGTGTCAGGAAAGAGACCACAATATTAAACATAAAACAGCAACGTGCTTATTTTCTAGAGGTCGCTCTGGAGATTGGCTATGCAATCAGCAAGCTGATTTAGATGAATTTGGTGAATGAGGTAACATTATTTAATCATTTCTTTCTTCAATGACTTTGTTGCAAGAATTAGGAACACAAAATGCTGAAAAATGTAGAAAAGTTTAACTCAAAAGGTAATTTTCTAACCCTCAAAAAACTTGATGGTATTAAAAGCAGTGCTAGAACCTGCATGAAGTTAGTACCGGCAAACTTAGTTTCTGGCATTCAAGCAGCCATTCCATAAGCGCATGTGGAGTGAGTGACTGAAGGTGATGAGTGAGTCCAGGGAGATTTGAGCCTAGTCCCAGCTGATCTCCAGGCCCATGTTAATTCATTATAGGACGTGTCTCTCTCAAAGATAACATCCTAAATAAACAATTTTGACTGTTAAGGAACTTACGATAAATAGATAAATATTCCAATGTCTTTTAAAAATAAGAAACTCATTTGCTAATTTTTAAAGCTTAAGTACAATCTGAAAAGAGCATAAAAGTTGCCTATGAAAGGGAAAGAGTCATGTCTGACTCTTCGCAATCCCATGGACTGTGGCTCGCCAGGCTCTTCTGTCCATGGAACTCTCCAGGCAAGAACATTGGAGTGGGTAGCTGTTCCCTTCTCCAGGGCATCATCCCAACCCAGGGATCAAAGCGGGTCTTCCGTATTGCAGGCAGATTCTTTACCATCTGAGCCACCAGGGAAGTCCCCGAAGTTGCCTACATTGTACTTTGTGTGCCTCTGTGTGTGTGTATAGTGAGGTGAAAGAAATAGCCAGTAAAACGTATTAAATGAAAAGGGGGGGGGGGTTCTGCATGCCCATGAAATACAGCTGTATTAGTCAGGGATTCACTGGAGAGTAATTTCAGCTGCCAAAAATATTTCAGACTAGAAATGATCAAGAACGTGTGTAGGGCACTCAAAGCCCACCCCACACGCATCCTGCTCCTCTTCCCCGCTGTCAGCTCTGCATCCCCTTGCTTGTCTCATGTAGAAGTTTTGAGGAGCACTGCTAAGGCAAACCTACTAACCGCGAACTGTGACCCTCTTCCCCGAAATAACTAAAGAGTGGATAGGAATTCAATTACCAAGTTGTTTCTTGTAATTAACTTTTTAATTTTCTCCCCCTGAATCTTATCTTCTTTTTCTCCCTCCCAGCATGTTTACCAAAAATGAACTTGTTACTCATCAGTGTACCATCCAATGCTCTTGAAAAGCTGGGAAGTTTGTGTTTCAAATCCACAAGGAAGCCTGCTCTGTCAGTACTACTAATTCCTCTCTTCCCACAAAATTCAAACTATGTGAGTAATATGAGAATTACCATCCACTGAGATGAGTAAAATGAGGGAAAAAGAGGAAAGAGGGCAAAAAATAAGTCTAGAAGTAGTGTTAGGAGGAGCATACGATAAAATAAGATATAGACTTTATCTATTATGGGCCAACAACTGCCCTGGGTGGGTGACGTGTTGGGTCCTGATGAAATGATAATAATACAGGTATCAATACCATTGTCCTCATGCCTGTTTATGTATTTACATAGAGAAACCAAAGCGTAAGCCAGGTGTCAAGACTGACCCCGCAAATCACAAGTTGCTTAATTGGTAGAGCAGGATTTGAAGTCAAATCTGCACAGGCCTTTCCAAATACACTGTACAGTGCATCACTTTATAATATTACTTTGCAACCTATTTCTAGAAGCCCCTGAAGCCCACCAGAGAGAGGTCACAATTCTTCAAAATCCCTTAGACGTTGAGGCTAGCACATAAAATATAACAATTCCATAAAAAAATTCAACCCAGCTCATTCAGTCAGCACACTTATCCAGGGGGTGATTGAGTTCTCAGCACAATGGGCTACATGAGGTTTGATAAGTCACCTTTTCCACCTCACGCTTTGGTCCATCTTCCTCATTCATCCACAGGCTGCTTTCTCATTCAATAATGAAATTCTATGTCAGGCATTTTGCCAGGTACAGAGTATAGACTAGTGGGGAAAAAATAGTTCCAGTTTGCATCCTTACTCAGCTTATAGTTGAGTTGGGAGATGAACATAAAATGAATAACCACAAAAATGAATCTATAGTAACAAATTGGTTTGCCTTCCTTGAAAGAAAATGAGAGCATATACCACAGACTCTGATGATTGACTGTTACTGAAGGTTTTAAGAAAGCAGTGGCATGAGATGACCTGCATTTTTATAATACCCCTCTCACTGGCTTGTCCTGAAGATGGGATTGGTTGTAGGGGAGGTGGGCGATAGAAGTGGGATCAGGGAGATGACCTAGGGGCTATTACAGTAATCTGGACAAACAGCAACTGGCCGTGAAACAGAAAGGATGAAATGGATGGTTTGACTTACATGTTGGAGGCAGAATTAACAGGACCCAGTGATGGATGGACCAGGTTGGGAATAAAGGAAACAGAACAGACAAAGATTACCACTGTTTTTTCAGCATAAGCCAATAGGTAGGTGGAGATGTGATTTACAGAAATTGGGAGCCTGGAGGAGGAAGCAACAGGGGAGAGGGAAAATTAAAATATCAGTTTGAGACATGGTGCGCCAGAAATGCCTGTGAGACATCTAAGGAAAAATGTCAAGTAGTAGCTGGTTATATTAGGCTGGTGCTCAGAAAGGGGAACAAGACTGGAAATAAAATCTAGGAGGTCAACAGCAGGAAGGTACGATTTACAGAAATGGAAAAAGACAAAAGTGCCTGGTGTAAGCAGAAACAAAGAGCACAGGTTTGGAGCTAAAACTTCACCACCGAAGTGTTAGTGAGATAAGGAAATGAGATCGCAAAGGAGGCTGGAGGAGAACCCGATGGAAAGAAAGAAGTACAAAGGGAAGAAGATGTCTCAAAGCCAAAGAGACAGACAGAGACCACTGGTGTCCAATGCCACTGTGGGAGCAAGATGGGCGCTTGAGACGCCCAGTGTTTTAGGAATGTGAACTTGTCTTTTTTAACCATGGCTGATTTATAATATCGTGTTAGTTTCAGGCGGACAGCTTCAGATTCTTTTTCATTATAGTTGTTACAACATTGAATATAGTTCACTGTGCTGTACGGTAGGTCTTTGTAGCTTATTGTATGTACAGTAGTATATATAATATATATACAGTAGTGTATATCATATATTCACCCACGCTCAGCTACAGGCCAGGGATGGGACCGAAGGATGCTTGAGTAGTTGAAGAGCAAGAGTGAGATGGACAAGTAGAGAGTGTTTACAGTCTTGTCTGCTAGTCTGTTGCTGGGAAGGAGAATTAGGAGCCAGCTTTAGCCTGAGGGGTATGCGAGGCTAAGGAGCTGTTTATGTTTGTTGCTTGTAACATGGGAGATGCTATGGTCTATCGTTTCCAACCTTAGCTAGATGCTAGATGCACTTACTTGGGAGTGTAAAAAATAACCAATGCTCATTTTTCACCTCTGGAAAAATGAAATAAGTATCTCTGGGAATGTGGCCCAGTTGTCTGCACACACATGTGTGTATCTATTCCCTGGCCTGGGTTACAGTACTACTGAGTATTCATTCCAAATATTAAACATGTATTTATTTGTTGCTCTGCTATGAGACAGATACTGTTCTTAGTACTTTTGAATGCTGATAAGAAAGCTCAAGCCGAAGTCAAGAAATCAAAGCTTTAGGCAGAAAGACAGATAAATTTTAGGATAATGTTCCTGAGAAAGTGGAAGTGTTGAGGGGGTTCTAGAACATGACTGAAGTGCTGTCCTTTGCTAAAACAGGGACCTGGTTTTTTGCTCATAGTAACTGGAAGGAAGAAAAAAAAAATTTTTTTTCCAGGTGTTATTTCTTTGTATATCTTTGCTTCTGGGACACAGCCTGAGCTTAATAAACATTTGTCGAAATTAATTGAAACCATGTTTAAAAAGATGCTAAGTTACTCCACGGGACTTAAGTGGAGATTAACTAATAAAAGTGTCTTAATACACGTTGACTCTACAGAACAATATAGATGCCAAGCAGCCATGATTCAGACTCAGCAACGCTGCCCCCTGGTGAGGCCCCAGGGATTTCATGACTCCTGGCCGCTGTAACAGCGTGGCTTCCTCCATTTCGTCCACCCCACTCATCCCACAGGACAGCACAAACTCGTGATGCTGAGCTCCAGGGCTACACTCCAGTCCAAACAGAAGAAACCCCTGTGAGGGCAGGAGGCTCCCTGAACCGCCTCTGAATCAGGGAGGTGATGGGTGAACTCTGACAAGAGTGTCTCTCCAAAGAGCCTTCATGCCAGCAAGGAGAGTGGCTCCTTGGTACAAAACATCTCTCCTGAAGACTCCTGGGAAACAAAGTTATAAAATAATCAGTGTTTTGGGGGCTTTCCTGGTGGTTCAGCGGTTAAGACTTCACCTTCCAATGCACTGGGTGTAGGTTCAATTCCTAGTTACAGGGAGTTAAGATCCCTCATGCCTCGCGGCCAAAATTACCAAAACATAAAACAAAAGCACTATTATAACAAATTCAATACAGACTTTAAAAATGGTCCACACCAAGAAAATCTTAAAAAAAAAAAATTCACTAAGTTCAGTTTTTCATACGAACTTACTTTCACTAATTAAAATGAACGTGTACAGGTAAAACATCTCAAGTAATTCCCCCCAAAACACCACGATTCCTGAGAAAAACACTGCACTCTTGAGTTTTACGTGACAGCGTATACTACATCACAATCACAAAGAAACAGAATGAAACACGAAGCTGCCCCTAGAGAATAATGATGCATGTATGAAGGAATAAAGCAACGCCAATTTGGTTTCAATTTGCTCTCCTTAATGACAAATCATCAAGCCTGGGAACAGAAACCTCCATACCTACATCTGGTGAGGGGCAGCACAGGGAGATTAGTTCAGCTCCAGCTAATAATGCTTTATGGTAACTGCTAAAATCCTCGATAAAATGGGACCCACTGGAAACACCCGCCCAAGAGGCTGGAAGGCCAGTGGTCTCACTGCCTCCATCACACAAGGAAGCCTGGCAGCAGATTCAAACGGATGAAAACTGTACGCCACTGTTTCCTCCATACACCCCGTCCTTGTTTCCCCTCCTTGTCAGGGGGAGAAGGCCAGCAGCTCTGCAATTAGCAGGAAGCAGAGAGCAGTGAGAAAGAACTCCACACTCCACGCTAATTAGGTCATTCGCCAAATGCACTCACTCCACTGGCAGATCTAATCAATGCTTTCCTGAAATGCTTGAAACTTGGTGTGTTAATTTAAAGTTTTGCTATTTTTTTATTGCACTACAAGCCTAGTGACTTTATAAAGAAGCAAAAATATATTTATTTAGAAATTGTGACAAAGTTCTACAAACAAAGGTACTGCCAGAGGTTTTTGGTTTTGTTTTCTTCAGTATATCTGTAGGCAGCTTCTCGTAACTTTAGCCATTCAACTGGACAATTGTGTGATAATCCATTTGAATTCTGTTGAAAGTATCTTTATCCTCTTTTTAAATTTAAGTTTTATTTTATTTTGGAGTATAGTCGGGACGGATGGGGATAGTTAATTTCAATGATGTGTCAGTTTCAGGTGTATAGCAAAGTGGCTCAGTTATCCATGTACATGTATCTACTCTTCTTCAGATTGCTTTCCCATAGAGTTTACTGCAGAAGATTGGGTAGAGTTTCCTGTGCTATATACAACAGGTCCTTGTTGGGTATCTATTTTATCGTTTTACTTATTTACTCTGGCTGTGTTGGGTCTTTGTTGCTGCCTGGGCTTTTTCTAGTTGCGGCAAGTGGGGGCTGTTCTTCACTGTGGTGCGCGGGCCTCTCACTGCAGGGGCTTCTCTTGTCATGGAGGACAGGCCCTAGGCACGTGGGTTCAGGCTGTAGAGTATAGGCTCAATAGTTGCGGTGTAGGGCTTAGCTGCTCCCCAGCGTGTGGGATCTTCTCAGACCAGGGATCAAACCAGTGAGGCCTGCAGTGGCAGGATGATTCTTGACCACTGAGCCACCAGGGAAGCCCCTGATTATCTATTTCATATACACACTTTGTAAAGGTCAATTCCCAACCTCCTAATTCATCCCTCATCCACATTTCTCCTTTGGTATCATCGTTATCATAGTCAACAGTCTTTTTCATACTTCTGTATTGCTACTGGCTCTTTAAATCCTTTAAGTAAATTGCTTATATATTTACCAACTTTGGATGGTTCTTTGTGTGGGGAAGTGATACAAACCAGGACTGCTGGCTCAGATGTGTGATAGCATGAGCCCATGAGCTAAGCAAGACTTGCTCTCAGAGTGTAACCTCACACTACATTTCATGTTTCTGTAGGACTGTCAAAAAGCCCACTTGAAGCACATGACTTGAGGTAACACCCAACCTCTTCCAAAGAATATCCAGTTGTGAGTCACATGTGATTTTTAAAAAGAAGAAGTGAACACTTTGTCTAGGAATCACACATTCCACTAAAGTTCGACTCAAGCTTAAACAGCTGATGTTTAAGAATCACCCTGCTTTCTATTTTGGCTTAAGAACATGCCAAGGATGTTGTCTGAGCTCAGAGCGGGAAAACTAAACTGCAGGAGAGAAGGCAGCCTGCAGGAAAGGAGGAGTGATTTGCAGGTTTCCTGGAAGTCTGCTGGGCTCAAGGCCGCCTCCAGGCATCTGTATTTCAGCTCAACGTTTTATACATCACTAAATTGTTGAGTGACCGCCAAATGTCTTCTCTTATTATTGGATTTCCTAGTTCTCTGCATTATGTTGATCAAAGGAGGTAGCTGAAGGACAGCACTTATAAATTCTTTGCTGCACATAATGCTTGTAAAACCAGACTAACAAGAGAACCTCATCACTTCTTCAGTATTTCCTTTTCCACTGATGTCCTATGACTGATCATTACAATGAAGCAAGGATGCTACAATACAACAGGCCTACAGCCTAACTTAGATGTGAAAAAAAAAAGGGTGAAAGAAAAATCCTGCTAGAATACAAAGGCCAAACATTGCTCATTTTGAAGGAAAAGAATCTAAACCATTAAAATCTGAAATGACTTGTTCTTTGAAGCATCTTTGGAAAAAAAGGATGCAACGGTTTCAAACAGAAAAGAACAGCATATATACTTCTCAGGTAAAGGGCTGCAACCTTCAGATGCTTAGCAAGCAGAGGCAAATAAGATGGGTAACAAGGTCCACCCACGGAAAACAGATTGCTTCACTCTCTTTTCCTGATTTCTGAGCTTAATTACTTAATTCTGATATTCTAGTTCCAGAAACAGTAAAATAAGACATGAGGTTTTGCAAAGAACTGACCTGTGAGGAAAGACACTTTTGAACCATCATGTGACTTTACTGTTATTGTTTTTAATCTTAGTTTTTTACTTACTTTTTATTGAAGGATAGTTGATTTATAATGTTAGTTTTAGGTATACAGAAAGTGTTCAGAATACACACACACACACACACACACACAGTTTTTCAGATTCTTTTCCTTTACAGATCATTACAGAATACTAAATATAGTTCCCTGTGCTATATAGTCAGACCTTGTTCTTTACCCATTTTATATATATCAGTGTGTATCTGCCAATCCCAAACCACTAATTTATCCCTCCACTGCCCCTTTCACATCTGATAACTCTAAGCTTGTTTTCTACGTCTGTGAGTTTACTTCTGGTTTGTAAATAAGCACATGTATATCATTGTTGTAGATTCTACATATAAGTGATATCATATGATATTTGTCTTTTTCTCACATATTTCATTTAGTATGATCATCTCTATGTCCATCCATGTAGCTGCAAATGGCATTATTTCATCCTTTTTTATGGCTGAGTAATATTCATTGCATAAAGACAGAGTGGTATATATTACCATTAAATTTACTAAACATCTACTATATGCAAGGAAGATAGTGTATTCGTTGCTGCAGGGAAAATTAAGATACTGTGACATCCATCCCTTCCTGGCGGGGAGCTTCTGATCTAGTAGGATAGATACTTTTAGACACAGTAGGGGTCCTCCTGCACGGGGCGTTAGGTCAGTGGGCACAAGCAGAATGGCATGTTTTCGTTTGGTTTAATATGTGTGGCTTAGTGTGCACAGCCCTGCTCATCGGAGCAGAATACCTGTGTCAGGCTCCCTGTCAGCGAGCAGCATGATGGCAAAACTCCCCACAGTCTACATTTATGTGCATATTAGTTGATCTTCCTGCTTTCCTGTTTCTGTGCATAACAGACACACAGTAAGTTAAATACAAAACATAGGGAGGAATTAGTGTCACATCACAGGTGAAAACAGGAACTTCTCTGGCGGTGCAGTGGCTAAGACTCCCCCTGCCCAGGCAGGGGGTGCAGGTTTGATTTCTGGTTGGGGAGCCAAGGCCTCACCTGCCTCCTGGCCAAAGAAACAAAACATAAAACAGAAACAGGATCATAACAAATTCAATAAAGACTCTTAAAAAACTGAGAAGAATAGTGCTAACGTTCTAAAATGGCAAATATTCCTTCCAGGTGGGGGCAAACTCTGTACATTCTAAGCAAATGACAACATGAAGACTCGGGGAAAGAAACTGGGCCCCAAGTGGAATTTCCTGGCAGAATAAAACAATTACAAAGATGGGCGAATTCAGGGAACAGCATACTCAGTGGCACGCGGCTTGAAAATGGGACACTGTTTATTCCATTTAAGGTGCATCGAAAGTATTAAGCCAAACACAAATTCAAATCCCAAAACTCACTTCTCACCCCACTCAATTGATTTTTAAACGAGAGAAAAACCTTCTACCTACTGAATAAAGTCAAAGTTAGGATCAGGATCATTATTTATGGGCTTAGAGAGATCATTAAGCTTTAGTGGGATTAAAGAAACTCATTGATTTGCCAAGGTCTTCGACTAAACCAGTCATGATGTTATTATAATATTGCAGAGATTAAGGGAGCAGCCAGCTTGGCTGCAAGTGGATAGATTAACCTCTGAGAATCATCTTGCAAAATTTTCCTTTCCTTCATTCTAGGATACAAATAAAATATATGTCTCGTGTGAACTGCTGGTCTTAAGTTTCGCGGCCATCAAGAACAGTGGGAGATGTAAGTGTGTAAAGCACTGTGTCTACAGAAGCCAGCCAGGGTGTTGATAAAACAATACCACTCAGTCTGTAACTACGATGGAAGCAAGCTACAACCGAATACTCTAATTACAGCTCTTCAGTCCTTGTGCACAGAAGGGTAGCCAAAACTATGGCCTTATACTTGTGCTCATCTTTCCCTCCCTCTCTGCTCTGGCCTTTCTATAGACAGGTACGGCTGTGGACTATTTCTCCATCAGAAGAGCAGATATGGGGATGTCCTTAGTGGTCTAATAGCTAAGACTCCACACTCCCAGTGCAGAGGGCCTAGGTTTGTTCCTTGGTCAGGGAACTAGATCGCATACAAGTGGGTGAAAGCTGCTCAGTCATGTCCGACTGTTTGCGACCCCATGGACTATACAGTCCGTGGAATTCTCCAGGCCAGAATACTGGAGTGGGTAGCCTTTCCCTTCTCCAGGGTATCTTCCTGACTCAGGGATTGAACCCAGGTCTCCTGCATTGCAGGCAGATTCTTTACCATCTGAGCCATTAGGGAAGCCTTGTGCAGTCAAATAAAAATAAACAAATGTGTATATATAAATATACAAACATATATATGTATCTATATATATATATAAAGAAGAGCAGAGATGGTGGCCTCGGTATGTAAGAATCAATGGAAGGACAACCTCCCCCTTCCCTCATACTATCACCACCAAGTACTTTAATCCACATTCACTCAATGGCTCCAGCCAAAGGCCTGGACACTTGAAAACAATGCATGCATGTGGTTAAAAAATTTTTTTTAATAAAATATAAAAATCATGCCAAACGAAACATTATTCAGTGATATATAAGTCCTTTTCCAACTAGATTTTTGGGCTCTGGTCCCACTTCCCAAGAAACTATCCAATGATTCCTTCTGTGTTCTAACTGAAAAACAAACAAACAAAAAATAGCTGGAACTAATTCTTGAGCTCTTATTTGTGTATGTATTAGAAACATTTAGGGATTCATATAGAAATAGAAATAATTTCTATCAAAAATGACGAAATGACCCAGAGGAATCGGGTGGAGAGGGAGGTGGGAGGGGGGATCGGGATTGGGAATACATGTAAATCCATGGCTGATTCATATCAATGTATAACAAAACCCACTGGAAAAAAAAAAAATGACGAAATGAAAACCATTTGTAGTTAAGATTTTGCCCAATATTTCTTAAAGATTTATGAGCTCTACATTCTGCCTTAGCCAAATGTTTCCTACTTTGCCAAAATGATTTATTCCAATATTTTAAAAGGTTTTTAAAATTAATAAAATAGTAATAGGCAATACTTTCAAGGCCTTGTAGACTTTAGAGAGTGATTTTTCCTAAGCTTTTCATTTCTTTCAAAGATGTTCCAAAGGACCTTTAGGCATTACAAACCAATGATATCAGAAACCAGTGAAATCAAATTCACACAATATGTTCCTGAAATATAATGACTGTAAGCCCATTTTCCTTCTCATTGCAATGAAGTTGGATCTCTCTCAAAGGGATTTGGGAAATACATCGGGATCTTAGGAGAAAACATTTCAGATCTGTGATTCAGAAAGCAAGCCAAGAGTTTGAATAGTCATGCCATTATACTCATGACTGCACATTCATTTATAAGTTGATAGTGAATTTTTTTCAACAACCTTGACCAGGACGTACAATGGTCCTAAATAGGGTCAGGACCTGGATCAAGAGGGAAATGACTCTATAAGAAGAGCCTGGAGAAGCCTACCTTGAAAGGCTTCCTTCTCTGCTGCTTTATGTGGTGTCTGAGGACCAGCACAATGACATCACCTGGAAGTTGGTCAGAAACCAGACTCCCAGGTCCGCCCTAGAGCTACTGATTCAGACCTTTCATGTTGACAAGATTTCCAAGTACCTGAGCGCACATTAAAGATTGAGACACCCTGGCCTGCAACCAGACATTCTTTCCATTCAGGACTGCAGACACCATCCTCAAAAAACAGAAGGAAAAATGGGGATCATGTCATTCACCCTCCATCTGATCTTGAAATATGTCATGCAATAGTGCTGAGTCCAAAGGTACAGAGCACGAAGTCAGAATTAAGGTTAATAATATTACCTCAATTATGTATTGGCTCTGGGTAGTGAATGGATATAAATGTCTTCAAAGCACCTGGCCCAGTGCCTAAGTCATCCCTCTCCAGCGCCCTCACCTTCTCCAACTGTACTGTATCCTGATGCAATTCACTCACCTTAAATACATTCTGGAACAGGACCGGCAGGTATATTTCATTCTCCACATAACAATTTTTTAATATATGTTTAAAGACAGCAATCCTACCCCTGCTTGTATTTGCAAAAAATGAATATTTGAAAATACAGGATTGGGGCTATTTTTACATAATAACCAATTTCAGGACAATTGCATGCCCTCCCCTTCTTTCTCTGTTATTTGTCCTTCAGAGTTATACCTAATTCTGTTGAAAGTTCAAATTGGCCCTACATGAATATATTCCCTTAAAAAAAATACTGTTCATTTGAGGAAGCAGGTAACCAATGTGAAGAGTGATTATACAATAAATGTATTATGCAAATTCCAGTGAACATTTTATGCACATTGGATAAAGAATCAAATTAAAGTCTCATAACCCTTGGAAAATTAGAGTTAGCAAGCACAGAGGTTGATTTGCCCTTGAACACAATAACTGCTAGGAGCAGACACTCCCCCATCATTTCCACAAAACTGAACCATTTCAGAAAGTTTCAGATTAAAATAAGAAATCCCCCAGGAGTCATAAAGATCGGCTATTTTTACAGGAATAATTTGGAGCCACAATTTGAAAGTGTTATGAGTTGGAAGGAATGGGTGAACTTCTGTGTCACATCTTGCAAAGCTGGTATTCCAGCTAATCGGCCAGTTTGAAACATCAGAAATTGCACAAGGAAAGTGTAAAAGAAGGGGAAAGATTGCTGAAGAGCAAGCACAAGAGGGCTGATTCAAGATCTTTCCCCGCAACAAGCCGAGTGGCAGGTCTGCGACAGACCACACGCTCCTCCGATCACCCTTCACACGATGTAATAATGGGACATGATAGCCGCCTTCCTATTACATTGCCGTGTCCACTCTGTGCCGTTTGCCAACACGGATCCTCCCACTGTCTGTCCACAGAGGAATAATGGACCATTAAGAAGAGAAATGCAGAGGGTCAGCACAGCATTTACCTACTGGAGATCAGAGAAGCCATCACATGCATCTCATTAGATCAATAAACAAGTATGGGTGTGAAGAATGTGAGTCAAAAGCCCATTCTGCTCCCAGTTTTTACACATGGAGTCAGGATGCGGGCTCCAGTTCTGAGAAGAGCCCATCCATTCAATCAACTCCTGGAAATCAATTTTGTTTCCTGTTCATCCTTTTTGGGAACCAGGCAGGAAATAAATATGAAAATTGTGCCATTGATTGAACAAGTGTTCAGTGGGGTCCTCTTCTGAGTTCTGAGGACTGTGCTATGTGTAAGAAAAGACAAACAAGATGAAGATTACCCCTAAGGGGACAAGCAAGCCCAGAGGGGAAGCGGCCTGCAACACCCCCACACTCCTGAAGTGTGTGTGTCAAACCACAGAAACCTACAGGACACAGCATAATGCTGGGGGATTGGGACGCTTATTGCTGAGGGGAGAGATAATGGAGATGGATCTGAGCTGTATCAAATGTCCCTTTTTCCTACTCTATAACGTCTTGCTCAGCTTTATTGATGTGTGATTTACATCCGATCAATGCCCCATTTCCGTGTACAGTCTGATGAGTTTTGACAAATGCATCCACCTGTATACCAGCATAACAACCAAGATTCAGCACTTTCATCACCCTCAAAGGTCCTCATTCCTCCTTGCAGTCACTCATCCCCAGCGGCCAATCCCCCAAACCCTGAACTCCCCTGTCATTACAGATGCATGTTGCCTGTCCCAGAAACTCACACAAACAGAATCACAAGCATGTACCCTTTTCTGTTTTTGTTTTTGCTCAGCATAATGATAACCTTTAGATATGAGAAGGAAAGGGAATTTTAGTTTGAGCAAAGGTGAGTTCAAGGACTTACAGGGACAGCTAACTTAGACTAAAGAGGACTGGGAAGGGAGACACATGACCCAACCATCTGACCTTGCACCACGTAGAACCTATGAACGATTTTACACCAACCCTGCACCTCTCTCCTGCACTCTCATGATACTCAGACCACTCTGCCTCAGGACATTTGCACGTGCTGTCCCCACTGGTTGGAGTGGTCCTCTCCCAGACTATACACACCTGGATTCTCCCTCTCCTCCATGAGCCTCTATCACCACGTGTTGTTAAAGTCCTTCACTGCACTAGGCACAATCTGTGGATTATTTGACTTATATATTTTACTAAAACAGACTGTCAAGGACCAGATAATAGAGGACAGGATGGTTCTGCTCAGAAATGGACAAGTCACCAAGACTTGAGAGACGCTTTCTGGTTTGGTTTATCTTAACCACTGAAAGAATGAAGAAGCAAGTGAGTGAAAGAATGAATGGTAAATGTGTAACAAATTAAATCTCTCTGTTTTCACTGAGTCACATGCATCACCTAGGGCACTGTAACTCACACCACTCTGTGATAAACAACTCTCCACCTTTCTTCTTCTAAAATGCCTTTGTGTCATTATATAATTTAAAAGCAACAGAGTCTTGTACATTTGCAACACCAACTCCCAAATGGCAGCATCAGCCTGATCTGTGTTTATGCATTTTGGGTCAACAAGACAAAATAATTAACATCCAGAAAGACCTGGAAGATGCTAGCTGTCAAAGTTACCAAGACTAAAAAGACACTAACTGTTATTATAATAAGGCAGAGTTCTCATTTTTAAATATGTCCAAAGTGCCCTGAAAACAGGACTGGAGTATTTTGGTGTTAATGCTTTGGCTGTGGTTGAGGAACTGGAGTTCTGTGCTCTAGGGTTTTAAGGTAAAGTGAGCCCTTGGTTTGTTTTCAAATCAATAAACGACTTTGTGTCATCAGCCTGCCGGTTGCTCACCACATTTATTGTGACTTAACAAAAGAGCCCAGGAACAATACTGCTCAGCAGAAGGGGGAAAAAGTGAGCTGATGGCTCATCTGAAGGGACCAAAAGATACCTCGACTGATGACACTCACAAAGAAACGCTGCTGAGAGGCTTCCAGGACCCTGCAGGGAAACGCAATCACGGCTGAGGGAGTGAAACCACCGTTTTCAAGCCCTGCTCTCAGAAACCTGACCTTGGAAATGTTTTCAAAAATTCACAAACAGTGGCATGAGCCAGAGATGTCTTTATTTTCTCTATGACACAGTAATATTACCATAAGAACTCATTTTCTATAAGCTCCTAAAAGCTTTCCTTTCCCAGTACCCTAAGGTCCTTTATCCATTCAACAAATACCACATATGAGGTAAATAAGTGTTTAGGGGCATAATGTAAGTTTTCTTTTCCAAACTACTGGTGAGGAAAGAATACATTTCCCTCGTCTTCATTTTGTATCATTTTTTTTCTGCAAATGAACAGGAAGTTTTGAAATACACATGCAAAAAAAAATCCACAAAGATTGACCTAAAAGAGCTTCCTTTCTGTCTGTATGAACAAGGATGAAAAATAAATAAAACTACAGGAAACTCCTGCGGCCCCAACTCCTCTTCTAGGAAACGAAGCAGTGACAGTTTCAGTAATATCAGATCTTTCGAGATTAATTTTTGAAGGATATTCTTTTCTCAGAAATGATAGTGTCGACTTGTATCCAGATCGAAGGTGATGGCATTGTCTTTCCAGCAGCTGACATGCTCAGCAGACACAACATTACAGAAGGCGGCTTCCACCCTGAAATACAGAAAGTGGGGCTGGAGAGGAGCTGTGAGGCAGGAGATGCTGGGTCCAGGCGGAGCAGCTGCAGGCTCCTGTTAACCCTTGAGATAAAGATACAGTAGGAGCAGAGCCCTGCTTGTGAAAAGCTAAGGATACCGCATTTTCCTCATTCCTGTGGTCAAGGGGACCTCCCAGGCCACAAATCACCAGAAAGATCCTCAGGAGTCAGCACCCATGATATGTCCTGCCGATCTCCGAGGATTAAAACAAACAAACAAAAAATCATCGATCAGTCACCAATGTCTAGTTTGGGATTAACACATACACATGACTATGTATATAAAATAGATAACCAACAAGGACATTCTCTATAGCATAGGGAACTGTTTTCGATATTTTCTGATAACCTATAAGGGAGAAAAATCTGAAAAAGAATAGCTAGCTATGTATACCTGAATCACTTTGCAGTACATCTGAAACAAAGACAACAGCGTAAATCAACTATCCTTCAATTATACACACACATACATACAGAGAGAGAAACTGACTGAGCGAAAACATGACATTAAGATATTCTCTTCTTGTGTAACTGTGCCAGAGGCTCCCCCACCTTCAGTAATGAAGATGAAGATGTGATAATTTACTACTGATGCATCCTGGCTGAGGGTTCAGCTAGGGCTGTGCTCCCTATAATACCCTAGGGGTGCCCAGGGTGTGACAATTACTAGAGAAATACTGATTGCAGAAATGAATTAACGAATGATCCTTGAAAGGGTAGACAGACAGACAGACCCAGGATCATCACAAGTAATTTTGGGTACTCAGCAGTAGTTAAAGCAGGGAAATTCTGAGGGCTTTAAGAGAGTGTTTTATCAATGAATGTGTCTCTTTCCTCTTCTACGTCTTTCTACATCAGGACTAAAAGATATAGTCCTAGCTTAGATGTACGAATTGACAGCATAGACCTGGAGATTCTTTTCCAAGAAGGCTTTCAGGAATGGGAAAGAGGAGACATTATGAATGGAAAAGGGAGGTCCTATACAAGGATCTGTTCTTCTAGAGGTTTACCTGATTATCTTCTATAGGAGACCTGGCGCTCTTCTGTCTTTCTTGGATCAAACCATTAAATCAACTACTTAAGAACTCCTTGACTGTTCCTGTTGGCTCTCCCCCACCCCCATTTCTAGGTTTTTCTTCCAGATATATCTCCATCCTCCAGCTCTTTAGGTCACACTTTTAGGTTCAAATCACAAATGAATCTATATAGCTCAGTTGGTAAAGAATCTGCCTGCAATACAGGAGACTCCAGTTTGATTCCTGGGTCAGGAAGATCACCTGGAGAAGGGATAGGCTACCCACTCCAGCATTCTTGGGCTTCCCTTGTGACTCAGCTGGTAAAGAATCTGCCTGCAATTCGGAGACCTGGGTTTGATCGCTGGGTTGGGAAGATGCCCTGGAAAAGGGATAAGCTACCCTTCTAGCCTATCCCAGTACTCTGGCCTGGAGAATTCCATGGACTGTAGAGTCCATGGAGTCGCAAGGAGTCAGACATGACTGAGAGACTTTCACTTTCGGGTAAGTTGTAGAAATCTTAAGAGTGGCTCCCCCGAAGAAACCTTATTTGTAACATGGGGTAATTTTCCCTAGAAACTGATTTGGTATTTTATTCAAAGCTCATGTGTTTTATTCAAATGCTCATGATGGGGGAGAATGAGTTTGCAGAGGATGGACCTGAGCTGGAATATTTGTACAGTGTAAAATCTATGAAGAAAGAGGGATGGAGAAAGACCCTCCTTGCACTACAATTAAAACCAAAGGTAGAACCTCAAAAGTTCTAACATTGTGTGTGCAATTCTATACCCAAAGCAACCTTGCACCAAGTAATACAAGGTAGATTGAAGGGGAAAACAGTTCCTTAGCTGTGTGTAGGAGAGAGAAGGTTCAGGTGATCTTCTGGAACATCCCCAGAGGGACGAAGTTGCCACATCACACATGTGGCCTCTCAGTCAACATCACAACTTTCTCTAGATTGATTAGTGATCCATGCGGTACAGTCAGCCAAGGAATGGGATGTAAGTTGTTCTATTTCTTTTTTTTAAATTTACTTAGTTCATTACAATATATTTTCAAATTTGAGTTGTTTCAGATAAGAATCAGATTTTTCAGGCTCTCTTTAACCATCAGAAGGCAGGGCAGCACTGGGCCTGGGTGGAAACAGTCAGTTCTGTCTTCTTTAGCTTGGTCATTACCACATTTGTTTTCCAGAGTGCCCATCTACCCACACTTCCCTTCACTTACTTCCATATCTTGCCTGGAATACTCTTGGCTGACACCAACAAACAAAACTTAGTCCAAAAGTTGGATTTTTGATAGTCAAATGCCTCCACCTCATAAAATTGAGAATGATAGAATAACTGGATCATGTTGAAGAAGTAAACACAGACTTTACACAGCTTCTCTTTATTATTAGTTGATACTCACTATCCTCCCCATGCACTGGGTCAATCTATTTTATAGGGATATGTATACACAGATTTCAACTTCTTGCCCAAATACACTGTAGGGCACTGTTTGAGAAGTACCCAGCAGAACAGCCCAGTTAAGCACTTAAACTCAGGCCAGATTTGGCATCAAATCTTGATTATCAATCTCTGAATCTCCATTTTCTCATCATAAGATGAAGATAATCACAGTACCTATTTATAGTTCATTATACTGTGTTAAAGAGTAAATGAAGCAATATATGTAAGTTACCTAAAATAATGCCTAACATGTTAAAATAAGCAATTAATTATTATTTTTGTCAGCAAAGACCTCAAATGCTTGCTGATTAAAAGCCATATTTTTAATTATTTTATCAATTACAAAGAGGTGTGGCCCAGATAAGTCCCAGCAATGCTTGAGTTAATGCCAACACATCAAGATCAGTATTTACGCACATGAGCAGATGGCCAGGTCAGCTGTACTCCCTTCTCTTCTAATTCACTGTGTGAGCCTGATCTTCACTCTAAACCCACATAGTCTATATAATAAAATGCCATCTTTAATTCCAGTCACCACTAGATTCTCCTTCCATTTCAAAATCACATCTTTTAATTCTATTATAGACTCCTGAACAGACCATTTTGCTGCCGCAGCACTTAAGGAAAGCATTCTGCAATCCTCACATGAAAAATGACAAATTTAATTTTTATGAATGATTCTTCCCTTAATTCAGATACTTTTGTTTCCACTTTCTATTTTTGATGATGTGTGTATGTGTCCTGGGAAGCTTACTATTTATACATTTCATACTGTTTCATACTATTTTAATTGTTAAGTTACCAAGTATTTCCAAACATTTTTGCATATTTTTATAGAATTCATATAATTGCAAAAAATAAAGGGCCATAAAAAGTCTCATGATCCAACAATAAGGTGTTACCTCACACTGGTCAGAATGGCCATCATCAAAAAATCTACAAACAATAAATGCTGAAGAAGGTGTGGAGAAAAGGGAATCCTCCTGCACTGTTTGTGGGAATGTAAATGGATACAGCCACTATGGAGATCCTTTTAAAAAAAACAAACAAACAACTAGGAATAAGACCACCATATGAGCCAGCAATCCCACTACTGGGCACATACCCTGAGAAAACAATAACTGAAAAAGACACATGTATCCTAATGTTCATAGCAGCACAATTTACAACAGTTAGGGCACGGAAGAAACCTAGATGTCCATCACCAGAGGAATGGATAAAGAAGTTGTGGTACATACATACAACAGAATATTACTTAGCCATTAAAAGGAATGTATTTGAGTTAGTAGTAGTGAGGTGGAGGAACCTAGAGCCTGTCATACAGAGTGAAGTAAGTCAGAAAAAGAAAAACAAATTTTGTATATTAATACATATATGTGGAATCTAGATAAATGATACTGATGAACCTATAGGAATAGAGGCACAGACACAGAGAACAGACTTTGGACACAGTGGGGGAAGGAGAGGGGGGACTGAGAGAGCATCATTGATTGATTGATATACATATATACACACACACGAACACTGTGCTCTGCCTCGTCGTTCAGCCGACTCTCTGTGACCCCACGGACTGTAGCCCACAACACCCTGTCCATGGGGATTATCTGCCACGTGTAAAATGGATCAGCAGTGGGAGGCTGCTATACATGCACAGGGAGCCAAGCCCGATGCTCTGGGACAACCTAGGGGCCTGGGATGGGGCAGGGCTCTATGCTGACTTTACGCAGTACTGTGATATTGGGACTTTTCTACAGCATTGAGGTTGGGGAGGGAGGGGACATGTGTATACTTATGGCTGGTTCATGCAATGTTTGGTGGATGCCAACACAATATTGTAAAGCAATTATCCTCCAATTAAAAAGAAAAAGAAAAACCTATGATCTAAGGTTATAATGGGATGGAATATACCCATGGCAGTAGAAAAAAATTCTTAGGCACAGAAAATAATTAATTATAAAATACAGATGGGCTCCTATTTTTGGAATACAACATTTGTTTGGAAAGATAGTATCACCCACTTTCAAAAGGCAGCAAACTCCATCTGGTATTTGTGCTTTTCTTGGAGAGGATGCTTGGATTCTCCCAAAGTCATTTTCACTCATATTAAATGAAATTCTCATTCTTGGTTAAATTTAAACAGTAATCATGTAGATACACATGCATCTATGAAAAGTGATTTAAATATTTTGAAGGATAGGGTATATGAAGAATTAATATTGGATTGAGATTTGACCATGTAAAATATTTCTTTGCATGTCACAGGTATCTTACAGCCATTAGGCGCTTTATAGTGTTTGTTGAGTTCAATATTTAGGGAATCTGAAGTTTAAGTATGTATCAGTAAAAACGCTAATGGACTTTGATAGAAAAGTTTGATTTTAGGTTCACCCCTTGTAAAAATATTAATAAGTAACATGTGTGCATGTGTGCATCCTAAGTCACTTCAGTAGCATCTGACTCTTTGTGACCCTATGGACTGTAGGCCACCAGGCTCCTCTGTCCGTATTAGCCAATAATTCATTGATTTCATCCATTTATTCAATAAATGTCGAAGACTTACTAATGCCATTATATGAATCATTTATTCTTGAGAACAGTAATAAATGTTCTGAATTTTCTATGGACAAAGAAGTTTGGAAAATCCTGAAGCAAATAATATTATATTTTAAAATATAAGACTTTTCAGAGCCTTTAAAATACTAATGTGCATAGTCAGCTTTTAATGAATGATGGATAAGGTGATGAATGTTTTCAGGAGGTGCTGACAGAAAAATTCACAGATGACATTCAGCTTAACTGGTAGGAGTTTCACCAAGAAGACAGCATTTGAACTAAGTCTTTGTGGGAGGTTGTTTCACTTTTTCTCAATATAAAATTAATACATATTCATTTAGAGAATATAGAAAGTTATAAAATTAAAAGTAACTATTAACGACATGGCCTAGAGAGAATAACTTAATTCATTTTGAATTTCCTGATGTTTGACTCCTGTTCCTTCCATTTTAATTGTATCTCTTTAAATAAAGAACACAGTGCATACATTTTTAGGTGGACTTTATGCAGTACTGTAATATTGGGATGTTTCTACAGCATTGAATAATCTTCAAAAATATTTCAGCAACTACAACTATGCCATCATTCCAATGCAGCTGAACATTTTTGTTATTTTCTTCCCCAATATCCAGTTATTAATAAGATAAGTCACTGGTTCTTGATATGTGGCTTCTGGATCAACCACACCAGTATCTAGCAGGAACTCCTTAGAAATACACATTCTTGGGACTGACCCCACCTCCACTCAGTCAGAAACATCAGGGTGAGAGCTCAGTGCATAAATCATTTTGAAGTTTATAGCTTCACATAAATCTTTCAATGTAATAGAGATGATCTTTTTTTAAATTCCATACAAGGATCATTTCAGCTGCATTTTTAGTAAATATACCATTTTATAAATGAATGAATTAAAGAACAGCTTCCCTAAATTTGTTTCATCATCGTTTAAAATTTTGTGATGCAATTAAGTCCATGGGGCTAAATTAATATTAATTCCTTTAGAGATAACCTGCATTTTTGTTCTGGATGTTTGTCAATTTTTTTCTTTGCAATTTTCAAGCATATCAGAAAGGGGAGGAAGGGTGGGAGAGGAGTGGCTTGAAAGTTTAGGATTAGCAGATGCAAACTATCATATATAGAATGGACAAACAACAAGGTCCTACTTTATAACACAGGAAACTATATCCAATATCCTGTAATAAACTGTAACAGAATACAATGAGTAAAAACAAAATTTATAAGGGTATGTGTCTAATTCTTTAAGTTTTCCCTGGATCATGGCAAACACTCTCAGCTGCATCTCAGGCCTCTTTTCCTTTCCTCTCAACCCCCTAAATTTGAGGAGGGTCCTTTAATTGTGATTTTTCCAAATAATCTAGTTTCCTTCAAGAACACTTTTCATTTTGAGTTTGCACTTTCTCCTTTCTCTTGTACAGCATTCACTTCATCTGATATCACTCTTTTCTGTGCGGTGATGGGCTCTGTGTGTGTGTGGAGCGTTGAGTCCAGTGTGATTTTAATTTTGAAGTTGTGGTTCTGGCCTTTGTGCTCCTCCTTCAACTCACGGGGCTCCCATCCCATCCCAGCTTGTCTCCTTGCCCGCACATCCCGCCCCCTCTTCATTTCATCCTGTCATCCCTTCAGCTCAGCTGATTCTATTTTGTGACTTTCTTTTCCTGTTTACCAAAGGCAGTGTCTTCTGAAATCAGATTAAGTATGACAAATAGTCATCTAAAGTTTTTCTGGTTCCTGTTATAAACAGTGCTCAGAGGTCTGCTCTTCCTCTGGTCTTCGGGGTCATTTCTGCCACAGGATCATTTTTGTAGGGTTTTTTTTTTTTTTTTTTTTTTTTTTGCTGCTGACCCAAAAGAAGATTATCCAGATTTTGTGTTTATAAATAGTGGAATTCCCTTGCTTCATGATTATTTTTTTAAATATCTGGGTTAAAATCCCAATCAGATCTTAGCTGGCACTCATCTGGACAACTCTGGCGTCTAACAGTCAATCTATGTAGTGTCCTGGGCAGGGGTGGGGTCACCCACCCTCTGCTGTTCATTAGGGTCCCTGAACCCATCTTCGCTTCCCAGGATGCCTTCTATGAATTCTCCCTTCTTCCTACATACACATCCTCCTTAAGGTAACCAGGCCTCCAGCCAAAGTTTGGTCTCAGCAAGCTTGTCCTAGGGACTCTTTCTGCATTTGGTACTGCAATCATCGTTTAGATGTAGAAAGAACAGGGCTGGTAGAAATGGTCACAGTGCCCCGGGTACCACACAAGGCATGTACCACAACTAAGACCCAACACAGTCAAATAAATAAATACATTTAAAAAGTTAGGCCTCTCTAGAGAAAGTCCATCTCACCTCTTCTGTGAGACAGTACTTGGTGAGGGTTTCAGTGTTCCCTTCATATCGCTAACATGACAGTCTGTCATCATCAGCTGGGATGCCCTATTCACAACCGGGCAGAGAATCTGAGTGAACTTGAGTTCAAGGGTTGAGATGAATTCAGCTCTGACTCCCCTCTCCCCTTGCACAAAATAGCCTTTCAAGTCGTATTTGTTGGATGAATGAATAATTTTAAATAGATCTTGATTCTAATAGTTCCAGGCCTAATATCCTGGTAAATGACTATATATTCATGAATTATGAATGAAAGAACAAAAATGCAAGAGTAAGTTAGTAAACTTTCCTTGAACTAGTGCAGTATCATCCCACCTGGGATGTGTTTCCTGTCAACATCTCTCACTAGTTCTTATCTATTAGTGCCATGTTCCTGGAATGCATGATTCTGAGTGATCTTTTCCATCACTTTTTCATGTTTTAAAAGTTACCACCCCAGAGGACTCACAGTTGCTTATATCCATAAATCACTTTCACATCTTTTCTTTGTTGCTACTTTTCCTTTGACTTAAAACATTTTGACAGTCTTTTCTTCTTGTCTACATTTCACTTATCCTGCAAAGCACAGCTTAAAATCCTCCTCTTCTGTGAGTCCTCCCCTCCTACGCAGTTAGAAATCATCACTCCTGTCTCTTTCCCACTGCCTTACCGGTTACGTTTCATTCTGTGCCTACTCCTTTATATGACGGGCCTCACTTTCATCCCTAAACCGCTTCCAGGCGCAGACTGAGTATCGTCATTGTTATATCTGCCCTTCAATGTGAGCCGGCTTCAATCGTGGCTGTTTACTGAATCGAAATGATTGGCTGAGATTAGAATTTTATAATTATAGAATGATCTGAAAAGGACAATCAGGAATCAAGCTGGAAGCCAACCAGTTTATAGTACAGCAACTCAATAGAAACCTGTGTTTTTATTAAAATTATAATTGAGAAAATGTGGAGCCACACGAAGATATTTATGATGTAATGTTAAGTTAAAGGAAAAAAAGACAATGAAAAATATAGACCTACCATAAATAGACTGATGTAAAATACATCTGCATATTAGGAAGTGTAATATAGCAATTCAAAAAAATAAATACAGCTGACCTCTTAAACATGGATTAATGACGGGTATATTTAAAATCACTTTTATCTTTCTTATAATGCAATTTACACCACAGAAATGAAAACAAAAACCACACAGTAAGCTAGGCTCGGAAGAAGATTATAACAATTCTAAAATGTTCAAACATTACTTACAAACTCAACTGTACCTACACTCTAACCAGATGACAAGTTGAAACATCAAAATTCACATGGTAGATATTTTAAGGTTACAGGGAAGCAAGTACTTGGGGAAAATGTGACTTTTTTAATGGTATTAGTCAGTTACTTCATGTTATAAGAAAACTGCTTTCCATTATTGTCAATCTGAGCATGCATAATCTGTATCAGAGCAAATTAAGACACTGGTGACATGAAAATATGAATACATGTGCACATAGGATGGCTATAGTGATGTCATTCCATGACCCTTCAGGACTGTGGGACTCCCCGCCCCCAGCTGCTGCTGACTGCCAGCGGCCAGGTGAGTCACTCTCAGCCCCACAGAACCCCTGACCTAAGGTTATATCCCCTCCTCCCAGAGCAGCAGCTTGCCTCCTGGAACAGTGTGAAGCAGTGTGAAGGGGTGTTCAAGCACCTGGCCCGCTCTCTGTAAGCTGGGATAACCTGGAGGACCATTCCAGCTCTAGAGCTTCCCTGAGAGCCAGGCGCTGGCCAGCCCAGTCCTGTGACAGCCCACCCTCTCCTCTGCCAGCTTCTTCCTTCACTCCCCACTGTGGTCCATCCCCAGGCCACCCGCCCCCCCCCCCCCCCCACATACTTTTCTGCCTGCAAATCTCCACTTCAGCCTCTTCCCTAGGAAACCTGGCCTGAGACAGCATGTTATTAAAAATCAGTCTAAAACTTAGAACATTGAAAATAATCAGGTAAAGAAAACAAAACATGTTCTCTGAGATGTTCTTTGGTCATTTGTCAATAAAAGCAATATTCTTTTACATTTTCTAAGAACTTACAACCAAGGCACAGTGAATACCAAGCACCTTACAGATACTGACCTACTAAATGCTCACAATAACACTACGAGGCTGATCCTATTCCCTGTCAGGCTTGTTTGAAGATGAGAAACTAGGTCCTAAAATAGTGAGTTTACCTGTCCAAGAGCTGGTTAGTGGAAGAACTCAGGGGCATGTCACAGCATTGGGCTTCTACTATACGCTATGCATGGAGCCATAAGAAATTGAACATGCAAAAGAAATCAGATTTCCCATTCCCATTTGGTGTCGTGACCACTTAAAAATAAACAAGATCCTTCAGCTCTGAGGTGCTGAAGAGTGGGATTTTTTTTTTCTTTTCTTCTTTTTTATGCTTTTCTTCTTCAACACTACTGCTATTCACTTTTCGCTTAGAGAAGATGATTGTTGCATTTTATTACCAGCTGACTTTATTTTCAGTGTGTTTTACAGAGAAATAAATGGTTCCTCTGCATGCTTCAGGGATTACAAAAATCAGGTAAAAAGACCACCAGGCCATTTTCAGAGTCATGCAGCAAGGAAGATTCTAGAGTAAAAAGACTGTTTTCATTAAAATATGTCTTTTTTTTTTTTTTTTTTCAAATGCATGCCTTGACTATGGATGCCTAGTTAAGAAGGGTGAGTGTAGAAATTTAGATCTTAGAGCAAACCTCTTGAGAGTTTGGAATAACTCCAGCTTCCAAAAAGGGCAGGAATGTGAAACATGGAGATAACACAGTCCTGAGTAGAGAAATACGTTTTCCTCATGATGTTCTGACCAGACTTGTCCACTAATCTTAGCAAGAGTAAATATTCCTTTCCTTCCCCAAAGCCATAATGGGCTATATCAAGATTTTGATTTTCAGTTCTGATATTCAGAATCTCAACAATTAGCTTCTGAAATGCACTCAACATTACAATTTGGCTTCCAAAGCTAGAAGTAAATCTGTCAAGCAGTGTTTCATTTTTTTTTTTTTTCCTTCATGGGCTTGAACAATTTTTTATTTGGGGATATTGCAATTATGGGCTTCTCAGGTGGTGCTAGTGGTAAAGAACCCGCCTGCCAATGCAGGAGACATAAGAGATGCAGGCTCCATCTATGGATTGGGAAGATCCCCTGGAGAAAGGCATGGCAATCCACTGCAATATTCTTGCCTGGGGAATCCCATGGACAGAGGAGCCTGGTGGGCTACAGTCCATGGGGTCGCAAAGAATTGGACATGCCTGAGCAACTGAGCATGCATGCATGCAGTGCAAATATTTCTCATTAAAGCAAACTAACTTTTGTAAGGACTGCATCTGCAATAGTGAATGGGAATCATAATCTTTCTTTTCCAGAAGCAGAGAGTTTATTTTCACAGAGAGATGCACATCTTCCAAGATGTCTTTCAAAATGAGAATTCCCTTTATGTTCTATTAATACACTGAATGCTTCCAGCAAAGAATCTGCATAGTTCATGTTTAAACTGCAATTAACTTTTAAATTTTTGACAAAGTAAAAAGTGTTTTTCTTTCTCTTCCAACATGTCCCTTATTGTCTCTCTCATGATTTTCTCAGAACCAGACAAATGCCCTACAAACAAAGCTCATCACTTAGGAATTACTGAATTCACTAAAAATAAATATACAAGGTGAAATCTTAAATACAATCGAGTCTCTGTTTTTTATCTCTATAGTATCTTTGTGATGTTTAAAGCATCTCTCCAAAACCTCCAGAAGCTTCAGATTTCTTAATCTGACAAGATCTTCTCTTGTATAGAGGAACATATAAGCTAATCATATAAATTGAGGATTTACCTTCTAATTTTATTTGTTATACATGAACACTCTTGGCAAATGTATCCAAAATCCACAACCCTCTTTCTCCCCAGTTTTTCTGATCATCTTCATAGGATATTATGAGTCAATTTAAAATTAAATCCTCTTTTGAATAAGGTAAGAATAGGGATAATGGACCTGAGAGCTCCATATGCTAATCAAAGGGTGATCAGGAGAATCACGTCAACTTCATCTCCTCTATGCTCTTTCTTGCCCCCATGGTAATGCTTATGCTGCTCTGCTCACAAAATCCCCTTTTACTTGTCTCTACCTGCCCGTCAAGACTCAGGTTAGATCCCATTTCCACATGGCACCCCCAGAAAAAAGAGATGGTTCATTCCTTCAAATGCCCACAGTACTTTCAGAGTTCTCTACTGTTACGTAATCATCCTTCATCTTTACTGATGCACAAGTATCACTGGGCAAATTTAACAGAGCCCTTACTGGTCACCAATTATCCATGAGTTGTTCTCAACTTCCAATGTCCATTGCAGTCAAACTGACATCACACGACAGGTTCTGGCTAAGACCGCGAGCGGGAAAGAAGACAAAGCACCATATATGACCTCTAGATTATTTCTTCTCCAGGTTGCTGGCAACTGGATGGCATTTGTTTAAATGTGTAGGCTTGCCACATAACATACATTTTGGTTTTTATTCAGTGGCTAAGTCACGTCTGACTCTTTGACCCCTTGGACTGCAGCACACCAGACTCCTCTGTTCTCCATTATCTCCCAGAGTGTGCTCAACTTCATATCCATTGCATTGGTGATGCTATCTAAAAATCTCATCCTCTTCTGTTCCCCTTCTCCTTCTGCCTTCACTCTTTCCTAGCATCAGAGTCTTTTCCAATGAGTCAACTCTTTGAGTGGTATTAAAATATTTTATAAAAGATGTTTTATACCATATGCTAAATTATTATTCTATTATGCTATTTCTGTTTGGATATTGAAAACACACTATTTCTGTACTATTTTTTCTAAAATATTGAACCTCAGATAAAAGACAAATATTTTTTTAGTGTAACTATATGCCAATTATTTGCATGGGACATGCTTATATGGAAGGAAGGGAGGAAGGGAGGCAGGAAAAAAGAATGCATCTTAAGCAGTGTGTTGCAACATTTTCAGTGACAAGGCAGAGAATTAACTAAGTGTTTTAGGGTCGTGTTACTCTATTGATAAATATGAATTGTCCTATCACATGTGATTTACTTTCCAAAAGACATTCTAAACTGGTCTAGGACTGTGGGTTTCATTGGCCATTTCATCTTGCTTCAGAGTTTTCTGGTTTTACTTCTAAGTGAATTTGGAAAATGTAAACTTTTGCCCAGTACGTGCAGTAGAACTTGGGTTTATCTTTTGGCAGTAACAGCTCTAATCAAGAGTTTTATAGAATTGTCTCTCAGAGATCCAGAAGAAACGTGGTTTTCAAGCTGTTTATTCCCCTCCTGCCATGTGGCAGATTCTCTCAGAAACTCTCCCACACCCAGAGAAGGGACATCACTCTGAGATTCTCAGAGCTACCATACTGATGCTTTGTCAGGATTAAACTTAAATCATTTAAAAATATTTTTATTGCTTCTGAAGATTCTTATAGACCATTAAATTTTACCTTTACCAAAGATGGTAAATGGTGTTTTATAGATGACTTAAGAGATTCTCTGATTTTTTTTCCCAAAAGGCAAGAAAAGAAGCTAGTCTTTGGCATCAATGCCCCTCAGGAACTGTAAAATCAGAGGAAAAGAGAGTTATTCAAACATTACAACTAAGTGTCAGCCACCCTAAAAAAGACATAACACTTACTAGAGGGAAGAGAGTGGTTAACAGGGAGAAAACTGTCACCTCTCTTGCCATGTACAAATCGGAGATGCTAATTCCTGATCTGGGGCAAAGAATGCTTCCTATTTATTAGAATAAGTGACAGGCAGTTGGGTAGGTGAGGCTGCACTTTTGGGGATCTGAGCTGAGAATATATTTTGGAAGTTTTACATATTTGGATAGTGCTTAAAGCCATATTTTATGTTCATTTGGTGCTTAACAACAGTATAAAGTTTAAGCTCATCCACTCACAGCAGGTGCAGACAAATTTGGTCAGGTCTGTTCATGTCCCTACAAGCACAGAGGCTCTGTAGTTTTCTATTTCTCAGCTCATGTCTCTGAAACCATGTACAAGAGCAGGCAATTGAGGGAAGATTAGTTGTTGGAATATGTATGAGAGTAATGATGCAATTTGGCAGAGTAGAGAAACAGTTCCAAGAAACTTCACAGGTTGTGAAGAAATTGATCCCTGGGTCAGACGGAGATGAGCACAAGTCTACAACTCTACCCCTTTTGAAAGAAATACTATGGATGTGGGTAGCAGTTACTGCTCCCAGGCATCAACCCAGACCATGGCTCTATGTCAGTGGCATTGCTCAGAGTACTGCTGTGAAAAGTACTGTTGGTGGGAATGTAAACTGGTGCAGCCACCATGGAGAACAGTATTTGGAGGTTCGTCAAAAAACTAAAAATAGAGTAGCCAGATGATCCTGCAATCCCACTCCTGGATACATACCTGGAGAAAACCATAACCAGAAAAGATACATGTATTCCAATGGTCACTGCAGCACTATTCCATGAAGACATGGACGCAACTTAAACTGTTCATGGACAAATGAATGGATACAGATGTGGTACTAATATACAATGGAATATTACTCAGCCATAGAACAGAAAGAAATAATGCCATTTGCAGTAATATGGATGAACCTGGAGACTATCTAGAGAAGACTCTTGAGAGTCCCTTGGACTGCAAAGAGATCCAATCAGTCCATCCTAAAGGAAATCAGTCCTGAACTGATTGGAAGGACTGATGTTAAAGCTGAAATTTCAATACTTTTGGCCACCTGATGCGAAGAACTGACTCATTTGAAAAGACCCTGATCCTGGGAAAGATTGAAGGTGGGAGGAGAAGGGGATGACAGAGGATGAGATGGTTGGATGATATCACTGACTCAATGGACATGAGTTTGAGTAAGCCCCAGGAGTTGGTGATGGACAGGGAGCCCTGGCATGTTGCAGTCCATGGGGTTGCAGAGTCGGACACGACTGAGCAACTGAACTGAACCAAAATAGAGACTATCATACTAAGTGAAAGTAAGTTAGACAAAGACAAATATCATAGGGTATCGCTTATAGGTAGAATATAAAAATTAAAAAAAAAAAAGATACAAAAAAACTTATATGCAAAACAGAAACAGACCCACATGCACAGAGAATAAACATATGGTTACCAAAGGGAAAGGGAGGAGAGGGAAAGATAAACCAGGAGTTTGGGATTAACATATACACACAATGCTATATAAAATAGATCATCAAGAAAGGTCTATTGTATAGCACAGGAAACTATACTCAATATTTTTAAATTATGTATTAGGGAAAAGAATCTGAGAAAATAGATATATATGTATGTATAACCGGATCATTTTGCTATACACCTGAAACTAACACAACATTGTAAGTCAACTGCACTTCAATTTTTTTAAAAAAGAAGTCCAACTTTCCTGCATAAAATTCTGGTTCACAGATCTATTAACTGACTGAATCAAGTAACATCACCAGCCTCAGTTCTCTCATCTGTAAAGTGGGGATTAAAACGTAATCTTTGTCAAAGACTTGTGATGGAGCTATACAAGACAGTGTGTGTCATCTTGATCTTAGAACTCAGGGCAGGTTCGGAGCACAATAAATGTCAGCTAGTAGAACTGACAGAAGCATTTTAGATACTATTCAACATGTTATAAACTTAACGGCAAGATCAGGCGGAACTACTGATTGTTAACAAAAGTGGTGCAGAATACAGAATTTTATACAGTAGAGTAATAGGAAAAGAAGTTAACAGCCTAATGACAACATCAATAAAGGTGGAACATAACCAAATTAAAGGAAGAGAAAATTATGTGGTCCTTTGTGTCAGAAAAAATATAAAGCAATGATCTCCTTCCAGACTGTCATGTGGGAAGCACTTATTTCTACTTCTTGTCACTTTATCTTTACAGAATAATGGAAATAAAATATCCCCTTTGCAATGTACTTGAAAATATGGTGTATGGACGAGGAAATATTTAAATGTGATTTAGTTGAAACGAAAACTCAGAGATATTTAAAAGTCAATTTAAAATGTTTTTAAATTAATATTGTTAACTAAAATGTTGTTTTAGAACATCTTTCCTTTTCATTGTGAATGAAACTCAAAGAAAAAAAGAGACTATCATGCAGAGGCAGGTAGGTGAAACACAAGAAGGAAATCTTGAAGAATGCGGCTAACCCCTGGACTCCACCTGCAGAGAGGTATCCCCCACCCCACCCCAAACTAAGGGATAAACAATTGCCTCTTGTGTACAATTCCAAAGTAAACTTGAGGAAAGAGCTGTGATTCTCTGTTAGTGACTACAATTGAGCACTCAAGTATTCAAGAATTTTAATGACTTTGAACTTTGTGCCTGTGGGGTATTCCTGAGGTCTTGTCATTTTTGATAACACTTGCAGAAAGTAGAATAACATTTCACCTTTCCAGAACACAGTGAAAACCAGCAATTAAATCAAACGGAGCTCCAAGGAACTAAAAGACAAGGCACAGAGTTCATGTATAAAAAAACAGATACTTGATACCCAGATGACGAGATTCTATTTATTCTTATTTTATTCAAAGTTAAAATTAACTTGATTATCTGATTTTCAGATGCTGAGCAGATTAGATATCATACATTAGAGGGAAATCAAGGGGCCACCAGGCTGGTAAAAAGAACTGTGGCTCACGAATTCCAGATGCCCAGGAGGTTGGGGCTAGTGGGCAGGACAAACATTCCAACAATCACAAAACCCCCCAGAGTTAGCATTGTTTTAAAGCGGAGTAAAGTCTAATAATCCTAAATTCCTCTAAGAGCTTTATTTTTGTTTGGCATATTCGCCTTTAAAAGCAAGAAACAGTGCAATCTAATTTGATAAAGATTTTCATTATGAATGTAGTAGTAGCACACGCTCAGTCATACCCAACTCTTTTTAACCCCATGGACTATAGCCCGCGAAGCTCCTCCATGCATGGGATTTTCCAGGCAAGAATACTGGAGTGGGGTGTCATTTCCTACTCCAAGGGATCTTCCAGAACCAGGGATCGAACCTGTGTCTCTCGTGTCTCCTGCCTTAGCAGGCGTATTCTTTACCACTAGCACCACCTGGGAAGCCCTTCGTTATGAATGCATATGTGTAGATGGTGTTAGTCACGCAGCCGTTTCCGACTCTTTGCGACCCCATGGACTGTAGCCCACCAGGCTTCTTTGTCCATGGAATTCTCCAAGCAAGAATACTGCAGTGGGTTGCCAGTCCCTTCTCTAGGGGATTTTCGCAGACGAGGGATCAAACTCCTGGGTCTCCCACATTGATTCTGAGCCACCATGGAAGCTCCTCAGTATGAATAAGTTATTTTTATTGTTTGAAACAATAGTATGTTTTGTTCCCCAAAGGTCAGCTCCATAGCGCTGGAAGCTCACATATCCATAATAACTCATTCCCTGCACGTCCCAAATAACTACAGCAGTGGCTGCAGAATTGAACCACCCAAGTTGGTTATAATTTCTATGATTATTCTCATTCGTGTAACATATTTGTTGATTATGAAAGTGAAAATTAGTCACCAGTATGAATGCATACACACAAAAAAATGAGGAAAATATATTCTTTTATCTTCAGCAACAATGTTGGAGACAGCATTATGGTAATCCTAATTTTATTTTTGTAGATTTTCTCATGTAATCTCACTAACTGTGCAATTTAATATTTTTTATTTTATAGGCGGAAAAAAAAGCCTGAAGGTCACAGAACTTGACCAAGACATACAGCTGTACATGAATCCAGGTCAGGGGGACACTGCAAGGCCTCCCGGTTGGTCTATGTCTCTACTGACCACAATGGCAAAGCCAACCAGAGTGAACCACTTCCTATTTATTTTCTTCTTTCTAATGGGACATTTATCAAAGTAACACTGAAAAAACCAACACCTCATATTTGGAGACATAAATCTACCTATAGTACTGTTTAAAATACCAAATTCAAACTCAACTGGCTTTTAAGCAACTTTAAAGAACTTAAGTTCTTAAGTAAATTAAGAACATTTCTTTCAGAATTTTCTGCTAGAAAAAACTCTGGCCTCTCCCATGGAACTTCCTCAGTCTTATAAGGATAAGGACGTCCCTATTTGCATCCCTTTCTGTTTGGGTCACCAGGAAACGAAGTATTCAGTATTCCACTTCCTGCCAACACTCTTGGTTTTCTATTTCTAGTTCAAGTTTATCCTATTCATTGTAAAGCATTCTTTTGCATGTCATCTCAAACCTTTTATGGGAACATCGAGGGTACATCCTTATACAGAGGTTGAGACAATTTCTGTGCCCGTGTACTTAATTGAACAGAAATCTTCCGGCATTTGGTGGCATACCTATTAATTCACACTTATCTGTATGCACTTTCATTAAGTAAAAACCCAGGCGTTTACAGTGGGTCAGCATCACAGGCACAGCCTATGTTATCAAGTATCATAGAATCAACTGTCCCCTGATTTTCAAATGTGATAAAACTTAGATGCGCACACACACTAAACAGGAGACTTGACGGACTTGCCACTGATGTGTTCGCAGCCAGTCATGACTCGAGATGCGAAGCAAAAACAGAAAAAGATTCAAATTCATAGTATCAGAGGCAGAATTTGTTTTTATGAGGGTTCCTGAGTAATTCCTGGGAAGAGGGCACAAGACTTTCTTTAAACAACTTTCAGCCAATAAATTTAGTTTAAGATATTTTGGCAACTTCTTAGGATTTTATGGTATCCTCTAGCATACACTGACTTAAAGCTGCTGTTGCCAAGGGGTCAGATTTGGAAGCCAGAATGTTCTATTAAAATATTTATTCTTTCCAAGCAAAATAAAATAGTATTTCACCTAGTAAACAGCCTTTGGGGCCAAAGCTAAGGTCCTGATAAACCATTTCAAATCCTACTTGAAATGAAAACACGCCTGTGGTCCATTCTGCCAAATTAAATATATTTTCAGAATGGGAAAAAAAGAGAAATCACTTACAAAGGTTATAGGGGTAGAAATTCCTCTATGAATAATCTAGATGCTCCATCTTTTTCTAGAAAAGCTGCCACTTTCCATTTGTGTCAGTTCTGTCTTTCTTATCTCATTTTCCCAACAAAAAATCTAGAAACACTTTTTTAAAAAATTAACACAATGACCAATACGAATCAATTTGAAAACATATATCTGAAAATTTAGGAAAGGGGCCATTCCTTTTGTTTATAAGAAAAGACACACATATTATAATAAGCATGAAATAAGAATTATTATTTTCCTTTTCCTTGACTTATAATAGTGTTGTGGACTACATGTTTGTATCTACCTCCCCTTCTGCCAAATTCCTGTGTGACAGCCCTAACCCCCAACAGAATGATATTTGAAGATGGCATCTTTGGAGGATGACTAGGTCATGAAGAGATCATGACGGTGGAACCTTCTTTTAAGAAGAGAAAGAGGGGGCTTCCCTATGGTCCAGTAGCTAAGACTCCATGCTCCCAATGCAAAGGGCACGAGTTTGATCCCTAGTCAGGAAACGAAGATCTTATATGCCATGTGGTGTGGCCAAGAAAAAACAAAAAGAGAAAGAGGCTAAAGCCCGCAGTTTCTGCCTGATGAGGCTTCTACCACAAGGTAGCCAACCCACAAGCCTGGATGAGTTCTCCCACCAGACACCAAAGCCCCCAGCACCCCGATCCTAGGCTTCCCAGCCTCTAGAAATGTGCAAAATAAAAGTTTGTTGTTGACCTTTGACTCCTGCCCAATTCTCCTATTCTGGTTATCACCTGGATTTAAGGGAGAAACTCTGTGTTCATCCTAAGTGGTGAGAGAGACAGGGGTGGAGGACATGACGATGCATTTTTCTCTCTTTCTATGGCAATTCAGAGTGACATCCCAGTGAGGTAACGAGTCCATCTGGCCAGAAAACACACCAATCACACACTCCCTGGGCTGCTTGTAGCATGCAACTCATTTCTGCAGCACTGCTGGGCAGCCCAGGCTAGGATGCTCTTCTGAAAGGGCTCCAAGATGTCCTACGCCCTTACAAGGTTATAGTGGTGAAGCATAACAGAGATCATGACACAGTTACACCAGCATATGTTCCAAATCAGTGGCTATCAGAATAGAACACGTAACTATAACAAAACTGACACAACATGAGGCGCAAATGCTGAGAAAAGTAGAGAGGTGATATTAATAACCAGTCAGTAATCCTGGAAGAATTTCTTTTCTCAATGGCTAGTCTTAAAAAATTAAATATGCTGATCCTGCATACTTTAAATTTTAGAGACACTTGGTTGTTGAAGCACACACACCCCAAGCTTTTTTCCTAATGCCATACTTTTCTGTTAATGAGATTAACATAATGACTGCCTGGATCCTACTTCATGTGTGTGCATGCCTACCAAGATATTCATAGCATTGCCAGTCCCAGACATTCTCTTTTAGGAAAAGCAATATAAATCAGAGAGAAACCAACAACGTTAACTGTTCTGGTGTTTTTGCCCCCACTTGTTTAGAGGTCATTCCTTGGTGGTCTATGTATAAACTAGCTAATCTGCAGTAATTCCAAACTTCACATGAGAATTAAAGAGGAAAAAGATTAGTACACGTTGGAGGCTAATACAGCAGCTATTTGTTGCTTATTGTCAAAGGTTTATAATCAAGTATTGCTGATACATCAAACCCACAGGCTACATGTAGACCAGAAGCAGATCACTTTACTGTTCTGAGAGAAATAAATTTATAGAATCCTTGCTTGAATCCTTGCTTGAATAAAGTGTCAAACTTTATTTTTGGGGGCTCCAAAATCACTGCAGATGGTGATTGCAGCCATGAAATTAAAAGACGCTTACTCCTTGGAAGGAAAGTTATGACCAACCTAGACAGCATATTAAAAAGCAGAGATATTACTTTGCCAACATGGGTCTGTCTAGTCAAGGCTATGGTTTTTCCAGTGGTCATGTATGGATGTGAGAGTTGGACTGTGAAGAAAGCTGAGCACCGAAAAATTGATGCTTTTGAACTGTGGTTTGGAGAAGACTCTTGAGAGTCCCTTGGACTGCAAGAAGATCCAGCCAGTCCATCCTCAAGGAGATCAGTCCTGGGTGTTCTTTGGAAAGACTGATGCTGAAGCTGAAACTCCAGTACTTTGGCCACCTCATTCGAAGAATTGACTCACTGGAAAAGACCTTGATGCTGGGAAAGATTGGGGGCAGGAGGAGAAGGGGACGACAGAGGATGAGATGGCTGGATGGCATCACCGACTTGATGGGCATGAGTTTGAGTCAACTCCGGGAGTTGGTGATGGACAGGGAGGCCTGGTGTGCTGCAATACATGGGGTCACAAAGAGTTGGACACAACTGAGCGACTGAACTGAACTGAACTCCTGGAATTTTAAATCAGTCCATGAGATGAATCATGCAATCCAAACCCACCACACTGGATAATTCTTGATCAGTTCCAATTCAATTGCCACTTTTGTTGTTGTTGTTCAGTTGCTAAAGTTTTTCCTACTTTTTGACCTCATGGGGTGCCACATCCCAGACTCCTTTGTCCTCTACTATCTCCCAGAGCTTGCTCAAATTCACATCCGTTGAGTCAGTGATCCTACCTAATCGTCTCATCCTCTGCCGCCCCTCTCTAATTTTGCTTTCAATCTTTCCTGGCATCAGGGTCTCTTCCAGTGAGTCAGCTCTTCTCATCAGGGGAGGGAAGTGTTGGATCTTCAGCTTCAGCATCAGTCTTTCCCATGAATATTCAGGGTTGATTTCCTGTAGGATTGACTGGTTTGATCTCCCTGCAGTCCAAGGGACTCTCAAGAGTCTTCTCCAGCATCACAGTTCAAAAGCATTCATTCTTCAGCACTCAGCCTTCTTTATGGTCCAACTCTCACACCCATGCCTGACTACTGGAAAAACCATAGTTTTGACTATATGCAGCTTTTGTCGACAACGTGACCTCTCTGCTTTTTATATGCTGTCTTGGTTTATCTTAGCTTTCCTTCCAAGGAACAGGTGTCTTTTAATTTCATGGCTGTAGTCAGCATATGCAGTGATTTTGGAGCCCCAGAAAATTGCTATTTATTAGCAATAAAAGAAGAGCAATGACATCAACCACTGATCTCATACTTAAGTGCCTTATTAGCTATGCATCTATTTTATGGCATCACAAATGCTTCTGACTAGAGCATTAAGGGAAAGATTGTGGAAACAACTAGTATGTAGACGAAATTTGTCAAAGTTCAGCTCTGAGGACATGCCACGATCCTGAATCTTCAAATATTTCCAGAGGGTAGAAAAAGTTAACTAGAAGAACTGCATACCCAAAGGGCAAAATGAATTTACTAGAGATGGCAATTAGCGCCTCTTTAACCAAAGAACTTTAACAGTGGCATGTAGTGGAACACTTTTAATGCAAGTGATTTTAAGATTCAGCAAATAAGATTACAGAGTAATATGTTTACAGTAGTGAGGATAAATTGTCAAGATGAACTCAATATTTAAGCGACATATGAACTCAATATTTAAGCGACATTTGTAAAATCAGGATATTCTCATCGCCATCTAAAAGAAAATATCTGTGCTGTAAAAAGAAGGCTTGTTTTATTGCTTATATTCAAAATTTCTCTGAAAATCCCTATGGAAAGTTAGCAAAAACACATGAACCCCTTTATCTAACCGTGGAATGTCCCTAATAGGGAACTGCTAGGTAAAAGATCTTGCATGTTGTGTGCTAAATTACCTCATTATTTGCAGTCAGTTTCATTCATAGGAATAAAATACACCTATGATATTTTAGTTGGGCAGTTTCCATAAAACTGGCTGCTGACATACATCACCATGTTGACTGGGCTTTTATTTTCTCAATTTGTGCCTGGCTTTCTTTTCTTCAAATACTTCCATTGAACCAATAACCTCGCTCATCAAAAAAACTTTTAACTAATTAAAGTATTATAGTTCTTCACCAAGTTTTCCTGAAGACATATAGTATGAGGGAATAATATGTCAATTGTACTGTTGAAAGTGGCGGAGCCATTCTTGAAGGGTGATGGATAAGCAAAGCTTGTTTAAGGTATAATTAATTTGTCACCACCTAGATGATTGGAAATAAGTTCTTCTAAATTCCCACTGCTAAATTTCTTCATGATATAAAAGATTAAACTCATCCTAGCAAAATCTATAAATCTGAAACTAGCCATCTAAAATCTCTTAATGCAAATTCAAGGTGCAGAGGAACTTTAGAAAACATGTTCTTACATTGAATAGATGTGGATCATCTCCCACCTATGACATGTCTATAGGAAAGATAACATTTGTGCTGCTTTTTCCCTATTATGCAGTATGAACTTACATGTTTTACAAAGTGAGATATTTCATAAAAGAATGAGGTAAACCCATGGCTTAGTTTCACTCTAGCCATTTCTTAGCTACCCACTTTGGGAGATAAAGGATCCAGCCAGACTTTCCTTTCTGTTTGCAGAAACTTCAGATTTCTGGCTTAAGGATAATTGATTGGCTTTAAAAGTAGAATGTGCTGCTATTTACAATAGCCAAGACAGGGAAGCAACCTAAATGTCCATTGACAGATGAATGGATAAAGAAGATATGGTTCATATACACAATGGAATGTGAACTAGCTATTAAAAAATGAAACAATTCATTGGCAGCAATATGAATGAACCCAGAGATATTCATACTTAGTGAAGTAAGTTAGAGAAAGACAAGTATCATATGATGTCACCTATAGGTGGAATCAAAAAATTGATATTAATGAGCTTATTTCTAAAACAGACTCATAGACTTAGAAAACAAACTTTTGGTGGCCAAACAGGAAAAATGGGAGGGATAAATTAGGAGGCTGGGATTAACAGACACAAACTACTATACATAAAGTAGACAATCAACAAGGCCCTAATGTATAGTACAGAGAACCCTGATCAATATTCTGTAATAATGTAAATGGGAAAATAATTAGAAAAAAGAATCTGCGTAACCGAAATCACTTTGCTGTACGCCTGAAACTAACAACAATGTAAACCAACTATACTTCAACATAAAATAAAATAAAAGGAAAGTAGAATGTGCTAGGGGGTATGAGTGTGCTCAGGGTCTGGACAGATCTTTGTCCCAGACTGCTGAGAAGAATGAAAGCTAAAGTCTTTTTTTTTTTTTTTTTGTATCTTTTTTTTTTTTTTATTAGTTGGAGGCTAATTACTTCACAACATTTCAGTGGGTTTTGTCATACATTGATATGAATCAGCCATAGATTTACACGTATTCCCCATCCCGATCCCCCCTCCCACCTCCCTCTCCACCGGATTCCTCTGGGTCTTCCCAGTGCACCAGGCCCGAGCACTTGTCTCATGCATCCCACCTGGGCTGGTGATCTGTTTCACCATAGATAATATACATGCTGTTCTTTCAAAACATCCCACTCTCACCTTCTCCCACAGAGTTCAAAAGTCTGTTCTGTATTTCTGTGTCTCTTTTTCTGTTTTGCATATAGGGTTATCGTTACCATCTTTCTAAATTCCATATATATGTGTTAGTATGCTGTAATGTTCTTTATCTTTCTGGCTTACTTCACTCTGTATAAGGGGCTCCAGTTTCATCCATCTCATTAGGACTGATTCAAATGAATTCTTTTTAACGGCTGAGTAATATTCCATGGTGTATATGTACCACAGCTTCCTTATCCATTCATCTGCTGATGGGCATCTAGGTTGCTTCCATGTCCTGGCTATTATAAACAGTGCTGCGATGAACATTGGGGTGCACATGTCTCTTTCAGATCTGGTTTCCTCAGTGTGTATGCCCAGAAGTGGGATTGCTGGGTCATATGGCAGTTGTATTTCCAGTTTTTTAAGAAATCTCCACACTGTTTTCCATAGTGGTTGTACTAGTTTGCATTCCCACCAACAGTGTAAGAGGGTTCCCTTTTCTCCACACCCTCTCCAGCATTTATTGCTTGTAGACTTTTGGATAGCAGCCATCCTGACTGGTGTGTAATGGTACCTCATTGTGGTTTTGATTTGCATTTCTCTAATAATGAGTGATGTTGAGCATCTTTTCATGTGTTTGTTAGCCATCTGTATGTCTTCTTTGGAGAAATGTCTGTTTAGTTCTTTGGCCCATTTTTTGATTGGGTCATTTATTTTTCTGGAATTGAGCTGCAGGAGTTGCTTGTATATTTTTGAGATTAATCCTTTGTCTGTTTCTTCATTTGCTATTATTTTCTCCCAATCTGAGGGCTGTCTTTTCACCTTACTTATAGTTTCCTTTGTAGTGCAAAAGCTTTTAAGTTTCATTAGGTCCCATTTGTTTAGTTTTGCTTTTATTTCCAATATTCTAGGAGGTGGGTCATAGAGGATCTTGCTGTGATTTATGTCAGAGAGTGTTTTGCCTATGTTCTCCTCTAGGAGTTTTATAGTTTCTGGTCTTACATTTAGATCTTTAATCCATTTTGAGTTTATTCTTGTGTATGGTGTTAGAAAGTGTTCTAGTTTCATTCTTTTACAAGTGGTTGACCAGTTTTCCCAGCACCACTTGTTAAAGAGGTTGTCTTTTTTCCATTGTATATCCTTGCCTCCTTTGTCGAAGATAAGGTGTCCATAGGTGCGTGGATTTATCTCTGGGCTTTCTATTCTGTTCCATTGATCTATATTTCTGTCTTTGTGCCAGTACCATACTGTCTTGATGACTGTGGCTTTGTAGTAGAGTCTGAAGTCAGGCAAGTTGATTTCTCTAGTTCCATTCTTCTTTCTCAAGATTACTTTGGCTATTCCAGGTTTTTTGTATTTCCATACAAATTGTGAAATTCTTTGGTCTAGTTCTGTGAAAAATACCGTTGGTAGCTTGATAGGGATTGCATTGAATCTATAGATTGCTTTGGGTAGAATAGCCATTTTGACAATATTGATTCTTCCAATCCATGAACACGGTATGTATGAACCCACAGCAAGCATCACCCTCAATGGTGAAAAATTGAAAGCATTTCCCCTGAAATCAGGAACAAGACAAGGGTGCCCACTCTCACCACTACTATTCAACATAGTGTTGGAAGTTTTGGCCACAGCAATCAGAGCAGAAAAAGAAGTAAAAGGAATCCAGATAGGAAAAGAAGAAGTGAAACTCTCACTGTTTGCAGATGACATGATCCTCTACATAGAAAACCCTAAAGACTCTACCAGAAAATTACTAGAGCTAATCAATGAATATAGTAAAGTTGCAGGATATAAAATTAACACACAGAAATCCCTTGCATTCCTATACACTAACAATGAAAAACAGAAAGAGAAATTAAGGAAACAATACCATTCACCACTGCAACAAAAAGAATAAAATACTTAGGAGTATACCTACCTAAAGAAACAAAAGACCTATACATAGAAAACTATAAAACACTGATGAAAGAAATCAAAGAGGACACAAACAGATGGAGAAACATACCGTGTTCATGGATTGGAAAGCTAAAGTCTTTAGGCAACATGTGCTGAATTGACAGGTGGCAGGTGATATTACATGAAAATGGATCTTGTCATGGTGAGACAGGGGATGAAACTCCAAGCTTCAAGTCCTGGTCTCTTTTCTTAATTCAAGACCTGGAATTAAACTGCTCTTCCATTTACATCCACACCAATAAAACAAATGTGAAAATACAGCACATACTAGAGACTTAAGGAATGACCCACAATGTTGATAGAGAAACTCTTGATAAATAATTGCTTGGTTTTTTAATCACGGGGCATTGAATGCTTGGCAGAACGAATAGATTAGAAACAGATCTTCTTAATCTCTACAGTGAGAACTGAGCAAAAGCAGAGACTCCAAAGGGGTATTTAATAGATGATAATAGTTAAAAAATAACTCATAAAATGATACTGGCATGAGGATATCTCATCCAAACACAGAGGTTTAAATGCTTATAGCTTGGGATGACTTCACGATTGACTGGCATTAAACATAGCCATTTAAAAACTCAAAATCAGAGAAAGGCACCTGAGAGAAAAGTAATCATTAGAAGTCTTCCAGGTAATAACTTTAAAAATAAAATCTAAATAGAAATCTCCAAATCCAGAGAATAAATGTGTACAGGTTTCCAATGGCTTCATCCATGTAATATATTTTTAGGAGCCATGCTTCTCTGGTTTTTGTCACTGCACAAAGTGAAACCTAGAAGGTCACAGACAAAATGTACTTTATTACTTCCTGTTAGAGTGACATTGGTGTGCTGTGCACTATCAACTGTTTTTATGTCTTATAGGATCACACTTGCTTTTTAAGAGCTTGGAAATTTTTCTCAATAAAAGATTTTATGGAGAAGTGTACTATATACAGTAGACGTGGGGTCCCAGTGCTGGGAAACAGGGAGCCTTGCTCACCTTCCCTCAGCATCCCATGACACAAAATGCCATCAGCTTACTTCCATCAAAAGTCAGAGTCCAAAAAAAAAAAAAAGTCAGAGTCCAAGGGATGCTTGTCTTAAGACAGGCCATCCTGAAAAGCATGAACTCTCTGTATAGAGACAGTCTTTCAGTCTAAGTCGTATTTTGATAAGGGAAATGCAAGCTGAAAGAGTTAAATAGAACCTCAAAGTCCTATCTCTAATTACTAATAATAACAGAGAGAGGGAAATGATATAACATTTATTGGAAACCTGCAATATTAGCAGGCATGGTACCTAAAAGCTTCCTGAGATTCAGAATGGTACTCATTCTGTTATTCCAAGGCGCAGAGTAAATAGATGGGGGACCAAAATAGTTCATAAACCTGGCTTATAGAAGAATAGACAAACAATGGAAAAACAGGGAAAGCAGTAGGGAACTGCTACGTGACCAGAGACAGTTTACAAGGATCCCCCAGTGAGCTCACCAGGCTGAGTTCAGACCCTAGTGGTCCAAGTTCTATTTTTGTTCTTAAAGCTTGTGTCCAAATTTGATAAATGCTGAGGGGCACAGAGGCTTAGCATCATAGTCATTACCAGGAAGACATCCTGCACAAGCACAAAATTGCATTTTCCTTGCTGCCTCAGCAAGAACACTTGAGATGCTCAAACACCAAGGGAAGGGCACTTATTAGCAACAAAAACATCAGAAGTTGAAACAGAGGGCGCAGGGAACATTGGCGTCTCTTATTCTATAAATATCCTGACTGAGAAAATTCAGCTCCAAGAGAGATCACAAGCTCTCTTTTCAAATTACATTGCTTATGTCCTAAATGAAGTGGAAAATAGAACAAATGAGGAACAAAAGACATAGCCCTTTGTACAAGCGCAAAGGTGAGTGGTATCAATATGCACTCTGTAGTTTAACAAACAGAAACTGGAAAACAACCCAGGTAGAGCCCGTAGTTGAAGCCTGTTTGATGGAGCGTTAGATCAGACAAGTAAGGCTTCCCTGGCGGTCCAGTGGTTAAGACTCAGACTGTCACTGCTGAGGGAACAGATTCAATACTGGTCAGGAAACTAAGATCCCACAAGCTACACAGCACAGACAAAAACAAAAATAAAAAAAGAATAAGAAGAACAGACTAGTGCATCTCAAATCATCTAGGGACCTGGTTAAAATGCAGATTCTTGGTTGTAGTTTCTCCCTCTTCATCACTTTATTTTTTTTTTTTATTGTAGTGGTTTTTGTCATACATTGACATGAATTAGCCATGGATTTACATGTCACTTTAAATATATCATCCCATTCTCTTCTGATTTGTAGAGTTTCTGTTGAGAAATCAGCTGATAGCCTGATGGGAGTTCCCTTGCATGTTATTTGTCATTTTTCCCTTGTTGCTTTTAATATTTTATCTTAACCTACAACCAAGAACCCTCTACCCAGTGAGACTCTCATTCAGATTAGATGGAGAAATCAAATGCTTTTCAGACAAGCAAAAGTTAAGAAAATTCAGCACCAGCAAACCAGCTTTACAATAAATGCTAAAGGATCTTTTCTAGACAGGAAACACAAGAGAAGGAAATGACGTACACAAAATAAACCCAAACAATTAAGAAAATGGTAATGGGATCATACATATGGATAATCACCTTAAAAGTAAATGGATTAAATGCACCAATCCAAAGACATAGATTGGCTGGGTGGATAAAAACATGTGCATGTATGCACTCCCACTTACCACATCACTCTACTTAACCTCCCAAATTGTATACAATTATTTTACATTGTTTGGAGAAGGCACTGGCAACCCACTCCAGTACTCATGCCTCAAAATCCCATGGACAGAGGAGTCTGGTTGGCTGCAGTCCATGGGGTCGCTAAGAGTCACACACGACTGAGCGACTTCACTTTCCCTTTTCCCTTTCATGCATTGGAGAAGGAAATGGCAACCCACTCCAGTGTTCTTGCCTGGAGAACCCCACGGACGGGGGAGCCTGATGGGCTACCGTCTATGGGGTTGCACAGAGTCAGACACGACTGAAGTCACTTAGCAGCAGCAGCAGCATTTTACATTGTTAGGTTAACCATGCTTCCATTTTGGTTTGCAGTGGTAATTATCTTTTATTTTTTGTTTGGCTTTTGATTGTGAAAACTGGTAAACATCTTTTACTACTGTGAACAGGTAACTATTATTCACTTAATATCATTGTATCATGAATGGTCAACAGAAAACAATAGAATTTTATTTCACTAAAAGTATCATTTAATAGAAAAACCTGTAATCTTTAAAATTCAGATGCACATCAGAATTATCTTAGAATTTTTTGAAAACTACAAATGCCCAGATGGGGGCTCACTCTTTCTGATTACAACATCCAAAAAGAGTCGGCTCTGCACCTTGTCCTTCATCTGAAGGGTGGCCATTGATTCTTCAGATGTGCATCATAACGCCCAATGGTGGCACCATTCTGCACTCCAGCCATTTGTCCCAATTCAAGTTTAGAAATTACCAGTTTCAGTAATGCCTGAACCTGTTCAAAATGTTGATAAATGTTTTGTTGAATGGTTAAGAAAAAAAAAAAAAGCAGATTCTGAAGCTTTGGTTTGGGACTAAGATTTTGCATTTCTGGTAAGCTCCTGGATGATGCTGAGACTTCTGGTTTTTAGACCACACTTTGAGTAGCAAGAGAATGGAACACATTCCCTAGATAATGGCCACAAAATACTCAGCATCCATCTCTAGTGGGATGTTGATTAAGGTTAAATTTTCATTTAATCTTAAATCCTCAAAATTTAAACTTTGAGTTCCACAAAAAATAGTCAGCCAAAAAATGGACAACTTAGAAGAAATGGATAAATTCCTAGAAACATACAATCTCCCAAGACTGAACAGATAGAAAGAGAAAATATGAACAGAACAATTACTATGAATGAAATTGAGTCAAAATCAAAAACTTCCAACACACAAAAGTCCAGGATCAGACAGTTTCACACGTGGATTCTATGAAATATTTAAGCAATTAACACCTATACTTCTCAAACTATTAAAAAAAATGAATAGGAAGGAATGCTTCCAAACTTGGTCTATAAAGTCAGCATCATCTTGATACCAAAACCAGACAAAGACAACAAAGATAGAACATACATACATACACCAATATCACTCATGGACAAAGTTGCAAAATATCAGCAAACCAAATTTGGCAATACAGTAAAAGGATCATACAGCATGATCAACTGGGATTTATCCCAGGGTTGCAAGGATATTTTAATATCTACAAATCAATGTAATACATTATATTAACAAATTGAAGAGTAGAAATTTCATTAGCATCTCAACAGATACAGAAAAGCTTTTGAAAAAAGTCAGCATCCATTTATGATAAAAATTATTTACAAAATAAGTACATAGGAAACATGAAAAGTAAAACTTGTAGCTGCTCAGTCATGTCTGACTCTTTGCAACCCTATGGACTGTACAGCCCACCTAGCTTCTCTGTCCATGGAGTTCTCTAAGCAAGAATACTGGAATGGGTAGTCATTTCCTTCTCCATGGGATCTTTCAGACCCAGGGATCAAATCCAGGTCTCCTGCATCGCAGGTAGATTCTTTACTGTCTGAGTCATCAGGGAAGCCCCACCTAGGGAAAATATCTCAACATATTAAAGTCCATATACAAAAAGCCTGTAGGTAACATCACACTCAAAAGTGAAAAGCTGAAAGAATTTCTTCTGAGATCAGGGACAAGCCAATGACGACCACTCTTGTCACCTTTATCCAACATGGTATTGGAAGTCCTAGCAATCAGAAAAGACAAAGAAATAAAAGGAATCCAAATTGAAAAGGAAGAAGTGAAACTGCTGCTGTTTGCAGATTACATGATACTATATATAGAAAATCCTAAGCACAGACCAAAAACTATTAGAAAGAGTAAACGTTTTTAGTAAACTGCAGGATGAAAAATTAATACATATGTAAATCTGTTGTGTTTATGTGAAAGGAACTAACGGAAAGAGAAATAAAAAAACTGTCCCATTTAAAACCATATCAAAAAGAATAAAACACCTAAGAATAAATCTAACCAAAGAAGTAAAAGACTTGTACACTGAAAGCTATAATTCATGACAGATATTGGAAATGACACAAACAAATGGAAAAATCTTTCGTGCTCATTGATTATAGAGGAATTACATATCATAATCATGGAAGAATTAATATTGTTAAAATTAACCACACTACCCAAGGCAATCTACAGATTCAAAGCAATCCTCATTAAAATGCCAATGACACTTTCCATGAAACTAGAATAATTCTAAAGTATATAAGAAAACACAAATACCCTGTATAGCCACAGCATTCTTGAGAAAAGAGAACAAATCTGGAGGTCCCATTCACACTGATTTCAAACTATATGACAAAGCTACAGTAATAAAAGCAGTATGTTACCGGCACAAACCCAGAAACATAGATCAATAGAACAGAACAGAGCCCAGAAACAAACCCATGCACCTATGGTAATTTAATTTAGGACAAAGGAGACAAGAGAATACAATGGAGAAAAGATAACCTCTTCAATAAATGGTATTGCGAAAACTGGACAGCTATATGCAAAATATCAAACTGGTGAACTCTGTCACACTGTATACAAAAATAAACTCAAAATGATTTAAAGACTTAAGTGTAAATCCTGAAAGCACAAACCTCCTAGAAGAAAACACAGGTAGTATGTGCTCTGACGCTGGTTTTAGCAATGTATTTTCAGATCTGTCTTCTCAATCAAAGGAAACAGAAGCAAAAATAAATGGGACTACATCAAACTAAAAAAGCTTTTGCACTGTGAACAGAATGACCACCAGTACAGAAAGGCCAACTACTGAATGAAAGAAGTTTTCTGCAAATGATATATCTGATAACAGGTTTCTCTGGTGGCTCAGATGGTAAAGAATCTTCCTGCAATGCAGGAGACCTAGGTTGAATCCCTGGGTCAGGAAGATCCCCTGGAGAAGGGAATGGCAACCCACTCCAGTATTCTTGCCTGAGAAATCCCATGGACAGGGGAGCCTGGTGGGTTACTGGTGGGCTACTGGAATTTTCCAGACAAGAATACTAGAGCAGCTTGCCATTTCCTCCTCCAGAGAATCTTCCCAACCCAGGGATCAAACCTTCATCCCTTGCATGTCCTACACTGGCAGGCAGATTCTTTACCATGGTGCCACCTGAGACACATGTTAGCTACTTTCGAATATTTGAAAAATCATATTAGACATTCCGTTTGCTCTAAAGAGAAAAAAAAACAAGGTCTATGTGTGGAAATGACAAGGAGGCAGAGTTCAGCTCTCCAATGATTCCTGCAAAAGTGACATTCCTATTATTGGAAGTACTCAAGAAGAGACTGGAAAATCCCTCTCAGGACTGCTTGTAATGGGCATTTGCAGTGTGGATCTGAGCCAAACTGTACAGATTTTCAAACTTTAACTTGAACAGGAAACACTGGAGGGCGGGGTGGGGGCAAGACTTGAGAATATGCAGATTCTGAGAAGCAGATCTGGGGCGATGCTAAGATTTAGTGTTTCTATCAAGCCCCAGGAGATATTCATGCTGCTTCTGTGTGGACACACATTGAATCACTAGAAAACAGATGATCCTTAAGGTGCATTTTCACTGAAAATATTGAGTGTTTCCTTGGTCAGGTAGTGACATAAAAGAAATACAGGAAATCACAAATCAGGGGTTTGCTACTCTACACACTCAAGTTTCATTGATAAAATAGCTAAACCACCCTGTCTTTTTAGAGGCAGAAAATAGCTGAAAAACAACACTTCCAGAGATAATAACATAAGCACTGAGATAATGACACTAAAATGCCCCCAAAGAAAACAGGCAGCAATGTCCAATTCATACCAAGCACAGACAACTGTGAGGACCTTGAAAGTGAATGGAACTGCTAATATTGAAATTGGACCCTGCCGGCTAATAGCATGTTCATACAAGCCGGTGTTTAGGGGAGAAAGATCTGAGGTTGAAGGACTCTTTGAGGAGACGGGCATGGGAATGGATTGCATCCCTGAGCCTTAGTGAGGGTGGAATTACCAACCAACACATTGGGCTGCTCTGTCTTCCTGTTGACCTTTGCACTTGAGCAAACCCAGAAAGGAAAGAGAACTGGCATTTTAGTTGCATTCCATGCTCCTTCTAATCAGCTGGATGATCTCGCAGCCCTGGAGAACACAGCTCCCTATTCTGTGCGGACAGCTGGAGCACCGGCCAGCTGGAAGCCTGTCACGAGGTCAACAGGAAGTGAGCCTGGACAAAAGGTCCAAGTTTAGGAATGCCTCTCTGGATTCTATTTGGATACAGAGCCTAGTCAAACTCAGTTCCTGAGGTCGGAGCCAGGATAATGTGCTCACAGGCTAACCGTGGGCTTTTTAAAATATATTTTTAAAGACACAGTTCCCCACAATGGTCACACACAGAAATCCAACTAGAAGAAGGGCCAGAAGCAAGACAAGGATATGAATGCCTCAAGTAAAACAGATGCGTATTTAGATTTTGCCCGCTAAAAAGAAATCCACTCTTCAGTTACTTTCTTCTGCTGCTGGTGGTCACTAGCGGTCACTCTGAAGTTAGGGAGTTTGGGATGGACATGTACACACCACTATATTTAAAATGGATAACCAACAAGGTCCTACCGTGTAGCACAGGGAACTCTGCTCAATGTTAAGTGGTAGCATAGATGGGAGGGGAGTTTATGGGAGAATGGAAACATGTATATGTATGGCCGAGTTCCTCTGGTGTCCACCTGAAATTAACACAACGCTGTTTATCAGCTCTACCCCAATAAAAAATTAAGTTTAAAAAAAATGTAAAGGCCATCCTTTCCAAGCCTGAAGGTTCTGTATAATCTATGTGCATTTTAAAGGTGCATCCACACTCCTCAGGCATCAAAAAGTATCTGCTTTCCCTTCAACCCCTTCATCTCTGTGTGCTTTTGTATTGTATGGGATTCTGGGCCATGGAAACCTCTGTAAGTTCTGGGCGAACACAGTTCAAATCCCCTTTCTGCTGCTAACTGGGTGTGATCCCTGACCCTGAGTTTCCGCATCTTGAAAATGTCCTCATATTGAAACTGGACATAACAATAGTTGAGAAAGAACAGGTACCAAACAAGCATGCAAAGTAAAGGCACTGGAAAATTTTCTCAGAATGCTCACAGGGTGGCTGTGCGCATTGAAAGCCGTGACATATGTAAAGCTTCTTAAGTATCGTAAGCCAGCCACAGCAGGCTGATAATAGAAAGCAGCTGCTGTAAGAATTTTGCTTCATCAAAGTTAACTTTCCAGGAATCAAGCTGATTATGTTCCCAGGAACATGGCTTATGACAATATCCATTCCCTGGGTAACACTGGAGAACTTTCTAAAAAGACGATATCTCTGGATATCTGATCCTAGGAATTTGCTTTCCAGAAAATAACATGCAGTTGTGGAGATGAAAAAGCACAGAGCAGTCAGACTATGGCATATGAGACTATAGCAACATTAAAAAAAAAAAAAAAAAAGGAAATAACACTTCAAAAAACAAACCAACCCAAGTTGTTATGAAAGTTTAAACACCTAATTGACGACTACATAATAGTAAAATGAGGAAATCGTTTTCAAATGAGTATTTACTGCGTCCCTGCTCCATGCAGAGCCCTGCACAAGATACCTGGAAACTAGAAGGGCAGGAAACTTGAGAGGCAGAGGACTATGGTGGTAAGAGAATGGAGGTTGGAGCCACACAGCCTGGAACAGAATTCAGGTTCTGCCACTTAATACGTGATGCTGGGGCATTACTGTGCCCTAGTTTCCCTTTCTGGAAAACAGAGAAAATAGTTCGCTTAATTTCTAGGGCTCTTTTGAGCGTAGCAGTGTTACTGTGTGACCAGTACTTAAACATGGCTGAACATAATAAGTAATTCACAGTATAACGGTGCTGACCTATGCTAATATCTGTCATGCCATAAAAGAGGAAAGGTACTAACGGCAGGCCAGCACAGCTCTGAGGTCAGAAGACACCTGCTATATCCTGCAGAATCCTCCCACTCTGCATCCTTGGAAACTACACTTCCCAGGCGTCTTTGTCAAGTGTATTCCAGGAGGCTTGGCCAATGGGAGGCTCCGGCAGAAGAATGGGCAGCAGAGAATACAGGCATTGCTGTCTGCTATAGTGTCCCCTGCCTCAGCTCCCAGCAGGTGGCCCTTCTAGTTTTCTCTGGATGAGGGGGTTTCTGCTTGTGGTAACCCCACCTCCTCCGTCTCCCTGCAGACCTGGATGTGTGGTAGTGCCCTGCTGTCCCCACCTGCGGGTTCAGCTTCTTGGCTCTTCCATCTTTACGCAAACAATCTCTCTTTCTGATCAGCCAAGAGGTATATTCGCTTTCCTGACTGGCCCGGATTTTACAGCATGCTTAGTCTTGTAAAATGGGTAAGACTGTGTTACGCTAAGAGGGAGACAAAGGGCATTCCAAACCAAGGGCATGCCCAAACCAGAGTAAAACCAGGATCTTAAACTTCATTGAGGAGGTCAACAGTAATTCTATTTTGGTAAATACATGAATGAGTTAGCTGCATCAGTAACAACTGGGTTGTTAAAACATCCTGGAGCCAGCCTATCTCTTCAATTATGTGCTTCTCCTTGCCTCAGTGACCCCATGTGAAAAACAGGGGTAATAGTATTAGTAACTGGTGTTACAGTGAGGATAAGTGAATTCATTCACATCAAGAGCTAAGAACTGGCTCCCATGCAAAGTAAGTGACTCATATGTTGTTGATACCTCTACAAAGTGGCAAACAAATTTGTCACCACAGATTGATATATCAAACTTAATTTTCTGGCATGTCAGTTCAAAGCGATTAAGACCATTAAGAATGAGATTGTTCACAGGAAGGCAAGCTTGCTGAGGACTGTAGCTCCAGCTCCATGAATTCCACTGTATTCTCAGCATCTATTACCTGCCTGACTCAGTGTAGGAATTGCAGAGGAGGAAGCGAAGGAGCACTCAGGAGCTGTTCTGCTGACTTTCAAAGTGGGAAGACCAGTTCAAATTTAGTTTCTGAGATGTCAACACATTATTAAAGAGCAAGGACCAATTAGAAATAAATGTACTAGGAAAAATAAAAAAACACAGAATCCCAGTGCTAACTTAACGATCCAGGCACTCTTCTAGGTTCTGTGGCTACTGCAGTAAAGAATTTTGCCATCATTAAGCTTTATGCTAGCTAGGAAGACAAAGTATATACACTACTTATAACAATTTTTAAAACCTTCATTACTATGAAGGATGGAATGAAATAAAATAGAACACCAGTGTTATGAAAAACATAATGAAGTCTGGGACTTTCCTGGCAGTCCAGGGGTTAAGACTCTACAGTTCTACTACAGAGGGTGTGAGCTTGATTTCTGGTCAGGGAACTAAGATCCTGCAAGCTGCAATGAAAAAATAAACAAAATAAATAAATATTTTAAAAGTGTGTAAGCATGGGAAAATGATAGGATGCATCTCAGATAATACTGTCATGAGAGGCCCTCTTGAACAGAAGACATCGGAGCAGAGACCTAACGCAGTAAGGTCTGACTTGGGGCCTCGCTGCAAAATATGTTATAGGCAGATGTAATAATTAATATTAATTTTGATATGAACATTGACCTTAGTATGTAATAGATTGTGATCCCTCCCAAAGTTGGGTGTCTGTGATTTAAGTCTCCAGGGCTTCCCAAGTGGTTCAGTAGTAAACATTCTGACTGCCAATGCAGTAGAGGCAGACTTGATCCCTGGGTCAGGAATAGTCTCTGGAGAAGGAAGCGGCAACCCACTCCAGTATTCTTGCCTGGGAAATCCAATGGACAGGGAGCCTGGTGGGCTCCAGTCCAGGGGTCACAAAGAGTCAGATGCACATAATCATAAGCACACATGCATGGTATGAGTCTCTAACCTCACTGGGTAGAGTTAAACACTAATGAGTGATAGTGAACCCCCTGGGGAAGGACTGCACTGTATCTTTGAAATTACAGAGAAATCAGCACTCTCAGTGTTTTGCTGAGAAACAGCAACAAAGGGTAACAGCCTTTCAACTAATTTGTGCAGAGTAGGTATGCATCCACTGAGTTAGGGTTTACATCCAACTACTTTCACCAACATAAAGACATATGCTCATCTTTTCACTGGACGCTGGTGAGGTGTGTTTCTTTATAAATCTTGCATAACTTTCACTCAGCCTATTCTTCTGATGGTATTTATTTGCCTTCTTGGAAATACCTTCTTTAAGAGGAAACAACTAAATATCAGTATTTCCCCTAGGCCTAGAAAAGTAGTATTGTCCAATTAAAATCTAATATATGCTACAAGTGTAACTGTAAACTTTCTAATATCACATGAATAAAAAGTAAAAGAAACAGGAGAAATTAATTATATTTTATTTAGCCCAACCTATCCAAAAATCATATATCATTTCAAAACGTAATCAATATTGAAATTTTAATGACACATTGCTATTCTTTTTTAATGCTAGTTCTTCACAAACAGGAGTGAGTTTTATACTCACAGTGCCACATTCCAAGTGCTCCGTTGTCATAGCTGGCCAGTGCCTGTTGAATCTAGGCTTCCATATTAGAATAAAAGTACCTTCTTAATAGGACTTCCCTGGTGGCTCAGATGGGAAAGAGTCTGCCTACAATGCAGAAGACCCAGGTTCGATCTCTGGGTCAGGAAGACCCTCTGGAGAAGGAAATGGCAAGCCACTTCAGTACTCTTGCCTGGAAAATCCCATGGACGGAGGAGTGTGGTAGGCTACAGTCCATGGGGGCGCAAAGAGTCGGACACGACTGAGAAACGTCACTTTCACTTTTACCTTCTTAATACTGAGATTTGGTTGCCTGATTTAGTGAAGGAAAAAAAATCATGATGTCCAATTTATTCGAAATTCAGATAAGGAATGAAGAATAATTATATGAGACATACTAAAACTGCATATACTCAACATTTTTATATTTAAATATATTTGTTGTTTATTTGAAATTCAAATTTGGCTGGAGAACCTGTATTTTATCTGGCAACTCTAATTAGAAAAAAGGGTCAAACAAATGAACCTATCTGTGAAACAGAAACAGACCCACAGAGGACAAAGTTGCTATTGCCAAGGGGGAAGGGGGATGGACGGATTGGGAGTTTGGCATTAGTAGATGCAAACCATTATACATAGGATTAACACACAAGAAGATCCTACCATACGGCATAGGAAACTATATTCAACATCCTGTTTTAACCATAAGAGCAAAGAATATAAAAAAGAATGCATGTATGTGTATGTGTGGGTATGTGTATATATATATGAATCAGTTTGCTATACAGCATAAATTAATACAACATTGTAAATCAATTATGCTTAAATAAAAAAAAAAAAAGAACAGAAGGGTCAAGTTGTTGGCCATTCACCCAATAAATACAGAACAGACATTTGGACTCTGTGGGAGAAGGCGAGGGTGGGATGTTCTGAGAATCACAGCATTGAAACAAGTATACTATCAAGGGTGAAACAGATCACCACCAGCCCAGGTTGGATGCATGAGACAAGTGCTCAGGGCTGGTGCACTGGGAAGACCCAGAGGGATGGGATGGGGAGGGAGGCAGGAGGGGGGATTGGGATGGGGAACACATGTAAATCCATGGCTGATTCATGTCAATGTATGGCAAAAACCACTACAATATTGTGTAGTAATTAGCCTCCAACTAATAAAAATAAATGGAAAAAAAATAAATACAATAAAAAAATGACTATACCTTAGAATACCATTGTAAAACTTCCACTGTAATAACCATACAGAAGTTTGATAATGTTGGGAGGGATAAATTATGTCTAAGTCTGGGACTGCAGCTGTAACATCTACCCCATAAGCCCATCCTATCTGAGCTTCTAAGAATGTTCCTCAACTTGTAATTCTACAGCAACGTGTAGGTTAAATGTATGAATATTTTCAAGAAATTGTTGCTACACATAGTAAAAACAATGTTAATAGCAAATCAAAGAAAACATTTTCATCATCCTACCACTCATTCAAATGACAATATTTTCATTTTTATTGTCTGTATATTGTCCTTGTCCACATGCATAACAATTATGATCATAGCAGTGATGTCTTTTATTCCCATTTTTTACTGAATCTTATGAGAATTTTCCTAAGCATCAACACAGCCCTCACAATGTTTACTATGTACCATTATTCCACTCAATAAATACATTTTCACTTCTTTTGTTGGGTTGCTTCTCAGTGACCACTTAGGACTTCCAAATCTGTATCTCCAGTCAAATCTTTATCTTCTAATCCCAGACCTGTTTTCTTCTATTTTTGTCTATTCAGCATCTTTGTCACACAGACCTTTCAAATACAATACAAATACTCAATGCAAACCTTGGGTAACCTTTCCAGTATGTTTTTCTCCTTGTGTATTTTGTATCTAAATGAGTGAGCCAAGACAGCTGACCAAGTCTGAAACCTGGAGGTCATTCTAGGCTCTCTCTTCTTCTTCAATTTCCTGTCCTCCACTTATCCCCCACATCACCTGACGAGGTCAACCTGACCTTCTAGCATTTCTTGAATCTCTTACATCTCCATTCGCACAGACTCGCCTTACTCAGCCTTCGTACGTCTCAGTTTTAGTTAACAGGTGACGTTTTCTTCTCTTGGATTAATTTCTGTCTCAAGATTAGTTCCCAGTAGTATGGGCTTTCCCTGGTAGCCCAGTTGGTAAAGAATCCACCTACAATGCAGGAGACTGGGGTTCGATCCCTGGGTCAGGAAGATCCCTTGGGGAAGGAAATGGCAACCCACTCCAGTATGCCTGCCTGGAAAATCCCATGGACAGAGGAGCCTGGTGGGCTGTAGCCAAGAGGTGGACATGACTTAGCAATTAAACCACCATCACAGTATGAAGGTTGAGGAAATATGTCTAAGGGCCTGAAACTTTTGGACAAATTGCTTTCTAGAAGAGTTGTACCAAAGTACTTTGCAACTATCAATAAAAGCTATGGCAATTTCCTTGCAACACTGTCAGTTTAGGCTATTAATATTTGGAGAGCATAGAAATATAAGTAAGGTAAGCTCTCCCTTCCCACCTGTCTATCCCAGTTTCCCATAAGCCTTGCTCATATATGTATTCCTATCATTCTCCAGTTGGTTTTGTTGTTTTTATTTCTGAACATCATAATAAATTCCTTATGGAAGAACTGAATACTTTATCAGTTGAGACACCAAAGTGTCATCTTTATGACCTTGAAACACACAATGTATAACTGGTCACCTGCTTCAGTGAATTACAAACTGTGAATAAGCTCACAGTCTCATTGAGTTTGACAGATGAACAAAGTGGTCTGAAGTGTGTTGACAAGATGAAAATGGTCACTTAAACTTTTGACATTTCCTGCTAAGGTGAAAAGAGAGTTGCTAATTGACCCTGAAAATTATAAATATTTTCATACTCATCTATGTTAAATGATGCATCTTTAATCATACCTTCTCTTGAGATGGAAGAGGTCAAGAGATGTTATTCATACAGGTTTATTAACAACAGAGTCTTCTTGTATTTCTCCTGCATTATTTTCCTTATTTGCATGTTTCCATGCATGGAGCCAACTACTTAATTGCCTAAAAACAAGGATACTACCATTTGATAGCCAGGAGATGCATGAGATTGTGCCCAATACCATAAGATAACTCATAAGACAATGGTTTTTCTGTCTTTAAAATTCAGGGAACTCATTTCTAAGTGGCAGTGGGTCCATGTAAGAAAAGTGGATATTTGTTTAATATTTCCCAGAAATGATCTACAATGAGTCATTGTAGACCAAGTTGTCTATAATGCTGGTGCAGGCAGACACATTCATATACTATGAATGCATGGATGAAAGCTCTACATTCCAAAAGAGGTAAGAGGCAAGGACTGTTTTAAACTGCAAACTTTGCAAGTTACTTTTACTTATTCACAACAGGGTTGCTTTCTAAACTTTAAGTTACCCCCATATGTTCTATAAGTTACAGCTTTTAAAAACTACAAAAACGGGTGTTTAGCAGCTCATACATTTGAACAAAAAAACCCAATCAAAAATGAGCACAAAACCTAAAAAGACTCTTTTCCAAAGAAGAAATACAGATGACCAACAGGCACATGAAAAGATACTAAAAATCACTAATTATTAGAAAAATGCAAATCAAAGCTACAATGAGCTACCATCTCACACTGGTTAAAAAGTCTACAAATAACAAATGTTGGGGAGGGTGTGGAGAAAAGAAAACCCTCCTACACTCTTGGTAGGAATGTAAATTGATGCAGGCACTGTGCAAAACAGTACGGAGTTTCCACAGAAAACTAAAAATAGGATTACCATGTGATCCAGCAATCCCACTCCAGGGCATATACACAGACAAAACTCTAACTCAAAAAGGTACATGCACCCCAATATTCATAGCAGCATTATTCACAAAAGCCAAGACTTGGAAACAAGCTAAATGTCCATTAGCAGAGGAATGGATAAAGATATCACACACATAAAATAGAATACTATCAGTCATAAAAAAGAACAAAATAAAGCCATTTGCGGCAACGTGGACGCAGTTAGCAATTATCATACAATTACTATATGATATCACTTAGATGTGAAATCTAAAATATGATACAAATGAATCTATCTATGAAACAAACAGAATCAGGGACATAGAGAATAAACTCGTGGTTGCCAAGCGGAGTGAGGGTAGGGAGGGATGGAGTGGGCGTTTGGGATTAGCAGATGCAAACTGGTGTATATAAAATGGATAAAAAACAAGGGCCCACCGTATAGCACACAGAAAAAGTAGAAAGTGTTAGTCACTCAGCCATGTCCAGCTCTGTGACACCATGCACTGTAGCCCACTAGGCTCCTCTGTCCATGGGATTTATCTGAAAGAATACTGGGGTAGGATGCCAGTACCTATTCCAGGGGATCTTCCCAACCCAGGGATCAAATCTGGGTCTCCTGCATTGCAGGACTTGACTCATAGCATGTGCCAATATTTCTTTGATGTTTTTTATCCCCTAATATCATTTTTGTCTTTCAATAGATTTTGGAACAGTCTTGACTTTCATGTGATTTCTTCTCTAAACACAACTAATCCCTAAAAGAATATGAAATCAACCTATATACAAAGTTAAAAAGATATCCTAAGATGGCGGAGGAAAAGGACTGGGAGACCACTTTCTCCCCCACAAATTCATCGAAAGATCATTTGAACACTGAGCAAATACCACAAAACAACTTCTGAATGCTGGCGGAGGACACCAGGCACCCAGAAAGGCAGCCCATTGCCTTCAAAAGGAGGTAGGACAAAATATAAAAGATAAAAAGACAAAAGAGTTAGGGATGGAGACCTGTCCTGGGGAGAGAGTCTTAAAAGAGAAGTTTCCAAACACCAGGAGACCCTCTCACCGGCGGTTCTGTGGGGAGTTTTGGAATCTCAGAGGGCAACATAACCAGGAGGAAGAAATAAATAACTAAAACCCACAGATTACAGAGCTAACTACAACTCCCAGAGGAGAAGTAGCCCAGACACTCGTGTCCGCCACCAGCAAGGGGGGCAGAACTGGGAGGTGCAGGCCACACTGCTTAGAGTAAGGGCCGGGCCTGAATGCCCTGAGGGCAATCTGAAGGAGCTAACCTGAGATAGCAACCCAAACTGTGGGATGGCCAGAGAGGGAATAAAAAAAAGGAGGAAAGAGAGAACTTTCCCGCGGAAAGTTCTAACCAAAGGCACTGCCAGCCGCTCACTGAACAAAGGACTAAGCAGATACCAGAGGAGAGCCAGCTGGCTGCAGACCAGCCCATCCTCCGCCGGAGGCAGGGAGGCAGGCCGGCGGCAGCCAGAGCCAAAAGAAAAGCGGCAAACTCAGCCCCAGAGACGGCACCCCCTACCAAACTGCGAGCAGGTTCTCAGTCACTAACCAAGTCTTCCCGGGATCCTGGATGGTTGACATCCGTCAGGAGGGTCGCAGCCAGAGATCAGCTCCCCAGAGGAGACACAGCACACTTGAGACGCCGCTGCATACCCAGGAAGCCGAGGGGCTGGGGCCGGGGAGATAATAAGATGCACCGCACCTGGGGAGTGTGCGCTGGCCAAGCACCTGGTCGCCTGAGCTGCTCAGACCTGGGAAGGGCACAAACGCAGGCCCAACCGAGTCTGTGCCTTTGTGGAGTACCCAAGAACCAAACCTGAGCGGCTTAGACCTGGGAAGTGCACGCAACCCAGGGCCTGCCTTAGACAGAGCCCCTGCAGAGCAACCTGGAGCCTGAGCAGAGTAGATGGGGAAAGCACACACGCCGTGAGCGGGGGAAACCCAGTGTGACCAGACACTGCGAGCACTCCCCACACACGCCAGTGATTTTGTCTGCAAGGCTCCTCCCTCCCCGCAGCACAACTGAACAAGTGAGCCTAAATAAGTGACCACCTTTGCCCCCTGTGTCAGGGCAGAAGTTAGGTGCTGAAAAGACTTGCAAACAGAGGAAGCCAAAATAAACCAAGAAGAGGCATAGGCTCTGGAAGTGACAGGTGCAACAGATTAAAGCCCTGTAATTAACACTGACTACATTGGAAGGGCAATTGGACTGTGAAGAAAGCTGAGCACCGAAAAATTGATGCTTTTGAACTGTGGTGTTGGAGCAGACTCTTCAGTCTCTTGGACTGCAAGGAGACCTAACCAGTCCATCCTAAAGCAGATCACTCCTGGGTGCTCATTGGAAGGACTGATGCTGAAGCTGAAACTCCAATACTTTGGCCACCTCATGTGAAGAGTTGACTCATTGGAAAAGACCCTGATGCTGGGAGGGATTGGGGGCAGGAGGAGAAGGGGACGACAGAGGATGAGATGGCTGGATGGCATCACTGACTCGATGGACATGAGTTTGAGTAAACTCCGGGAGTTGGTGATGGACAGGTAGGCCTGGTGTGCTGTGATTCATGGGTCGCCAAGAGTCGGACACGACTGAGCGACTGAACTGAACTGAACTGAACATTTAAAGGGAACTATAGACTTTGAGAAGTATAAGGTGGAACAAGGAACTATCTGAAACTGAACTGATGACACACTGCCCTCAACAGCTCCAGAGAACTTCCTAGATATATTTTACTATTATCATTTTTTAATTTCTTTTTAATTTTTAAGTTTTTTATTAATCCTTTAATTTTCATTTTTAAAACTTACTATTACCTTGAAAAAAAAATACCCTATTTTTAAAGCAAATTTCATATTTTTTAAATAACTTTTGCGATTTTGTTTTGTTTTATTAACATTGTATTTTTGAGAGTCTAACCTTTACTCTAGATTTTTAATTTTTGCTTTTTGGAAATTGTTATCAATTTTGCACCTTTAAGAATCCAATCTTCAGTACCCAATTTTGCTTGGGAGTGTGACTACTGGCTTGATTGCTCTCTCCCTTCTGACTCTCCTTTCTCTCCCCCAGGTCACCTCTATCTCCTCCCTCCCCCTTCTCTTCTCTACTTTGTGAATCTCTCTGAGAATTCTGGGCTGTGGAGAACACTTAGGGAACTGATTACTGGCTAGACTGCTCTCTCCCCCTCTGACTCCATCTCTTCTCCTGGTCACCTCTATCTCCTTCCTCCCTCCTCTCTTCTCTATGTAACACTGTGAGCCTCTCTGAGGGTTCCAGACTGTGGAGAGCACATAGGGAATTGACTAGTGGCTAGACTGCTCTCTCCCCTTTTGATTCCCCCTCATCTCCTCCTGGTCACCTCTATCTCCCTCCTCCCTCTTCTCTTCTCCATGTGACTCTGTGAAACTCTCTGGGTGTCCCTCACTGTGGAGAATCTTTTCACCATTAACCTAGATGTTTTATCATCGGTGCTGTATGGATGGAGAAGTCTTGAGGCTACTAAAAGAATAAGACTGAAAGCCAGAGGCAGGAGGCCTAAATCCAAAACTTGAGATCACCAGAATCTCCTGACTCCAGGGACCATTAATCGATAAAACGTCATCCAAAAGCCTCCATACCTACACTGAAACCAAGCTCAACCCAAGAGTCAACAAGTTTCAGAGCAAGACATACCAAGCTAATTCTCCAACAAAGCAGGAACATAACCCTGAGCACAAAAATACAGGTGGCCAAAAGTCACACCAAATCCATAGGCACTTCAAAACTCACTACCAGACACTTCATTGCACTCCAGAGAGAAGAGATCCAGCTCTACCCACCAGAACACCAATGCAACCTTCCCTAACCAGGAAACCTTGACAAGCCACTTGTCCAACCCCACCCACAGGGAGGAACCTCCACAATAAAGAGGAACCACAAACTTCCAGCACACAGAAAGGCCACCCCAAACACAGAAACCTAAACAAGATGAAAAGGCAGAGAAATATTCAGCAGGTAAAGGAACATGATAAAAGCCCATTAAACGAAACAAAATAGGAGGAGATAAGGAGTCTCTGAAAAAGAATTCAGAATAATGATAGTAAATTGATCCAAAATCTTGAAAACAAAATGGAGTTACAGATAAATAGTCTGGAGACAAGGATTGAGAAGATGCAAGAAAACTTGAACAAGGACCTAGAAGAAATAAAAAAGAATCAATCAATAATGAATAATGCAATAGCTGAGATCAAAAGCACCCTGGAGGGAACCAATAGTAGAATATCTGAGGCAGAAGATAGGATAAGTGAGGTGGAAGATAGAATGAAGCAGAGAGGAAAAAAGAAAAAAGAATTAAAAGAAATGAGGACAATCTCAGAGACCTCTGGACAATGTCAAATGCCCCACATTTGAATCATAGGAGTCCCAGAAGAAGAAGACAAAAAGAAAGGCCATGAGAAAATACTTGAGGAGATAATAGTTGAAAACTTCCCTAAAATGGGGAAGGAAATAGCCACCCAAGTCCAAGAAACCCAGAGTGTCCCAAACAGGAAAAACCCAATGTAAAACACCCCAAGACACATAGTAATCAAATTAATGAAGATCAAACACAAAGAACAAATATTTAAAGCAGCAAGGGAAAAAAAAAAAACAATTAACCCACAAGGGGATCCCCATAAGGATAACAGCTGATCTTTCAATAGAAACTCTTCAAGCCAGAAGAGAATGGCAGGACATACTTAAAGTGATGAAAGAGAAAAACCTACAACCAGATTATGATTTCATTCAAATATGAAAGAGAAATCAAAAGTTTTACAGACAAGCAAAAATTCAGAGAATTCAGCACTACCAAACCAGCTCTCCAACAAATGCTAAAGGATCTTCTCTAGACAGGAAACACAGAAAAGGTTTATAAACTCGAACCCAAAACAACAAAGTAAATGGCAATGGGATCATACTTATCAATAATTACCTTAAATGTAAATGGGTTGAATGCCCCAACCAAAAGACAAAGACTGGCTGAATGGATACAAAAACAAGTCCCCCATATACGCCATCTACAAGAGACCCACCTCAAACCTAGGGACACATACAGACTGAAAGTGAAGGGCTGGAAAAAGGTATTTCATGTAAATGGAGACCAAAAGAAAGCAGGAGTAGCAATACTCCTATCAGATAAAATAGACTTTGAAATAAAGGCCGTGAAAAGAGACAAAGAAGGACACTACATAATGATCAAAGGATCAATCCAAGAAGAAGATATAACAATTATATATGCACCCCACATAGGAGCACCACAATATGTAAGGCAAAGGCTAACAAATGTGAAAGGGGAAATTAACAGTAACACAATAATATTGGGAGACTTTAATACCCCACTCACACCTTTGGATAGATCAACTAAACAGAAAATTAGCATAGAAGCACAAACTTAAAATGATACAATGGATCAATGAGACATAATTGATATCTATAGGACATTTCACCCTAAAACAATGTATTTCACCTTTTTCTCAAGTGCACACAGAACCTTCTCCAGGATAGATCACATCCTGGGCCATAAATCTAGCCTTGGTAAATTCAAAAAAATTGAAATCATCTCCAGCATCTTTTCTGATTACAATGTGGTAAGATTAGATGTCAACTACAGGGAAAAAAACACTATGAAAAATACAAACATATGGAGGCTAAACAACACACTTCTGAGTAACCAACAAACCACAGGAGAAATTAAAAAAAAGAAATCAAAATATGCATAGAAATGAATGAAAGTGAAATGAAAACACAACAACTCAAAACCTATGGGATTTAGTAAAGGAAGTGCTAAGGGGAAGGTTCATAGCAATACAAGCCTACCTCAAGACAGGAGAGATATCAAATAAATAACCTAATTCTACACCTAAAGCAACTGGAAAAGGAAGAAATGAAGAACCTCAAGGTTAGTAGAAGGAAAGAAATCACAAAAATTAGGGCAGAAGTAAATGCAAAAGAAACAAAAGAGACCATAGCAAAAATCAACAAAGCTAAAAGCTGGTTCTTCAAGAGGACAAATAAAATAGACAAACCATTAGCCAGACTCATCAAGAAACAAAGGGAGAAGAATCAAGCCAACAACATCAGAAACGAAATGGAGAAATCAAAACAGACAACACAGAAGTACAAAAGATCATAAGAGACTACTATCAGCAACTATATGCCAATAAAATGGATAACTTGAAAGAAATGGAAAAATTCTTAGAAAAGTATAACTTTCCAAAACTGAACCAGGAAGAAATATAAAATCTTAACAGGCCCATAACAAGCACAGAAACTAAAACTGTAATCAGAAATCTTCCAACAAACAAAAGCCCAGGACCAGATGGCTTCACAGCTGAATTTTACCAAAAATTTAGAGAAGAGCTAACACCTGTCCTACTCAAACTCTTCCATAAAGTTTTACCAGAAAGGTAAAATTCCAAACTCATTCTATGAAGCCACCATCACCCTAATACCAAAACCAAACAAAGATGCCACAAAAAAAGAAAACTACAGGCCAATATCACTGATGAACATTGATGCAAAAATCCTTAACAAACTTTTAGCAAACAGAATCCAACAACATATTAAAAAGTTCATCCATCATGACCAAGTGGGCTTTATCCCAGGGATGCAGGATTCTTCAATATTTGCAAATCAATGTGATACACCACATTAACAAAAGATAAAAACCATATGATTGTCTCAATAGATACAGAGAAAGCCTTTGACAAAATTCAACATCCATTTATGATAAAAAAAAAAAAAACCCTCCAGAAAGCAGGAATAGAAGGAACAGACCTCAACACAATAAAAGCCATATATGATAAACCACAGCAAACATTATCCTCAATGGTGAAAAATTGAAAGCATTTCCCCTAAAGTCAGGAATAAGACAAGGATGCCCACTCTCACCACTACTATTCAACATAGTCTTGGAAGTTTTGGCCACAGCAATTAGAGCAGAAAAAGAAATAAAAGGAATCCATATTGGAAAAGAAGTAGTAAAACTCTCACTGTTTGCAGATGACATGATGCTGTACATAGAAAACCCTACAGACTCCAGCAGAAAATTACTAGAGCACTAGAGCTAATTAATGAATATAGTAAAGCTGCAGGATATAAAATTAACACACAGAAATCCCTTATGCTGACAATGAGAAAACAGAAAGAGAAATTAAGGAAACAATTCCATTCACCATTGCAACATAAAAGAATAAAATACTTAGGAATAAATCTACCTAAAAAAACAAAAGACCTATATATAGAAAACTATAAAACACTGATGAAGGAAATCAAAGATGACACAAATAGATGGAGAAATATATCATGTTCATGGATCAGAAGAATAAATATAGTGAAAATTAGTATACTATTCAAAGCAATCTATAGATTCAATGCAATCCCTATCAAGCTACCAACGGTATTTTTCAGAGAATTAGAACAAATAATTACACAATTTGTATGGAATTACAAAAAACCTCGAATAGCCAAAGCAATCTTGGGAAAGAAGAATGGAACTGGAGGAATCAACCTGCTTGACTTCAGGCTATACTACGTAGCAACAGTCATCGAGACAGTATGGTATAGGCACAAAGACAGCAACATAGATCAATGGAACAAAATAGAAAGCCCAGAGATAAATCCATGCACCTATAGACACCTTATCTTTGACAAAGGAGGCAAGACTATACTATGGAGAAAAGACAATCTCTTTAACAAGTGGTGCTGGGAAAACTGGTCAACCACTTGTAAAAGAATCAAACTAGAACACTTTCTAACACCATACACAAGAATAAACTCAAAATGGATTAAAGATCTAACTGTAAGACCAGGAACCATAAAACTCCAAAAGGAAAACATAGGCAAAACACTCTCTGACATAACACAGCAGGATCCTCTATGACCCACCTCCTAGAATATTGGAAATAAAAGCAAGAATAAACAAATGGGACCTAGTTAAACTTAAAAGCTTTTGCACAATGAAGGAAACTATAAGCAAGGTGAAAAGACAGCCTTCAGAATGGGGGAAAATAATAGCAAATGAAAGAACTGACAAAGAATTAATCTCAAAAATATACAAGCAGCTCATGTAGCTCAATACCAGAAAAATAAGTGATCCAATCAAAAAATGGGCCAAAGAACTAAACAGACATTTCTCCAAAGAAGACATACAAATGGATATCAAACACATGAAAAGATGCTCAACATCACTCATTATTAGAGAAATGCAAATCAAAACCACAATGAGGTATCATCTCATGCAGGTCAGAATGACTGCTATCAAAAAGTCTACAAACAATAAATACTAGAGAGGGTGCAGAGAAAAAAGAACCCTCTTACACTGTTGGTGGGAATGCAAACTAGTACAACCACAGAACCGGGGAGATTCCTTAAAAAGCTGGAAATAGAACTGCCTTACGACCCAGCAATCCCACTGCTGGGCATACACACCAAGGAAACCAGAACTGAAAGAGACATGTGTACCCCAATGTTCAATGCAGCACTGTTTATAATAGCCAGGACATGGAAGCTACCTAGATGTCCATCAGCAGACGAATGGATAAGAAAGCTGTGGTACATATACACAATGGAATATTACTCAGCCATTAAAAAGAATGCACTTGAATCAGTTCTAATGAGGTGGATGAAACTGGAACCTATCATACAGAGCAAAGTAAGTCACAAAGAAAAACACCAATACAGTATACTAATGCATATATATGGAATTTAGAAAGATGGTAACAATGACCCTATATGTGAGATAGCAAAAGAGACACAGATGTACAGAACAGACTGTTGGACTCTGTGGGAGAAGGCGAGGGTGGGATAATTTGAGAGAATAGCATTGACACATGTATATTAACATATGTGAAATAGATCGCCAGTCCAGATTTCATGCATGAGACAGGGTGCTCAGAGCTGGTGCACTGGGATGACCCTGAGGGACAGGATGGGGAGGGAGGTGGGAGGGAGGGTCAGGATGGGGAACACATGGACACCCATAGCTGATTCATGTCAACATATGGCAAAACCACCACAATATTGTAAAGTAATTAGCTTCCAATTAAAATAAAAAGAAAAAAAGTTAAGAAGTGTATATATCAACACACTTATTTTTCCAGCATCTGTTGTAAACTAATAATGACCTAGTTGCTGAGCCACTATCTTCCTTGGAATCTGGAATCTTCAAGGTACTTGACACTGTTGAGCATCTCTTTCTAGAAGTGCTACTCTTTGCTTTTATGGCATTGCTCCCTGTCTGTTTCCCTGACTTTTTCTGCTTTGCCCTTAAAGAGTTCATCTCTTTGGTCTTGTGCTATCTGCCACCCCGTATGCTCTCCTTAGGTGACTTAATCAGCTGTTGTGGTTCAGAGTGAACTGACATCCATGTCAACATCTCCACAGTTTTAAGTCTATTTATACCAACTTTTACAAGGGATGTCCCAGTGCTATATCTGATTCAACATATCTGAATCACATGCACTGCTTTGTCCATAAAACTGATTTTTTTCCTCCTCATATCAGTTAAAACCATTATCACTGATTCAGTTGCCAAATATAGCATCTTCCTTGATGCCTCCCCATCCCCAGCCTGCCTCATCTTATTGGTACCTGGGTCTTTTGGATTCTCACCTTTAAAATGTGTCTCTACTTCACCTCTTCTATTTCCAAAGCTCCTTGCCCATCCTTTTCAAATTATTTAAAAAAACTGAAGAGGAATGAATGTTACTGAACTTATACTATGAGGCCAGCAAGGACCATGATATCAAAACTAGACAAAGATATCACAAAAAAGAAAAACAAAGGTCGCTGTTACTGATGAATGGTGCAAAATTTCTCAACAAAATATTAGCAAACCAAATTTAGCAACATATTAACTCTGTGGGAGAAGATGAGGGTGGGATGATTTGAGAGAATAGCATTGAAACATGTATATTATCATATGTGAAACAGATTGCCAGTCCAGGTTTGATGCATGAGACAGGGCACTCAGGGCTGGTGCACTGGGATGACCCTGAGGGATGGGATGGGGAGGGAGGTGGGAGGGGGGTTCAGGATGGGGAACACATGTACACCCATCGCAGATTCATGTCAATGTATGGCAAAACCACTACAATATTGTTAAGTAATTAGCCTCCAATTAAAATAAATAAATTTTTAAAATAATAAAAATCATACGCCATGGGAAAATCTGCAAAATCAAAGTGATAAATCACATTAACAAATTGAAAAGTCATATGACCATCTCAATAGATGCAGAAAAAGCTTCTGAAATTTAATATTTAATTGATTAAAAAACCTCTCAAAGTGGGTTGAAAAAGACATATTTAAAAAGAAAACTCTCACAGAGACAATTGTAATATCCACTGTGATAGAATTCTGTTCCTATTTTATTATTTATCACTATTTATCAATATTTATCAATGGTTGGCAATGTGCCCAGCAACATGAACTACAATTTCCAGCCTCACCTAAGTATCCTGCATCCATGACTCTGTTAGAGTCTGCGGCCAATGACACACATGTGGAAAGCTCTTGAACAAAGACACACTTAGCTGCCACTTGTCCTTTGCCCTTTAGTCCTGTCATTCTTCCTGAGATGCGAATATGCTGATAAAGTAGAAGGGAGGAGGTCTACAACCACAGGTGGAAGGCTTGAAGATAAGGGGCATATGCCAAGGACAGGTTCCTAATGATGGAATCTCCACATTGGCTCTGGGTTGCCCCCCTTCCTTCAGCCTCCTCCTTATGCTTATGAAGAAGCAAAGCTTGCACCCCTGTTCGGCCATATTTTCTGTTGCTACAAGATGGATGCGAGAGAAAGAATTCATCCTTCTGTGCTCCTGCATCTAGCTGTCCTCCTCTCTCATCCCCAGATCTTTTGCTAGAACTGAGTTTCCAAAAAGGTAGCTCTGACCACATTTATTTTCCTCTGTCTATAAATCTCTCTTTGGTCCCCATTTCCTTGGCAATAGTTTCTCTACTCTGACTTTCATATGTGAAACTTTCACAAGAGAATTTGAGCTTGCATGTCAGGTTATGTCACTTCCTGTTCCCATACAAGCAAGCCGTGAACTTTTAAACCATCAGAAAACACTATGCTCTACTGGAACTTTCTGCCATTGACAGTTCTTCCCTATTCCAGGTAAATCTCTCTCTGCCATTTCTACTGCATAAGCTCCCATCGACCTTTTAGAGTCAAGCTCAAATATCACCTCCTCCCTGAAACTCTCCTATGTGCCTTTTCTAAAGTGAGGGTAAATGTAACTACTTCCTCATTTTTGCCCAAGAGCACTCCAGTTGATTGCATGGCAGGTGACAGCATTTATCCTGGAATTGTCTGGACTCCGGCTGCATGGATAGGAGGTTGAGTGATGCTGAGAAGAGTGCCAGGCTATCCTCGCCTGTGAAATGCTAATAACCTTTGTACCTACTTCATGGAATCATTGGGAGGATTCAAAGAACTCAGAGAAGTGGATTCATTACAAGAATGTAATGTCTGACATGTAAAAAGTGCTCACTGGCCATTCCATACTATCAGCTATTGTGTTCGTCTTATGTTTTAGTCTTACATGTAGGTGTACAGAGGGTCTGCCTGTCCTGCTCTCTGACTATAGGCAATACACCTTTCCTGTTTCCTATCCCAGTGCCAAGCACAGCGTCTGTCAAAAAATACATATTTGAAGTACAATCAGTCATAAAAAAGAATGAAATAATGCTATTGGCAGCAACACAGATGGTCCTAGAGATGATCATACCAAGTGAAGTAAGTCAGAGAAAGGCAAATATCATCATTTGGAATCTGGGCTTCCCTGGTGGCTCAGATGGTAAAGAATCTGCTTGCAATGCAGGAGACACAGGAGACGCAGGTTCAATCCCTTCTTCTTCAGAAAGATTCCCTGGAAAAAAGCATGATAACCCACTCCAGTATTCTTGCCTAGAGAATTCCACGGACAGAGGAGCCTGGTAGGCTACAGTTTATGGGGTCATGAAGAGTCGGACAGGCCTGAGCAACAAACACACACAAAAAAATACTACAAAGGAACTATTTTCAAAACAGAAACTGGCCCACAGACTTAGAAAACAAACTTATGTTTACAAAGGAAAGGGGGGCAAAAATTAGGAGTTTGAGATTAACATATACACACTACTATATATAAAATAGATAAACAGCAAGGACTTACTGTATAGCATAGAGAATTATGTTCAATGTTTTTTTAATAACTTATAAGGAAAAATAATCTGAAAAAAATACATGTAATCAAATCACTGTATATCTGAAACAAACACAACATTCTAAATCTACTATACTTCATTAAAAAATGTGAAAGCCATCATATTTGACAAATTTTGGGTCAAATCAAGTTATACTAACTAGCACGTATAAACTCCATTCAATACTAAACATCCATCTACTGAATTTCATTTTAATAAAAGTAGCATGTGTGTTAAATAAGGACCACCACCAGTCCCCATTCAATCCACATACTTCCTGGGAAGAGAGCCACTGCAACAAGGAACAACCACCTCCATGAAGGTCTGAGAGGCTTTAAGTTGGTACAGAATTGTTCGTCCTAGCAAGGGAGTGTCTGCCATAAAGCTTCCCATGGAGTAGATAAGATACACAGAAGAACTAAGCATTTTTGGAAGAACAGAGTATTGTGTCCACCGCTATTCCCTCAGCACAGTCTTTAATTAGAGAACAGTTCCTGACTTTGTAAAGTATGTCCTAAATCTGTCTTTTACCTGCTCTGTGCATGCCAATGGTATGACACGCTGCCCACGTGAGCCCACTACATTCTGTAAATATGTATGAAAGTGCAAAACATACCAGCTCTACGCTGGGTACCCAAGGCACAATGAGGAATCAGATCCCAGGACTGGGTAGGGAGGCCAAGGGCACATCATATCTCACAGAGTGAAGACTATCTTTCTCTTTCCCAGGGGCAGGATAATGTCAAAGGGAGTTATGGATATTGAATTTTGAGGGCTCATCCATTTATTATTTTCAGATATGGAAAAGCAAAGCAAGAAGAAAAGTGTAGAATGCCATCAGGGAAGGAAGAAAGCACATCTTTATAAGCTTGACTGTGGCCTGGCAATATTTTTATGTCAAGTGGAAGGCAATGGAGATGGGCAAAATGTATGATGTCTCACAAAGAGAAAGTTTACAGACACCCTGCCTACTTCTCTCACAAACTCTGTTTCCTCCTCCCAAAAGAAATGGGGAAAAAAATAGAGATTACTAAAAGAACTGCAGAAATCCTAGCAGGGTAATTAATGAGTGACAGGTCAGTCACCCATGTGAAAAAAATAAAACATGGCAAGAAAAAAAATGGCTTTGTCAAGAACTCTGAGGTTTTGTAGACTGGAAGCAATTTGTCCTAGGACTATTTTGACCACACCACTTCCTAATCTCAATTCCCATAAGGTCTGGGAGGGGGCCAACTGGAAAGGTTCGTCTCAGCTGCACAGATATAGTCCACAGAGGAAATAAAAGGATTTTCAACATTGGAGTCATTTCCTTTGGTTCTCAGCTCTTTGACGGGGGGAAAAAAAATTCCTTTTGGTTAGTGATATCTCCAGCTCAATTCCTGCAGCCTAGCTTAGAAAAATAACAAAATTGTTCCCCGAAACACTTTCCAATCAGACAAGATTTCAACTCAAAGCACAAAGTCCAATGAAAGACTTTCCTGGGCCAGAGTATTCTAGGAAGACACACATATTTTTAAGGTTCACACTGCTTTATCCACAACAGTGTAAATGTCAGATGTGAAATATGTGTTCAGGAGAGGGACATGGATAATCAAAACTTGAGCCCTCTCCTTTGGAATTGCTGCTAAGGGGTCTTGTGGAGAATAATAGGGTCCATTTACAAAATACAGAACACACAGCAATATTACCAAAAGTGGGCCCAGCTGCTTGTCACTCTGAAGCCAATAAAGAGGCAAGGTTGGTGGAAAGTAAAGTTTGCTTTATTTCAGAGGCTGGCAACTAGGAAGGGTTGGGGAGGGGAATGCTATGCTTTTATCTCAAGGTCATGGTATGAGTTGACTTCAAGCTTTCTCTTAGAAATAATTTTCTCCTTTTGGGGCAAGAATTCTGGGGGGGAATAAAAGGATTTTATCGATCAAGCTTTCTCTGACTGAATATGCAAAAGGAATCAGTTTTGGAGTTTCAAAAGAGTTTCATTCATCTCAACCAGTTTTTTCAGAGTTTGAAGAAGAACTGAAACGGAATTTCTTATTTTTCAAAAGGCAACAAGAACACCAATCACACAAATGGAATACACACTCACATAGCAGAAGACAAAACTGTCACAAACCCTCCAGATGATGACCCACATGAAGTCTGAAAAGAAACACTTCCCAACACAAATAGGCCTCAACGTCAGATATACGTCAGAACTGACTGCCAAAACACCCGAATAACACTCAGTGCTCAAAAAGGATCCTCAATGGCAGACACCTGTCAGAACCAATCAGCAAAAAATGCCCAAACAGCACTTCACCCTCAAAAGAGAAGGTAGCTGGGTGCACACCGGTGGATTTACTGAGTCTTAGAGCCCGTCAGCTTGTCCAGAGGCATCTTTCCATTTCACCAAGGAAAAGCACAGGTTGGCAGCCGGTGCCTAGCAGGGGAGAAGCAGGGAGGATCCTCAAAACAAATGGTATCGACAGCTGCTAGGAACGTCTCCCCAAACCTCCTCCCGGGGCCAGCTAGCCGTGAGCAGCGGCTCCATGAAGCCTTCCTGCCGCGTCATCATGGTAGTAGCTCAGCTTGGGGAAGACTCTGGGAGCCAGATATTGCAAGAGCACAACTTCACTGGGCACTAATATCTGTTAGTGAAAGTGGGTCCAGGTCTCCTGGCTCAAAAGCCAATAAAGAAAAGATTGGTGGAAAGGCAAGTTTGCTTTATTTCAAAGTCCAGCACCCAGGTGCAGGGACACACTCCAGTTCAAAGACCCACCCCCCAACCCACACCCCGACTGACAATCAGTGGGCAAGAGTATTTAAAGGGTAGTTTCAGATGTGTATAGATGGTGGGAAGGGGCTACATGTAGAAACAGCATAGTCATCTTGAAACTGATCATGCAGAGGTCTGACCAGCATCATCTTGGTTTTTTCAGTTCAGTTCAGGTCAGCCCCTCAGTCGTGTCTGAATCTTTGCAACCCCATGGACTGCAGCATGCCAAGCCTCCCTGTCCATCACCAAATCCTGGAGCTTACTCAAACTCATGTCCATTGAGTCAGTGATGCCATCCAACCATCTCATCCTCTGCTGTCCCCTTCTCCTCCCAACTTCAGTCTTTCCCAGCATCAGGGTCTCTTCAAATGAGTCAGTTCTTCACATCAGGAGAAATGCCAAAGTATTGGAGTTTCAGGTTCAGCATCAGTCCTTCCAATGAATATACAGGACTGATTGCCTTTAGGATGGACTGGTTGGATCTCCCTGCAGTCCAAGGGACTCTCAAGAGTCTTCTCCAACACCACAGTTCAAAAGCATCAATTCTTTGGTGCTCAGCTTTTACAATCCAACTCTTACATCCATACATGACTACTGGAAAAACCATGGCTTTGACTAGATGGACCTTTGTCGGCAAAGTGATGTCTCTGCTTTTTAATATGGTGTCTAGGTTGGTCATAATTTTTTTTCCCAAGGAGTAAGTGTCTTTTAATTTCATGGCTGCAGTCACCATCTGCAGTGATTTTGGAGTCCAAAAAAGTAAAGTCTGTCACTGTTTCCACTATTTTCCCATTTATCTGCCATGAAGTGATGGGACCAGGGAATCTTAGTTTTCTGAATGTTGAGCTTTAAGCCAACTTTTTCACTCTTCTCTTTCACTTTCATCAAGAGGCTCTTTAGTTCTTCTTCACTTTCTGTCATAAGGGTGATGTCATCGGCATACCTGAGGTTATTGATATTTCTCCTGGCAATAATGATTCCAGTCTGTGCTTCATCCAGTTCAGCATTTCTCATGATGTACTCTGCATATAAGTTAAATAAGCAGGGTGACAATATATAGTCTTGATATACTCCTTTCCCGATTTGAAACCAGTCTATTGCTCCATGTCCAGTTCTAACTGTTGCTTCCTGACCTGCATACAGATTTCTCAGGAAGCAGGTCAGGAGGACTGGTATTCTCATCTCTTGAAGAATTTTCCACAGTTTGTTGTGATCCACACAATCAAGGGCTTTGGCATAGTCAATAAAGCAGAAATAGATGTTTTTCTGGAGCTCTCTTGCTTTTTCAATGATCCAGTGGATGTAGGCAATTTGATTTCTGGTTCCTCTGCCATTTCTAAATCCAGCTTGAACATCTGGAATTTCACGGTTCATGTACTGTTGAAGCCTGGCTTGGAGAATTTTGAGCATTACTTTGCTAGCATGTGAGATGAGTGCAATTGTGTGGTAGTTGGAACATTCATTTCCAGGGTTGGTTTGCTCCCATCCAAGCCAATTCTTAGAATTATGGCAGCTTATGGCTATAGTCTGATCATCATGTAGTTAATTTGTTCCACCTGGTGGAGGTCTTAGTCTCTATAAGGCAGCTCAAAGGATATGACTCCAATAATATCTATAGCCCTTGAAGAGCAACTAAACATCCTGACTTTGCTTAATTAATGACTAAACTATTATTAGTCTTGTTGAACTGTTTCCCTTTGTTCCTGCACTTCTCTGATTAAGCTAATAAGAATTAGGTTTAGTAGAATTAGCTTTAGTAGAATTTGGCTAAAATTCTACTATAGACAAAAGGCAGGCTGAGGATATAAGGGTGTAGGTAGGGAAAGACCATAGGACACTGCTAGTTTCAGCAACCAAGTTCCCTCTCAAGTGGTATTTTGGCAGCTTTAGAGGGTTACCTGAATGTGTGGAGAGCAGAAAAGCAGCACTCTCCAAATCTATCCTCCAGCTAAGGACTTTTGGAACTGCTACAGAGATTATAATGAAAAGATGGGAAGTCAGAATGGCCCTCGGCTCATATGCATGCATTCTAAACGCCAAAGCTGAAAGCGCATGTATGCAGCGTGGTTTACGCGTCACAGCGCTTGAAATATGAGACAGCTTTTGTCCAATATGGATCCGCAAGGAAATATTACAGCTCGCCTCACCACCGCACGGTGTTGTGTTTAGTGCGTTCTCCTTCTTATTTTCCCTGCAAGGTCCTTGGTATTAATTCTCAAGTCTTTGGGTCTGTTTCTTGGTGAGACCATAAAGCGGCTGGATTATATATCAAATGGAAAATGTAAAGGAATGCAATTACTTTTATATCTTGACAGCAAATCTTAAAGTTTCATGACTATTTAAGTTCCTTATTCTAGGAATTCTCATGGATAGTCATGTATTTTAATTATCAACTTTAAGGAGTCATGTAATATTTATAGTCTTTAGATAATTAATTCTAACTACAATATCAGGTGAATGAAAAGCCCCTTGTTGTGCTCATCACTCTGTTGCAGCTAAAGAATAAATTATTTTTTTACTTTTTTTTTTTTTTCAAATGCTCATATCCCAAACTTAGACTTAGTGAGGTATTTATTTACTAACCAGCATAATATAAAGTGACAGGGCAAACCTCCATTTGCTAAAAAATCCTAGTGACTATCTCTTGAGAGATAGGGAAGCTATAGACTTTTTCATGTTTTACTCTCTCTTGCCTTTTATTTTCAATAATCTTAATAAACAGTTAGAAATTATAGCAAAAGGGAGGCTTTTGCTAAATGTATCAAAAAAAAAAACAAAACTAATGTCTCTGAAACCAAGAAAAGTATTAGTACCATAACATAAGAATTTTAATTACATGTAAATTTAAACCAAATGTTACTGGAATAGCTCGCCATTTCCTTTCCAACTTCTGCTCTCCAAGGAATTCCAAACTCAGGAGCACATTGTCAGCGAAGTGACTCTGAACACAGCCAGATATGAAATTTCTGTTTTCAGTTAGTCTTGTGACACATGTGTTTTCATTCATTCCTAAGACACAGAGGGACCCCTCAACTTTTAAGTCATAATATGAAAATCCCATTTTGTTATTATTTCTATAAAATGGTGAAATGATGGAGGAATATTCTGCAAGTAAAGGCAAAAAGGGTGTTGTTCTTTATATATGATGATCCTGTGAGGAGGGCCCATGCTTGCTTTCTTGTTTTTGCCTACCCATTCAAAATCTTTTCCCCACGCTTCCCTTTATAACCAACAGTAGACACCGGCCAAATGCTGGGCTAAACACAGGGCTGAGGTCTTCGGACATGAGGTGATCAGTAGAACAAAAATAGCAACTCAAGAGGTACCAACAACCATCAGAAGAGAGTAAAAACTGTTCTCTGATATGTACGTCCCAAATATTAAAGCCACACAAGACACTCAAGCACAGAACTGGTGTTATGCTGTCATCCATTCACATATGGCTTCCTAGGTGGCTCCTTGATAAAGAATCCGCCTGCCAAAGTAGGAGATGAAGGTTCGGTCCCTGGGTCAGGAAGATCCCCTGGAGGAGGAAATGGAAACCTACTCCAGAATTCTTGCCTGGAAAATCCCATGGACAGAGGAGCCTGGCCGGCTACAGTTCATGGGGTCAGACACGGCTTCACAACTGAGCACACTCGCACACACGGTTCACATACAACAATGCAACATTAGAGTCCTTCTCAAGTCACACGTTTAAGAGTCAAACTTATTTTTAGAACAATCTTTTGACTTCAATCAATTCGTTCTGCCTTTTTCAGACTTTTTCCTCTGTCACTAACCAAAGGAAAACTCAAATCTTTTCCTAATAAAATGTTTGTAAAACATGCAAAATAGATCCTGGCCCGTAGTGGCAACTCAGTGTTTGGTGGTCTGAAATAACAGGAGAAATGCATGGTGTCTGTTCATAATTTTGCAAGGAAAACAATGCTAACATAACTAAAGCATTGCTGAAAATAGTCAATGATATTAAGTGGTAAATTATCTGACAGAGGCATAAAGAATACATAGAAAAGAGAATTTACCAAGAGCCAAAGTAGACAGGGGAGCTTCCATCTAGTCAGCAGAATTTTAAGTTACTGATAATCTAAGTCTGGTTTAAAATAGATGAAGACGCCAGAAAGATATAACCTGGGGAGGGGGGATGAGTTGAGTAAAAACCCAAGAGTAAAGTGCCTGGTCTACTTAGTGTGAAAGGGACATATTGAAACAGAATGGAAAATGCTGCGAGTTGATTCATATTAGGAGGCCCTTTAAAGCTATCCTGAGGAATTCAAACTTGATATAGAATGGAATAACAAGTCATGGGCAGGTTTTAACCAAGCAAGGGGCACGATGAAAGCACTGTTGACAGAATGCAGTGAATCTGCAAAAGCACTCGGAGTCCTAATGTTCTTACCAAAACCCTGAACATAGAGCAGCTGGGTGATAAATGGCTACAATTTTATCCCGGTTTCCAATCACAACCAAAATCACTAGAATGATGTTTTCTTGGTGCTACATCCAGGTACTGAGAACCTAAGATGTGGTTCATCCATTTATTATTTTATTCTTCTAGACATTCATGGGATAACAACTGTGTCACACATGTGCTAAGCACAAGTGAACAAGAAATGAACAAGATAATGGTGTATCCTGAAGAAGTGTATAATTCTTGTCCATGATAAGCCCAGCATCTAAGAGGTACAATTACACACACACACACACACACACACACACACACTGCTTGTATCCAGTTTTCTAAGTGCTGGGGAGACTTTCGGGAAAACAAGGGGTTTTATTAAGAAAGACAGAGGAAGGGTGTCTAGACCGGCTCAGGCAGGGGTGGAGGGAGAGAGAAAGCTTCGAAGACTTTGTTCTCACCAGTGGAATCTCCCAGACCAAGGGAGGGCACAAACAATGCAGGGGAGGAGTGGGATGTCAGAGATGAGTGCTCGGACTTTAGGACAAAGCAGACCTAATTTACATCCCACATCTGCTATTTCGTGCTTGTGGAGATGAGGGCAAGCTCCTTGTCTCTCACACCTATAACACAGAGAAAATAATTAAAATAATTTGAAAAACCTACCATCATGTATATGAAGCTCTCAGTATAATTTCTGTACATAGTAAGTGTTCAGTAAATACCAGGTTTTATTATTAAATGAGAGCTGTAATGATTGTTCCCAGCAAAGAGAATAGGTACCATAGTGCCTTTGCATATGACTTGTTAATAGTTGGGAATGATTAGCTACATGGTAAGAGGTAAGAACTGACCAGGGTCATCATATGGCTGCCTATGTTGTCCACTGCACTAGCAGAGCTGGGAATTACACGGGAATTACAATGAAACCTCTCCAGGGCTGGAGCTTGGCAGGGCTCACATTTTACAAAAAGTGCAGTATTCCTGGAGTTAGAGAGTGGAGAACAGTCCGGACCATGAAAAGCCTTGTACTCTCTGATAGTTAGAAGTTTATCATTTATGACATCTCATTCAAATGCTACAGATTCAAATATGTACAGATATAATCGAATTTCAATGAAGATACACATCTTTAAACTTTATCATTATTGAATAAATGAATGTTTTCTTCTTGCTGCATTTCAGAACAGATAAGTTATGCTGACACTTCTTGATTCATTTTTTTTTTCTAGATAGCACAGTAAAATATATAGAGAGGAGATTCAAAAATCAGTATATCACCATACAAAGAATCATCACAGTCACAGCTCCATGACTTCTTCAAGTTCATAGCCTTTTGAATGTACTAATTTTACAGAACATTGTTCAGATTTTAGATACAATTTTATGATTTGCTTTATTGGGGCTATCTTTTAATGCATTAATTGAGAAATACTTATGAGCCCTTATTACATGCCAGGTCTTGGTTTTGCAGATATAAGAAAATATGATCCCTCCCTCAAAGAATTTACAATCCAGAAGAGAAGACATAAATGTCAACCAATAATTACATGTACCTTTGATAATCTTCAGGCATTATATTTTGACCTGGTTAGTAGCAGAGCATACAGAAGTTTTTCTATTTTTCTTTTTTATATTGTACTACAGCTAGCTTCCCATGCCACAAAGTGTTAACAATGATCTTTTCAAACAGTTGTAAAATACTCCATTGCTTTAATCCGAGTTTAGTCATTCTTTACTTTAGAGTATTTAATTTATTTCAAAATTTTCAGCAGTATAAAGTAAAGCTAAAGCAGCTCCTGCAACTCAATTCCAGAAAAATAAATGACCCAATCAAAAAATGGGCCAAAGAACTAAACAGACATTTCTCCAAAGAAGACATACAGATGAGTAACAAACACATGAAAAGATGCTCAACATCACTCATTATCAGAGACATGCAAATCAAAACTGCAGTGAGGTACCATTACACGCCAGTCAGGATGGCTGCTATCCAAAAGTCTACAAGCAATAAATGCTGGACAGGGTGTGGAGAAAAGGGAACCCTCTTACACTGTTGGTGGGAATGCAAACTAGTAAAGCCACTATGGAGAACATTGTGGAGATTCCTTAAAAAACTGGAAATAGAACTGCCATATGACCCAGCAATCCCACTTCTGGGCATACACACCCAGGAAACCAGATCTGAAAGAGACACGTGCACCCCAAAGTTCATCGCAGCACTGTTTATAATAGCCAGGACATGGAAGCAACCTAGATGCCCATCAGCAGATGAATGGATAAGGAAGCTGTGGTACATATACACCATGGAATATTACTCAGCTGTTAAAAAGAATTCATTTGAATCAGTTCTAATGAGATGGATAAAACTGGAGCCCATTATACAGAGTGAAGTAAGCCAGAAAGATAAAGACCAATACAGTATACTAACGCATATATATGGAATTTTAAAAGATGGTAACAATAACCCTATATGCAAAACAGAAAAAGAGACACAGATGTACAGAACAGACTTTTGGACTCTGTGGGAGAAGGCGAGGGTGGGATGTTCTGAGAGAACAGCACTGGAACAAGTATACTATCTATGGTGAAACAGATCACCAGCCCAGGTTGGATGCATGAGACAAGTGCTCGGGGCTGGTGCACTGGGAAGACCCAGAGGGATGGGATGGGGAGGGAGGCGGGAGGAGGGATTGGGATGGGGAACACATGTAAATCCATGGCTGATTCATGTCAATGTATGGCAAAAACCACTACAATATTGTAAAGTAATTAGCCTCCAACTAATAAAAATAAATGAAAAAAAAAATTTTTAATAAAAGTTAAAAAAAAAGTAAAGCTGACACATTCATGAGTCTAGCTTTACCATACCTAAAAGAACACATCTTTAGGAAAAAAAATGACAAGAGTGAGTTTATTTTACTGAAAGGACTAGAAAATTTAGTGACTCTTGAAATGCAGTCATCACAGAATAAAACAAACAACTTCTGCTTTTCTAAAAGGCTGATAAAAATGAGGCATCTCTATGGCCCCTTTAATTTTTCTCTTGGTTGCTTCTTACAGATAAGTGATCAATAATTTCACCAATTATCACTCATTTCCACTTTGTTTGGGTCTATGCTTTAAGGCTTAGAAGAATCCTACCAGTTTCCCTGCTTTAAGTAAGCTGCCAAGCCACGGACCAAGGACACGGTTAAGTCTTAATGACGCACGTGTTACCCAGGAGGTCATTTTTTTCCTTGCTGGTTGGGACAACGTCTGTATGACCTGGGCAGAGCATCAGCTCCAGTTCCTGGCTGGAGAGAGGGAAGCATTTCCTCTCTAAACTTGGAGACTGACTTTGTATTTCTGGAGTGGATCTGAAGGTCACAGCCCCTGTGTTTCCACACGCGTGCAGTTAGCTAATGACAGCTGGGAACTCTGAACACAATCATCTACAAATTGTTCAGAGAACAAAGCCTGAATGAGACCACTGGCGACGCAGAGCCTCAGCTAACACTTGAACTCTCGAGTGAAATCCAAATGAGAAAGCTTTCCCTTTTTCTCTCATTGTTTGTCCAAAATATTCAAGGAACTCCGGCAATGGCCAAGTCAACTGGTTACTATGGAGGAACACAAATGCTGTGCCAGCATTGGACGTTACAGTTTCCAGGGCAAGGAGACTTCCTGGCTGCCTATTATAACAATCTTCAGCTTGACAAGAAACCCCACAAAACATTCATGCCCTTCCTCAGAATGACTTAATTTTGGTTACAAATAGGAAATGGCTACTTTTCCTACAAAAATCTCAGCCACAAAAACAGGCTAAATGCAGACAGCAGTATTAGAGAAGCAAACTGATTCTCTCAACAATCCCAGTAAGTAGGACCTACATATAACGTCTGTGTTTGGAAGGAGAACATCCAGCCTGAGACATGTAACCCTCAGGGACTAGACCAGAAAGAAACAGAGTTACTATCCGAGACTCAGAAAAATTCAGACTCATATTTGAGCAGGCAATTCTAAAGAGAGGAAATAAAGCATGTATCTGTTGACTAAACAGGGCACAGAGGCTCAAAGTTTCTTTAAAACACAAGAGAATTAGAGATGAGGCGACCTTAGGGTGGGGTCGGAGACTCAAAGGCAACTTCAGATAATAGGAAACTATGTGACTAGGGAAGAATCTCTGGAGAAAAACCAGCTTGAAAAAGGAAAACCTGACCTGAGCAGGAATTTGGGTATATTGCTGCAAGAAACTGGTCATAGATAAATTCAAGATATTAAAAGCCTTTTTGATTAAACTTGATCAGACCTTTAGAATCCAAATAGAAAATAGTCATTTACCCCCAGGTTCATCCTTCCGGGAGACAATGACCCCAAAACATTCTCCAAAATTAAGGGAAGGCTATTTAAAGAAAAGAATGGACTCTGGGTAAGTGCTTGCAATGGAGTGGCTCCTTCAGAGGTCTTAACCCATTCCTATGACCAAACACGGGAGTCCAGCCAAACAGAATTTAAACAAGATGAAAGAGAATGTTTGCTGTGAAACCCTTCCACATGGGCCCTGTAAGGAAGCACATGCCTCATTCTGAATCCTGAAGAGTAGGAGAAATTATCAACTACACTCTGCCCGCCTACCACTATCCATAATTCTGTGATATTTCCCACTTAAAACTGATTACACTGCTACTCACATTAAAGTTAACACAGACGGAAGGCTCGACAGTGGTCAATATCACTTAAGTGCAAAATTGAAGTGAACAGAAAATGATTCCCAAAATATAGATATAAAAAAGAAAATAGCTCTAAATGAAACAAAATGATAAAAATATTTTCAAAAGGTACCTATGCTTTCAGGACACAACCTGCACATTCTTTTACGTTTGTGTCAGGTGACACAACAGAGCTAGAATCCCCATCAATATTGTTATAATGGAGTGGAAGGGGCGGGTGGGAACCAAAGCATGTTTCTTTCAAACTTTCTGCCTGCACATAAACTCAAAACACTGTGTTTCTGTCTGCTTATCATTACTACCATCCAGGATCTGCCCTGCTAGTCTTGCATGCATGCTAAATTGCTTCAGTCCTGTCCCACTCTTTGCGACCTTATGGACTCACTGTAGCCCGCCAGGCTCCTCTGTCCATGGGATTCTCCAGGCAAGAATACTGGAGTGGGTTGCCATGCCCTCCTCCAGGGGATCTTCCCAACCCAGGGATCAAACCCACATCTCTACATGTCCTGCACTGGTAGGCAGGTTCTTTACCATTAGCATCACCTGGGAAGCCCCATGTTTTTACTTATGGAGGTTACTTATGGGGATTATTTTGCAGGAGGAATTGCAAATAGTGAGGAGTGAAGATCTGACAGACTATCACTGGATTCTGGCAACAGTGGTCCACAAGTTATCCACCAGCTCCAGGTGTGTTACATCTGCCGTAAAATGGAGATATTAATAACTTTTGGAATTACTTGATACTCATTCCATAAGCTATTAAAAGTTGAATCTATGCATGCCTTCTGGGGCCAAGCAGGTATACAAGCGAGTGAAGTGGGCTGCTTTTATGAAAACAGCAGAGCGGTTTAGGCACCACTGAAAAGTATTCACATCTAAATAATTTTAAGCAATGTTGTAGCTAAACAACAATCCTTCAGTAGACAGATTGGCCCTGTTGATGAATTATAGGAATGTTTTAAGAGATTTCTAGACTCTGGGATACTGAACAACTCTCTGACCAAGGCTGAATTGCACGGCATATTAATATAAACATGTCTCCTGCCTCCACAGTCACGGTTCACTGTGCCTCTGAGAACGCTTCAGGGTTTCATCAATTCATTTGCCAGCTTTCTTTGTAAAGCAGGGTTTCTCTCCTGGGCAAGTAAACCAAAGACACCATTCCCGACCCCACTGAGATCCACTTCCCATTTTTTTCCTGTTTTGGCCATTCAGTCTGTTTTACTTGGCTTAGGAATTGATTGGTTGGTGGGTAGCTTTGTAGAAACAGGTTGAAGACTTTGCTTCCTGAACTTAAGAGAATTCAGGTGGGATACACAAGATAAACATGTTGGCAAATGCCAATAGGTCTGACAGCCCTTGATGCTATAAGAGACTGTGGGTTAGTAGAGAAACCATCTGTCTTCCTCACCAAACAGATCAACTGCCCTTCAGTTTGTCTTCACGGCTGATTGTTTCACCAACATGGACCATAGTGGCTTTGGTTTTCCACTGAAGGTCACTTATAAACTGGAAAACTGTGTTTTATCTGGAAAGTTACCCTTAATATGACTTTTTAAAATATTGGATTGGCCAAAAAGTTCACTCAGGTTTTTCCATAAGACCTTACAGAAAAACCCAAATGAAATTTTTGACCAGCCCAATAATTACTGAAACAAGAAGCAGAGCCAAAGAACTAGCTCTAGATTAGTAACTTTAAAAAGATAGAGGAAAGACAGGCTGACTTGGACAACATAATAAAATGTGCGATTTGTACTAATAGTCCATGTTCATAGGACATGCTAGGTGGAAATACAATGATGCAAGAAGAAATGTTAAACTTTTACACAGACTTCTCCCTAACCCGAACATATACACATTATATCAATGCTTGATCAAGTTTGTAATTGATAATTATATATGCAATGTTAGTATCTTATTGGTTGTCTTACATTATCTTCTCACAACAGAAGAAAATTGCCAAGCAGCCAATCACCATCTAAGGCACAACCTCCCCTGGACTTCTTTAGTTTATATAACACAGAAAATGCTTAGTTACAAAGAATGGTGAGGATTGTGCCTCAAGCTTCTTTTAAGGAAGTTATATTCTATTAAACTACAAGTGTTAGTCAGTCATGTCTGACTCTTTGCAATGCCATGGACTGTAGCCTGCCAGGCTTCTCTGTCCATGGGATTCTCTAGGCAAGAATACTGGAGCAGGTAGTCATTCCCTTCTGCAGGGGATCTTCCCAACCCAGGAATCAAACCCAGTCTCCTGCACTGCAGATGGGTTGTTCACCATCTGAGCCACCAGGGAAGCCCAACAAACTTAGATACAAGTCTTTATAAGATGATTTTTAAAAGTCTCTCATGATACAAGTATCTCATAATTATTTTCCACTGTCTTACATATACACAAAACCCCTGGTTAATAATATACATATAATAATATATGTAATAAATAAATTATATATTAATGAATATATTAATACATATGAAAGCTATATATGCACATAACATATTTCACTTGAAGCTATTCTTTTTTTTTTTCTTCTCTCACTTGAAGCTATTCTTATTTGATTTAAAACAATGTTTAAAAATTGAGTAACACTGAAGGAAATTCCAGATTTCATATGAGAATTTTTGGTTTGTTAAGGGTTTCTGTTAGTTGGGAGAAAATACTTGCAAAACTTATATTTGATAAAAGGTCAATATCCAAAATATGTGACTTCCCCGGCGGCTCAGCAGTGAAGTATTGTCTGCCAATACAGGGGACGTGGGTTGGATTCCTGGGTCTAGAAGATCTGGAGAAGGAAATGACAACCCACTCCAGTATTCTTACCTGGGAAATCCCATGGACAGAGGAGCCTGGTGGGCTACAGTCCATGGGTTCAACAGAATCAGACACAACTTAATGCCTAAACAACAACAACAATCCCAAATATATAACGGACTCATACAACTTAATAGCATACAAACAAACAAAAACAACCCTATTAACAAGTGGGTAAAGGATCCAAATAGATATTTTCCCAAAGAAAATATATTAATACAAGTGGCCAAAGATAGTAAAAAGATGTTCAACATCACTAATCCTCAGGGAAGTGCAAGTCAAACCCATAATGTCACCTCATACCTTATACCTGAAGCGTGCTAAGTCACTTCAGTCGTGTGTGACTCTGCAACCCCATGGGCTGTAGCCCACCAGGCTCCTCTGTCCATGGGATTTTCCAGGCAAAAATACTGGGGTGGGATGCCATGCCCTTCTCCAGGGATCTTCCCAACCCAGGGATCAAACCCGAGTCTCTTATGTCTCCTGCTTTGGCAGGCGGGTTCTTTACCACTAGTGTCAAGTGGAAAGATCCATCTGTTAGGATAACTATTATAAAAAAAGATACCAAATGCTGACAAGTATGCAGACAAAAGGGAACCCCCACGCACTGTTAATGGGAATGTAAACTGGTGCCACCAACCTGGAAAAACAGTTTGGAAGTTCGTCAAAAACCTAGAAAGAAAAATACCATATAACCCAGCAATGCTTTTTCTGGGTAGTTATCTGAAGGAAAAGAAATCAGTACCTCAAAGATATACCTGCACCCCTTTGTTAACTGTATTCGTAACAGCCAAGACATGCAAACAACCTAAATGTCTATCAACAGATAAATAAAGAAAATATGATGTGTGTGTGTGTGTGTATATATATGTATATATACAACAAAATATTATTCAGCCTTAAGAAAGGAGATCCTGCCGTTTGTAACAACATGGATGAGTCTGGAGAACATTATGCTAAATGAAATAAGTTGTATACAGAAAGACAAATGCTGCATCATATCACTTACTTAAAAATCAAATGTGGAACTTAAAAATCAAATATACAGAAACAGAGAGTAGAAATATGGGGGGAATGAGGAGAAGTTGGTCTAAGGGTACAAAACTGTTGCTTTGTAAGCTGACCGTGTCTAGAGATCTCATGGGAGGCATGATGAAAATAGTTAGTCCTGCAGAACTGGATCTTGAAAATGTGCTAACAGAGTGGATTTCAAGCGCCCTCATCTCTCTCTCTCTCTCTCTCTCACACACACACACACACACACACACACACACACAGACAAATGGTAACTCTATGGACATGAGTTTGAGCAAACTCCAGGATTATGGTGAAGGACAGGAAGGCCTGACATGCTACAGTCCATGGGGTTGCCAAGAGTCAGACACAACGGAGTGGCTGAACAACTCTATAAGGTAACACATTAATTAGCTTGACTATAGTAATCACTTCATGGCATTCATGCATATTGCATCACCATGTTGTTCACCTTAAATAATGTAATTTCTATTTAAAAAATTAAATTCAAATAGCTTGCCATGTCAAATTATTCTTAATTTCATCACTTGCTTCTCCATGAAAAATATAGTACTAGCCATAATTTTTATATTGTATATATGAAATTAAAGAATTTTCTAGTTTTTAACCCCTTATTACTCAAAAACATTTCATGAGAACCTTTGAGTAATAAGGGGTTAAAAATGTGGGTGGATGTGTCTCTTGGAATTTTGCCACTTGGTTTCATTTAGTACAATCTCAAACATCATTATTTTTCACATCAACTTTAAGCCCAAAGCCTCGTGTGGTTTTTAGCACTGGCTTCTCTAAAATCTTTTGTTTCAGCTCCTGCTTTTCCCAGAGTGGACAAGCCCCGAGGATGTGAACAGCTGTTATATCTGCAGCTTAAGCGTTTTGTTATTTCTTCTTGACAGAAATTGTATCTTCAAAAGCGGCACAGACTAGGTGTCCCATAGATGCTTCATGAATACAGGTTTCTTCCAACCCAGGGCTAATGTCAACTTAATGACCAGTAGGTCTATTCAGATAGATGCCTAGCAATTAAACTGCCATTTTCTAAAAGAAGTAGTACAAATTAAATGCAAACCTTGCTATTTTCTATTTCAAAACACACAGGGGAAACCAAGCTGGTTTTTAAAATAATCCTATGAAATAGAGACCTTATATCACCAATATTTTATGGATAAAGAGACATGTGAGCCCACTTACAGCCACTTACAGAATCATAACAAATGATACATTCATCCTTCGAATTCAATTTCAGTTTTTATAGTTCAGTACTTTTTTCAGTCATGTGCATGGATTTTTCTCTTTACTACTCCAGAGTTCTCATTCCTTTACTGAAGAAAAGGAAAAATAGCTATTTTAAGAAAGACATGAATAATCATTAAGTCAAGGAGAACAATGGCAAGCATCAAATCAAATGACTGTTCACCATCCCGTAAACAAGCTATGCTTTTACTTTAAGCTTTTACTATGGTTCCAAAGCTAAGGAAGATAAGGAAGCAAGAATCTTTAGCTTTTTTCCTTTACCTCTTAACTTGTACAACCATGCTACAGAGTGAACATCGTGACAAAGGGTGAACAAAGGCACACTTCTTTTTTCCTTTCAGAACCTACCAACTAGGAATGAATTCCACCACCTGCCACTGTGACGGAATGCACTTTTCCTCAAAGACATCAGGTTTATAGGCCTTGAAAAATCCTGAGGGCTATCATATAGCCATCACCAAAAAGTATGAAAAAAAGTCCTTTAAGTACTTACACTTTTTGCTATAAACAAAGCCAGTCTCTTGGATAAACAACCAGGTCCTACTGTGTAGCACAGGGAACTAAATTCAATATCCTGGGATAAACTCCAATTGAAAAGAATATAACAAAGAATATATGTGTGTGTGTGTAACTGAGTCACTGTAATATATAGCAGAAATTAACACAACATTGTAAATCAACCACACTTCAATTAATTAAAAAAGAAAACTAAATTTAAAAATGCCAGTCTTAATAAACACATGTCAATTCATGAAGCACACATTCCTTGAACAGTTCAAAAGTACACAGAACTGCATTAATGTAAGATAAGTAAGCACTCTTGACAATATGGTTCTATGAGAAAAAAAATCCAAGTCCAAGGTCACAGAAAAATCTACCTTGCAGAACTGCCAGACACATTACAATCAGGGCTCTGTATAATTTTGAAAATACCTTTTTTCTCATAGGTATCAATAACCTCCCTTGTGGCTCAGATGGTAAAGAATCCACCTGCGATGCAGGAGACCTGGGTTCGATCCCTGGGTTGGGAAGATCCCCTGGAGAAGGGGAAGGCTACCCACTCAAGTATTCTGGCCTGGAGAATCCCATGGACAGAGGAGCCTGGTAGGCTACAGTCCATGGGGTCACAAAGAGTCAGACACGACTGAATGACTTCACTTTCAGTTTCACTTTAAAGAGCAACTGGGGGATGTGTGTATGTTATGTCTCCGGTACCCTCGGTATCTTTACAGGCCTGTGGAATACATACTCAACCATTTTCATTCTTTCCATTAATGTGACATCAAAGGCTCCCAGAGAGAAAGATAAAGCCCTTGGGATCTAAGACCACTCTGAACTGTCCCATTTCATCAACACTTCGGCAGTAGAAAGTATGGCCCACAAGAAGCCTGAGGAGTTTATAATCTAGATGAAGATACCCACTAATCACAAAAGCCCAAGAGATAAAGGGGTATAATGTCTTTGCTCACAGAAGGCGCTCAGAGGAGGTGGGCTTGTAAAGTGTGTAAACAGCATGGGGAGAGTCCACTGAGGACTTCCTGGGAAGGTGAATTATGGAGGAAATGACTGACACACAGCAGAGGTAAGAAGAATGAGCATTTTACATCTCTCTCAACATATATCAAACTCTAAACACCGGAAACTGAAAGACAGGAGCAGGAGAACAAACAGGATATCTGAACAAAAGGATTTCTGTGAAAGTGTAAGATGTGGGTTTGTGACAGTCATGTTCAGATTATGGCTGAAAGCAAAGGAACTCTACCATTTTACTTCTTAATTTTTATTTTATCTATGTATGTGTGTATGTGTTTATTTTATTATTTATGTGGCCGTGCTGGGTCTTAGTTGCAGCACACAGAATCTTTAATTGCAGCAAGGCAAACTCTTAGTTGCGGCAAATGGGATCTGGTTCCCTGACCAGGGATCAAACCTAGGCTCCCTGCATTGGCAGCATGGTCTTAGCCCCTGGACCACCAGGGAAACTCGTGATTTTTATTTTATATTGTAGTATAGGTGATTAACAGTGTTTTGTTAGTTTCAGCCGACTGATTCAGTTATACATATACATATATCTATTATTTTTCAAATTCCTTTCCCATATAGGCTACCATTTTATTTTTAAGCCATTTTAAACTGCATGCAAATTATTTATATTTTTCCAATAAAATAATTTCTTCATATGCAAAACAGATAGGGAGATAGGTAAGGATACTAAATAATACCAAGTACAAATTTATACTTCAAAACAGCAATGTTACCTATTAATGTTGGTGAAGAGATTTCTTTTGCCTAATATATATAATCATGGTGATTATAAGCAAATACTGAGTAAACATAGAGCTTTAAGACTCTTAAAGAAAAATGTGCAGTTGCATGACTCCCAGAACATGAGTAGATATTTTGCTTTACGTTTATCTCAAAGACTTCTCAAAGTTAACACAGCACCATCACATCATCATCATTTTCATAAAAGGACCCTCTAAAATACTGAATATACTGAACTGAGAATAGCAAGTTTGGAATGATTATCTTTAGACTTTTTTGGTCACAGGGTGGCATATGGGATCTTAGTTCCTTGACCAGGGATGGAACCCATGGCCCCTGCATTGAAAGCCTGGAATCTTAACCACTGGACGACCAGGGAAGTCCCCTGGAAGGATTATCTTTGACAGGAGAAGTGTCTTTAGCTTCAGTTGTCTGGTTGGAAACAACATACGGCGACCATTTACCCTCAAGGTAGGCGTTGTCTCTTAACTCTGACTTTAAGATGATAAACATTGGAATTTTCTCAAATGAAGCCCAGGATGAAAATTTCTCATGTTGATAAAAAAAGGTACCTATAGGAAAATTCTGAGTGAAATTACCAAAGTTCCTACACTAACTTTTTCTGAAACGAAAACCAAACTCAATATCAATACAAAGGAAGCCAATATATGTTCATATACTGAGCATCTGTGCCTGACTGTAAAATTAATACTGGGCTAGATGGGAGTACAATTCACAAAAGTGCAGGCAAAAAATCAAACACTTCATATCCCGAAGGGAAATGGGAAACGCGGGTGTCTAAACAGAAGTGTTTTCATCTTTTTTTTGGTAACCTAGTCCCAATATTTGAAAATGAAATAAACGTGTTTTTCAAGTCACTTTGCTTCTTGGGCTCCTTGCTCTAGAGACTGTGGTCTCACCCCAAGGAAGGAGCCTGTGACTCTCAGATGTGATTCCTTAGACTCATATATTTCACAGCGTTTACTTTAGTTTGCGCTGAACTGGGGAAGCAACAGATAGTAGAAAAGAGGCTTCGCATGGTGTTTAGCTTCTTCCTTTATTTGTTAAGTTTGCTGCTGGACCAGTCTGACGTAGGTATGCTCTTTCCTGGAAATCAAATGGTTCTTACGCATACACATGTCACCCAGGTGCACGTCATTGTCACTTACTAGGACTGGTCCCTCAGTAGGGGCTACTGCATACCCTGCAAAGACGGAGGCAGGAGGTAGATGTTCTCTCACCCCCAACCCAAGTAAAGTGACTGGAGATCCATTCCCCATGGACAGAAACTCCAAAACGAGAACAGCAGGACAATTAAGAGTGGAGGATGGTTCTTGCCCGAACCACATATTTCTCTTTCTAGAAATCAGGAGACACGCACAGTAGGCTCCTTGGAAGTCAAAGGGGAGTGATCCTAAGAGGGCTCTGTGGTAGTCTCTATTTTGGCTAAAAGATGCATGCACACACGGGAGAATCCTGGGATGTAGCAAATATGGACTTTGAACCAGGCAAATCAAAAGGAAAACTGGAAGAAATGCCCCATAAAAGTAATTTAAACCACTGCAAGGGCACAGACCCTTTGAGTCTGCCCATGGAGACTGGATAGACATGTGTGTCTATCTACATGTACCATACTCATGTTTTTGTTTTCGTTTTTTCTGTCTAATAAATATTTTATTTGCTTCACTACTTTCCATCTTTGTGGGAAGTCTTTTCTGCAAAGTCAAAGACTCAGGGCCTTGTCACTTACCACTGGTCTAGTGGCTAGGATTCAGCACTCTCATAGTCATGACCTGGACTGCATCTCTGGCTGGGAACCAAAACCCCACTCCAAGCAGGCTGAGGCTACCTGAGACCAAGGCTACATAAAAATATGACAAAATAGAGCATCTATTCCCCCATCCGAGTTCATGGGGTGTAATACAAATCTCCTACACTTTCCCCACTTGCTATATAAATACTCCCCATCAGTAAGTAAGGGAGAAAATTAAATAATAAATAAAATGAATTAATTCCAACTTTGTTCATGTATACCGCCTCATACTTAGTTACCAAGAAATACTTTTATATACATTTTAAAAATATTTTTCAACATTTTTAGATTTTTCTATGTGGATCATTTTTTAAGCCTTCATTGAATTTCTTACAATATTGCTTCTGTTTTATGTTTTGGCTTTTTGGCCATAAGGCATGTGGGATCTTAGCACCTTGACTAGGAGTTGAACCCACACCCCCTGCATTGGAGGATGAAGTCTTAACCACTGGACTGCCAGAGAAGTCCCCAGAAATACGTTTAAAAAGCAGGTAACACAGTTATGAATCTAGAACTGCTAAATGGATTTATTCACACCCCTCCCAGAAACAATATAGGTGGGTTCTATCCCTCTCTGTACAAATGAATCGAGTAGGCAGAATTATTTCTTTTAGAGAAGAATAACAATTTACGGTTTCATTTAATAAAGAATGAATAAACTTCATGGATGATTTCAGAACTTTTGGATTATTGTGTTCAACTTTGATTTTAGGGGTCCAATGAAATGGTAAAGGCAACATAATCTTCCATAAATATAATTCAACCAGCCTGTGACAACAAAGACAAGAAGGGAGTATTTCAAGCTCTTAGAAGTCGGTATGCTTGGCACACTTTCATGGCTCTTATATCCTTTGGCTATTAAGCATGGAAACTTTCTATGGAATATCCATTACTCATTCCCTCTGCTCTAAACACATAGCCTGTCAGGAAAAAAATGGCTGGCAGGGGTGCGGGGTGGTATAGAGGAAGCCAAACTTAAAAAGCAGGAAAAGGCAGAGACAAGTCAATTCATGGAAGATTTACACCTTGTTTTCAATGGCTTCTTTCATTTCATTTCCCTTGACTTTTTTAAATTAGCAAATACACTGGACCCGGGAGGAAAACACATGGGGAAAAACAAAAAAACGAAAACAAAGCCATGCGGATCTCTGTGACTTGTACAACAGCTCTTATTGGGTCCTGGTGTCTGAGTGGCTGAATGAACTGTGGTCTGTTTTTCATTACTCTCCATCTGGAGCTGCGGCCTGCTTTGTTCATCAATTTCTGGTCATTTGGGCCTGCTGGTGACTGTTTTGTTTTATGCTGCCATATTATACAGAATGAAAGCTGCCGCAGCCACCGCCCAAGAAAGAACAATCCTGAAAATGAGAGGTTATGTTGAAAGGGTTCCCCGAGACCCCTTCCAGAATCGAGTGAGTGTGTTTATCTGCGCCTGCCTACCTTACAGACTTAGAGAACCTGGGGTGGGAGGTGACACAGTGTGGACGGGAACAACAACCTTTCTTTCTGATGCTAAGATACAGGAAGTGTCTAAAATTTGGTTAATATCTCAAGATTAATTTTGAGGCCTTTTCTTTTCACCTCTAAGGAGACCAGTGCATGTACCATCTCATACATTGCTTTCATCAGCTCATGAAAAACTGAATTCACATCATATCTTTAAAAACAAAATCAATAAATCCTGTCTTCATAATACTTGGTTTTGATTGCATAGCCTAAGTCGGGAGGCCACATTGCAAATGATTCAAAAGCAAATGTCTCCAAGAAGACCAAATCCAATTTTCATTTTCTTATGAGAGGCTCAAGGCCCTTAGTGATTTGTTTAATTTGTTTAAAAAAGCCACCCCAGGGCTTCCCTGACGGTCCAGTGGTTAAGAATCTGCCTTGCAATGCAGAGGATACAGGTTCAAGCCCTGGTCAGGGAACTAAGATCCAATGCCACAGAGCAACTGCAGAGTCTGCAGCCTCAACAGGAGAAGCCAGCTTACATTGCAACTGGAAAAAGCCTGCACACCGCAACGAACACCCATCAGAGCCAAAAGTAAAAACAAGAATCGTAATTAACTAAATTAAAATGTCGCCTCAGACACCTTTCCATTTCTTTCCTTAAGAAAGCAATGGTCAAGAAGAACTCTTTTACCTTTTCATTAAAGAAGCAAAGGAAAAAAAATACATTCTCTCTGTATTCAGTTATTTTCAGCTAATGTTATTTTTCAAAAATAAACAAGCATAGTTATGCACTACTCAGAAATCACAGAAAGAGTCACAATATTGGAAATATAATTGAAACCACTTTAATTTTTCCAAAAGCTGTTTTTGCTTGTTTTTTTTTGTTTGTTTGTTTTTGCTTTTGCCTGAAAAGACAAACACATTTGGAGAAGTGTAAAGTTAATAATAATTTATCACCTTAATAACAAACTTTTTTTTGCTTAATATTCAGTGTTTTATGGAAACAGTCAATATGAGGTATGGTTGAACATTATCCATGTATTTTTGATTATCAAAGTGAAAAGTGGAAGTTGCTTGGTTATGTCAACTCTTTGTGACCCCATACAGTCCATGGAATTCTCCAGGCCAGAATACTGGAGTGGGTAGCCTTTCCCTTCTTCGGGGGATCTTCCCAACCCAGGGATCGAACCCGGGTCTCCCGCACTGCAGACGGACTCTTTCCCAGCTGAGCCACAAGGCAAGCCCATTTGATGATCAAGGCAGGCCCTATTGTTGTTATCATTTTATAGATGAGGGAACTGAGGCACCCAGCAGAGTTGAAAGACTGGCCACAGGTCACCAGGCTACAAAGTGGGCAGTGTTCACACCATGCATTCTGGCCCCACCACAGACGTAGCCACGAGTAACACGCCATGCTTGCTCAGTCACTTCAGTCACGTCCGAGTTTTTGCAACCAGCCTTATGGGCTGTAGCCCACCACGGTTCTCTGTCAGTGGGATTTTCCTGGCGAGAATACTGCAGTGGGTTGCCATGCCCTTCTCCAGGGTATCCTCCCACTAGGGACGGAACCTATATCTCCTGCGTCTCCTGCATTGCAGACGGATTTGCTACTGCTGAGCCACTGGGGAAGCCCAACCGTGAGCAAATATTTCATAGCCCCATGTTTACCAAACACATGATTTTACGTTCTTCCATAGTCATTTAACTTCCTCTAATAAACAATCCCATGGTGTGCCATAGTTTAGTCCTCTCAACAATGGCCACAGAACAGTAGTAGATGCTCCATACACTAGAATCAGAGTTTTCCTATATTTGCTCTCATAGAATAAAGGGGTGCTAAGCATCAGCATATAAAACATCTTTAAAAATATGTCTGAATATAATATTTGGGACAACATCTCACTAGAATCACTAACATCATAGTACATCTCTGATTGCTCTTTCATATTGACTTTTTAAAAAGATGCTACCAAACTAGCATGGTCTTAACCCACTGCAGATAGTGATGGCAGCCATGAAATTAAAAGACGCTTACTCCTTGGAAGGAAAGTTATGACCAACTTAGATAGCATATTAAAAAGCAGAGACATTACTTTGCCAACAAAGGTCTGTCTAGTCAAGGCTATGGTTTTTCCAGTGGTCATGTATGGATGTGAGAGTTGGGCTGTGAAGAAAGTTGAATGCCAAAAAATTGATGCTTTTGAACTGTGGTGTTGGAGAAGACTCTTGAGAGTCCCTTGGACTGCAAGGAGATCCAACCAGTCCATCCTGAAGGAGATCAGTCCTGGGTGTTCTTTGGAAGGACTGATGCTGAAGTTGAAACTCCAATACTTTGGCTACCTCATGCGAAGAGTTGACTCACTGGAAAAGACCCTGATGCTGGGAGGGATTGGGGGCAGGAGAAGAAGGGGACGACAGAGGATGAGATGGCTGGATGGCATCACCAACACTGTGGACATGAGTTTGAGTCAACTCCGGGAGTTGGTGATGGACAGGGAGGCCTGGCGTGCTGTGATTCATGGGGTCGCAAAGAGTCGGACATGACTGAGCAACTGAACTGAACAGAACTGAAGTGAACCCACTCCAATATTGTTGCCTGAAAAACCCCATGGACAGAGGAGCCTGGCGGGCTACAGTCCATAGTGTAGCAAAGAGTCAGACATGACTGAGTGACTGAGCTCAACAAATAAAGAAGGGGTGAATCAGTTTCACAGCGTCCAGCATTGGAGGGCCTGCAAGTTATGTCTGCAACGTTAGTGGATGTAAACGATCACTGCACACTGCTTTAATTTGTATCTTTCCAATCACTAACTAATTCATCCTGGGGACACAGGGCCTTTGTAGCCCTCCCAAATGTGTTTTCCCCCTACCATCCCTTCTCTCATTGGATGTGTAAGTGGGGAGTCCTTGTTGCTCCTAACTCTGAATAGCTTCCCTCCCACCTCAAGTCTTCAACTGGAATCCCACATCACAGCAGTTTATAACCAACATGCCTTCATGTTCCCAATGGTCTTCAAACTCTTGGTATCTTTCCTACTATTTCTCCACAAGTACTTTTAGGATCAGTCCATTTTTCCAACATTACACCTGCTCCAATTCTTGGCTATTTAAATCAATACTTCAGTGCTGCTCTGGGGTCTGTCCCATCAACTCTTTGAATGTCACAGTGACCTTCCTCCCAACTTCAGCAACTCGCCTGCACACATCAACTATAAACTATTTTCCATAAATGCAATTGCACTCTCATTTCCAATTTTAAGGAGTTTCTATCTGTAACTATTTTAGGGGCCATTTTTCTGAAAAACAAAATACTCTAAATATGACTCAAAAATATCATTATATTAGTATTTTTCCCCAAACATGGAGATAGCAGCAGTACCTCTCTGTAATGAAGGTTTAGTTTTAGGCTACCCGCCCCCCACCTCATCATGTGCTTGGTGAAAGTTGAGTTTTGGCTATCACTGCCATCCACAGGCTAAAAACACTGAGGCCAGAAAAGGCCCCTGGAGTCTTAGACTACATGATCACCCTAACTTTTTCATGTGAGCCTCAAGACAAAAGATCTACCTCTCATAAAATTCTCCTTACCTACCCTCCCTTCAATGATGTCCCCAGGTGTTTCCTCCCTTTCTCCTCTCCTTTCCTCACCCTCATTTTCTCCTTCCAAATGTATCAGTGCTTATGTTTGAGACACGTATTCTCCAAAACTACTTTTTACATCCACATGATTATGAATAAAAATATTATGGAACAGTAAACTCAATATTTATGTATTTATGTGTTTAAAGCGAGCATTTGCAAATTTATACTGATATAAATTTTGATGTATTTATATCAATTTATATATTGATATAAATTTATATAATGATAAATTTTGATATAAAAATAAAATTTTTATATTATATAAAAATGATATAAATCATTATAAAACACACCCAGAAAGTTGACTTTAAAACAAAGACATGTTCTAATATTTTTTTCAAGTATTTCCAATAGACAATGACACATTCCCCTGCAATTCGCTGCTCCGAAGATAACATTTTCTAGATTACACAGGTCCTGTCTTCATTGACTAAAAAGGTCTCTTTGGAGAGAGACAGAGGCAATTAAATAAGCAGTTAGAGGGTAATGTGGATAGGAGTCTTAGGGGTTCAGAGAAGGATACCCACAGCATTTGTCCAGATCAAGAACTCCAGAATTAAGAGATAACTGCACATGGGAACTCTGACAATCCATTTCAGCTACATCTTCTTCCTCTTCAAACCTTGTTATTACAGTACAAGAACACGGTTTTTCCAGGTTAGCAATCAAGCCTTTTGTTGTCCCCAGTATTGTAGACTGACCAGAGCTGCCTGCACTCTGAGCAAACCTTTGCCTAGTGGAAGGCCCCCTCATGTAGACCACTCCAAGGGTCAGACATGTCACGGGATCCACTGTGGTCTGCAGGACTCACTTGTCTGTGAAGCATCTGCCTGTCTGAGAGGGGCTCAGTCAGTATAACTGACTGCCTGAGGCGGGTGCCTCAATGTTCTCTGCTCCTATAGACGAGTGCGTGTGTGCTAAGTTGCTTCAGTAGTGTCCGCCTCCTTTGCGACCCCATGGACTGTAGCCCTCCAGGCTCCTCTGTCCATGGGATTCTCCAGGAAGGAATGCTGGAGTGGGTCGCCATGCCCTCCTCCAGGGGATCTTCCTGACCCAGGGATCGAACCCATGTCTCCTGAGGCTCCTGCACTGCAGATGGATTCTTTACTGTTGAACCACCAGGGAAGCCTGTTCCCACAAATATTTTTAACCCAAAGACTTTGGGAATCAGGCAGGCATGTCTGGAAGCAATATAACTAACAGTCTAATGCTTCTCACACACACATGCTTCCCACAGGATGACAGTGGAGAGTTACTCACAGTCGTGGCCCAACTCTACGTATACATCACCCAAGGCTGTTTTTAGCCCCCACACCATGCCCCCCACTCCATCCCCTCCCCTCCAAGGACCCTTTGCTGTCCTTTGTGCTCCCTTGGTTACGGTAACCATAGCAACTCTGAGCTTCCCTGTAGCTCTGCCTTGACCTCTCCCTCAAGGACGCTACCCCAGGACCTCTAGACCAGGGCACCTGATACATCAGCTCAGCACTTCTCCCCAAGACTCACTCATACCCCTTCTGGGCTTTCTGCCTCAGTCATTGACACAGCCCTCCTCCCCAATCACAGCAGTTCAACATGTGAGTTTCATTGCCCGTGTCCTTTCACCTTCATAGAAAATATCTAATTCTCCCCTTGAAAACTCATGGTAGCTCCCTTTCCATTTCTCTACCAGTGCCTGGAGGACCTTCCTCATTTTCCTGGTCATCTATGTGTTTCAAATCTGCATTGTTTTCTCTCTGCCTTCAGTTTCCTCCCCTTTGTAACTCGGTTTCACTTGCTTTGGCAAAATAACTAGAACTCAAGATAAAATCATATCATTTCTGCTCAAAAAAAAGCAACAGTTATGCAGACAATTAAGTTCAAAACATTCAGGATAACTCTAAAAATGCCTCCAAAATCCTGACCCCTTCCTTCCTTCTAATGATACCCTTACTGGGGCATCTTTCTATTTCTGGTATGTGAGTCTGCTCAATTACATTCTGAAATTCTTCCTCCTGAACATCAACCTTTCTAGGCCCATTCATTCTGCCTTTTCAAACTTCATTCTCCAAAAGGGAATCCTCATATTCTCCTCTCATCATATTTTGTGGATTCCTGTATCTGAATCCTAAAACATATATTAAGATTACTTTCTTGGTTTTCTTGGTAGTTTCATTTTCAACTAGAAATTGAGCTATTAGATAATAGAAATGTTGTCTTACCACTTTTTGTCTTGTAGTAGCTAAATTCCTAGGGCTTTTGTGAGTTTATAGGAGAAAAGGAATGCCACTTTTTCTTTAATTGATGAATTGAATCTGACCATTCTCCAATTAAGTCAGGATATATATGCAGCATTTAAATGTCCCGAAAATTTGTATACATTACATTTGTATGAGAAAGAGGGGCAATGTTTAGAATGACCTTGTATCTAACATATTTCTTGATGTTGGTATTATAAAAATGACTGGATTAGAGAAAGAGCAAATAACACATGTTACAAGAAGCATTCCAATTTTCCAGTAAAAACGGAGTCAAGCAAGAGAGACCATTTAGATTTCATGAATAAATGAATGCCACCCTTAAAAGAGTATGGATTCCCAGACATGAAAAATACATGAGCCACAGATACAGTCAAATAACTTCAGAAATATTTCCAGGAAAAGGAAAAGGCCTTGATATGATACAAATTCTGAGATACCGTGAGATGCTTACAGCTGAAGCTTAGACACAATGGGCCCACCAGTGAATCCATTCCTAGTCAAACAATGGAGCTAAAGCCTTAAACAACAGATAAATGAAAATGTGTTTTGCATGGAAAGTTTTCCCCAGAGTTCCTCATTTTTATATAGGAAATCAATTTGCATCACTGATGATATCATTCAAATCAGACAACCCAGAGTTGTTAGGAAGTAATTTAGTCTTACGCTGAAGCAATTTGATACTTTTTCTGATTTGTGATTTTCATTTTGTTTGTTAATGAAAAAAAAAATTAATGAGCAATGTTACTCATCAAAGCCTAGGCATCATTGTAAACAGGTTGCCATATACTGTACACACAGATCCTCACGCAGCTGATGCCCAGACCTCGCCTGGCAGGAGCCATCGGTGGGAGACACAGGTGTGAGCCCACTTACAGATGTCCTGACACATACCTTTGCACTGATTTGTGTTTTTGTCAAGGATTGCCTTTGTTGATACGATTTTTCCATACCTGAAATAGAGAAAGAAAAATCCATGTTATTGTAACTCAATGGAGACTTAAAACACTGTGGTGAACATTGGTGCACACACATTTAAGCAGGAATAAGCCAAGCAAACAAGCTCCGAATCCCCATTTCACAGCTGGATAACCTCTTTTCACCAGCACCTCTTTACAGCTCGAGAATGGGCTTCCTTCCCTCCACAATCACTGGGTTGAACCTTCGAAAATAAACCTGTCAGGCTGTCATAGCTGGCTGAGAGGGGATTGTGTGTGATTGTGATCAAAGCAAATTATACTCTGTGGATTCATGGAAAAAATGCACAAAACTTGGAACCAGACGGATCAGCGCCTGTGTCCAGCGCTGGCATTTAGCCCTCTGACTCTGAGCAGTTCAGCATAACTTCTCCAAGCCCACTTTCTCACTGTAAAAATGAGAACTGGAATAATCACCTTGCAGGATTTGCAAGAATGTTACATTGAAATGCTGTCATTCCTAGTAGGTCCTAAGACAAATAAAACTTTTTTTTTTTTTTTTTTGCTACTAAAACGGTATTAATTTACTGTAAGTTAATGGAGGATAAGTTGGATTGAGTTTTGTATTCCCCATGCCTAACGCATCGGTAATAGAAGCTTAATAAAGATCTGCTGTAAATAACAAATGATATAGGTTATCCATGGTGCTTCCTCTACAACAAAGTTTCTACCATATATATCTGTATACATCATACCTATATTAATTATTTCATAACTCTAGCAGAAAATCTACTGTCAGGTTTTTTTAAAAGATGGGGGATAGGGGGAATGAGAAAATCTTGTCAAGCCCATCTATGAAGTATAAATGATGGGACAAGGAAGATAATTCCTAAAACCTGGTCCTTCTTTAGGATTCCGTGAAGGATGCTTCTGGATCAACATAAGATATGGATAAGTTATAATGCAAAATTAAGTACTAAGTTTATTATGTTCAAGATTTCAGGTATGGTCAGAAAAATCTCTGGCAAGTTTTCCTGTAATTTTGTGTCCCTAAGAGACATCACTTTGCCAACAAATGTCTGCATAGTCAAAGCTGTGTTTTTCCAGTAGTCATGTACAGGTATGAGAGTTGGATCATAAAGAAGGCTGAGCATCAAAGAGTTGATGCTTTCAAACTGTGGTGCTGGAAGTGACTCTTGAGAGAGTCTCTTGGACTGTAAGGAGATCAAACCAGTCAATCCAAAAAGAAATCAACCCTGAATATTCACTGGAAGGACTGTTGCTGAGGTTGAAATTCCAATACTTTGGCCACGTGATGTGAAGAGTCAACTCACTGGAAAAGACTCTGATGCTGAGAAAGATTGAAGGCAAAAGGAGAAGTGGGCGGCAGAGGATGAAATGATTGGCTGCATCATGGACTCCATGGATGTGAATTTGAGCAAACTCTAGGAGACAGGGGAAGACAGAGGAGCCTGGCGTGCTACCATTGCAGAGCTGGGCACAGCTTAGCAACTGAACATCAACAACAGGAAGTGTAAGAACATTGGCTAAATATTAAAGACTCCATGTATTAAGAACATATGATAAATATTAAAGATTCTGTATTTAATGAATATTAAACATTCCAATATTTCTTCTGCATTTGTGACCACCTTTTACTACATCATTGATGCTTTGGAGCATTTCAGTGGTTATTTATTAAAAGTGTTGAAAATAGCATAGTGTTGAGAATGCTTCCCTTGTGGCTCAGCTGGTAAAGAATCCACCTGCAATGAAGGAGACCTGGGTTCAATCCCTAGGTTGGGAAGATCCCCTGGAGAAGGGAAAGGCTACCTGCTCCAGTATTCTGGCCTGGAGAATTCCATGGACTTTACAGCCCATGGGGTCACAAAGAGTTGGACATGACTGAGCGACTTTCACTTTCACTCACTTTCACTGTTATTATAATAATACCACCGATAGCCTTGAAAATCATTCCAATAGGAGCTGAGCTATTAGTAGGTCACAACAGAAACAGGAATGAGATCAGTGGAAGGGGTCTATGATGATTCTCGTCTACAACCTCCACCCTTGTTAAGTCAGGTAGAACTGGGCTGGAGCTGTCCCATGCTGAACCGGGCAGATTTCACCCACATAACCCTGAAGCTTCAGCCACTTGTATACTTACTATCCATTCTTCTCCTTCATTAATACAATGATAACTCTATATAAAACAAAATCAAAGACAGCTAGGGTTGAAAATATCTATGACTATTTCGCAGAAGGAGAAAGTATGTTGTAAAAGATCAGTAATTTGATCAAAGTCTCATATTTGAGAAAGTTAATAGTAGGCATTTGACTATGAGATTTTTGAATTTAGTGTAGTGCTTAAATAATGTAGCATGCAGCTTCTAGAATAGAAAAGCTACATATATCAATTTTCTTGTTCCATCAACTTTCATGTCTTTGGCAATCCAAATATTTGATCTCCAGGGTAATGCAGTGTCATCATTAAAAGAATATATTCTGGTGACAAACCTCCATGACTCAAATCTCAGTTCAGCCTGGGTATATTTGATCGGCTAAGTAAGTCTTATGTGCTCTTTGCATCATTTCATCATCTATCATGATATAAGTGGAGTGTAAAAGCTCTCAATCATGTCTGACTCTTTATGATCCCATGGAATGTAGCCTGCCAGGCTCCTCTCTGTCCATGGGATTTCCCAGGCAAGAATACTGGAGTGGTTGGCCATGCCCTCCTTCAGGGGATCTTCCCAAGCCAGGGATCAAACCCGCATCTGGGGTCTCTTACATTAGCAGGCAGATTCTTTACCACTGCACCACTTGGGAAGCCATCATGATATAAA